>NC_070632.1:24070106-24670106 GCF_947347685.1 Pleuronectes platessa
CCTGTTACGGTTTAGGGGAGGTGGGGGGTGGCTCTTGGGACGATGACAGACTGCTATAGTGAACTCGTCATTTGTTGATGGTGAAGATAAAGAAGGAGTTCCTTGAGTGTCTCAAAATAGAATTTTGTGCATGTTTGTCTTTTATCTCCGTTTATTCAGGTCTACTGGTTGATCTGTTTTTCAACTTTGTCTAAGATCTTTACTGGAGATCCAAATGTTTCTGAGGACGCCACATGTCAGGCTGATTACGGGAAAACGTGAATAATGATGGATGCAGCTATAACATCATGGATTCTTGGGTCTGAATAGTTAGTGTTGGAAACCATGATATAGACGATATCAGACAATGACAACAAATTTAGATTTTTCCTGAATTTAAGTAAAGTTAAAGCAACGCTAGGAAGTTTTTATATCGGAAAGTTTCTAAATCATTTAGATGGTTTACAAGCTCATAATTAGGAAATACGCCTAATATTATTATTACAAATAATAATAGTTAGTTTTGGTAATAATAATAATAATAACAACTTTGTTAATGATTTCACCCAAGGACCGACATGTTTGTTTTTAGTTGATCAGTTCTTAATTTTCCATTTTTATCGTTATGTTTAAGCAACTCATTGTAGCTGGACCTCACTGGCCAGTGGGAACTAGGTTGATCCAGTGAGGAGGACCCTGGGCCCCAGATCCAAACCCAAGTTCTGCCTAATTACTGTTGTTGTTGTTGGGTTCAACTCTGTGAATAAAATATGACCCCCGTCTATGACATGAATCCAAACCCGATCTCAACAGATGTCCCCCAACGTAGAGGCACTGGCCTTTTCTCAGAGTGCTTGTGAAAAGAGGCTCAGGTTGGAACACAAAGCCCATGAGTTTTAACAAAAGGCTGAGGAGTGAGGAGCTGGAGGGGCAGGGTGAATGGCTCGGCCTAATTGCAGAGCTGGGAGGCGTCCTGGGGAGGCAGGTAGAGAAATGAAAGAAGCACAGATGTCACTCTGCTGAACATCTCCTCGTTTTGCTGTTTTTAAAAAGACCTGAACACAACACATGTCAGGATGAGCCGACTCCTCCAGATCTGCCTTAGACTTTTAGAGTCTTCATTCAGTTAGAGAAGGACACTTTCAGCTCCGAACAACGACGAGCACTTCAACTTCGTATGAATTTTGCTAATGAAAATATTTGGTGGATTGCAAGAACAATGTCTGTGCTTCCTGTGAGGCACAAGTGCTTTCACGTCCTCTAGCCCATTTATGAACCACCAGCTTACATAGTGATACACAAGTCATTCAGGATGTAGACTAGACTCTACAAAAATTAACTGCAATGATTGGCTGACCAGAAAATAAAGAGAAGAGAAAAACTGAATCCAATTTAAGGTTCATTCATTTTAGTCAAGAATATATTGTGATTTAGGAAAATATTGGGAGAAGAGTAAATTACCAATAAACAATATGGTATGGTTTATAGAGGTGGTTTCATAAACCATATGAAACCACCCCAGTGGATGTTGTTTGACTATAAATACAAATTTACATCAGCTAAGATGGAAAGTTGTCAATCAGCAGCAACTCCCATCTTCAGTTTCTTTAGAACGAGCGGTCCTGACAGCATGAAATAGACCTGTTTGTATCCATTTAATGGCTTATTTCACTGTCCCGTGTAGTTCCCACAGTGAAACCAGGAAGCTCAAAGTGAACCTGGCGGCCCTGACCCATCTCTAGGATATTTATGTATGATTTCATTTGGTCTCTTGCAGAGATTGTTCTTGACTAAGACACATGTGGAGCTACGTATTTGTTGTTAGAGCTGGACAAGAAACGAGCCAGAGAAAAGTTCCACTGGTTCTTCCAAATGCTCTAATGTGGATTTACTTGCACACCTTAGACATTCAGATACAAAACGAAAACCCTGATCGCATGTGAAAAGATTAAGTACTGGCATACAAACACACACTGACACACAAACAGCAGGAGCTTTTTGGGGGCAGGTCTGAGCCACATTTCAGTTCTTGTCAAAACAAGAACTGCAACCCAATCAGAGACCTGGAAACCAGAGTCATCGATCCACAGGATCCTGACGGGATTTAAAGTAAAGTGAAAAACAATCAACATCAGTAGATATTTTTTAAAGATGGGTGGAATCATGTAGCTGTTTCCAGACTTTCACAAATAATCTTTAAATGTGACATTATACCTGACAGTGTTTTATTTCCTTATTATCAGTAAAGCTAAGAAACAACATGAGAAATAAAAACTACAACCTATGATGTCTTTTATTATACACATGATTCACACCACTGTTCAATATATCCATGATTTTAAATGAACATTGGTCCAAATTGAGCTCATCACACATGAAACATCTGTCGGTGTCGTAGCAGCAGAAACAGTCCGACATGACTTAAGCTTTCATTAGAGTTTGGTTATCATCACACAAAAGGCAAAAAAAATACTCACTCAGTAAGAAGTCTTATTCACAGTTTAAACACAGAAATATAGTCTTCTCTTTCTATTTTAGTTAAGCGATCACATTGTTTATATATTATCTTGTTTTTGATCAGTTTTAAGTGTAACCAAATTATATGTTAATTATATCATAATTGACCTGCAGCTATCTGTATTTATATATATATAGCTGCCTATAATTAACCAATGTTCTTCATTGAACACGCTCTGATGACTGGATCACTGCAGCTGTTTTTACTGAGCTCGGTAAATACAGTTTTTGTCATCATGCACCTGAAACATGGACTAACACACAGAACAATCCAGAACTCAACGCTTGTTTATCCTAAGGATAATGTTTGTTTTTAATCTAACCTATTTTACCTCCAGTTGTTCTTGTTTAAGTTGATTCATTTGTTTTAATTGAATCGCTTTAAACTAAATTATATGCACTGTATTTATTCCTAAAGCTTTTACATTTGTTCTGGCTATTTTGCAAACTTTACTGTTTCTTATTTGTGTTTTCTTGGCGTCTTGGAATGTTTTTTTTATTTCATTTACTCGACTTCATTGTAAATAAGGTCTGTACCTCAATGGGTTCCTGTTACAATAAAGGTTGAATGAATGAACACGAACGTGCCCATTGCAGGAAAGTCCAGATTTAACTGAGGAAGTTGAACCAGCTTCATAGTACAGGTTATCAGGATGGCCTAATCCCCCCCCCCCCCCCCCCCCTTTACTAATATAGGTTTTACCCCTCCCACCCACCCACCCCACCTCCACTGACCCAGCCCAGCAGTTGTCCATGAGGGTCATGTTCCTATTTGTAAAGTATTGATTAGAGCGTTTATCCCCTCAATCAGTGTGAGAGAGCCCCCCAGGCTTACACACAAACAGAGGGACAGAGGGAGAGGGAGAGAGGGAGAGAGGGAGAGAGAGAGAGAGAGAGAGAGAGAGAGAGAAAGATAGAGAGAGAGAGAGAGAGAGCTTGCTGTGTCCCTCTCTGCTAGGAGCAACTTTCTTCGTTGCTGGAACTGCCAATTTTCTCAACATGATGTTTCTTCAGGTTAAAGACGGAAAGTTCTCACACTGATCACTTTATACCAAAGGCTGCAAGTTTGAATTAAAACGGTAATCTGAATTTTAAGGGCAACTATAATGCTTTTTCTTTCTTGGAATTATTTCCCTGAATCTTTGGTGATGTCTTCAAAGTACTTGTTTCATCCGACCAACACATAGAAATTCACTGTTCTTCTAAAAATATATTTTTGCCCATTCTATTACTTTTTTAATTTGACTGCCATATGCCATTTGGTAAAGTTTTCCACTTCCTCTCTAGAAGCTTCTTCCTGTGACTCAAGAATTATATTTTATAACTTTACATTACAAGGTTATTCTGTGAAAGACAAGAGAATCAGGCTGAACAAAGTGCAAAATAAACATTATGATTATTTAACTGTTTTGATGAGTCATGATTTTGGTGAGAATTTTAAATAAAAGTTTCACAGAAGAAAAAGGAAAATGATGATGATGGTCTGAACCAAACAATGAACTTTAACATTAAACTGATCTCCATCAATCATCAGCTGATTCCTGGGGCGTCACAGTGAAGAATCAACGAAACTGAGGTTGTGTCAGATGATGTGTTTGTGTGAACGTACCAGGCATGAGAAGGAGTCGTTCATGCGGTGCTGCAGAGTGTGTTTCTGTAAAATGCTGAACAGGGCGGTGTGGTCAAGGCGACACGGAGCTGCAGAGATCAACCCCTCCACTCCCTGCCGCTGAGACGGATCCAGACCTGAGCAAGAAGCACAGAGGGAGGGAAAAGATTTAGAGCTGCTCAACCCTGAATCTCTGGGCAATGAGTTAGGAATAATTCTGACTTTGAGTGCGAATGTTTCTGAAATGATCCGTTTCAAACAGCAGTGTGAGTAAAAGCAACCAAAGGTTAGGGTGAAGATCAAGGTTGTGCTTAAACCAGACACGTGGCTAAGGACATGATGATAACGTGTTAGGACGGACACATGACGGCATTAAACAACTACCCTGGAAAGTCATCCAACATGTTAGCAGTGTGATCATTATGGAGACCAGGCAATTTAACCATGAAAAGGAGATTTCTATAGATCCAAATTTGCCTCATATTATCTGCCTTTCAAGGAAGTTTTAAAATTCTGATCACTGTTATTGCATCATCGTCAGGAAAATGGTTCCCACAGTTCACTCAGCATCGTGATCAGACCCCAGGAAGCTCTGCTGATGTGAAAGAAGCTTTCCTGTCAAGGCAAATAGAACAAAGCAAAAACATTTTCTGAAAAGTCAGATTCAGAAAAACTGGAAAAATCTGATATAATTAATATAATTATTAATTCACTAAATTTGGATGCAAACATCTTTATGTTATAAACTCCACCAAGGAGGTTTTGTCCGTTTGTTTGTTTGCTTGTCAGCAGGATCCCACAAAAGCTACTGGATAGATTTCAACCAAACACAAGGATTTTAAATCATTTTCTTGCAGGTTGTGACTTTTTTACAAATTGTTCAGAGAATAATTCATTGATCTAGATTTTTTTGTAAATAAAGAATTAAGAAAATTAATATCTATAGTTGTGTGTGCTTGGTGCAGCTTCTATCTTGTATTTTTAAATCTGGTTTCATAATACGATTGTCGAGTCTGGGCGGCTCTAATGTGTGACATTCTAGTTTTCTTTATAGCTGTGTAAATTAAAACATTTACAATTATCTTGTATGTTAACAACTCCTTTCCTTAGGTCTGTAGGGAAATTAGTAAAATTATATATTTTGTCAAGAGGGTTTAGGGTTTTGGAATAGCTGGATGACATTCACCACAGATCATTACAACAGATTACATTACACTACATCTCATTTAGCTGAGGCTTTTATCCAAAGCGACATACAACTAGGGATTGGGGGAAAAATCGATTCAGTTACGAATCGCGATTCTTGTGAATGACGATTTTAAATCGCCATGCTGTCTCCCAAATAATTTTTTTTTAAACATATTTATTGCATTCAAACAACAGTGAAGCATAGCCTACTTTTTATTTATTTTTCTTTTTTTTATTTTCTTTATTTTTTTATTTTCTATATTTTAAGTAAACTTTTATTCATTGTATTTAATTTACCTTTTATTTATTGTTTAAAAGTAGCCTAAGTGGTATACATTTCTTAATCTGTCAGTTTGTATGTAATTGACAGGGACTATACAATAATAGGGCACATTTTTATTTATATTCTCTATTGGCTGCCCGGCTGTCATTAAGTTAATGTTAATATTTGAAATAAAACTTGTAAAGCTCTAAGTGAGTTTGACTGTGTTGTATTTGAAGGTATGATTCAACTGTTTTCCATGCTCCAGTATTTAAAAAAAAAAAAAATAACCATAAGAAATCGCAAGAAATCGTAATATCGAATCGCAATACTTACCGAATCGCAATAGCCACAGAATGGCAATCCATATCGTATCGCCACCTAAGTATCGTGATAGTATATCGTATCGGGAGGTCCCTGCCGATTCCCTTCCCTACTTACAACCAGTGCATTCAACATCTATCAGGGTTCAGCATCTTGCCCAAGGACACTCCGGCATGGGCTGGGATTTGAGCTGCCAACCTTCTGGCTGGAGGACGACCGCTCGCAGATAAAACAGTCTCATATTTTTATAATTAAAGTTTTCCAAACCAAACAGAAGAGTTACGTATCGATGTCATCCCCAGCAGTTTTGTCATATTTTCAATACAGAGAAGATTTAAGCAAGCATTGGTAATCTTGGAAAAGCAAGAGCAGGCAACGCTTCAAAAAAATGCAATCGATACATCACACCCCCGCCAATCGACTCACTCGTCAAAGTTATGCTCCAATAACACATAAACGTGCACTGAGCCACAACTGCTAGAAGCCGACCAGGGTAGAGAGCTCTGGGAGGAGGTCAGCTTGTTGACATCGATTCATCGAAGTCTGAATCATGTAAGAAAAACACCTAACCTCATCCTGATGAACCTAGATAATACACATGGTTATTATTAGGCCTCGGCGATATGACTTCAATCCAGTTGTGTGTAGAAGGTCAACTGCATGTGCACTAGATGTTGGACACTTTTTCAGTGTGTTTAAATACGTGTCTCAATAACTCAAGAGCTAATCAAAGAATCACAAAATGAATCCTCAAGTCCTGTACCGGCTCTACATGGCACAAGGTACCCGGGCAGCATTGCAAAATGGACCTAGAGGAAATGCATTGGGGAAAGTATTAACCAAATTAACTGACATGAGCAACAAGATTAAGTCGGTTAGAGATTATCAATGTCGGTTTTAACACATTCTCGGTTAATTTCCCAACCCTAACAAATTAGATGATTACAGTCCTAAGAGGGCCACATCAGCTTTTTTCCTTTTTTCCAGACAACTTCATTTCTTGAAGGCTATTGAGACATGAAGAGGATTTTAACAAATAAGAGAAATCTTGTTTCAGAAACAATTTACAAACACTACCTTTAAAAGTTTTTATGTAAAAAAAATAAAAATAAATAAATATAACTTTTAGAATAATAGCAACGAGAGAATGTGTCTGAGGAGGAAAGAGAGATTTAAGTTGGGGAGCTGGTTTTGCTAGAAGAAGCTATAGGATCATCCACATCTATGTTATAACATCACATGAACAAACATAGGACAACATTACTGATCAGATTTCTTCAGTTAGCTAAACCCCTGAAGAAGTGATATATAAATGATCATTCACACATCAATTTTCGCTCAGCAGTGAACTGAAGTGTAAACTCACACACACACACACACACACAGCACTGCATTGGCAGTGCTGCGGTTAATAGTTCCCACCTCGGTTGGCTACAGATCCTCTGTGAAGCTGTCATTTATCTCGCATGACACAAACACTGGCCAACATGGACGACGTGAGGAAAACACTGGAAGAGGCTCACAGAGTCGGGCAGAAAAACAAACAACACACGACTGATTGACTGCAGCAGGAGATCAGGCTTCATGAGCACAGCGCACGTCTTCATCAGGCCACATCACTCCCTCTGGTATTAAGGCTCCTACAAGAACGTAAGACTTCAAATATTCTTCAACCAGAAACCAACAGAGCTACATAGATCATCACTGACCAGACTGAAACCTCTGCTAATAAATAAATACATTTGATTTTTATAGCGCATATTCCCAAACACATTTAACTGACTTCATTGTCTTCACCAAAAAAATCACAAAACATCTGATCAGCAAACTGCTGGATGTGTTTTGTCTTGTATAATTTACAGTAAGCATACAAAGCCAGGACATATAGATATAGATACAAAATAATTGGAATAAAGTAACCAAAAAAATCCTTATATGGATCAGAACTACAAATTGATGGGTTATTCCCTGACCCACACCACATCTTTCCACCACATTTTGTGGTGACCCAGTCGTTCTTGCTTACAGACAAACCAACCAACAAGCCAAGGGGGTGAAAACCTATCCTCCTAAGCAGTGGTGAAAAAGCTGCAATGATTTCCTGAAGTAGTTGACCACTGTAATTCAGCAAATGACACTCAAACAGAGAAGGTAATACATTTGTTTGGGACTATTTTCTGGGCGGATTAATCCACATTTTATGCTATAGTGACTGTTTGGGGAAGCAGGATGGTTTGTATACAATTTTTTCCTAATAATAATAATACTAATAATGTGTGTTCATGGTGATGAAGGAACATGTCCCCCAGTGCAACATTATGGTTCATTGTTATGTATTTAATATTTCCTGGAAACAACGCATCTCTATGACTCAGAAGAACATGATACATCAGCATGAATATACAGAACAACGATTGTTACTCTGGGTATTTTTTATTTGATATATTAAACAATAAGGAAGAAGAACATCACCAGACTTATACTCTACATGACCGCTGGTGTATAGTGAAGTCATTTCACACAGCACTACAGACATTTTGAGCTCTTCTCACACATTGGGCCGTACAGCGCCTGCAGCAGCAGATGAAAACGAGGCTTCAGGGTCAGCGACAGAAGACTCAACAGACAACAGGAAAAGATAAAAGCAGCAGAAGAGGTGCAGGGCGTCCCAGCCTGAGCAAGCCTGGGTTCATTTCCAGTCCTTTCAGGCGTCCTGTTAATGGCCCCGGCAAATGAAAAGCCTAACACTCTCCACCCGGCCTTTATTGTAGGAGTACATTTCGGGATGGGAAGTTTCTGAGTGTGACACATGGCCCCACAAAAGACCACGGCTCCCTGAAGAATGCCGGCGCTGTTTTCCACGCCTGCGACGCCCGCGGCCTCGTGCCCGAGACGAGCATTAGTGATCGCTTTTTCATTAACGCTGCCATTTTGTTTTTGTGTGGAT
Organism: Pleuronectes platessa; assembly: GCF_947347685.1. Lineage (NCBI taxonomy): Eukaryota > Metazoa > Chordata > Actinopteri > Pleuronectiformes > Pleuronectidae > Pleuronectes > Pleuronectes platessa. The sequence continues at coordinate 24,078,933 of NC_070632.1, forward strand.
GCAGAGAAGCCTGCAAGGATTCTCAGACGTTTGTGTTTCGCCATCCCCCTCCTAACTCTTTTTCTTTTGTCGCTTTTGTCCGAACAAGAAAAAAGGGAAAAAAAAGACAACAAATGTGAAATCTCCACAATCAACTTCCAATCAACGCTCCTCTCTTTTCCTTCTTTTCTTCTGACTCTCCCACTTTTCTGTGTCTGGGTGCCCTTTGGCTCTTGTGGCCTGCTTTCCCTCTGTCCAATTCCGATGTAGGTCATTTTACATTCGTTACCTCCAAAACACAGGATTGTCCTTAATGTAATTTAGAGAAAAGACAGGGAGCGAAGGAAGCGACTCTTAAGAAAACGAGACAAAGAGATATAGATTAGTGCTGATAATAAGAGGAGGGGGGGGAGGAGGGGAGTATTGATTGTGGGACAGACGGTGGAGGGGTGATGTCGATCCGTGTCAAGTCCAACTTTCAGCTATTATCTCACGGGTGTGTGTGTGTCAAAGGACAAGGGTGGGGGGGGTGGGTGTGTGAATAAGTGTGTGACAGAGAATATGGACGGATGTCAACGCTCCTGGCACAGATGGTGTGATTGTGTGTCAGACTGACTCCAGGTTTCTTCACTTTGTGTTTTGAGAAAAGTTTCTCATCAGTGTGATGGTCACATGCAACATGCAACGGCTGCCAATACAATCGAGCCTGGTTTATTTGAGACTAAGATTATTCCAGCTAACGTGTGCAGTGGCATGATGGAAGAAATTGTGGAATTAAAAACAGAGCTTTCTTTTTTTACTCTACGACGCTGAAGTACAAACTAGGTACGCTATTCTTTTTATTTTTTTTAACATCTTGGTTACAACAACATGTCAGGACGTGTGTGTGTGTGTGTGTGTGTGTGTGTGTGTGCGTCTGTGTGTGAGGTAGGAGGGTGATTTTCCGCACTCGATCTTTCCATATCCATCTTGTCTGGGATCCATTGGTATCGTCACAGCAACAGTCACATCCATGTGACACACTACTGTGAGAGGTGGTGCTGGGCGCTGATGGCAGGTTATTGATGCAGACGAAGAGGAGGAGGAGGAGGAGGAGGGCAGAGCACGTTTCAGTTTCAGGTGAACTGGCCAGAGAGATGTGACTTGATCTGCCCGTCAGAGCATGGCGGTGACGGGGCGAGCAGAGATGAAGATGTGGACAGACAAGCCCATCAGCCTCTGTCTGGCTGAGCGAGGCCTATTGCACCATAGAGCTCAAATGGAGAAAACCCGAGTGATGTGGGTTAAAGTTTAGGAGAAGCACATGCACACATGCTCAGCTGTTATGCTGTGTTTGAGGACGCCACTGAGTCCCCGGAAGGTTAAGACGAAAGGACAGTTTGGACGTCTCTCCTCAGGATCATCCTCGATGTCAAACTGACCACCTGCTTCTCAAACACACATCTGACAGGTGCATCTTCAGGAGTGAGTCTCAGCCCCCATTCAGGCCCATCTGTTCATACTGAAGATGGAACTCACTGTCTGTTTGATAAAGTGAATTTCAGGTGAAGGGTCACAACCGAAACTCCTCACAGCCTTTGATGATTTCCACTTGTGTGAACTTTCTGGGTCGTTTGAACGCTGGTCCACTTGAATGGTGTGGATGGGAGCTGCTGGCCGCAGTGCACAGACAGGAAGTGCTATCTGCTGGAGATCCTTTAGCAAACTCACACTTGTCTGTTTGTCCTTTTCTTTCCTTTTGTTTCTTACATTCTTTGCTAGAACATCAGGAAAAGGTTTTGTTTTTTCCATTTCAACAATCTCACATTTTTCCCTCCATCGATGTATGTGTCCAGTTTCATAGTTAATAAATCCTGGACCACTTTTTTTTTATTTTTTTTATCTGGCATATCAAAGGACTAATATCTGAATTTGTAAACTTTAGTGCAGCTTGATTGAAGGAGTATGTTGGCAGAGGTATGTGCTCTACTAAGTGCCATCAAATTCATCCTTACTTTCCATGGTTTTTCTTCTAACCAAGCTTCTTTAATGTAATCTAACCATTAGTGCTTAAAGATTTGAGGGTGTCGCGGCATCTGGTGGTCTAATGGTCATTGGTTAAGGTGCACAACTGCGACATCAATGGTTTGATTCCTGCCTGGGGACTACCCATGTTAAAACAATCAGACAATTTCAGAGGACTGGTAATTATATGTGAGCAATAGTATAAGGGGACTCTTAGTGGAGGTATGCTCTGAGTGCCAGTGGGAATTTAATTACAGACAAATTACTAAGTCACTTTTGGAATTCTCTTTTTGACTCCAAACCTGCAAATCAGATCAATAAGTGGGGCACATGTTTTCTCTCCCCCCCCCCCCCCCCCAATTCAGACATGCCAATCCTATCCATTTATCTAAAATGATACAATAGCTCCTTCCCGACGTGCACTGAACTCCGTACTTCCTCCTCCAGAGGTGCATGTGTGAATGGAGTGAGAGTATTGATGATGCTTCAAAACAACAGAAACAAAATCAAACAAATATCTCCCAGTGAGAATGCGGTGTCACACACGACAACAGCGCTGATTTCAAGAGAGTTTGTGGTGATCAAGCTGACAATGGAGTCATGGTGCTGTAAACAAAATCACATGATCAAGGCAGCGCAGTTAATACGTCACTTCCTGTCTCTGTCTGCTGCACCCGGCTGCTCCACCTCTCGCCTGAATAACGCAGAGAATTTGATGCTGTTGTGAACTCGTCTTTGCAGAAACCACCAGAAAGAAATTTCCAGTGAAAACAATGAAAGACATCCGAAAACGAAGAAGAGCAGATACCTGAAAACCGAGGCTTCGAATTCACAGAGCAGGATCCATTCAGCATGGTGACAACAATAACCATATGCAGCTGACAAGTGTGTGTAAGATATCCACGTGTAAACAGCTTCATTATTTGCTCTCACACGCTGGTCAATGAAATCTGCAGCCGCCCGCTCGCTCTTTATGCTCCGAGACCTATCCAGAGACAAAGCTGAAAACAGTCCTAAACCTCTATCGAACACAGGAGAGATGTTGTGCCTCTGCTCTCATTGTCTCACCTGTTCGCTCCCAGATGGCGACACTAACACAGAAGAACAAAGTATGATTTTATTCATGTTAAATAACCCATCTTTGTTTGTTTGTGTGTGTGAGCGTTTCTGTGTGTATGTGCATGCCAGTACAAATCTAGCCGTTAATGCTTTCTAACCTCTGCCTTTGATTTTTATGAGCAGAGACAAAGATACAGGTTCATCAACACAATGGTTATTAAAGCGAGAACAATTTTCTGTCAAATCTTTGAAACGCACACAAACACACGTACACATTCACACAGAGCAGCACTTAGCATCCAGTTAAGAGCTATTTCAGGGACACCATCCATTGCCACCTGCAAATAGCGTGTCAGCACCTCTTGCCATTAACTCTTCAGTATCTTCCATTAAATGCTAATGAGAGGCGGGAAGCGGGCTGCCGCCACACCAAATTACACAAATGCTGTAACAATCAGCCCTAACTATAAAGCAATTCATGTCACAATGCTCGGCAAGAGGGGGCGGCTGATGAAAACCTGACTCTCACACAAATGATAATTGATACGAACGAATGGTCCACAAAAAGAAACAAGATGTGTGTTTACTTGTTTGTGTGTAAGACAAAATATCACATAAGTCTGTCAGAAGCAAAGACAAATGAAAAAAGTGAACCAGTGAAATAGAGGAAAAAAAGACCAGATAACCAAGAATAATGGGGGGCATGTACAGTTTTTGACCACAATAAGCAATGTAGAGCAATGTTTTTACTTGTGATTCCCAGCACTGTTTGTTGCTGATCAACCTAAAATAATATATATGGATGTAAACAATGAAGAGTAAGGGTTTTAATTATTAAATGGAAATATTATTTTTAAAAAGTGCATTATGATGGAGAATACATTCAGCCTGTTTGTCCGAACTTGAGGGAAAACGCAATGAGTGTTTTGCGGAATTAGGTTTGCGGAAATAGGAGGAAAGAGAGTGGGACAGCAAATTTGAAGAATGGACATACAGACCGAACAGGACAAAATAAAGACAGAGGGAATTAATTGGAAAATGACGCTGTAGAAGAAAATGTGACTGAAAGAAAAAATAATGGACAGAAGCCGTGAATGATAACAGATCGAAAGTTGGACTTGGGAGAGAATAGAAAGAGAAAATAAAAGCAGGAAAAAAGGAGGAATGAATAACAGGAAAAAGTTTATTATTATTTTGTCTTCATCTGTCTACCATTCTTCGGACAAATCCAAGACCTCCAATAAAATCAGTCTGAGATCCCGCTGTCAGTCTGTCTCTTAGTCTGTCTGTAGTGAAGGACAGTTCAACTTTCATCAAGTCCGGATTAGTGTAAAATTTGAAAAATGAACAAAATAGGAAAGACATAAAGGAATAAGGGAGTGTTTGACAGAAGAAAAAAGAAAGCTCTGATGAAAAGTGCGGATGGATTAGAAAAGAAGGTAAAGAATTAATGGAAAGAACGTGTGACAATGAAAGACGTAGAGCACAATTAATGGCAAAAGTGATGAAAAGAAAGAGTTTAAAATAAAGATCAAAACCATTAAATTTCAGACATTTTTTGGAAAATTCAGCATGTGTCAAGTCTCTATCAACAAATTCAAGTGGAACTGAAGTAAACGAGTGGCCATGACTGCAGAGACACCTCACTGGCCAACTTGTGTATAAGACTGTGATGAATTTAAGTGCTTTTTCTAAAAACTCTGTCCAGCAGATCCTGCAGAGCAGGATACAAAATACAAAAAAGAGATATTTAATGCCTTTGTTTAAAATACCATTGGAACAAAGTTTATAATCTACAAAACTCAAATAAGACAAACAGACTCTGGGGGAAATCAAAAGCCACAAGTCTCATGAAACCGTTGTACAAAAACCCTGCGTACAAGCTGCCAATGAGCTGACGACAGGCTAACGTCATGCTAACGACAAGCTGCATATATTTTTTTCAACATTTTACAGTGGATACACCTTCAACCCCAAAGAACACCTCTACTATCTACAGCTTTATGGCAGGGACCATCAGACTTAATTACCTTCACTTTTATTGCACAGTCGTAGCTTAGGATATTTGACAAACAAAGCTAGTGAGGATCAGAACCTACTGATGGGAGATGCTGGCTTCTGAATTCCTCCTCTGCAGTTTGTGGTTTTGTTCTGCAGTGGTGGGACTGGTTTGTAGGACTGTCCGGTGGCCCGGTACATGGCCTGGACCCACAGCAGCCGGTCCGGCTCATCTTCACAGGCAAACATCACCAAGTCGCCCTCCTTCACTGCATTAAAAAAAACCCGACCACCCTGCAGACCTGATGGGAGAAGAGGAGGAGGAAATAAGTACCAGTTTTTTTTTTAATCAGTCATATGTAATGTGATGTGCCAGAGAGCCTTACCATTATAATATCTAGTGTAAGAAGACAGTAGCCTGTGTGGGTATATGCTGTTACTGGATGCTGTGTCCAAACAATGTAAACTCCTAAAGTAATTTACATATTTAAAATTACATTTAAATTACTGGTAGTTTGAAACATTTGATATTGTGATCATGATCAATGAGCAAAAAAAGCTCGGGTGAAAATGGAATTTCTGGGTTCTGTTCAAGAAAATAAGAAAAAACATTCTCAAAATTAAAACCCCATTAACATTTGTAATAATTCAAATAACTTTATAATCCAGCCTTCAAACAGAGCAGCAGTCCCAGCAAACAGTTTGTCACCTGAGACGTCATCAGGGGTTGATATATATAGAGCTGCTAAATTAAGAAAGTTTTGTGATCTCAACGCTTATTATGCAAATGTTACCTTTGGGCATATATAAGAACTCTACTAACTGTGAGGATATGAATTTATACTCAGTGACATTTATATTTTGGTAAGTTTAGTTGTTCTGTTGTGCCATGGATGGCGTGTAAGCAGAGAGCACATCATGTGGTTACCTCCATATGTTTGGATGGGAGGTGGCTTAAAAAACACACACTAAAGGCCCTTTTTCATCTGGTCCCAAAAACATCTAGACAAACTCCTCTACTGGCAATAGGAAAGGATTCAATCTGCTTTGTAGCAGGTTTACCCACATTTAAAAAAAGCATGTATATTTTAATATCTGTGTTATTAAACATTTCTTCTTTTAGCAACCTGTATTGGTAGTGTCCCCCACAAATCAAAATCAGCAAAGCTCTACTTGTCAGTACAACAGTCATTGTGAGGAAGTATGGACATTTGAATTCAGATACAGTGGCCTGCAAGTGATGTTGGATGGAGCCAGTGAGAGAGCGGAGATGTCTGTACCTGGCTGAGGGTCACAGTAATCCACTGTGTAGCCCTCCAGCTGCATCAGCTCCTGAGGTTCAGCCTTCTTCTCTCGGTAGCTGCACATGGCGAATGTGTACTGACTCACCTGCACGACAAACACACAAAGTGACTCACAGCACACAGCAGAAGCCGATACAGTATCTGTTCGGTTCTCTGTCAGTTTCTGAGGCAGTTTCACGTGTCCTAACATATTCTCTTGATGTTAATGAAATCTCAATGTATCAGCTCTGAAACTTTTCAGCTGTAAACGTGGTGAACTTATTAGCAGACAGGCTCTTAGGAACACAACAGTGAGCCGCTCTCCCTTTAGCTACTGAGAGAAACGCAAAGCTCTTCAGCTGCTACATTCCTCTCTATGTTGATCCCTTACTGTTTCAGTCGGCTGCGTGCTGCTAGAGAGGTAGTGTACAGTGTTTTAGTCTTTGAAAACAGAAGCCAGTTGTGGGCAAAACCCACTGTATGACAGCAGTGACAATATGCAGTGCAGTACTTGCAGTACATCAAGCCGATGCCTCACTTTCTACAGAAATATTGGTTTTAAAATTAAAGGCATAGCTAGTGAAACAGGTTAAAAATTTTCTTTAATAAAACACTACACAGAATAATTTTGAAACGAGTGGTGAAAAAGAGTATTTATGAATTTTTTTTAATGTTCTCAAACACTCAATGAACCATTGACATCCTCAATCAAAATCAATAAATCTAACTGATGCTCAATCAAACTAAATCTTTTGAGGACTTTAGAGGACTTACAGTCTGACACACGGAGGTAACCAGAGCTTTGTTTTGCAGAGAAAATACAATTTAATTTGAATCTCTACCATTGCCCTCAAAGACCCTGAGTGATCACAAAGTACTTTGAATGTAAAAAAAACACATCTGAAAGGAAAAAGAGTAAAGGAGACTTTCAGAGACCAAAACTTAATTAACTTTGCCTCAGCAGGACTCGCATTCTCAGACTAGATGTAGAAACCTTTCAGCTGGAGCACACGATGTGAGAGGATTTTCTTTAATAACCTTAAACACTTTTTTTGTTTTTTTTGTTACCTTTTTCAACTGGAAAATAAATAAAGGAAATTAGAGCTTTAGAAAGGGACGGTTCAGTTTGAGGACATGTTTTCTGCAAAGGCTGTTGGCTGAATTGAATTCATTTTAAATACACAAAAACCTCTTTAAAAATGTGTTTTTTCATATTTCCACTGAGGCTGTTAAAAAACAATGATTGGATTAACAGTTCATTATTGTCAAGACCCATTCTACTTTTTAACATGAAGTCTTTCTTCTCCAAGCTCATTGAACAATGTTCATATTAATAACACATCCAACATGTCATCAAATCTCATTGACTCGAGTTTCTTACCTGAACAAGAACAAAATATCTTTTTTTCCAGCGTTTCCAGACTCTCTGTCCTAGAGTATACAGATACCTGAAACACAACGAGGGACACAACATCAAACCAAAGCATTTATAAAGCAGGTAGAGTCAAGTTGCTGTACAGGGACATTTAACCTTCACAGCCACAACATTTAAAGACAGCCATTTAAAATCTGAAAGTAAAACAATAAAAAGATTCAAAAGAGTGGAATAAAAGACGTAAAAAAGAGTAATTGAGGTAAAATAAACAAAAAGGATGAATCTGTACAAAAATGTGAACATAATTTGGAAGGGAACTGTGAAATAAAATCAAAATAGAATAAAATACAATGATGTCTTGACCTTATAAAATAGTTCAAGATGCTTCTGAATACATTGAGACGCGACAAATTCTAAATTAAAATGTTCACATAAGAACACATGTACATGTATGTATCTGTGTAATCGTCTGGCGTTTCCAGGGCCACATATGATAAACAACGTTTGTATTCACTGTCAAGGTTGATTGAAAATGAGTGTAACTGGTCCTGAAAACGCTGCTTTCAAGGTCAACACGGACATTTAATAATCACACATCATGGACGGATCACAGTCATCCACGGACACTTGAAATGATCAGAATGAAAGGAAATCTGCTCTTAGATGTTAAAATACAGAAGAGATGAGATGAGAAGAGAAGAATCATGATGGACAAAGCTTCCAAATGGACCTTGAGGTGAGATGGTGATGGATGAGTTCAGTCATACTGGAAGCTTTGTGAAACACTCTTGCCTTAATATCAGTCATTTATTTGCTCAATACATTTATTCTTATAAATTAAAAAAAAAAAAAATTGAATCCAATTTCTATCATTTTAATTACTTTACCAATAGTTATTTTGATAATTCAATGCTTCATTGCATCATCACCATCAAAAACACCAGGTTTCACCATATGCTATGTTAAGATTGGAATTAAAGATAAAGACATACTGAGAAACTGGGATGGGAATTTCTGTGATGAATTACTTAAAAGGAATTAGTTGATTTGATCGATAATGAAAATAACTGCTGTTGCTACCCTGCTATCCAAGAAGATGATCACTTACACACGACTAATCTAAGACACTTAACTTAAGGGGTAGGACATTCAAAAACAAGGAAGGTGTCTGAGGCCACAAATAAGTAATTCGTCTTCCTGACTGTAGTTTACGTGTTGAGCTTAAGCTGGGGACTTTTTAAAGAATATTAGCCTATAAACATTTTACAGCTACGATTTCTGACAAATAATTATGTTCATGTGTGTGTTTCAGGAATCAGGTCCATTTTGTGAATTTCCTTCCCTAATCAGGAAACTAGATAGAGACAGTTATGAGTCCTGAACTGAGAGAGGCCATGACATAGATAACAGCTCGTTGAGGAAGTCTAGAGCAAAATAGAAGAATGACCAGCGTGGCCTCTCAAATCAATGGCTGCTCCCGGGCCTCCTGAAGCGTGGGATACAGGCAAGTGCAAGTGAGGAAAATCAATCGATGGCGAGACCTCTTTCTTCAGCCCTGCTGCCCGCCCTTAAAAAAAAAGGCCTCCAGTCAAGGCCGTGGCACGTCTGGACAGAGAGTCTGGGCCATTCTTCACATCCCGCACGACTCCGGGTTAACACGAGGCAGTGCACGCCGGCCACTTGTGATTTGGCCAAGCGTTCCTCCTGCAGACTTTCAAACATCCATTCAGCCGCACAACACCACGGCTGCAGACGCCAAAGAGTTCACTGCAGGCATTTAACAGTCGTCGCTGCAGAGATGCCGTCATTTAGCTGGATATTCACACACACATATTTATAGTACAAAGGGAAACTGGACTAATTCTTTTTACAAAGAAATCTGTTTATCATCATTCAAGAATTTTCGAGAATTTAATGAAGGTATGATATTAAATTAAAAAAAAGACCGATGGCCGTTGCCTGACATAAAAACAGAATCACTTGCAATTGAGTTGACTGAAAAACATGAATTCATCTCACCAAGCTGGCTAATTAAAGATTGTATATAATAAAATTTAATTAAATTAGAATGTCCGTTTTGGTTTGTTCAAAAGTGAAAACCAGATTTCCTCAAATATATGTATCTATATAACTATATTTATCTTTTGGAGCCCACTGTGCATGTTTCCTATTTTTGCACTTTTTCTTTTTTGGCCCCATTACTGAAAGTAAAATGCACTCTTGCATCTGTTGGCCTTTTAATGGATTCACGTCTTTAACCTTTTCAGATTCCTTTTCACGTTTTTTCTTTTGCAGCCTGAACCCAGGAAAATAAATAAATAATACAAATGTACCCACACATTTTCTGTTTGTGCTCTATTTCTTAGCTTAACGACACTCCTGCATCATATGGCCTCTTCTTGGACTCCATTTGTCCCTATTTAAATGCTACATACAGACCCTGCATGCCCTTTTAGTCAAAGTCTCACAGATTGTGTCTTTAACAAATCTGAAAGCCAGTAAGCCAAATTCAGCACTAAACAAATACGGACCAGAGGGAGGCCAGACTCACAGGGAGACTCACACTGTCCCCTTGTGGAGAGTTTTTAAAACTGCACCTGATCTGCGTCCCCCTTTCTGTCAGTCAGTGAGCTATCAGAGCTGCTGACTGCCACAGTTCGGTTTGGATGACAGTTCTAACACAGTAGATGTTAAACACACAGATCTGCTCCTCTGAACACCAGTTCACTGTAAACTGACTGACTCCAGACAGATTTACTAACAATTTTGAAACCAAAGAGAACAATTAGAAAATGGAGTGTCAAATAATAAAAAAAAATATATCCAGGGTGTGTATAGCTGATTGCCTACTTCAAAGACTGATAGCAAGGGAAATGCAGTGATCACAGCTTTTAATAAGTTCAGGTTCCCTTTTCTTTCACACGTATTTAAGCATGCTTCACAAAACATTTATTGCAAATGTAGAATCTTTTCTGCAAAGAATAGTCTTAAATGTGTTTGTACTGAACAGAATCCTGTGTAAATGTAAAAATATGTCAACTTTAATGGGAAACTTTGATACAGTGTCATATAAGACAATCTGACTGCGATGTGGTGGTGCAGGGATCTTTCGAAACCCATTGATTAAATCAGTATCAGATCATCTAAAATAATTTATTTAATGGTGTAAAAGTTGTGGTTGAACCCAAATCAAACTAGCAGAGTTATCCCTCCACCAAGGACAAACAGTCTTCTTATGAAACCACATTTAATTTGCCAGGTGAGGATTCTTATTTGGATCTGTACCTAATTGCACACACCCTTAAATATCAGTCCCCTAAACAAGCCTGTTTTTTTTCCCAGCAAGTTCAATGAATTATACGCTCAGAAAAATACATTACTAAAGGACAGTGACAAAAAAAAGTCCTGGATCCCCCCCCTGTGTTTTTGTCGATTGTGTAAAGAGGGTTGAGAATACTGCACCTTTTCTATATTTGTTCTTGTGCAAATGGAAACTATTACTGTTGCCTTTTCTAAAAACTGTGATTTTACTTCTTACACGCCATTAAAGCAGTGTATTTATAAAACCTTTTATTTACTTTATGATTATTTAAAATTTGAAGATGAAAATTCAGAATAAAGTTTTACTCATGTCTATGAATGAAAAGGTTCAAGGGGTTGATAGAACACATGGCATTGTACTGTTGAATCCAATGAAATGTTTTCTGTCAGGGTTAAGATTTTGCTGCCATCACCTGGTGGAAATACACACACACATTCTTGGACATCGATCTTAAAGAGGACATTCAGGTCTGTCTGTGTGGATTGTCCTCCCCTGTGGTTTCCTCCCACAGTCAAAATACATGCAGACTGATGTTAGGTTGTTTGGAGATTTTAATTTGGTCGTAGGTGTGAATGGAACAACCAATAAGCAGTTACCGTCAGTTACCATCTCAGGATTGTATGATAACATCTGTCTGTACTTCCTGTTCTGTAACCAGGAGGTGGAGCTGTCCGCCTGCTAATGCTTCCGGAAAGTCCACAGACACAAAGTAACACACTTTATGTTCATTGATTCACTGCAACAAAACATACTGAACCATGCTGCATATGATATTATTAGAGTCATTTCTAGGAAATTGTTTTGGGAGTTAATGGACGTGTTAAGCTCCTCTGATTCACACATGAATGGGCACTAACTCCGTAATACAGAGAGGTATGGAAAGCTGGCGTTCTGGAGGGTTAATCGATAAATGTTCTTTTTATCTGACAAAGTATTTTGCATTACAAACTTTAACTGCAGGCAGGAGTGTAGCACACAAGCAGTCTCTTCCTCTTTGATTTAGAAATAGTTTATTTAGTGTTTGTTAGGGTAGTCACAAATGAACAGTAGCCATCACCTACAATGACAGACATAAATAAGCATTTGAAAATGTATTATTTTACACTGTTTTAAAAGGCGGTCTCATTCCGTCGATAGCATGAATTCTGATACCCCGTGTGTGGCAAGGACTAAACCATTTGTTTGTAGTTGGTTAGACAGGTGACCCCAGTAAATCTTCAGTACATTTGGATATGAATTTCAGTCAGCCAATTCAGCCACATTCATAAAGTAATTAATATTATCTTCTTTCTTTTTTTTTTAAATCATTCAGGCTTTTTAAGAACCATACTCCCAATTGTGGCTCTGGGAAGTCACTTCCACTTTCCCCCCCTAAAAAGGACGCCACTGACTCCAAGTCCAAGGACAGGAAAATGATAAGATACCTTATGTGCTTGATAAGACCAATATACAGTATTGTTTTAAAACTCAATATGTTGGCAGTACATGACTCAGTGTTAGATAATGTGTGAAAAACGAGTTTAATGGATGAGTTATGAGACCATCTGCAGGTGGCACATTTAATCTTAGAAAAACCAGCATTAATAAATTCAACTAGTCTGAAAATCAATATATTTTTTTGAAGATGGAAGTGGAAGCAGTTACTTTAAACCCCAATTACTGCATGAAACCTCAATGTGCAAATCATGAGTTCTGCTGCTACACTGAACCTTTTTTACCTGAATGTGAGAAGTGAGAAGCAGCTGCAGACTCACCCACTGTGCTTCATGTTGGGGGGTTTGTCCATGCGGACAGCCAGTTTGATCTTCAGCTCCGTGTCCTGACTGTTCTTGGCGACGACCATTCGGTGGAACTCGGCCTGCTTTGGTCCGTTGGTGGTTGGGTTTAGGACCACCTGTGGGAGGGAGGGGGGGAGGAAACAGTTAGTAATGAAATAATAATAATAATAATAATAATAATAATAATATGTCTATAGCTTTACCTACACAAGATTGCATAGTGATTGACAAAATACATCGGAATAAAAAACAGAACAGAACAAAAATCAGAAAGACAATATAAAAAATATATACAACATCCATTAAAGCCAGCAAAAAATCCGGTATTTGAAGGCTTTTCAATTAAAATAAATTAATCAATGATTTAAAAACAGGTTCATAGTTCTGGCAAGTCTAATGGAGCTTCGGGACCCTGATGGCAAAAGCGCGGTCACCGCTAGTTACCAGTGTTGCCTTAGGAACTATCAGCAAGTGTAGGTTTAAAGATCCTAAGTTATAGTTATAGTTCTTTAACATAACTGGGGTCCAGACTGAGCTAAATAGAGATTTGTAGATTTGTCAAGTTGTGAGAAGACAAAGGCGTAAACAAGCTTTTCAAGGCCAGGAAAAGACAGAGCTGATTTGATTTTGATTTGAAAACAGATTATTGCTTCTTATTTCACAAAGACTATTCCATCAGTATGGTTTTCTCTGTAGGGCCGACATCAACACATCAGCTAGTGATAGTGACAGTAGTGACAGCAAGAGGAGTAACAGGGAAGTTGGTGTTATGTCCTATTCTGTGATTGAAATAACTGATCACAGATTAAGTGCAACATATGAGTATGTGTGTTCATAGGTTAATATATGGGGACAAGGGCAGGAGAGGGTTAAGGTCAATAAGGCATCATCCTGCCCTACGACCCTTGTAGGTGCCCCTAGTGTTGGGTCCTGTCACCCTGGCTCCTCCCCCTCTACACCAGCCACATCAACCAACCAGGTAAGCCACCATTCTCAAATATGCAGATGACACAACGATAATCGGATATATCCCAGCGAGCAGGTTGTTCAGGTCATAAAGTAACCTGGTGCCAGAACAACCACCTCAAGCTCAGCACATCAAAAACACAAGAAATCATTCCGGACTTCAGACGCACCCCCTCACCCCAATATCTGGTCATAACAATAAGGAACCCATTCAAATATCTAGGCGTTCTCATCAACAACACATTAGAGCACCAACACAGACCACATTATTGTAAAAAGGGTTCGTCAATCAAAGACTGTTTTTTTCTGAGACATTTAAAAACATAATCTTGTCCAGTTCTACACAATCATCACAGAAAGTACACTCACCTCATCCATAATAGTTTGGTACGGCATCGTTACTATAACTTATTTTAACTGGTAGAACCATGTATTATTTTATTGCTGTTTGAATTAAAATATATTGTTTAATCCTTTATTGTTGTATTGCTTTACCTCGGTACCAATACAAATTAGCGTTGTAACTCAATGTCTCTCCCAAGGTTTTAAATAAATAAATGAATTAATAAAACACATAACCAGCTTGGTTGTAGCCGTCCTTAATAAATAATTCTGATTGTGCCATTGGTGGTACAGGACAGCAGCATGTCACTGTGGGTGTGGACGGCTGGTTCTGATAATCTTATTTTCTCCTGTTTATTTAATGAATAATATTATTTTGGTCTCTTTGCTTTCACTCGGTTATATTTTCTATTTGTTTTTGTCTGCTGTGTAAACGTATTTGCACCTTGAAGCTGAATCTTATCTTATTCTTTTGAAAAAGAAAACCCCCAAACAACATTGTGAATAAAACACATGGTTGTTAAATTCAGCAGCATGGGCCATTTTTCATGCTGTGTCTCGGTCACCCTTACATGGGCAACACGGTCATCCCCCCCCCCACACACATCCATCTATGGACCAGCTTCAAAGTGGTGCGTACACGGATCAGATCTGCAGCAGCATCAGCGCACAGCTTATTAGAAGGAATGGCCTTCAGCCTGTCCTTGCCTTCACACAATTTAGTCTGCACTATTTGTTCAAAGGCTTTCACCTGCTGTGAGGAACTCTCACTGTTCCAAGACAATAATTCATTATTCAGGTAGAATACATCTAAAGGCTACACTGCCTTCTCCAAAGAATGTAAGGATTGCAAAAGGCAAAATTAGTGTCTGTCATCAGCATCTGCCTACTCTCCCTTCAGAGCTCTCACAGGAGACACTGATCGCAATCCCTTGCTACTCTCAGATCTCTACTCTGAAGATGAAAAGATCTGGTGGAGCTTTATGTGAGAACGCACATGTCCGAGTCAGTGGTTGTGGATACTCTCCACAACCTCACCTGCCAGCTCCCTAGTAAATTGTCAGAGTGAGCCCATGTCGGAATACAACAGAAAAAGGTTCCACAAAATTCACAGCGAGCATGTGGGCTTGTTTATCACGTTTCTAACACTCAACTGAAATGAAACAAAAAAACTAAATGATTTCAAATATATTGAATGGAAAAGCGGAGCCATACACGTAGAAGACTCGAATGAAGATGTCGTCTTGAAAAGACCGGATCCTAGGCTCTTTGGTGAAAACAAATTGCTTGTGTTAATGTGCGGAATTTATACGTTATTCCCTGCTCACTGTACGCTGTATGCTTTAACCAGACGTCACCCCACACCTGATTCTCTGGACATCTTCCTGTTGTTGTGAACTTTGTTCATATGTGAAGGGCAATCCTATTATCTTAACGCTGAGTTTCTTATTTATCTGGCGGATGGAAATCTATGTTTTTCCATCATACTTGTACAGTTGCTGTAGCCTACTCTGTCGCTACAGTTGACATGAAGCTCATTACTAATGGTGATTAAAAAACCCCGTATAATGCAACATACAGACACCTGGTACAAAAACACATAATTTGGCATAACTGTCTTAGCCAGGCACTGACTCAGTTGTTAGCACCACACGTTTCTGGTACCATGTCATTTACCAGAAAAAATATCCCAGTAGGTACAAAATTAAGCATAATACTTTTTTTAGAATTGTGGTACAGAGCAGTGATGTTAGTTACTAACCTGAGTTTAGATTTGATACAAGGAGGGACATCTTGGATCTAGAAACTTAACTGAAATGTTGGATAGCTAATTTAACAACGATCTTGGAGTTTGGGTTTTACTAGTAGATTGTTGCATTGATGTTGAGCTAAGGATCTAAAACTCAGCATCTCTCTCTGCTCACATGCTTCGATGGTCATCAATGGATGACCGGAAAACACCCTGTCTCATAATCTTAAAAACTGAAAAGAAATTCCTAATTCTTCAAAAAACAAACTGTTTTTAAATAGTTACCTGTATTAATTTGCCTTCAATATTTATTTTTTACAATGTAGTTTTACAAATGATCTAGCTCTGTGGTATTTAACACACCCGGACGGGGTAGTTAACCTGCTGAAAAAGCAACCAACCAACTAACCAACAAACCCATGGACAGGCACTAAAACAACTCCCTTGGTGAAGACAAACACAGGGCATGCACTTTCAGTGGCAGCCGTACAAGGAGGGAGAATGACTACTTTCTAAAAGCCCAGTATGGCTATGTGGTCACATGACTGGGACACAGTTCCAGTTTAAACTCTGAACACGCCTTTGGTCTACTGCATCATGGATGTGTGGCACATTATATCTGACAACATTTGTCACCAGACATGAAGGCACAATTGTTGTGTAACAAATGTCTCCTACACAATCACATGATCCAGCATGTCTCCAAAAGGAAATATGCTTTTAAAATGAGCTGGATTTACAACGTCCCCAATCACCCAGCTACTGTGGTGTTGATAGTGATGCTGAGTCATTTGTTGTTGTCAGAAATAGGAGGATGTAAAGATGACTGTGACAAATATGACAATTTATCTTAGTATTAAAAACACATTTTATGTTTAATGTCATAAAAGGGGACCCAAAAATGTCGAGTAAATTCTAGTTAGTATTAAGTCTTAAATTATGTGATTAAAGCACTTTGTGTGTGTGTGTGTGTGTGTGTGTGTGTGTGTGTGTGTGTGTGTGTGTGCGTGTGTCCGTGCGTGTGTGCATGGACTCACCCGGCCCAGCTCCTTGTCGTCTAGAGCCAGCACACCAGTGCTCTCTGTGAACAGCTTTACTTTGACCGAGGGCAGTGGGTGAGTTGTGGTGAAATCCCCCTGAGTCCCCCACCTGAAAGAGAAAAAAACCTTTTCGTTAACTCACAGTGACAGACTGCAGTTCAGATCCTCCCTGTCGGTCAAAACACTTCTGATGAGAATTCGATTCATCCACCAGTCCAGTCTCCCCTGCACAAACTGTACTGTGCCAGGTTGCAAACCAACATTTCCAGCCACTATTGCTTCACTTAAGAGGCTTTTACTGTAAAGCAGCTAAACTAAGCCAATGTTGACTAAGATTAGAAAAATGGTCTGTCCACGCAACAGGACCTGATCTACATAAGAAGATATGAACATATGCACAGGTATTGGAGGGAGGAACAGAACAAAGAAGAAAACTGCCACAGGTAGGCTAGTTAAAGTATTTTATCTCCAACTGATGAAGAAACGAAAGAAAGACCTTTAGTAATTCAGAATATGATCCGGTTACCATGTGTCCATTTGGAGTCTCCAAATGTGCTTTTCGGACACCTGAGTCTTGTTATGAAAAAACACTGTAGAAGGGTTATACTTGAGTTTACTGATAGTGTAGCTAAGGCACACACAGGGAATTAGTATAGGTGGACTAAACTCTTTTACTGAAATCAAAGGCCTACTACTCTGTTTCTGTATCACCCAAAATGTTTATTTTATAAGATACCTTTGGGAGTTGTCTTTCTTTTCGTGATTCAGAAGCTATAGACACTTTAATTTGGAATGGGATTTCAGCCATTTGTGCTCCAAAGTGAGGGGGCTGGTGTCAGAGGTTAGGATATGCAGGCTGTTTTTAAGCTTTGCCCGAACCAGCAAATCTCTGAGATTTGGAACTGGCATTTGGTGAGGATCTCAAATGGATAAAACATGGTGTTGTGGTAACGTGACATTTTTATCAAAGTATCAATCACAACCTATTTATGAATAATTTCAAAGAGATCATGCTTCATTGTGAATCTATAGAACTGAGTTTTTCAGGTTATTTTGGGAAATAGTGTTTGTTGAATGGTCCGTCAGTTGAGCTCTGCTGAGCTCAACTGAATCTCACTGTGTCACAGGGACCATGAGGGATTAAGAAAGTCTTCATGAGGACACTCAAGTTTCAGCAAAGTCCAACAAACAGAAAATGTTCATGTTTGACTCAAAACAGACATGTATGTGTCGCAAATAATTTACATCTCAAACATGTTAACCATTTTGTATTTGCAGGCTCAAAACCCCACAGGACAGGGTTTTTTTCATTTTTAAGTGCAGGTACCTGCTCGTCATGGACCACAAGGGTAACAGAGGTAGGAGGTCAGTGTTGTTACATTTCTTGTAATAACTTCACATCATCAGGTGATGGTCAGAGATTGAGAGTCAGCAAACAGTGCCATCAGTGTCAGCTCTGAGTTTTCATCTTACACAAACTCTAATGGAGCAAAGTGATGCCCTCTGCTCGGGATGAAGGACACAAGGCCACTATAACACACACACAGCCACGCTCCTGAGATAACATGCCTTCATGGGGTCTGGGTGTTTATGTGTGTGAGGTGCACAGATGACAAGTGACCCCTTGACTTGTTGAAGACGAGAAGCAAGGTCGAGAACCAAACTTAGTTTCCCCAGTTTCCAAGGCAACAGAAGGGTGCTTTTGTTTCAATTAAACACACACACACACGCACACACACACGCACACGTACGTCTCCGCATCTTCAAAACTTTTGTTTCATGGAACATCTCCGCCCATACAAAAACACAGAACTATAAATGCTCAAACAAGAATGCTAGGCCAGTAGGGGGCGATATAGTCTACAACAAGGATCCATCAATAGCAGAGAAGGATGCTGTACTAGGAGTGGCCAATGTTTGGTGTTGTGTGTGTAATCCTCATATCTAAAAGCTTCTTACAGGCTCATTCAGGGTTCATTTTAGCTTTAAGATATCTTACATCAACACCTGTTAACAATATTGAGTGAATTTCTCATTTAAAAGATTGCAACAAATTTTAACACTACTACATTTACACCCACAGATGCTATTTACTTTTTACAAAAAGTTGAAAGGTCCGTAATCCGTTTGTAAGCTTTGTTCACCCTGGTAAGATTTTAACTAACAATGCTCACACTGTTAATTGTAGACTCAGCTACATATGTTATATTAAGGAATATGTTATTCTATGACAATACATTTTTTTGTGGCAGTTAACAATTAGGTTCAACACATTTTTAAACTTTATTTGTGATACGTATTTTTTTTTCTAAATCTAACAAACAAATCCTTTTTCAATCCATTGTGTCGTTAGCGTTTCTGAATCGGAACACAGTAAATCAATTTCTGCTTTGACAAATCTTTACCAAATGCCATTTTACTGGCGTTTACACAATGTCTTAATCAGATGATAGAGTAACTGTCATGGTTACACTCACACACATCATTTCCCGATGCATGTTCTATGTCACTTCCTGTTTTATGTTGATACTCACGCTTGTCATTGTTTCCTCTAGGTAGCTTCACTCCTACCCCTTTATTTAACAGAAATACAATCAACTCAACTGTGAGTGTTGACCTTTGACCACCGAACTATACGCATCAAGCTCATCCTTACATCCAAATTAACCTTTGTACTAAATTTGGAGGCTTACCTCAGACTATTCATGTTCAGTTGGATGGACAGTCGGACCACGCAACAACATTATTTTTCCAGCTGTGGCTGCAGCATAGACATAAAACCGATTTACTGTTACAGTATTTCTTTGTTTCAACCTTCATCAAACTTAATTTACACAGGTACAAAGATAAATGTTTAATTTGTAAAGCTTTCGCTTCGCTTCCTGTCTGTAAGCTCATTTTTATCTTGTACACACACAACTACTGTTACAATCTTAAACCTGGATTTTTTCGAGTCTACATCAATTGTAATACAAATGAGAAATTGTGCTATAATCCTGAACAAGAATCACAGATGCTTGACAATCCACTTTAATTAATGGTATCACTAATGAAACAGGTCATCAGTAACTAAATAGCTTCTCTGTGTCAATTGCATGAATCATCAGTGCAATTGGACGACTGTGTAATCATAGCTAATCGGGTTGTCCATGTAATTACATAACTATGTTATCATTAAATGTATGGGTGTGTGATTGAAGATGAGGGACGTGAAAGCAATTTGGACGCTAATCATAGAGAAGGTGACAGGAGCCGTAGAGTAAAGGCAAGCGACAGAAGAGCGTCGCTGCTGACCTCCGAGGGCGCGAGGTGACGGTGAGCTTGTTTAATTGGTTCCGTTTGGTGATGCTGGCAGACGGATGGCCTTCAGAAAAGAAAGTGTGTGAAAGGGCAGCCTCATTACCCCACAGACCCCCACTGTCCGCCAGGCATCCCACGGCCATGAACCGTCACCAAGAACTTTGAGGGCAGATCGACAAGAGGAGCATCAGGTGGAATTATACTTGCTGCTAATCAGGTGAAAATCATCAAGTAATGCAATTTTTTTTATATAGTCAGAGTCATTACAGGCAAATCATATTTTGATATAAAAATTATTATAATAATATAGCATTATTATAATTTCTAAAATTAGTTGTAATTTGTAATCAATATTTACAGATACATTTTAAGTGATTTTCTTGAATGAATGTATTGACATTTTCTTTTGAGTGTAATCGCTTTCCCATCATTATTAACTCTGCTGATCACGTCCTGGTATACGATCTATTCCAATAGAAAAAAATAATAACCAAATACTACAGGATTAAGGGTACTAAGTGCAGACAGAACTAAATAAATCATGTTGAGTGTTAAACATAATGTTACAAAGGAAATGAAGGACAGATTGGGCAGCCAATCAGAGAGGACATACAGGTAGCTGGAGTTGTGCATAAGTCCCGGGAAAAGAGCTGCAATCAACCCAAAATCTTCATGAGGTGAGATGTTTGGACCAGGGCTTGTGGCTGCAGGTCAGTAATGCTAGTATTACACTATGCTACCAACTGGTATAGAATCATCTTGTTATTCAGAAGCCTTCGTTAGCTTTTGTTAAAAGCAGTTATGTTGCTCATGTTTATTAAGTGAACTGTTGTTAACCACAAGGCCACAGTGTCCATTTAGTGCCATATTGGGATTGTGAAGCTACGCGTTTGATTCCAACACAGTACAGTGGAATACTGGTTATTTAACTACAGAGAGCAGATACTGTGTAGCTCTTATAATACAACGACGATGCTCATAAGTATGTTAGCACTACGATGGGATTGGGATATCATGGTAATGTTGGTGAACAGCTTAGAGAAAAGCTGATCCGTGCTCTGCAGCAGCACTGGGAATGATCAGATGACTTGCTACAGAAGTTTCAAGATTATATATGTCATTCCAGCCGTACCTGTTGAACATAAAACGGAACGAAATTGCATTTCACAGGACCAGTGTGCTCATTCAACCAGTTGGATTTAGTGTTACTAGTGTGAGTGTGTGCTGGTGTCTTTACAGCCTGACCCTCAGGCCTGTTTACAGCCCCGTTTTAAATCACAACTGCTCATAAACCTCCTCTCAGTGGAATTAGTCTCATGGACAAATTAAACAAAAATATCTGAGCTCTGATTGAGACTGTAGACATTGATATAAGGACAGTTGTAGGCTCTGTTTGTTTCTGTATTTTTTATGTTGAGAAGAGAGCAACTCTCATCACTGTTACATAACAGCATCATCTCCTCGCTGTATCAGCCTTGAAAAAGACACGTGGTGATTTTGGCCTTTCTGAAGGATGAGGGTCAACTTGGTGTCCTCTGTCTGCCACAAACACACCTGTGGTTGCATTTCAAAGCTGTGGGTCTATTGCTCAGTTTCAGGTAGCTGAGTGAAAGGTACGTTTCACAGAGTTTGGTGTGTTCACTTCATGTTCCAAAGATCCGACAATAATCCAATCAGGAGTGAGTATTAGCACTGAACATCGTTATCGCCCAAGATCCCTGTGTAACACTTAGTCCATCAAAAATCTTAAGCCATAAAAAAAAAAGTACTTAGATGTAATTGTGCTATAATAGAAATGCAACACAATATTAGGATAAAACAGTATCTAGAGCAAGAAAGTGAAATAAAAAAAAGCCACAATTCAAGTTTTTAGGATAATTGTTTTACCTTTATAATAAATAAAAGACCTAAATTCTACCTACAATCTTTGACAACATTATAAACAACCGTATGGACCAAAGTTTTGGACAAAATCAAATTTGACCTAGTTACACCGTCTACAGTTGTGAAACTGTGGGGATACTAGGTGGCACCATTCGCCTTACTAATTTAGCCCTGTCTTTCCAGACCACACATGAAAATAATCGTTCTCCCAGTGTGATTGCAAGCAAAGTCCATGCAAAGTTGCAATTAGCCATAAATTCATGCTAAAAGATGCAAAAGTCAGCAGAGCTCTAAATATTTCAGCTTAAGTGAACACATTTGTGTGACACTGTGTCAGTCATCAGTGTTGAGATTCTCCTGACATCTTAGAGAATCAAAAACAGAGGACAGACTTGTCATCGTTATTTGTGGACACCCAGAGCTGTGCAACTTCTGCACTTTATAGAGACGAAAGAAGGTAAGGGTTTACCGAAAAGTCAGAAAAATAGTATGACCAGATAAGATAAGACGTGAAAGGGTGAATCCGTTGCTTTATTGTCAGTTTTACTTAATTACAATGAACCGAGTGAGAAGTGTTAACTACCTTCTGGAGGTAGGTCAACAGTTCCCCCTGTTAACCGATTCTTTTATCAGACATGAACTGATTTGATCAGCAACCTTTTTTCCCATGTGGAGACATTTTCCACACACTTCACTTTCAGCTTTTCTAGCCAAGATGCACTATTAATAAGTCATGAACAAAGGTCACAAAGAGGTGTTACAATGCTCAGCCATTCTTCTTCCTTCATTTGAAATTCTCCTAACTCAGTGAATGATGTTCTCACAAGGTAAAAACTATCTTATTGCTAACATTAAATCTCATGAAATATGATGTTTGTGACAGTATTGATTTGGACGACAGTCTGGGCCTAATTTAAGTGTGACATGGTGAAAGCTATTTAAATCCTGTAAGATGTAATTTTCTATCAGACATTACTGAGATAGTAGAAGAGGAACCCACTGTGGTCTGGCAGCTTCAGCTTGGTCCGTCTGCAGCTTCTCTCCTCCCTCCACCTCCATGGTGCAGTAAACGATCCGGTTCGGAGCAACAGACTTCAGACCCTGAACCTCCACGATTACAATCTGAAAATATCAGAGGTGATAGGGATTCAGATGCATTGTTCATTTTCAAAACCTGTTATACCTGTAACCTAAAAACAAGTCCTATCCCTAAAAAACATCTCCCAACATCTAAAACTCAACACACACACACACACACACCTCCAGAGTGAAGGACAGCACAACGTCAGATTTGGAGAGGATGTCTCCCTCATCCCCGATGTCCAGGAAGGAGTTATTCTGAGAGGAGCGTTTGAGCTTCTGTTTGAAGTCGGGGCCTCCTTTAGACACCGGCAGACTCTCCAGATTTGCCATCAGCAGGTTGACTGAAGAACGCAGCTCCTCCATGTACAGAGCCTCCATGTCAGGGGAGATGAACTTTGGGTATTTCTTCTCCTGCAGGACACACATTCAGCTGCTGTTCATCATCAGCATCAAGGTTTTCATCCTGCTACAACTGAGTTCACCACCATGAAGCTGTCTACCAATAAAACATCCATCTCAGTGTTTCACTGACACCTTTCATCCCACTTTCTGGTTCCTCACGAGGTGGGAATTTTGCTGTAAATATTGTGCTTTTCTTTGTGTAGAGAGAAGAAATGTAGATGACAAGATTGTGTGTTGTTTGTAATATTCAGCACCTCAGCCCATGACCAATATATGTGATTTCACACTACATTTGCTAAAACATTTAAGTGATTCAATAACATGTGAAATAAATGAAGGATGTATTAAAAAAATGTATACATAAAAGTAATAGTACAAAAAAAACAAAGTGTGCTTTGTATGTTTCTCACCCTGGCAATCTTCTCGGCCAGTTGTAGCCTGCCGTCCAGCTCTCTACGGATTTGAGCTGCCTGCTCATCTACGTTGTCCAGCTGACATTTAGAAAAAGAGAAGGAAGAAATAGGAGAGTTTAATCAATCAGCCAACTAGAGATCGGTAGCATTTATAATCCAATAAAAAGTTTGCGACACAGGACTCTTCTCTGAAGAAATGGACTGTGCATTGATTAAGTTATCAATAGCTGAGGTGGGAACAGGTGACAGTAAATCAGAAGTAAGTGTTGGAGATAAGTGGTTCAACCACTTCACTGGGATGAGAACAGAAGATAATCTTGATCAGATGGAGAAGACATTTCAAAGGTGTTTGTGTACTTCCTTTGCAGTCCCTCCTATGTCCACCAGATGCTGCTCGCTGATGTGAAATTTAGCAATTGCATTATAGTAACCTCGATGTCTATAACATATTGATATATATGTGAATATACAGAATCTGTAAGTGGCAGACAAGATTTTGGCTGGAATCCATCTGGTTTCTTTCTTGAGTTTGACCAATCACGTTTGAGCGGACTTTAGTTGCACACATCTACATTTGTATGTAGACAATTGTTGCTAGAGATTGGACAGAATGTTGTTTTGACACAGAAACGTACAAAAAAGTATCACTATTTGTGTTTTGTGTGGAGAAACATTCAAATTTTGTAAGAAAGGCAACTGGTCAGACTGTAAACTGAGGATGGTGAACAGAAGATATCTGCTGTCTGCATCTGAGGCCCCAAGGTATTGGCTGTCGCCCCTAGAGGCTAATTCATTGTCACACAATAGCTGATGGGACAAGATTGTAGTTAGCTATTGATTTGACATTTAACTGTGGTAACAACTGTTATGGATCACTTATCCTTTATCATTGGTGTTTCTTTATTTTAGAGGGTTGGCTCTGAAATCTATTACGTCACCTTAAATGTGTGTCCCAGTCTGAAAATGGTGGGTCCTTCCCACTTAAAGTGGCTTTAATACACCACTAACACTTCAAATAGATAGAGAGTGACACATCTAAAGCAACCCTGGGTCTCTTGAAAGGCGTAATATAAATTCTTAAAGTTATTATTATTATAATAATTATTATCATAAGCATCACATTTTAAGTGACACTGGTTTAAAAAAACAACAGCAAAGTAAGTAACTAACATTTCAACATCCATTTAACCTTACTTCCATCATGGTTGTGTTTCTGTTGTGTTATCGCTTTTACATGGGCATCTTCTATTAAGGCACTTCGCCATGTCTCTGCCCCCTGAGCTTAATACTGACTCATGGACAGTAACATCCATATCTTATTACTGATTGGGCACAGGTTGTCATTACAGAGGCATTATTGAATGTACACATTTTTTGTTTCATAATGTTTTGTTTCGTTACGTTTGCTTTCTTCTAAGGTTTGCACTGGACCTTGTTTCGACACAGGAGATAAACACAAGAATAAAAAAACTGGTGGAAAGTGAAGAGTCTAAAAAGTGTCACGTGCAGTTCTGCTTCAGTAAGTAGGGGCTGAAGTGGTGCCGTTCGAGAGCTTCATGATGAGCAGGAGATCATCCGATCAGTCTTCTGTTCAACTTAATGCCAGCGAGACTCAAAGGGGAGATGAAAGAAGGAGGAAATTGAATGAAGTTTGCTTAGTGGGCAAAAACGGGGCCTCATTTCACAGATCTGCGATGAGCAGAGGCGTCTGAAATGACAATCGATAATTAAACAGCTCCGATATAAATTGCCCTGAAGTCAGAGACGAGTGGGAAATCCAGTTGATAAGAGAGGAAAAAGATAAGCTGTTTAATTTGTGCCTGTTTCAAAATGGATCCCAGAGAATCGGTTCAAAATCAGCCCTCAGCGTCTCCATTACAAGGACCCAAACTTCCGTCACATTGAAGATGAAGTCAAAATCAAAATTAATTTACACAGAAAAAAACAAATAAAACTGGAATATTACATAGTCCTACATCAAGATCGCAGTTGCAGCGGCTTGCTGGGATATTGTTGAGCATATTTGATAATATGAGTAGCAATGTCATGTTAAATAGCCCATGCAGTGATGTCAAATAAGAACCTGTTGTGCCTGAAAGCATCGGGATGCTGTTGTGCGCATGCGCAGAATAAACGGTCTCTTGAGTTCACAGACCAGAGGTGTGCTGTGCTTTTTCCCCCGTGAATGTTAGCTACTGGAAGCTACTAGCTAACCACTCTGGTGACTGTCAAACGATAGACTGCTGCAGAGATGTCTAACGCTACAGATATAGTGACTTGAATGGCAATCAGTAGACTGTATGCCTCTGCCCAACAGCCACCTGATAAAACCACATTTAAATTCAAAAGATCTTGATTTTACACACTGTTCAACTAAATATCACATCTTAACATGCCTGATTTTAAGATCCATTAATTATTCTCCGAGAGAATAATTTCCAATGCTAAAACAAACCAGTCAACCAACATACAAACAGACCGTGGTGAAACATAACATTCTCGTTAGAGGTAATAATCATTGAAATGCTGTCGGAACAAATCTAAAATCCAACTGAATTACAGATGTTAAAGACATGTTTGCAGAATGAAATATGTCTCTAGTGTTTCTGATGTTTTCCTTCTTTCTTGCATCCTTTCTTTCCATTCTGTCTCTGCAAGTATGTCTGTTGTTGCGTGTCACTCTTTGCCCGATTGTCAATCTACACATCATTCATCATCAGCTCTGCAATATATCAACTCTGGTTCCTCTTTCCTTCAGCCAGTGATACATCACACACTCTCAGCCACTCAGAAATGATTGTTCCAAATTGTGATTTTTGTGTTATTTTTCTCTGAGTAACCTTTATTTTGTACAGCCCCAGATTTTAGTTTCCTTGACGCTCGCCTCGCCACACCACACGTCTCTCTATAAACAACTCATCACTCATCTCCACGTGTCTCCAGCTACAGCCCTCGGTCGGCTTCCCGGCTTATTCTCCTGAAAGCTCCTTAGTCATAAAGTCTACCACAGCTCAGTCAGGTGTTCCCTGCCCGCACCGTCCTGCAAACACCATTCTTTACCTGCCACAACCCTCATCTAAATCTTCTCTTTATTCGGTTTGTGAAGAAACAAGACACATCTAATATGAGTGTGTGTAATTTGGTGCAGCTTGATTTAAGTTAGGCTGACTGTTGGGCTCGACTGAGCGTCATTTCAGTATTTCAATATGAATCAGGTCACATCTACCTGTGTCTATTCAGCTGGTTTTAGCTTTAATTTAGTTTCATGGTTGCAGAAGCCATTGACAATCAACTTTCTTTGACATTATAGATGTACAGTAAACATTTGGATTTCTACAGCCAATGTTTTCAACATTATAAAACCACTCCAAGCTGAACTTTGAAGACTTTAAATTGTGAATGCTCAGATTCAGGCATCTTCAGTCTCCATCCTGGACATATCTTAGTTGCAAAACTCTCGTCTCCAACCTTATCGACTGCAGCTTTCCATTAGTTCCGCTTGAAGTTTCTGTGTTATTGCTGATTTGAATCTTTGGAGTTGTTTCTCTTTGTGCACAATGGGTCCATTAAGGAGAAAACATCCGTACTTCAAGTCATTTTGGTTTCAAGTTAGGCAACCAGAACTTGTTCCTGATATAAACCAGAAATCTTTGCCAGAAACCACTTTACTTGCTCTCAGTATTTTCCCCAAAGGAAATTGAGAATATCTATGAAATGAGACTCAAGAGAGCGGACCGCTGCAGTCTAATTAAGAGCATAATCAACAGCCATGGTTTTAATAACAGTGGAACAATAGGGAGCTTTTATATTGTAAATTGTTTTTACAAGTTACAGACTTAAATTTTTTCGTCAATTAGGTTCCGGTAATAAACAATAAATAAAAAATTATAATAATAACAAGATATCAAGGCTTTGACCTCCTCTCTGTATGCCTTGTCATCGTCGCTGCTGATCAGGCCTATGATAGTGGTTTCACCAGAAAACTTAACGATGGTGTTGGAGCTGTGGGTGGCCACGCAGAAACAGAGGTGTGCCGTGTAGCCCAACAGCATCGGCGTCCATCCCGCAATGCTGGCTCTCCTTTTTACAAAGACACCAATTGCATTTTATTACTGGAATGAAGAGAGGAACCACAATGTGCTTCCCATTCTTTGTTTATACCTATTATACGGCGCAACAGTGGAATGAAGGAGCAGCATTTCCAATGCTAGTAGGGAAATGCTAACATTAGCGTCAATATGTCACAGTGACAGTGGGCCGCTGTGGTCCAAGATGTAGAACAGGTCGTCTACTAACCAGAAGGTTGGTGGTTTCATCCCTGGCTCCTCGGAACTGGGGTGATACCAACATTATTTGGTCGGTAGATCTTGTTGAGCTGGTCATTTCAAGAGTAGCTCACAAGCCTATAAAGTGTGGGCACCCCTGGCTTAACTGTACAGTATTTTGCAATTCATCCATTCGCACACATTTATACAGTGCACACAGTTCAGTTTTAAGTGAGATGTTATGAGCTAATCAACTGAATTAGATTTGGTTATGAAACTCAAAGATCAGGTCGCAATTGAATCCTATTAGTTAAGTACAAGAGAGGGAGGAATGACAATTTCAGCCAGGGACATTGAAAAGAAGTTATTCATCAATAGTTTGATTCTTCTTTAATGAAATAATATTGTTGCTTGTCACCTACTGTCAGGCCTGATATCCTGCCACGCTAATTACTGAGAAATGGATGTTTGTTCACGGATGAGTTGAGTCAACAGTTCAGTCGACAGAAATGCTGCCATGTGCATCCATATGCAGATTGCTGAGGCTCTGATATCCAGAGAGAAAAAATAACAAGACATGTTAAGTCATTCTGTCATCGTTTGTGATGATGGTCTGCTGAGTCCTAACTAACCCTACAGTGTCAGAAAAACAATTAAACCCTCTGGGGTCCCAGAGCATTTTCTCAATTTTTACACATCTTAAATTAGAATTTTACAGGCACTTGCATGCGGCATGATACACTGCCTGATTCTCTCTTGTTCTCTCTGCTGTCTGCAGTGAAAACAGAAGTGTTTCCAATGTGTCCTTGCCTATCCTCTGCACATTCAATTGGAGAATCTGTTTATAGAGATTAATTGGTTGTTGTCGCAAAAAAGGCAAGCAGGCAAATCAATCCTCTAATTTTGCGAAGGTAGCAACAGATGACAGTTCCGCTCTCTTTTCAAAGGCTTGTCACTCCTGTTAGGGGTAAACTGGAAAAGGGCTCTTAATGAAAGAGGAGAATATACAGACAATGTCTACACCGGGTCTGGGGGTTGTATTATTGTTGAGATATTTATAGAAATATTGATTTTGACATGCAGACACATACTAGGACCCCAGTTATCAGACTGATGGAGGTCAAACAGCAGGTCGTTCAGTTTGTAATAACTAACTATACACATGTCAAAAACAATAGGAGCAATATCCCTCTGTGCGTTTCAGCCGTGTCAGGGCAAACCATAAGCCCTTCCTTGAGCTTATAGCTATGATTAATATAGTGGAGTAAGGGCTGCTGCACACTAGATTTTCAACTCTTGACTCATTTTTAAAACGATGTATACCACAGACTTTATAACTGATTTACCGAGACCCGAGAAACATGAAATCTGAAATTGGGTACATCTTATTTTTTTGTCGCGGTTGACAAACAAGGAGCATTACTGCCACCTTCTGAACTGGACTGGACCAACCGTTCGATTGAACGTGACTTCAGAAGCAAAAAGAAATGTGGAGGACGTCCAATGTTGATTGTTCTGTTTTGCAGCTAAAGAAAAGTTAAAAAAACTATGGATCATGTCAGGACAGAGACGACGGTATTGCTGTTTACATTTTGCAGCGCGAGCTGGAGGTGAGTTGGAAATGCATTGTTTTTAGTCGCAACTTTACAAGTACGCACAATACAGTTGTTGAGGTTTATTATCGTAATTTATCTACATGACAAATAATATGCAAATAAATCAAGCAATCTGAATATTATGATAGCCAATAAATATGGATAAAGGTTTGTGGTGATGCGTCAAATAAAAGTGTATTTACATTTTTGACGCTGTTACTGTGCTTCACGGGTTGTGACTCCGGTTAACAATACTCAAATTTAATTAACTGTCAGTATGTCCACTGCTCATCACACTATCTGTGTAATACACCTGTGTTAGTTCAACAAGGAAACTATCAACCAGATTGCAAAACAGCAATGAAAAACAAACATCACATCATGCATGTAAATCATACACACAAAAAAATTTGCTTCATAATCAGAGTTCCTGTGAAGACATACATCTTGCTAAAGTTTAATTCCCACTATATTATTGGTGGAAAACACATCAACAAGTTATTTACATATATATTGCATATGCTGATGTACTGCAGAACTTTAAAAAATACGAGACTACGTTTTTGGTAAATAAGTGCGGACATTTATTAGAAATAACTTTCTAGATCGGGAACAGAAGATAAAAAGAATAGAATTATGATCCTAAAAATAGAAAAAGGCTTATTTTTAGTTTCCAGAGTTATAGATGATACAAAATGTTGAAATGTTGCACATTTGACTTTGTGATTCAGTGATGTACTGGTGCTAACAACAATCATATCTAAAAGGCAAATTATAGATAACGTGCTAATAGAGCACACGTGTTAATATTGTGTTAATCTTAGAAACAGCAGTTCATGGTTTTTAGCGATCTCTCCCTTCTCTGTTTGTGTGTGTAATACAGAAGTGAAAGTAAACTGGTGCAAATTATTTCATTTAATACTGCTAGAAGAAGAAGAAGAAGAAGAAGAAGAAGACGACGTTAGCACGTTATCTATAAGGCAAATTATAGATAACGTGCTAATAGAGCACACGTGTTAATATTGTGTTAATCTTAGAAACAGCAGTTCATGGTTTTTAGCGATCTCTCCCTTCTCTGTTTGTGTGTGTAATACAGAACTGAATGTAAACTGGTACAAATTATTTCATTTAATACTGCTAGAAGAAGACGAAGAAGAAGAAGAAGACGAAGACGAAGAAGAAGAAGACGAAGACGAAGACGAAGAAGAAGACGAAGAAGAAGAAGCAGCTTGTTATGGTGACCACGTTTCTCCCGGGCCAAAATGATCACAATAGGCGGTTGCTTACTATAATCAAATTGTGTAGCCTCTGTATGATAGTTCCAGAACTTGAGGGAAAGGCCACCGCTCACACACACACAGCTGATGTCTCTGAACCGCTACTGTTTAAACGTCAATTTGTATGAAATGACTCCAAATATCATCATTCTCCTTAACAAAATAAACTTTTCTTATATTAGTAAAATCTTTCATTGTAGCTGCAAGCACATTAATTCATAATACAGCTCATCTCTAGCGCTGACACACACCCACCCCACCAAAACTTAGACAATGCTGGAAGATTGAACTGAGTGAAACTTGAACTTCAAAACAAAATTGGAGAGTTGTTTTGTAGCACAATGACACACTCGGGACAGTGGAGAGCTTTAGAAGGTTTCAGTACCTAATTAAACACACTGACAAGAAGAAGTCAAGACTGTAGCAAAAACAAATCAGTTATTGTTCTGATTGGTTGTGTTGGAACTAATGTTGCACAGTGTACCGGTATTAGAAAGGTACCGCGGTAACTTTACGTTAAAAACTATTCAATTTTGCATATTTTTAGTACCGGTACTTCATTAAAATAGCTCGCAATCAGAGCGCACTCACTGTACTGCTCCCTGTCATGCTGCCTGCACGCATTGACTGCAAGGGGCGGGGCAGCCCAGATCTCACACATGCAACAGGCAGCCATCACTCGCAGCGAGTGATCTCAGTGGAGACATGGCCTGATCTGCAGGAGCTCTTGCCGAACATCCTCGGCTTGTTGAAAAAAAAGAGGCCAGAAGTGAGATCTGGAAATACTTCGGATAAGAAGCAGACTGTGAAGGAAAGACCATCGACACACAGAGACCTGTCTGTAAAACATGCTTCAAATCTACTCAGGCAAATTGAGGCAAATATGTCAAAGCACCTCTCAGACCGACACACTGAACTTTTCAGAGAGTTCAAAGAACGACAGGTAAAAATGAACACCCCGAAGCTCACCCATATACAGCCTAACATGAGTAGCTTTAGCGACAAGCCATTTTCCCTATCACAGAATTTTGACGCATTGATTCTCGAAACTATGTGGCGCGACCGGCGCGGAGACATAAAAGGTGGCGCGTGCCACCGGGAGGGGGAAATGTGAGGCGGAACTAATGTTATAGCAGAGCTAATGTTTTGACGTCTGCATCTCTTTAAAGGCGGAACACTAAAACAAGTCGTTCTTTCGCTGTGGCCAGGGGTCGGCAACCCGCGGTTGTTTGTCCTTTCGTATCGTATTTGTGGTATCATATCGTAAGTGTCGGGTATTGTGATATATTGGCAGGTATAGTATTGAAGTCATAATTTTGGTATCATGACAATCCTACTTGGGACACAACGATTCTGGAAAAGCTTTTATGACTTCAGGATGAATCAGAATTTGCTCAAAAGGGGTATTTCATCCAGTCATTTATAATGGAGGTTGGTTAAAAACATGTCGTTAGATGATAAAAAATTGCAATTACTCAGGAAAGCCAATATATATATATCACATTTTGTAATGTATTGGTTATGGTCACATCAAAATATAAAAGCATAATATAAAAGCAATAGACAACCACATTCTTTGGTGAATGTGTGTCCTTCAGATTAGGAATGAATAAATTCAATGATGTCTGTTTTAACATTTCCAAACAGGCACAAACAGCAAATTAGTCTTTATGTGCTGAAATGAAATGATGTGGAGAATGAGCCTGCAGGATGCAGCAACCTGTTCTTCAGTTCTCAGAGAAAACACTAACAAAAAACAAACTATAATTTTCACAAGACTTTGTCAGTGTAATCAGAACTAATGACTGCATCAAGCACAGATATGTGCACAGTTACAATCAGGAAGAAAAACTTTGTTATCTGAGCTGCAGGTAAAATGAAGAATGAACTTTTTTTTGTGTCCTTTCTATAGAGACATAAGGGATATACTCTTTATTAAAATTATTCTTATTTACATATTATGGCTTATGTTTATGTATTATGGCTGGACATTTAAATACTTTAGGTGAAACAGTTATGTTTAATTAAATGTTTGACCACTGCAACTTTACTTTTGTTGTCCTGTAACCAAGCGAGAGTTGGACACCTTGGTTTTAGCCTTACCGGGTTCATCATCTTCCACAATTTTCCCAAGCTTTATTTGCATTAGATCAAAGATTTGTATTAAGACAGAAAAATACAAAACAGAGTTAGATGTTACTAACTTCATCGTACCAACAGCTGCATGACAACAGTTTGTGAAGCTCTTTAACTGGATGATTCTCCCTCGAGGCTGACTGAATTATCACCTGGGTGATAGAAATCAATGAGTCTTTCACAGACATTAGTATCAGTGCTTATGTGTTTTGATGTGTGCCAATATGAAAACTTTCAATGCAGAGAAGATGTGTATTCATGTTTATGTACATTTTTAAAAAGAAAAGTTGTATACATTTATTTTATTTTATTTTGATTTAAGTTGTTTATACCAAGGATTATGGTTAAAATGTAAAACAAGACTAAAATACAAAATTTTGTCATAAGGGTTTAATTACAACATCTTGGGAATCAAAATACATATATAGGCTGATATTTTGGTATCTGAATTTGTTTTAACTCTCTTAATCTGGCCCTGTTTCTTACAGCAGCACTCTCTAGGGCTTGTGGTTTACTTCTCTCTGATCTGTGTATCATTCATTGTGCAGGTGATTCACCCAAAAGAGAACATCACAGTGACTTTCCATCATGAGAGAAATGAAAGGCACCATTGTGCCTCTGTCCAAAGTAATTCCATTAATGAGCATCACTCATCATGGTACTCACCTGTCTGCTTACAAATATTGTCCCAACTAATGGTATCTATTTTATTTCAGCAATCTCCATTAGATATTTTATTGTGCCTTTGAGCAGAATTTGTTTCCCATCAAAGTAAAAAGCCTCATGTTTTACAGCTGTCTTATTATAAACTGAATTACCTGCTGTGCACAAACCCAGCCGATCAAGACTAATCATTGGAGAAAAAGATGAAAGACTGGCAGACAGAAGACAATTACAACCTGATATCAATTACAGCAAGAATCAAAAGAAGAATGGATGTAAGGGGGTGGTGGGGATACAAAGTCATGGAGATTTAATACATAAAACAGAGACAGGGAGGAAAATAAAATACCAAAGAATATGAAGAAAGCAACTGGGGGAGATTTTCTGACAAAATTGAGGAGCTTGCCGTCACTGCTGATGGCAGAGCTGCAGCCAGGAGCTGTGGGTAATTTATTAGAGCTTCATCTACCTGCTTCTTGGAGCTAATGAGAGACGACACACAGACAGAACCAAAATAGAAATAAATGGATATTCTTAGCAGCTGAGCGGGGCCCTGTTTTTGGCAAAATCTCCAACTAATGAAATAATTAACAGGAGCAAAACCAAAGGAAATAAAGGCTTTGTGGACAGATATTTTTTGGGGCTTTGGTACTTATTGCTGGTAAAGCATGAGTTGATGAAACACGCTCTTTCATTAAACAAGTGCAGCCTGTGGTTCATCATCAGACCTTATACAGTACATAGCTTGTTCACTCCCCTGGCTATTGCAACATTTAGCAGGTATATTATTACATTTTTATATATATAATAATTCAAATGGTAGATCTAGACAGAATAATTTCAATGTCATTATGATTTTTAATTTGTTATATTTATTTATTGGTGCCAAACTAGATCTAAACAACAGCAGACTTTTATCTTACAACTTCTATGAGAGGTTTGGACCACTTGTAAATTCTGCTTGTACCTGTAAGAAAACTAAAACACGAGACAATTTAAAATTAAACATTGAGTGAAAGTTTTTATTCCACCAGTAAAAGACCAAAATTGTTACCTCTGACCAGGTTGAGCACTGGAATTCCCCTGTTCAACACAGATGGTTCTTGCATGAGTCCCAATGTGTCCCAACTTACATTTCTTGGTGTAATACATTAGTAATAGGACCTGACTACATGTTTAGAACCCAAAAGGCATCTAGTGAGGCTGGTTAGTGAACTCTGTGTTCATTAAGGGAAACCAGCGTACAAACTTACTAAATATTACAGTGGACATTAGACCACATCTAAGTACAGAGAGTGAAAAGGGCCAGATTTACACAACTGTTGTCAAGGAAGTACTAAATAAACCACTGACAGAGACGCAGAAATAAAAGCACAGGCATATATCAAACACTTATTCTCGGATTTATCATCAAATGCTTGTTGTTCAAGGTGAAAACAGTCACGTGGAGTTATTGGCAAAGACACACCCAAATGTATTTCAAAACAAAACCCCAAATAGTAAGTGTAATTAACTACAGAGTACAGCTGCCACGCCATGTATCAAAATAAAGTAATTTATATATATATATTTTAGTTTATTTTATATATATATTATATCTTAAAAGGCGGGTGAGATTTGCCTAAAACACCTGTCTGAGGAATACCCAAAGTAAATTGAGAGCTGTTCTTGAACCATTTGGAGTACATGCATGGTCTTGGTCTCTTTTAAAAGGTAACATGACTTAGGTTAGGTTGAAAACCCCCCACCAGTCAGAATCACTGTAAGTGCTACTGGCATTGAGTAATATCAGTTGGAACACAGTGAAGTCGAAGGGTTTTATTTCCGCCTGAATAAATTCCTAAACAGATGCCTGCAGATGAATCAAGCTGGGACTTATGAGCTGGAAAACACAATGGCACCACAGCATGAAGCCTTACCTAGCCCAAGTTCACATTTGATAACAATACCACAGAAAAATTATATTTTACACATGGTTTTCTAAGGGTATGTCTAGGCGGTTTCCGTTTGGAGACTCCAAAGTACCCTTGGTAACTATGGTCACACACTTTCACACTGAAAGAAAAAGGGCATTCAAACACACACATACCTCCTCCAGATCAGAATTGACTACAGACACTCACAGAGTGAAACAGAGGGCCATACACAAATCACAAACAAAGCAACACTTTTTTGCCTTTTACGCACAGCTGTTCGTCTTTACGCAGTGATTTCCTCGCTGTCCCTTTAACTTTACACCGTGACGTGTCACATCGGAATGTTGGATTTTCATTGGCTTAACGAAACGCAGTCATCAGAACAATCAGTTGCAATTTGCTCAGTCTTTACACGTCAGAAGAGGAGCAAGCTCTGTCCGTCAACGAGGTGTCTCGTTGGCTATTGTAGGCTGTGGGCAACCATGCCAGCTCCAATTGGGTCAAGTGAGCTGTTAATCTAAAGTTAGAGTCTAGCCGCTATTTTGATATCAAGAGATGTGTTTACATGCGAACAGTACTTACGAGGGAAAAAGTTTACACGTAGCTGCTGGCTGCTGAGATTACGCGACAGCAGACTGTGGCTATTTTTTGATGTAATAGTGTGTTTTGGAGTGATTATGTTACTGGATTGGATCATCTGGACCTTTGGCAATTTACCAAGACCAATTTTGTTTGAATGTTAACGATCTGTGGATTAATATGATGCTTCTTAGGTGAGTGACGTCGACTGTTATTGTTTCGTTTTTGTTGAGGTTCTGACTGAGACGTTGATTGTACCGGCTGTGGTGATTGGATCTTGAAATGGTTTATACAGTGCCTTGCATAAGTATTCACCCCCCTTGGACTTTTTCCCATTATGTACTGTTACTAACTGGAATTCAAATAGACTTAAATAAACTTTTTCCCGTTTGATCAACAAAACATGCATAGTACTTTGGAGGTGCAAAATAAATTTTATTGTGACACAAACAATAATGAGAACAAAAAAGTTGACATCTGTTGGGTGCATAAGTATTCACCCCCCTGTGTCAATACTTGGTAGAACCCCCTTTCGCTGCAATTACAGCTGCAAGTCTTTTGGGGTATGTCTCTACCAGCTTTGCACATCTAGAGATGGAAAGGTTTGTCCATTCTTCTTGGCAAAAAAGATGAAGCTCAGTCAGATTGGATGGAGACCGTCTGTGAACCGCAATCTTCAAGTCTTGCCATAGATTCTCTATTGGATTGAGGTCTGGGCTTTGACTGGGCCATTTTAAGACATTAACATTCTTTAATCCAAACCATTCCTTTGTAGCTCTGGCTGTATGTTTAGGGTCATTGTCCTGCTGGAAGATGAACCTCCGCCCCAGTCTCAAGTCTTTTGCAGACTGCATCAGATTTTCTTCAAGGATTTCCCTGTATTTGGCTCCATCCATCTTTCCCTCTATTCTGACCAGTTTCCCTGTACCTGCTGAAGAGAAGCATCCCCACAGCATGATGCTACCACCACCATGTTTCACTGTTGGGATGGTGTGCTCAGGGTGATGGGCAGTGTTGGGTTTTCGCCACACATAGCGTTTTGCATTGAGGCCAAAAAGTTCAATTTTGGTCTCATCTGACCAGAGCACCTTCTTCCACATGTTTGCTGTGTCTCCCACATGGCTTCTGGCAAACTCCAAACGGGATTTTTTATGGATCCCTTTCAACAATGGCTTTCTTCTTGCCACTCTTCCATAAAGGCCAGATTTGTGGAGTAGACGACTAATAGTTGTCCTGTGGACAGATTCTCCCACCTCAGCTGTGGATCTCTGCAACTCCTCCAGAGTAACCATGGGCCTCCTGGTTGCTTCTCTGATTAATTTTCTCCTTGTCCGACTCTTCAGTTTGGGTGGACGGCCTCCTCTTGGTAGGTTTGCGGTTGTGCCATATTCTTTCCATTTTCTTATGATGGATTTTATGGTGTCCAAAGGGGGTGAATACTTATGCAAGGCACTGTAGAAGTCGAATCAGAAGAATCTAGCTTTCCAAAGAAATGTTGCATCAGTACCTAGCTGTACGACGCAGTTCTGTAAATAACAATGTTTGCAGCTTATCGGTAAAACAGCCAACCTGAAGGACGCCCGCAGGCCGATGCAGCGCAAGAGGATACATACAGTATATATATATATGGAAACATCTCAGTTGATTAAATGGACCACTTTTGAGAGCAACAGCTAACGAGGCAGTCCAGCCATAAATAAGACATCCAACCAGTCAAGAGATAGTTCAACAGTTTGACCTACAGTACCTGTTAGGTTATGAAGGGCCTACCTTGGGTCTCGCTTTGTGATGGATGATACATTTTTCAATTTTCTTACCCTCAATGTTCATATCATTCAACGTTTCAAATATAAATAACAAAACAAGTTATTGTATTTCAAACACATATTTTAAATGTATCAAATACATGGTCGCATGTGTCATTTCACTTTTCAAAAGTTACCACAGCCCGCAATATTTACAATGCAGAATGCAAAGCTGGTCAAGACAATATGTCTAAGCTGAGCAAACACCTGGTCTAACACAATCAACCTAAAAACTGATAAAAGACAAGTCCATTGCAGCAGCTAACGTTAGCCCACCTACAGCCAGCAGTGAAGAGGTTGAACCCTCCTTGTCCTTGTCTCTTCTATTTATATCTCCCCCCATTTTTCATCACTGAAACAGAGGTTTGCACATCTCTCAGCCCCACTCACATCTCTGCACGTTGTATTTTTATCCTCCAACTCCCCCTCTATTCTCAGCTGACAGACACTCGCACACCAAATGAAAGAAGAGGCTGAGTCATTCCAACTCAGGGCTCAGGTCACAGCTCTGTTACAAAACATATAAATCTCTGAGGGGGGAAACATTTATATTGAATCTTACGCCCGAGTGAATGTGGTATTTTAATAAAGAGATTGACCTCTGCTAATCTGAGTGATCTAATTTTAGTTTTTTTTTTTTTATATATATTCATTTTCTCTCTGTTTGCTAATATATACATACTGACCTCTGATTAGTGTTGGTGTTCATTGTTAACGTGCAATCTGAGCGCAGGTCAGTAGGGGAGTGAGGAAGGAGGACATGCAACAGGCTAATACAGCACGGTACAGGGATACCAATGTGTGTCTGCCGCAATCCTTAAGCAGCCGAGGCAATCATTTTGCCAATGTAGTGTCTTGGCATTTACTTCGGTACACACCCCGACTTTTATTCAAGGAATTACAGACGTTATACCAGAAACCTAACAATGCGGCGCCACTGCAGACAAGGAGCAAACACACTTCCTCTGTGACCAACAGATGACACGGAAACGCAGTACTTACACCCGGATGCTGCTCATCATAAAGTAAGACAAAACGTCAGCCTCATTGTAAAAGTGGAAAGTACTAGCATTCAGAGAAACTCTTGTAATTCCCAACTGCCTTGTGCTGTAAACTGTGGAAGGAGAGAGCAGTAAAAAGTGACTAATTAAACTGAGACCCGAGGCAGTCAAACCAATAAAGCACAGCTGTGGTCTGGAGGCTGGACCGAGCCGGGATGTTCCTGCTGTAAAGCTTCACCTGCCTGCTACTCAACCTGCTGCAGAAAAGACACAGTTCGACCACACTATGACAGGAGAGTGGAGACTGTAGGCAACAGAATACTGAATGTAGCGGAAAACATGAATCTATTATGATCTGTCTCTGCATCAATGCAGAATCGTCCATGTCCGCATCGCGCTGCATCGAATAACTTCCCCCACCTCTAGTAGAGATGTGAGTTGTGTGGCTACCACAGATGAGCTCCACATTTTAAGTAATTTTAATTTGAATAACACTGAGCACTGCAGCCTTGATTGGTGTAAACATACAAAACACTAGAAAATCTGAGATGCGGAGAACAAGTTGTGCAGGTGGTACAAGGTAACAAGATTTACTGAAACCGTGGAAACACAGGTGAGAATATAACAATGGAATTAGATGTTTCTAGTCATTAATTTAGCCCCCTTCTATTCTTGTCTCTAATGAAGGAGGACAAGAATAGAATCCATCCTGGCTCTGGTTGGTGTATAGGTGAGAATGATGCCTCAATGGGCTGTGAAGTAATCTAATCATTGAAGCAACTTCTGTTCAGAACCACTGAGAAGGAAATAATGAGAATCACTCACAATTACTGACACACTTTTCTCTACAGTGTGGACCTCAGACTGGAAAGACTTCTGGACAAGACTTTAAAGTCTCTCTCCCTGACCTGCACTGGACTTGTGATAATCTCTTGAAACTTTCCAGAGGGGCTGTATGTGAGAATGCAGATGTCTAAGTCAGTTGCTGTGGACATTCTCAGGAGTTTCCTAACACACAAATATCCCAGGATGAAAACGAGAAGCTATACACGTAATAGATGCAAAAGAAAATGTCAACTTGGAAAATAAATGATACAGGAAGACTTCTGGTGATGAGAACCGACAGAGATGCCGATGTGCTGTAAACAGTAACTTATCATCTCTGCAGCAGAATTTCTACATTATGTCCTGCCTCATGCATGCTACACCACACCTCACCATAACGCTTGTTTGCCGGTGAATGACAGCATTTCTCATTCACACTTGTTTTTTCAGTCTATTATTTCAGTTGTATTAATTACATTTGTGCAATAATCAATGCAACACCAGCTGTAGTTCCCAGAAGGTATTTGCATGCATATTTTTAAGTATTACATCATAGGTTTGAAAACAAAGCACCAAAAAGTAATTTATTTTTGCTTGACGTGGTTTTTGCCTTTTCCAAAATGGTCTAGTACATTCTCACTCGGTAGTTTGCTGCACACATGTTTGTTTTCAATCATATTTTTTATATCCTCATTTGCCACACGGGTTGATTTCATTCACTGTCAATGTTTTTTTTTCTTCAATCTTTATTTGTATTGATCTGTTATATTAATGCATGTGCTGAGCCATGTTTGCATATCATGAGGGGAATTTAGTCTGAACAGTATTGCTTTCGATTAAGTTGGCTACCATTTAGCCTTCTACTAATCCTTTACTTTGTTTGACTAAAACAGTATACATGTTCCTAAATTGTCAAGTGTGTTTGTTCAGTGAACATCTAGATTGTTTAGTAGTTATCTTGGTTGGAGTTATATGTTATTGACCTTTTTTTTACAGGCTTAGCTGTATAATTCTTGGTTTGCTTTTTTGGCAAATAAAAAGCCAGTTTTTTTTTTTAAAGAAACCTCCCCTTTACTCACTGCTTAGTCCCTGAGAGAGAATTAATTTGACTGTTGGTACTGTCTTACGGTAACACTGCTACTGTGACCAAACAAAACAAGAGATTATTTTAAAGTCTGGGGTCGATGGAAGTGATTGTGTGGGGCTGCACATCCAGGAGATCTAACTGCTGGAAAAAAAAAAATCACAGATACCTGTTAGTTTGCTGGGAACGCATATTTAAACTGTAAGACCCTGATTATGAGGAGAAGGTAAAGTTGCACAAGAGGAAGAGCCACCGGTTTTATCCCTGGCTCTAGAAGTGGCTGCAGGAGGAAGACAACATGGTAGAAGGGCCAGACATTACAAGTCAAGCAGAGAATTAGAGAAGTCTGCTTTCATTCAGTGGACACATCAACTTCTTCCACTTATGAGCTTTGATCAGCAGGATCTTTCTTCAACTACCACCGAGCTGAAAAAAGATCAGAATATGTATGGAAGTGTAGAGGACTCTCTGTAGAGAGGAGATCTCTCTTAGCCTGATATATAAATAAAAGTCAGGCTTCTATCACCTCCTGCCACAACTTCAGTCAGTTCATAAAATGTTCTGTTATCTTGTTTTACATATACAAATTTTCATGTCATTTCAGAATTCAGCCATTGCCCCCTGCTCTGCAACACCTCTTCCCACAGATCCCATTACCTGACCTTCCCCACCCCCAGACTCAACTGCTTCCATCAGGCATCAGTCACCCAGTATACTGGCCCATTTCCTCTGTTCTTTGCCAGATTGTCTAGTGTGTTTTTCCTAGCTTTCCAGCGTTATCTCTTGTTTCACTGCTCTGCCTGATCTTTGCACTGACCTGCCTTTTTAGACCCTGTATTCCCTTTTTGCTGGCTCCCTATTGGATTTGTTTCCTGTCTCTGACCGTCTGCCTGACTTTTGACCCCTGTTCATCCATTAAACCAGAACTCTTGCTATTCCTAAGAGTTTGCCAATTTGGGCACCCTGACACATCCAGTCTTAAGTAAAATAGGTAGCACATTTCTTACTTTGCACTTTGTTTTAGATGAACACATTCAAGTTAAATCATTTTAAACAGAAACAAAAACTTTTATAGGATAACGTCCTAATATTACGAAAATATAGTTAGAGGAAATTTAATAATTTTTTTCTGTTTTATACGTTTGAAGAATCAACTATATTGGATTTTGCTGCAACGCTGTTTAGCCCTGAAACTCCTGAAATTATGAATAAAATAAAAAAACAGCAGGAGTTTCACTCGTAGCACAGCCATGTTCCACTTTTCAAAAAATCACTAGTGTGTGTGTATGTCTGCTCTTTGATGCTCTTCTTCACATATAAAATGATAATCACTTATATTTAGTTATTAATTGATGATGTCGAATCATGACTCCTGATCATTCCGGTCACTTTAAAATTGATATCCTGACTGTGCGTCACCTTACATCTGATGTTGTGTAGCAGTTTTAAACGTGTCTCATAAACTAAGTTTATAAGAGTGAATTAAACAAACACAAAGTGAATGTCATTCCTGTACATGTCCTAATAACTTGTGATCAGTGATGGTGTTTATTGTTAAAGTATTAAATGAGCAGAGGTCAGTGGGAGAGTGGGGAGAAAACAGACTCCGACAGAGACTCTGACAGAGGACTGTCCTGATCCGGAAGCAGCTGTGGTTATAATTATTCAGCAGTTGAAAACCACCAAAACAATGAACCTAACAGAAAACAATAATCAATTAGAAAACATCATAAGGGCAGAGTCACTTGTTGACCAGCGGAGTAACGCACCTATTATCTTATTAAGCTCTATGACATTTATATCTTGTATGTGTATGTTCTTCTCTTCACTAGGGAGCAAAATAGGCTTGTTTAGTTTGTTATATACGTTTATTAATACAATAACAAGAAAACAGGGACAAAATATTGAAAACGTCAAAACATCAATGTGAGGTCACTGAAACGTCTCTTTTCTACTTTTATCCATTAAAATACACTGGTGCACGAATACTAAAACTGAGAATAAAAATGTATATACAAACAACATTTTAGGTACGCTTTGCCTTAAGATATAATTAAGACCATATTCAAGTTAAAATAAATACTTGTATGTTTTTGTGTCCCTTTATATTGATGGAGTACTCAGTTGACACCAGGAGAGCACTGGAAGAACACGCAGCTTCACAGAGAGAAGCTGGTTAGATCGTCCCAGAGCGAAGAACGAAGGAGCTGATCGTGGACTACAGGAAGAGACGAGGAGAAGAACACGCCCCCCTCTCCATCAACGGGACCACTGTGGAGCGAGTCAGCAGCTTCAAGTTCCTCGGGGTCCACATCACTGATGACCTGACCAGGACCCATCACACAGACTCCATCAGGAAGACGGCCAGGCAGCGACTCTTCTTCCTCCGCAGGCTGCGGAAGCGCCACATGGACTCCAGGATTCTCTGCAACCTCTACAGGTGCACCATAGAGAGCATCCTGACTGGCTGCATCACTGCCTGGTATGTCAGCTGCACCGCCCTGAGCCGTAAGGCTCTACAGCGGGTGGTGAAGTCTGCCCAGCACATCACCAGGACATCGCTACGATCCATAGAGGACCTCTA
Organism: Pleuronectes platessa; assembly: GCF_947347685.1. Classification (NCBI taxonomy): domain Eukaryota; kingdom Metazoa; phylum Chordata; class Actinopteri; order Pleuronectiformes; family Pleuronectidae; genus Pleuronectes; species Pleuronectes platessa. The sequence goes on from NC_070632.1 coordinate 24,122,641, forward strand.
TACCCAGCGGTGCAGGAAGAAGAGCAGCTGGATTATTAAAGACCCCTTTCACCCCAGCCATAAACATTTTTGCGTTGTGCCGTCTGGCCGACGGTACCGCAGCATCCGGGCCCGCACCACCAGGCTCAGAGACAGTTTCATTCCCCAGGCCATAAGACTTTTAAACTCCTCTGAACTGCAATAACTCCACCAAACTTGCACCGTGACATATTTGCATATTTGCACCATTGCACAAATTGCACTATTGTTGTTTTATTTTCTCTTCAGCTGTTTTTATATATATTTAGACATATATACTTTATTTTCTATTTTAAATTTTGATATTCTATTTTATACTATTTCTATATAATTTTTTAGGCTGTAATTACTTGAGCATTGCTGGAAGAGAGCCTGTGACTCAAGCATTTCACTGCCAGCTTTATGTTATTGTTGTCCAGCTTTTCCTGGGAGCTGGTCATTGCTGCTGAGAGGCTGGAGGTCACCTGCAGGTGTTCTTCTAGAAGTCGGGACTCGTAACGCTCCCACTGGTTCTGTAATTGCTCTGTGTCTTTTTCAGCCTGGGCCAGTGCAGATCTGACTTTGGAGATCTCCTCTTCCTCTTCGTCCACAGCCTGTGTGGCGGCCCTGAGGGACTCTTGGAAATTAAAGTTTTCCTGATAAAACAGGCTCCTATCTGCCTCCAGGTCTTCCAGGGACTTGGTCAGTCCTGCTGTGAGGCTGAAGGTCACCTGCAGGTGTTCTTCTAGAAGTCGGGACTGGTCACGCTTCCACTGGCTTTGTGATCGTTTCCCGTTTCTTTTTCAGCCTGGGCCATTGCAGATCTGACTTTGGAGATCTCCTCTTTCTCTTCGTCCACAGCCTGTTTGGCGGCCCTGAGGGACTCTTAGAGCTCGAGCTTTTCCTGATTCCACAGGCTCCTCTCTGCCTCCAGCTCTTCCTGGGACCTGATCAGTTCTGCTGTGAGGCTGGAGGTCACCTGCAGGTGTTCTTCTAGAAGTCGGGACTCGTCACGCTCCCACTGGCTTTGTGATTTTTCTTTGTCTTTTTCAGCCTGGGCCACTGCAGATCTGACTTTGGAGATCTCCTCTTCCTCTTTGGCAAGGCGTGACTCCACCCACTCCCTCTTTATAATCTCGGCAATGAGACACTGCTCTACTTGATAGTTTTTTAGGACAGTAGCTCTTTGCCTTGTTTCAGCCGCAAATGACCATGACTGCAGTTGTTGTAGCTTGGAGACAAAGAAACTGTTATCATGTAGCAGATGAGCTATTTTCTGGTCCTTCTCGCCCAAGATCCAATGGAACTCCACCTCAGGTAATAAGACCATGGTCTGTTAAATCATGGAATTACCAGCGTTGGGTCCGTCAGCTGTTTGGCTGGAAATCTCCTCAGGAGTAATCTTTCTCCAATCTTTGTTCATTGTCTCTTCCATTTGATCACTGGACTCTGGGATCTTTTTCTTTTCTTTTGGACAGGAATGTGGCAGTCCCTTTGGGATGAACGTTTTTTTCTTAGTTTTCTGCTGCTTCTTCTGCTGCTTGTGCACATGTGCTGATGCTCCTACACTCTGTGTGTCAACCTAACCAGACGTGATGGTAACTCTATTCCAGCCACATGATTGGTTTGGTGCAGTGCTATTCTCATTATCATTGGCTGTTTGTGTTGTCATTCAAAACATGGACAGAATGAGTTCTATCGACGTTGTATTGATATGTCTTAAATTCCTATCGAGGAAAGATATATCGCAATAATTATCTTTCATGTTTTATCGCCCAACCCTACTACTGACAGAAGATTCCTCAGTGACAGAGATAATGGAATAAATGCTCAGGACAGTGTCCTTGTTTGTGTTGTGATAGCTTTGCAAAATAAAATAAAAACAAAAAAGTCATGTAAATGTTAAAAAGGTAAAAGGTTTGTTCAGTACGTATCAGCAGCCAGTGAACTGTTTGTTGGTTGCTCAACATTGCTACATATTGATTAATGTTCAATTCACCGGTGACTACATTACCAACTGATAATGAACATCAAAATCAAAATACCAGATAGAACCTTTGATGACATTTGTGGTTCAGGGGTTCAATTTAAGGTTGCAGGCCACTTGTCAAATGTGCTTGTTTGTTGCAGAACCGTCTCCTGAGTGTTTTCACTAATGCTTGAATCTAAGTTACAAAAAAAGTCCATTAGGCAAGAAAATTAAGCTTTTTCCTTCCAGAAATACATCGCCATGATTGTGATTTCTGAGGAGAAAAGTGTGTTTTGAAGCAATATCCGAAGAAAATGTTAAACATAATGACTTAACGTAGTGAAAGAAGTTTGGTGTTTTCCATACAGTTCAATGACATCAGCGGCTTCTAGTACTAAATACTAAAACAAATACTAAACTAAAACAGTGTTTGTGTGTTTATGCACATGTGTTTGTTGCAGACCTCTCGCGGCTCACCTGGCAGGCATTATAGAGCAGCTGGTGCTCGAACTTTCGGATGCCAAGGATCTGCTGAAACATTTCGTAGAGTTGCTCCTTACTGAGGATGAGCTCCGACACGGCACTAAGGTGTGCCCTCTGTGTCTGACGCCGCATGTCCTCCTCCCCCCTGTAAATGGCATCATACTTAGCAATCCAGGAGCTCAGCACAGTCTCTTTGCTCAAGCCGTCGATCTCTGGGAGGCTACGAATGCGTCGCTCAATGTTCTTCTTGAAGACTTCGCGGAAGTCGTTGGCCGAGCAGCCTCCGCTCTGAACCATTCGGGAAACACGCTCACTCTTCAGGAAGCCCTGTCGAAGACAGAGACAATGATAAGCTTGGGGTGGGCTCTACACAGTTGTCCTAATCCTCAATGGTGTGATATAGTACCACAACATGGAATGTGTAATCACTTTGATCAATAGCCCCCCAAAAAATGCTCAGCTGTGGTCACACTGTAATAAAAGTCCGTGAAATTAACAGTGAAGTGCTGTGAAATCGTAACATAAAAATATTGTAAATGGAAAAACAATGAAGCAGGGTTTAATTTACAGGAATATTGCTAAAATAATCATATTTCTTTGTAGAATTTACAGATTACTGTAGTTTCAACAAAGAAAAACTGTAATAGAAAAAGCAATACAATACAGTTAAAATTACAACATGACAGTGTTAAAAAAAATGTTTTATACAGAATAAAACTGTATTAAATTTTACAAATTTATGTCATACTTTACAGATAATAATATGTACAAATACAGCTAAATTATGTTACAGTTTTTCTCCATTGCTTTGGCTCATTTCACGAAACAGAAATGACATTCTCAGAGCTCTAAGTGCAATTGGCAAAATAGCCCATATGGTTCAGCACAACTACATAGATCACCTTCAAAAGGTCATATCTCACCCAAAACAGTTAACTCAAGTTTCCAAACCAAATCATTTTCTCATATAAATAGCCATTGCCCCCAAAATGAAAATTTCCTTCTCGTTTGCTGTGGCTCATCTCTCAGAAAAAGCAGGACATTCTCAAAGCTTTAAATACATTTGCCAAAATAACATAGATGGTTCAGCAAAACTCCATAGAACACCTGCAAAAGGTCATATCTCTCCCAAAACAGCCAACTCATCAGTCAAAACTAATCATTTTCTCATACAAATAGTCAGTGCCCCCTAAATGAAAAGTCCCTTTGGCATTGTTTAAACACTACAGGTCAAAATGTTTAGATGTTTTGTCAGTATGGCAGTGGACCATTGAAATATCCCTCATGTGCACATTTCAATCTTGGCTCAGTCCTTGAATGGTCACTGAATGGTTACAGTAGATGTTTTCTTTCCAGAATATTATGTGTATCAAACAGAAAAAAGATTTATTCAAGGTTTCACATAAAATATGTTTATTGAACTCATACTGCCATGGGAATTGTTAAAGTAATTGCCATACATCGTGCTTACAGTAACAGAAAATGTGTACAGCACTATATACTGTCAAACAATAAGCACATCAAAACTAAAATTTGGTATAGTGAGATATGACCTTTTGAAGGTGATCATGTAGTTGTGCTGAACCATATGGGCTATTTTGCCAATTGCACTTAGAGCTCTGAGAATGTCATTTCTGTTTTGTGAAATGAGCCAAAGCAATTGAGAAAAACTGTAAACTTACTGTGTGATTGGTGATCAGATGTTTGAAACTCAACCTTGATTACTAAAGTTTTAGTTGCACCTGAAAATTAAGCCGATGATCAAAGATATCCTTATTACAGTATATACCATGATGTTTTTCATGGTATTATGTGCCTGTACAATTTTGACAGTGGAGTGAACTATTGTGCAGGTGATGATGTAAACAATGAAATTATGCCAACATGGTCTGCAGAGAACAACAAGTGGACTGAGAAGCGACAGTCAGTTTTGACCAGCAATATATATTCAATTGGTAATTGGGCTAACTGAAGGCAATTGTACCTAACCGTTTGCAAAGGTGTGCTAAATCTTTTGAAATTTGTGCAAGCTGTTGGAAATTGTGCTTGTCATTGCAAGGATGTGCTAATACAATTGCAATTTGATTAAAGGAATGAGATATTCCAATCTGTTGTGAACAAGTGCCCAGTGGTTTGGAGGTTTGCACGTGTTGTTTTGAGAATGTCATTTCTGTTTCGTGAAATGAGCCAAAGCAATGGAGAAAAACTGTAATATGAGGGGTTTAAAAAAACAGGTGTCGTGTCTGTTTAGAATTGAGTAGGCCTATATTTAACAATATGTCAGTTGGGTCATAATAATAATCATAGTAATAATAGTAATGATAACTTTATTTGTGTAGCACTTATCTAAACGAGGTAACAGCATGCTTCACACAAAAGTCCATGGCAAAAATAAATTTAAGAGCCAATCATAACATAATAAGCTCAATCAATCAATCAATCAAATTTTATTTGTATAGCCCATATTCACAAATTACAATTCATCTCATAGGGCTTTAACAGGGTGTGACATCCTCTGTCCTTAACCCTCAGCAAGAGTAAGGAAAAACTACTAAAAACCCTTTTAACAGGGTAAAAATATGTAGAAACCTCAGAGAGAGCCACATGTGAGGGATCCCTCTCCCAGGACGGACAGAAGTGCAATAGATACCACGTGCAGGAGAACATCATCAATAATCAAAGTCTCTAGCAGCATTTGGTGAGGGTAGACATCCCGAAGGACAACCCCAACATGACATGCCAAGCAGTCCCGCTGCAAGCACAGTCCATGCTCAGCAACCATCTAGACCACGATCCACCATCCAGACCAGACGCCACTCCAGTCCTCAGTGACCGTCCACCGCCGCCCACCAGGACCCATCACAAGCCACCACCGCGGTCCTGGTCCACCGCCCGTGCCCAATGCCAACGCGACACAGGGTCCGCCACCAGCACCACGATCAGCCCACATGACTCAGAATCCGCCACACTGGATCCAACACCGCGACCCCCGGTGCGCGATCCACAAACCGCAATCCATGGTGCGGCCACAGAGGCCCTGGATCTCCGGGTGATAAAGCAAAGGGATTCCGGGGAAGGGGGATAGGGATGGAGAAGAGGAAGGAGAAGCTGGAAAGAGAAGCTCTGTGTGTCATGTGTCATAAAATAGAACAAGTAACGTTCTGGCGCACTAATTAGCTCTAACTATAAGCTTTATCAAAAAGGAAGGTTTTGAGCCTACTTTTAAACGAAAAGATGGTGACTGCCTCCCGAACTGAAAGTGGTAGATAATTCCACAGCCGAGGGGCTTGATGGCTAAAAGCTCTGGCTCCTACTCTACTTTTAGAGAATTTAGGGACGACAAGTAGGCTTGAATTCTGGGAGCGGAGTGCTCTAGCGGGTTCATAAGGTACTAACAGCTCTTTAAGGTAAAAAGGCGCTATATTATTAAGGGCCTTGAAGGTGAGGAGGAGAATTTTAAATTCTATTCTAGATTTAACTGGAAGCCAGTGTAGCGATGCTAATATTGGAGAAATGTGCTCTCTTCTCTTTGTTCTCGTCAGGACACGTGCTGCGGCATTTTGGACAAGCTGTAGAGTCTTTAACGACTTACTGCTGGAGCCAGATAATAATGAATTACAATAGTCCAGTCTCGAGGTATCAAAGGCGTGGACTAGTTTTTCTGCATCTTTTTGGGAAAGGACATGTCTAATTTTTGAAATATTACGCAAGTGGAAAAAAGCGGTCCTAGAAATTTGTTTTAAGTTACTATTAAAGGATAAATGAGGATCGAAGATCACTCCCAAGTTCCTGACTGTTTCATTGGAAGCAAGGGCAATGTCGTCTAGCGCAGCTATATCATTAGATAATGCATCTCTAAGGTGTTTGGGGCCAAGTATTATAACCTCTGTTTTGTCTGAGTTTAATAAAAGAAAATTGCGGGTCATCAAGGTTTTTATGTCCTTGAGACATGTTCGAAGTTTAGTTAATTGATTACTTTGTTCAGGTTTTATTGACAAATATAACTGGGTGTCATCCACATAGCAGTGGACATTTACCGAGTGTGTCCTGATAATGTTTCCTAGTGGAAGCATATATAATGAGAATAAAATTGGGCCGAGCACAGAGCCCTGTGGAACACCATGGTTAACTTTGGTGCGCACAGATGACCCATCATTAATTTGGACAAATTGGGAGCGATCAGAAAAATACGATTTAAACCAGTTAAGGGCGGTTCCATTAATGTTAATTAACTGTTTGAGTCTTTGTAATAAAATTTGATGGTCAATTGTGTCGAATGCTGCACTGAGATCTAACAGAACGAGGACAGACACAAGTCCCTGATCTGAGGCTATTAAAAGGTCATTAGTGACTTTTGCCAAGGCTGTCTCTGTACTGTGATTGGCTCTAAACCCCGATTGAAAGTCTTCATATATATTATTTTCCCGGAGAAACTCACACAGCTGATTGGCAACAACTTTTTCTAAGATTTTAGAAATGAAGGGGAGATTAGATATTGGCATGTAATTGGCTAAAACCTCTGGGTCTAGGGTGGGTTTTTTGAGTAGGGGTTTGATGACAGCTATTTTAAAAGACTGTGGTACATAACCTGATGATAATGACAGATTGATAATGTTAAGTAACGAACTATCAATTAGGGGCAGAATTTCTTTAAGTAATTTGGTAGGAATGGGATCTAAGATACAGGTTGTTGGTTTAGAACCTGAGATTAATTTGGTAAACTGATCACGGGTGATCAGAGAGAAGCTGTCTAAGTAATTGGTAGGATTCTCAGCCGTTTCTGAGATCTCTGTTGTTGGGAGGGTATTAGTGCCAATTGAGGGCAGGGGATGGTTGATTTTATTTCCAATAGTTTGAATTTTATCATTAAAAAAGGTCATAAAGATATTGCTATTTAGGGATCGAGGAATACTGGGTTCGGTGGAGGTGTGACTCTCTGTCAGCCTGGCTACAGTGCTGAAGAGAAACCGGGGGTTGTTTCTATTCTCTTCTATTAGTTTTGACTCAAGACCTTAAGTTTATAGAGAAACTCAACAGTTCCCACAATGAGCATATTGTGGGAACCATATCATTTCATACTGTTCGTTCACTAATAAACAAAGACAGAAATGTCTAACTGAATTAACGGACCTCATAATGAAATTGGATCAACAACACTCAGCTTCCCCCTCTCCAGATCTTTACAAACAAAGGCTAAATTTACAAACAGAATATAATTTACTGTCAACTAAACAATCTGAACAGATGCTATTTAGATCTAGACGGTCATGGTATGAGCATGGACATCACATTACAGTTTGTAATAGTAAAGAATTTCAATGTACAATTTAAATTCCCGCTCAAATAAACGGCTGTGTTTGAATTTCGAGATTCATTCTGATTGGACTAGAGCAGCCAGATCGGCGAACGTTACCGCTCGTGCCTGAATGCGCGCCCACTCCGCCACAGCCCCCCTCTCCGCCCGGTCAGCTAGCGCCTTGAGCTGAGTTTACCTGAGGACAGCGGGTGTTACGGTCTGTAACTGTTAAGCCAACGTTCATCTTCTTCAAACTTGAAATACGTGTGTTGTCACTTTATTACGAGCTTCTGTTTGGGACCGAGGGGATATTTTACCGTCATAACGACTGACCAGCAGTTAGTTACTCGGTGGGTTTCATGCTTAGCGTCGAACTTTTTTAGTTCGTTGTTTCATGCTGTCGTGTGGGTGGTTTTACAGCGTCACCGGAGGAGGGAACCCACTTCTAAAGCTAAGCTAAACAAATCGAGCGGTTTTGTTTGTTTGCTAAAAATGATTACCTGCCGTTTTTGCAGCAAAGCATTAGAGACGTTGAGGGGTTATGTGCTGCATTGTAGAGTGCATAGGAACGCACCCCGTTGTATTTTCAAATGTTTTGGTGCCGACTGCAAGCGGACATTCTGTACTTACGCAGCTTTCAAAGCTCATTTCTATTGGGTTCACAATGAGCCGGCATCCTCTGTTATATCTAAAGCCGTTGTTACAGATTTCAAATGTGCCATTTCGCTGTGTGAGCGCCAATGTCACACAGTGACAGAACTTATATCCCACTTAAAGGAGCATTTAGTGGAGGGGCGACCCGTGGCATGTCCTGTAACTGGTTGCAAAAATGCGTTCAGGGTGAAATCATCATTTACTGCTCATATGTCCAGGAAACATAGAGCATGTTCAGTGGATAGCATCAGTGACATGTACAGGGAAACTATTTCTCAGTCTTCTTCTGTCATTTCACGTGAAGATGCTTCCCATAGCTCAAATGATGCAACAATAAATGAAAGCATTGAATTGCCACAGAATTTCAATGAGACCTTTCTTAAGAATCTATGTCTATTCTACCTAAAATTGCAAGGGCAGCTCCTTCTTCCAGCTTCAACAATACAGACGATTGTCGAAGAGATGCAAAATGTGCACGAGTTGGGACAGGATTACACTTTAAGTAAACTACATTCGCTTTTAAAAGATGACATGTGTCTAACAGATGATGTTATTGGTAAAATCTGTGATTGTGTGAAGGATTCAGATCTATTCTCTGTCTGTCATCAGGGACCACTGAGAACAACATATTCAAGAACTCAGACATAAAAAAAGATGTTCAAATACATAGAACCTAAAAAACTAACATTAGGAAATGATGAAAATATGACAGAAAGGTTTGCTTACTACATACCCATCAAACAAACCGCAAAGAGTTTATTACAATCAGAATTATGGAAGAATTCTGTGTCACAACAGTCTTGTGAAACAGACTCAGATGATTTTGGTGACATAAGTGATGGTCACATCTTTAAGTCCAACCAGTACTTTATTGAAAATCCAGGATGTTTTAAGCTTATTCTGTACCAGGATGCTTTTGAAATGGTCAATCCCCTCGGCTCTGCTAAGAAAAAACACAAAGTTGTTGCAGTCTATCTTTCTGTGGCAAATTTACCTGCTCATGTGCGGTCCAATACTGATCACATGACACTTGTACTATTGTGTGGAGAGAATGACCTAAAACAATTTGGAAATGCAAAGGTTTTCTCAGAGACATTAGTGGATTTAAAAGATTTGGAGGAAAATGGAATAAAAATAGGTTGTGTAACCGTCAAAGGGGCTCTGTATTGTATTGCTGGCAATAATTTGGGTTCACACATCATTGGTGGGTTCACTGAAAACTTTAGTCGTTCTGAGTACTTCTGCAGGTACTGTGAAATTATGCAAAGAATGTTTCATGGTGATGATCCAAATGTATGTGGTCCACAGCGCAGCCCTGAAAGCTACAATTCTGCTGTTGATGATCTACAAGCTGGAGACAGTCAACACGTCAAAGGTATAAAGGCGAACTCTGTTTTCAATGTTCTGAAATCGTTTCATGTTTGCCAGCCTGGTCTCCCACCTTGTTTAGGCCATGACATATTTGAGGGTGTCTTATCCTATGATGTTGCACTGTACTTGAAGTATTTCATTAAGAAAAAAAAATGGCTTACATATTCACTTTTGAACCGGCGCATCAAGCAGTTCAAGTATTAAGGATCTGATGCTCTCACAAAGCCATGTGCTGTCAACTCTGAGGTTGGCAAGCTTTCTGGTCAAGCCATTCAAAATTGGAATTTGTTAATGTTGCTGCCTGTATTAATTGGTGACAAAGTGCAAAATCCAGAAGATGATGTCTGGCAGTTAACTCTCCAGCTTAAAGATATCGTTGATATGATTTGCGCGCAAAATATTTCATTGTCACAGGTAGCATATCTTGACATTGTAATCCAAGAATACTTAGAATCAAGAAAGTGTTTATTTCCTGAGAGTCTACTAAAACCAAAACACCATTTCATGCGGCACTATCCAGAACTAACTTTGAAATTTGGCCCCTTGATCAGAGTTTGGACGATGCGTTTTGAAAGTAAACACAGCTACTTTAAGAGATATGCCAGGCACTTAAAAAACATCTACCTAACTTTATCCGAGAGACATCAGATGTTTCAGGCATATCTTTCAGCTGGGGCAGGACGCAGTCAGCTTCTGCAAGTCAAAGACAGTTGTACTTTTTACCCCAACCTTTACAGTGATGAAATTAAACATGCAGTGAGGGAGTTTGGCTTTTCAGAAAACAATACTAGTGTTTCCACAGAAATACATTATAAAGGTACATCATATAAAAAAGGGAATTTCCTTGTGTCAAAAAATGATGAGTCCATGGAGTTTGGAGAACTTCTCATTATTTTAATTCAAAATGATGCTGCTGTGTATTTTGTGATGGATGTACATAAAGCTGACTATCATTCTGAATACCATCTGTACTCCGTGACAAAACAGAGTACAACATTGCAATGTCTGAACATTAACGACTTGGTAGATTTTTATCCGTTACCATCATACATTGTTAATGGGCACCAAGTCATTCCACTGAAACACAGTGTTTTGTCGAAATAAACACGATCTTGGCCACTGAGGTGGAGAAGCCATACTAAAAATGCACATGTAAATTTAGTAAAAATTATAAAATACTTTTTGAAAAATATGAAATTGACAGCAGTTTTTCCTTCTACTTATACAAAAATAAAAAGTAAATCCTCACTCACATTATATCCTTAAAGTGGAGGTTCCTCTTATCTGTATATGTACAGTATTACATGACTAAATGTGCTAATTACCTTTCTCTTCTTTCATTTGTACTCTGGAAAACTATTGTCATTCTGACTTGATTCCAGAAATGACTCACTTGGAACAAACATTTCTACGCACTGCCATCACTGAGGTCTTGCCTGACCTTCCAGAGATGATGAAAGATATCCTGGAAGAGACCTTAAATTCGCTCGGGGTGGAGACATCTGATGATTTTCAGTTTATCAAGGAAACCGATTTGCTGACAGCCTTGAGGCCAATTCAAGCCCGGAAAGTCCTTGCTGCTTGGAAGCTGAGATGTAAGTCCAGTATTGCAGTACAATACAGGATGCAACCAGTGCCCAAAGTCGCCTGCATAAAAGATCAATCAGAAATATACAAACATTCACTTTGTGTTTATTTTTTTGTGTGTGTTTTTTATGCAGGCCAGACTCCTGAAGCCAGCAGCTCATCTGATGCTACCTCACCAGGACCTCCCGCATCCTTACAGCCTCTTTCACCCAGAAGTTCACCCTCAACCTCTTCCAACAGCTGCCAAAGCCCCGATATAGACTAGGTGGATACATTTATGATACCGTGGGATAAGTTCCCAGAGGAACTTAGTCATTGGAGAGAGAAAAACGACCAAGTCCACGAATGAGGAGGGAGATGATCCGGATTGTGGTATGTGAGATGACACGAAAAAGATCTTGCGTTAGTAGAAGAAACAGTACTCAAGTTGCCAAAAAGATGGTGGCAAAATATCCCAAATCTCTGCAAGACATAATCGGAGGAGAGGTGATTGGGCTAGGGTATCACTCTCTTGTAAAGCAACTGCAAAACAGGATAGAGAATGTGAAGCGAAATACAATCCCAAAAGTGAGAAAGCGAAAGCAGCTCACTGATGAGTCCGACACAGACGAAGTCCCTCCAGAAAAGAGAGCAACAATCCAGGACACTTATGGTTGCGTTAACTGGAATTTAAAATTCCTGCCCCGTGGAGAGACTCATCAGAGCCAGCAGGAGAAGAAAGAAAAACTGAAGATCATGTCTCAACAAACTGATGCTAATTTAGAGGAGGTCAAACTTCTAATGAAGTTGACTTTCTACACACAGCGTGAACAAGTCAACCAGGGGAAAAATATACAATTCCTCCTGGAAGAGTGGCCGTTTTGGTTCGGCGAACTCGGCATGGCAGTCCACTTCGAAGAACTGACCGGAATTGGGCTCAAAGAAACTTTCACGCGGAATTTGGATCTGAAGGGGCAACGGCTCCTGAACTACATGAATACTGTTTGTTTGAAAAAGAACCAAAAGTTCTTACTGGCTGTTACCAAGTCTAAAGTGATGAGGGGAGAGCTGAGTGGTTGCTCTGAAGACGTCAAAGAGATGCTGCTGCTTCTGCTTTCCTACTTTGATGAGAAGCAAGACTCGATGCTCTGCCATGTGGAGGACACATGCCTGGCAGAGGAAGTACAGATGGACCAAGTTCACCTGACTCCCACCATTGTTGTGTGTGGTAAGTTCACTATTTTTATTTTATTTAAATTTTGTATTTATCTATTCTTTCTTCCTTTTCTTTCTCTCTCTTTTCTGCCTATTGAATTATTTATTTCCCCCAACCTGCACATGCACTGTTTTCTATTTTCATGTTAAGCAATTTAACTAGTGATAGTGATAATTTCAAAGCATATATGCTCAAATTTTGTTTGTTAGGACGATCCTGTTATTCCTCGACACGGTTCATGCTGAGTGTGGATCGAAACATTGTACACGACAACATCCCCTCCTTCGTTTCTGCCCTGTGCATGATGTTTGGGAGCTATTATTGTTTCAACATCCATTACCCATCAGACCTGGCATCCACCCTGGAGTTTCTGCAGAGGTGTGTATTTTTGGATCCAACACTTTCACTTTATTCTTTATATTACTGCTGCAGTGACTTGGAGATTAGGGGACTTGAATAAAGAATGTTGATTGATGTGAAGTGTTTTGTTGTAATTAAGTATTAATACAGTCTTCTGTTTTTCTTCTATTTCCCAAGGTGTTTTTTCTCCATCAACCCGGAGAAGGGAACTAAAGTGGAGAAGACAAACATGTCCCGTCTTCACATCAACCCCAGAGTCCTGATCTTGATTCAAGAACTTTCGGATCATGAGTGGCGTGATCTTTGAGTTTGTTTGAGTTTGTTTCAGCTCAACTCTGTCTGCCCAGTTCCTCAAGCTTAAGAGTTAAAGTTTCAGACGGAATTCTTACAGTTTGTATGCAGTTGTTAGTTATTTTTATTGCACTTGTATTTCTTCTTCTTTTTTGAAGATATTATTACATAGAACATTTATTCATAGCCAATAACCCCTTCTTTCTTTCCATATTTCCTCATTCAGTTAATATAGTATGCGGAGAAATTACATGTTTTTGCACTTTTGAGATTAATAAATCCTTGGAAAGGCAAGTTATTGTTTTGTTTAATTAAAACAAAAAAATATTTTAGTACAACAACACTTCAGGTATATCTAGCTCTGCTTTACAATTTGTATATGCTTAATCTGTGTACACTGGGTTACATCTTTCACATTTCTGGTCAAACATTTAAAAGAAGACAAGGCAGTGTAAATGACTTATAGAAGCTTTCTTTTTTTCAGAGCGCAATAATCATAAGAGGTGGTGAAGAATACTTTTACATTTTATATTTCAGATGGATATATGGGAGTCGTAGAACCGGATTTTTTGCCATAAAATCGTAATTTGTACATTTTACAGAAAATCTAATTGCAGTATTTAGATGTTGATTTTACTGTAAAGTCTTAAAAGAAAATACTGAAAAATACACTACATTATATAAAAATTTGGAGTAAAATTTGCAGAGGAATTCAGTTAAATGACAGCCTTATAATGAAGAATTTAAAGTTCTTTTCAGTGAAACTGAATGTGGCTCAATGTATAATAAGCGACAACTGCATGTAAATCTTACGGAAGGAATTTGTTAAATAGCAGAATGGTTATGCTAATTAAGCAGAAAAGGGCTGTAGGATTTACATGTTTAAAATGTATTTTTTTATTAAAATTGAACAGATTAAATTGTCAAAATTACAAGTTGTTCTTACATTTTTACTGTAAATTTTACAGAATTACTCTGGCAACCCAGCTGCCAACTTTTTTCCGTAAAAACGATGGGATTTTTCTAACAGTGCAGAATATTTGAACTGATACAGAAAATCTAATGACAAATGAAAAAGTAAAAAAAAAAATTGCAATATTAACTTTGATAACAATCCTAATAATAATAATAATTAGAAGTTGCTTCACAAATAAAAGACACACACATACAAATGCATAAAAATAACATAGCAAACAAAATAAGTCATTAAAGAATAAAACAGTTAATTTAAACTGTTTGCTGAACCTGAACCATACTTGAGCCACAACTCAACATGCTAATGATCACATTTTGTTTTAGAAGAAAAACAGGCATTACTACTAACATAACTGATGGCTTCATTGTTAAACTATGAGTAATACAGTGAACCAGCATAACCATCAATTCTATGACATGTAAAAATGTCTCCAGTGAGGTAGGCCTATTTTTAATCAGTATCTAGCATCAAGCATCAGCACAGCTCTTTGAAATCCCACCAACAAAGTGTTGGGACTAAAAGGAACCCTAAAGCTGAAATCCTGGGCAGCATTGACCTCGTCACTGTTGATGAAGTGGAATTTAATTATTTGCTTCATGTAAGAAAATTAATCCTCTAAACATTGCACAAGATGTCATGCATCCATTTTCGTTATCTTGTTTAAGATGAAATCATCAGAATGTGTAAACAGGTCTGTACTGTCCACCACCACACAGGAATTCACTGGGTCTCTAATAGATATGAGCCGGATACTCGGCTGAAACGAGTATCCGGTACGGATAAAGCACTTTTGCCGAGCACGAGTATTATACGAGTAATAGGAGTCATTATCTGTGCTCGGACTGAATGAAAATCCTCACACAGCGTCACAGCGCTCCTCCCCTTCACACACCGCTCTGCTCCCTCACTCAAAGAACAGCTCTCTGTCTCTCAGTCACTCAGGTTCGCGGGTCTTTTCCGTTAACGTTTAGGGTTTCTTCAGCTTGAAGTTTGTTTTTATTTCAGTTTGTACTTACTTATTAACCAGTAGAGTTCTGTTAAACGTGGGTTCGTTCAGACGTGGTGCTGGTAGAAAGCGACTCGCGTTGCGTCTCTGCCTATCGGAGATTTTTTTTTTTTTTTTTTTTAAACAGTTTTTTTTTTTTTACTTTAACGGTTTAAACTTTTTTTAAACCGTCAGTTGGCTCTAACCAGTTTTATTTTACTTCACGCACTGAGTGTCTGACAAGTTCTAGGTAGTAGTGGTATAAAAAATATTACAAATTAAGCTACACACACACACACACACTCCCCCTCTCTCTCTCTGTCTCTCTCTTACTCACTTACTCACACACACACACACACACACACACACATACACACACACACCTGGTGTGGAAATAAATTAAAAAAAATTCAAAGTTAAAAAAGAAAGTTATGTTGAGTATGAAAACACTTGTTATTACATTTCACTTCATAATTGCAACAGCATGTGTTGTATTCATTGTTACAAAACTTGTTCTGTAAATAGTTCGTTTGCTATTGTGATCAAAATCATTGATCTGAAGCTCAATGCTGATGCTGTCCTGTAATAGTTTTCTAATCAGCAATAAATATAACAATTTCTGATCAACCCATATCAATTGCATGCTTAAAATAACATACTGGTTAAAGCCCCGCCCATTTCAAGACAATCCGGCCCACTTCCGGGTTAAATCACACCCACTTCCGGGTTAGGCCCCGCCCACTCCGAGTACGGATACAGATAATTGATATGGTTAACAGATACAGATACAGATACAGATACAGATAATGCTGTACTCGCTCATCCCTAGTCTCTAATGTCTAACTCTCTGGGTTATTCCCATTGTGTGTTTTGGCAGAAGCTTTTAACTCAGAACAATTTTCACTGAGTTTGACAGATGAGTAAGTGGCTCAGACTGAAGCAGCAGCTCTGTACGACATAAAAACTTCTCTCAGTTTGCTGCTTCAGCTGTTCCTTCTCTGAAACCGTGAACATCCATGACAAACAGTCATAAAGTGGAAGCTGAGAGCTCAGAGATCAGCAGCTGAGGACAGTCAGACCTAATGTTTTACATTGGGTCAGAGTAAGATTTGAAATTTAAATGATGTTATATATTGGCTAATCCAAAATAGTATAAACATGTTTTTACATAAGTTTTTAGTTAACTTTAAACATTTTCAAACTTAGTTTTGTGACCATGTCAGAAAATGACCATGGCAGACAGGATTCATCGGACTAGGCTACGTTTTCAGTCTTCAACTGTGGATTGGCAGGGACCCCATCATATTATATGATATCATATCATATGATATATCATGATAAGTCACAATACATTGTAAAAGATTCAATGAGATTCCCTTTTTTTTTTTTACTGAAAATGTAAAAATACAGCTGAAAATATAGCTGCTTATGTACCACATTGATAGTCTCTAAATCTAAATCTCATTATATCGATAGCTTAGTGGACAAATAGTGGAAAAGCAACTGAATTTAACATTTATATTTCAATGTTTTAAGAAAAGTTCATAATTTTCACAGCGACTTCCGTTTCCATTGGTGCACATTTACCACAATGGGACCACTGTAGTCTCAGGTATGAGGCTGCTCTGCATTGATATCCTCATGTTTAGACAATGTCATTAAAAAATATTGACAGTAAGGTTGGGAACAACAATTCACCATCGTGGAAACAATTTAGTGATAGTTAGCTGGACCGTTATTTTTGCACAGCCCTATCAACTGTCCAGTGTTGGTGAGTCTGTGTCACTGCAGCCTCTTTTCCTGCCTGACAGACGTGAACCTGACATGATCTCTACTGATGTTGAGACATGACATGTTGTTCTGTTCGAGATACTTCTCCGCTCACCACAGTTGCAAGACTGGTTATCTGAGTTATCACAGACTTTTTGTCTACTGTTCACCTATGGTCTCTCCTTATGATCAACACAACTGCTGCTCTCTGGGTGTGCTCTGCTTTCCTCACAATTCAGGATGCTGTGCAAGAAAATCTTTGCAGATTTGTAGTTTCCCTCTGACACCAACTGCCCTGTCATTTCTTTCTATTCTGATATCTGATGTGAAATGAAGCTCCTGACCTGTATACTCAGGATTTTATATACTGCAATGCTGCCACATGTCTAGCTGGATATATGCAGGAAAAAACTATTAAATTCAATTGTACTTACAGTGCCTTGCATAAGTATTCACCCCCCTTGGACTTTTTCCCATTATGTACTGTTACTAACTGGAATTCAAATAGACTTAAATAAACTTTTTCCCGTTTGATCAACAAAACATGCATAGTACTTTGGAGGTGTAAAATAAATTTTATTGTGACACAAACAACAATGAGAACAAAAAAGTTGACATCTGTTGGGTGCATAAGTATTCACCCCCCCTGTGTCAATACTTGGTAGAACCCCCTTTCGCTGCAATTACAGCTGCAAGTCTTTTGGGGTATGTCTCTACCAGCTTTGCACATCTAGAGATGGAAAGGTTTGTCCATTCTTCTTGGCAAAAAAGATGAAGCTCAGTCAGATTGGATGGAGACCGTCTGTGAACCGCAATCTTCAAGTCTTGCCATAGATTCTCTATTGGATTGAGGTCTGGGCTTTGACTGGGCCATTTTAAGACATTAACATTCTTTAATCCAAACCATTCCTTTGTAGCTCTGGCTGTATGTTTAGGGTCATTGTCCTGCTGGAAGATGAACCTCCGCCCCAGTCTCGAGTCTTTTGCAGACTGCATCAGATTTTCTTCAAGGATTTCCCTGTATTTGGCTCCATCCATCTTTCCCTCTATTCTGACCAGTTTCCCTGTACCTGCTGAAGAGAAGCATCCCCACAGCATGATGCTACCACCACCATGTTTCACTGTTGGGATGGTGTGCTCACGGTGATGGGCAGTGTTGGGTTTTCGCCACACATAGCGTTTTGCATTGAGGCCAAAAAGTTCAATTTTGGTCTCATCTGACCAGAGCACCTTCTTCCACATGTTTGCTGTGTCTCCCACATGGCTTCTGGCAAACTCCAAACGGGATTTTTTATGGATCCCTTTCAACAATGGCTTCTTCTTGCCACTCTTCCATAAAGGCCAGATTGGTGGAGTAGACGACTAATAGTTGTCCTGTGGACAGATTCTCCCACCTCAGCTGTGGATCTCTGCAACTCCTCCAGAGTAACCATGGGCCTCCTGGTTGCTTCTCTGATTAATTTTCTCCTTGTCCGACTCTTCAGTTTGGGTGGACGGCCTCCTCTTGGTAGGTTTGCGGTTGTGCCGTATTCTTTCCATTTTCTTATGATGGATTTTATGGTGCTCAGAGAGATGTTCAAAGCTCTGGATATTTTTTTATAACCTAACCCTGCTTCATATTTCTCCACAACTTTATCCCTGACCTGTTTGGTGAGCTCCTTGGTCTTCATGATGCTGTTTGTTCAGTAATGATCTCCAACAAACTCTGAGTCCGTCACAGAACAGGTGTATTTATACTGAGATTAAATTGCAGACAGGTGGACCCTATTTACTAATTATGTGACCTGCAAATGTGACTTGTGAATGCAATTGGTCGCACCAGATCTTTGTTAGGGGTTTCACAGTAAAGGGGGTGAATACATATGCACTCAACACTTTTCAGATTTTTATTTGTAAATAATTGTGAAATCCATGTAATATTTCCCCCCACTTCCAAATGATGCAGTATTTTGTGTTGATCCATTACATAAACTCACGATGAAATAAATTTTAATCTGTGGTTATAGCATGACAAAATGTAGAAAAGTCCAAAGGGGGTGAATACTTATGCAAGGCACTGTATATAGCATCAAATCACAACATACATGATCTCATGGCACGTTACATTAGGGCTGGACAATGAAAACAAAGTAAAATTATGATTATTCCGTGTTTCGTTAGGCAATGAGGTGCTCGTTTTGTCGTGCCACATAAATCTTTGTTACTGTCATTAATAATACAAATAATAGCTGTTGAGTAGTGTCAGATCTGAACATAAAAAACTTTAAACCTGGTTTATTCTCTGTAAACTCTTCTGGGTCTGACTGTTAAACACATCTCATCTTAAACCAAATGAGTCATTCAAAGAAGAGAAGTAAAACTGCAAGGGAGTTATAAATCAATAGAATTCATGTAGAAATTGAAAACTCCCAGGACCTATGCAGGTAGAAGTCATGTGAGTGAAAAACAATGTGGCCACACTTTCATGCAATAATTGTAGATGTATGAAGCCCGCTTGGATGAAAACACAGCTTTTTAATGTGCACCTCAGTCTGTAGAGGTTTTGTGTAATTATACATAATGGACAACTCCTCCAGGGGAAGAATTCAGTAGTGTCTACATATGAGCGGCTCGGTTTTTCACAATTAGTAGCCTCATTTAGCCGTCTCATTGTTCTCAATTAGTGCTTAGAAGGTGGTTATTCATGAGTAAACAGTAATCTTTATCAATAGAGAATAATAAACAAACAAAAACCTTTTACTGGAGGGTTTCTTACATTCTGTGTTCAAACTGTGTGAAATAATCATTTAGGACAATTGGTACCAAACTTTTTACAGTCCCATACCCCTTCAGACATTCAATCTTCAGCTACGTACCCCCCCCCCCCGATCTTATATCATCTTCTACACACAGTCTATGCCTGTATTTAGTTTTCATGCATGTCAGAGCTGAGAACCCCCTCTCACATATATATGTGGTGACAAATGGCATCAAAGTCTTGACAGCGCATTTGGCCAGTGCAGGGTACTCTGTGCAAAAGTGAAGGTTTCATCGAGTTGTGAGATAGTACTTTTGCACATATGACACACTGCGGCGAGTAGATGAACCAGTACCAATTCAAGTGAAGCCTAAAGCAATGTTGTTTTCATCATATTTGCATCTTTTTGATGATGTCATTTTTCTATCTGTGTGCTTTCGCATGTCAGGGGGTCGAAGCTCTGCATCAGACTCACCGTCAGTGGCCATGCTAGTAACGTTAGCTTGGATAGCAACAAATATACTGCTGCTTGCACCCTGATCCAAGGACTCGTAAGAGCAACCAGCAGGTGCATCTTTGATTGTAAGTCTATTGGTAGAAGCCGATGGGGTCTCTCTGGACCGGGGATTAACTTTTTTCAACCACTTGTCCATGTTCGTGCAGCAATCAGAACGAGCTCCCGATTCCCTACACAGGGCATCCGCAAGTGAAATTCTGACAAGGGAGCTAACCGTTGTGCCTATGTTTTGACTAACGGTCACTAACCTACCTGAAGCTATTGTTGGCAGTTTAATTATTTTGCTGTATATTGGTATATTTTGGTAAATTTTTTGCCCATATTGGTAAATTGAATGGGCTTTTTCACTTTGAAAACGCAAATCAAATGTTCTCCCCGCGTACCCCCTGAACCACTTTGCGTACCCCAGTTTGGAAACCGATGATTTAGGATAATCAGTCTTATCTCTAAAAGATAACAGCTAGTCTGGAGAGGCTAAAACCTGATAGATCTCATTAAGCTGCACACAAAAAAGTCTATATATTAACTGCATTGCTTGATGACCTGAGAACTAGGGACTGACGTTGAAGGTAAATAATTGAGGCAACAGTAAGGCTAACTTTATTTTCATAATTCAAATAAAGGAAGAGGGACAATAAACTGGTGGCAATGACAAACAACTCACTGAAGCATTATATTTTAATTATCGTTATTATTTAGGTTTAATCGTTGTGTTAAGACAGATTTATACTCTATATGATACAGATATGAGTTTTAATGATGTCGATGTTGGTTTATAGTTGAATAGTGTTGTTACTGAGTAAAAGACAAATCTTGTGTAGTCTCTGTGTTGCTGTTGTTTAACTCATGAATAGTGCAGGGGGCAAACGTTTTGCAAAGGTGCTGGCTTTGCAAGAGGTGTGTTGTGGAAAATGAACAATAACTGAGTCTGACGTCAACTTTCTAAATTTTGTCTTTACTAACAACAACCTCTGACACTGTTTCGTATCAAATTTAAATGTCGGGGCCAATAGACACTTGGCTGACTCCACGGGAGCAGTATGAAGGCACTTCAGTTTTTTTCTGTTGTCTTTTTTATGGTTGAAGAATCGTTATTAGATTTGGCTGCAACGCTGTTTACCCCTGAGACTCCAGAGTTTTTCTGTGGACACTGCAACACTTCATGTGAAATGATGTAAGTTTTAGTTGAGCGGCAGGTTTGAGAACTGTATACTGCCAGGAACTGAAAGTAAGAAATTTTATAATAAATTGTGCAGCCAGTGTAAAATCCAATTCTAAATGTTTTATTGTCAAACAGATAATGTAGAAAAAAATCTTTGATATACTAATGCCAGCTCGGTCACCTAGCTCTCCCGGGTGCTGAGCACCCATGGCAACAGAATCTGTGTCAGGAGATTATGTCGCTTAACCATCAGAACTATGAAATACCTGACATGCAATGTATGAAAAAAATGCACCAGTTACGTAACTCATTCAAGCTCACAGTACATAAACCACACATGTGAACAGTTATAAACATACAAATAAAATATGGCTGATTGTGGACAATATCCTTTCCATAGATAAACCAAGTAGGACGAACAAAAAGCTTTGTAACTTCACTCTGCACCTTAGACTAAAAAGCTCTGTACACAATGTCCAGCACACAAAGAATCCTGTTTGAGGAGGACTGACTAATGTCAATGAAAGTAGCGACGGCGCATTATCATAAGCCATTCCAAACAGGGAGGTTTAGAACGGGCACTGCAATTGTATGACAGAAAGTCAAACACAAATCCCCTGAGGAGTGTTGACATTACAAAACATTTTAAAATGCAGATATGCTCAGTTAACTGAGTTAATTTTCTGTTGATTGATAAGTCAATTAGTAGGGCTGGGTATTGATGAATTATCCCTATTTTTGGATTGGATATGAAAGACATTCTGAGGGAACTAAATCTTTATACTGTGCAAGCAAACTTTACTTTGAATATTAAGGTAGGCCCTTTCATGGTACAAACCTTTGTTGGAGGATATTTCGTCCCAGAAGTTATTGTGATAAATTTTGAAACGATTTCATAACACTGATATTACATTTTAGGATCATTCCGGTCACTTTAACCCTAATGCCCTGGCTGTTCTTGTGCGGTAGGTAAACTGAGTGATCAGGTCCTAATAACATTTGATGAGTTTGGTGTTTGTTAGTTAAAGGGAGTGAAGGTCAGCAGGAGTATGGTGCGAAGACACAGGAAATTGATAATGAAGCTGCGGCTCTAATCATTGCGTTAGCTTGTAGTGGCTTGTAGTGGCAACCCAATATTACAGATTGGTCTCATCAAAATTTCATAGGAAATGCTACTAAAAGTAATGCACTAAATTCATATGAATTCCACTTAATCGTGAGTCAGGAGTCTGGGGACACGTGACCTTTGCGCTTCTCTCTCTTCGTGAAAACAAAAAACATGGCGGACATTCATTTCTAATATGAAAAATACATATGAATTCTGCACCACGGTGATTCAGCAGATTGACAGCCGCAGGAATAACGTACTGATTTACCGTTTTATTAAGAAAAACTAAATCTGACTAAAAAGGTGTTTTTCTCACATCAAAAAACTATAAAGAAGCATGCAAGGTTCCCGATCGCATCTCACATAATAGTAAAAACACATTAGAACTACAAAAGATGGGAACAACACACACACACGTACGCAAACGGCATAACTTTTAGTACGATATCTTACGAACCGTTTCATGAGACCACATTGAATATTAATACTTAATGTTGCCACTTCATCAAATTGTCAAAAAATATGCAGCTACTTTGCAGACACTTGTAGTCTGAAGGTTGTCCTGTGAAATAAAACAACACGACCTGACCAAACCATGAGAGCAGCTTCAGTCAGTCCTGAAGGCCGGCAACGCTGCCTCATGAGAGAGAAACACTGGCAGAGCAAGAACTAAAAACAGATGGAGAGGAACTGCCGTGGAGCTGCAAGAGTAATGATGTGGAACAGGAATCATTTGAATCTGAAGACTCTCAACAAGAAATAAGAGAGACATGCCAGAGAAAACAAATGTGTTGGTGTTGAAGAAGTCAGCAGCTAGATTTTTACAAATCAGTGGGTGGTGGAAACGGAGAACTACGAAACACATAAATTCCTCTTTATGGTGATGAATGGAAATGGCCAAATATTAAGTGGATTAAGGGGGAGGTGACGGATGCAGCTGCCAACAGAGGAGCCTTCTATCAGCAGCTGATTTACCTCAGTGTGTCACTCAACACAAAGTATTGAGAACTGCAGAGAACAAATGACAGAACAGCCACTATCGGAGGAGAGGATGCCAGAAGGTCTGAAACTATCGAGCTGACTGTTTTATATTATCCCTAAGGAGACAAGGTGATCCAGTTTCTAATGGGATGAAGACTTGTAATAAGTCTGAGCCACAAACTGGCTGGCTTCAGGTTTCTTTAGCCATCTAGGTGGGACAAAAAGAAGATTTATTCAACAATCAGCTCAGAGTCATGTTTCTTTTACTGTTGAGCTCTTTATTATTGTTACACTAAAAAGCATAAGCAGGGAAACAATTAATGCTTTTTAACGTAGATTAATGATAACAGTTAGAAATAATAAAATTAAACCTACTCAGCTCAATTGTTGAGATCAGCTCTGCAAGTTTTGTATATTATCATTCTTAAACCACCTTCACATTAGAGAATAAACCCACACTAACACCTGGCTTTTGTCTGCGGTGTAAAAATCTGCTCAATTCGACCCACAGAGAAGACTGTGTGTTTCTCCGTGTGCGGTTTCCCTGACACACAATGTTTCACCAGAGAACTGGTTCTCGAACAGCTATTCTCCCAGCAACAATCAT
The DNA here is from genome assembly GCF_947347685.1 of Pleuronectes platessa. Lineage (NCBI taxonomy): Eukaryota > Metazoa > Chordata > Actinopteri > Pleuronectiformes > Pleuronectidae > Pleuronectes > Pleuronectes platessa. Next base: position 24,146,687 of record NC_070632.1, read on the forward strand.
CTGATCCCAAAGAGGAGTCGCAAGAGAGAAAATGGAGAAACAGACAGAGGAGTAGGCCGAGAAACGGACGGAGAATCAGGCGGGGACCATAAAACGACGACCACGAAGACGACGACCCAGTGGCTGGGCCGTTGGGTGGCGCGGCTGCCACGGCTCTACAACCCAGGGGCCGTGGACGAGCAACTGGTTCCGTTCAGAGGTTATTCTTTTGTTTATAATATTTTTATGTTACGTTATCATTATCAGGACCAGTGCACGCCTCCACTGCCTGAGGCACTGCTCCTCTCATCTCCTCTTCTTCTTATCCCTTGGCTGGTGTGTCAATACATGCCCAGCAGGCCCGCAAAATACGGGATCAAATCTCGGGTGGTCTGCGATGCAAAGGTTTTTGTTTACCTCTTTGGGCTGATCTACTCTGTAAACATTCAGTACCAAAAAAAGTGAGGCACAGTTTTGAAAACATTCGTACGTTTTAGACCCTGCAGTACATGCACATCGTTTGTGTAGCTGGTTAGCTGGTGATGTTGAATCTAGGACAGTTTTCAATCACAGAAGAGATTTAACTTTCACTTGGATTGTCACAAATACTCATCTTCCTCCAACTTCTTTTCTCTGTTTCTTTATTTGTTTATTATCTCCCCACCTGCCCATCAGTTGGTCAATTGTACCATGTTATGTTGAGAATGACATGTTAGGATAAAGTTGTGTAACAATTTACATTTTCTGATAATTTTGAGACTGATAGTTCTGAATTTAAGATGCTTTGTGTGTTATTGTCAGACAAATTTGTCAGTTCCACAGCTAAAGTGACGGTGGACATGCTATGTGAATACATCACCATAATTTGTGATGCTTGAAAGTATAAAAACAGGTTATGTGGTTAGACTGGGACAGTTCTGGATCTCAGCAGTTCCAATTTACATGGCCTTGTTGGGAAGGTTTGACCTCAATAAACAGAGTTTCAAATGTTAACATTTGTAATCAGTTACACAACTTATGGAAATTGATTGAACACGTTACCTTAAGTTTTGATTGTACACTTTTACGTTACTCCAATTATCAGACGGAAATTTAGTGTAGATTGAATTACTATTAGAATAAAGTCGGTATTTAAAGTTTGAATTAAGGTTCTTAAAGTCTAAAATAATAAGTTAATTCAACTTGAAGTGGATTTAACAGAAGTAAGGATTTTAAGTTATTACAATTAAGAATTATAAGTTATATCCACACTGAGAGAAGTTAACAAAGTAAGAATTAAAAGTTGCAACAAGTGGAGTTCACAGGATACGGATTTAAAGTTATTACAATTAAAAAATATACGTTTTGTCAACTCTGAGTCAAGTTAACGGACAAATTAGAATTGAAAGCTGAGCAAACCTAATCACATAACTTAAAATGTTAAGATGAATTGCCTAACATAACATTTTAGTGAAGTTTGTTGCATTATATTTTGGAGTTGACCCAACTTTTTATCAATGTAGGTTTTTAATAAAGAGCAGTAAAGCAGTTGCTGCTTTATGATGCACTTAATGAGTTGCTGGGACTGCTGATATTCGCTGCTGATTATCACCTTAAGGGGTCATTAAGTTTTATTTATTGGTTATAGGATTTATTCAGTTCTTTTCAAGGGCTCAGATTTGATGAATGTGTTTCATACTGCTGTAGTTTGAGACCCAGTTCAACATAGTACACAATTTTATACAATATATATTCGGGGTTAACAAGTTAATAATTATCTGGTTTGAGTTTCAAAATCGGACTTTAAATTCATCATCCTGCCATAATGTGTGGCTTGTCTCAGCTAACAGCAGATGGCTAAATGGTCATTACTTAATGACGGTGTCTGGCACGAAGATGGACTAATAGAGGACCTAGTGTCTCATTAACCAGCAGAGATTATTCTTCCATGTCAGCATGATTTTGTGTGTTATTTACCCAATATTGTATACAGACATTTATTTAAATATTTGGTGGTGGTTCTGTCAAGGGGATGCTTGGTTTGGATGGGGGGAAGGGCACATGGGAAGGGAGTTATGTAGGATGTATTTCAATTGTTGACTGTGAATTATCCATGTTAAATTCCAATAAACAGAAGTGGAAAAATAAACTACAAATAAAGCAACATGAAGTATTTCTTGCTAGGGCTGTGAAATTAATTCAATTTTATCGTGATTTTGATTTTTGGGTCAAACGATTTATTTGGCATTTTTCGTTGTACAGTAGGCCTAGAGATTTTCTGAAAGAGACGGGCATGCGCAATGCAGTCTTTCCCCCAAAGCATTCAACACGGCCCTGCTGAATGGCACTCACTCTCAAGCAGCTGTAAAGTGAAGGAGACGAGTTGTGTGTGTGGTGACCGGTGGTATTTAAAAAACAGAGCAAGTGGAAAATGGCAGCGGGTGGGCAGCCAAGTTTGATCGACAAAAAGGGTAGAAAAGTTATCTTGTATGGGAACACTTCGGATTCGAAGATCCGACGAGGCACATCACCACATAATGTGCAATATTTGCTACAAGGTGATATCTGCGCCACTTGGCAACACAACAAATCTATTCAACCATCTGAAACTAAAGCACAAAGTCACTCAGGACGAATTAGTAAAGAAACAAAAAGACAAAGCCACAACCCCCACGACTTCAACGCAGAGACAGATATCGATCTCAGCCATACTGTATAATGTGACTTCTTATCCGTCAAATTCGGATAGGCACAAGAAAATAACAGCTGCCATTGGATACTTTTTAGGTAACGATATGCACCCTATCAGTACAGTCGAGGGCGATGGTTTCAAGAAGCTAATCCATACTTTGGTTAAACGATATGCGTTGCCATCTCGGCACTATTTCAGCAGAGTGGTTCTGCTAAATATGTACCAAAAATGTTTAAAAGAAGTTGCAAAAGAAGTGTCTAAAGTGGACGACTTTGCGGCGACGACAGGTCTTTGGTCCAGCCGCACAATGGAGCCATATATTAGCCTGACCCTCCTCTTCATCGACACAGTTTCAGTTTGAGAGTAAGATGACTCCAAACAGCGTTCATACCTGAAGACCATGTTGGACAAAACATCGCTAATGGACTGAGGGATGCTCTGGCGGAATGGGGATTACACGAGGGAAAGCTAGTCTGCATCGCTGGCAGCTAAGGTCAATGGATGGCTGAGGCTCAAATGTTTCGGGCAAAGAATCCACCTGGCCATAGATGAGTAGCAATTATTCTTATGTGAAAAATGCCATGAGGGATGTTTACCCTCATCAAATGCTGATAAAAACTTTAATCTTGATGATATTTTCCTACACGTGGCATCTATGCACTTCTGTCCGTCCTGAGAGAGGGATCCCTCACATGTGGCTCTCTCTGATGTTTCTACGGATTTTTACCCTGTATAAAGGGGGTTCGGGGGTAAATGATGATGGTCCTCATGGCCATCCCCCACCCCTCTCTTTCTCTCTCTGCTTGTGTGCTTATAGTGGTAATGGCGGATCCTGTGTCGCGTTGGCATCAGATAATGGTGGTGGTACACAACCGAGGCGGTGGCTGATGATGGATCCTAATAAGCGGCAGCGGACAATGACTGTGGACTATAGTGGATCCGATCTGGATGGAGGATCATGATCTTGTTGGCTGCTGACTAAAGACTATTATTGCAGAGGGACTGCTTGATATATAGTATTGAAGTTATCCTTCAAAATGTTTACCCTCATCAATGCTGCTAAAAACTTGAATCTTGATGATGTTTTCCTGCACCTGACATCTATTGCACTTCTGTCCGTCCTGGGAGTGGAATCCCTCACATGTGGCTCTCTCTGAGGTTTCTATGTATTTTTACCCTGTTAAAAGGGTTTTTAGTAGTTTTTCCTTACTCTTGCTGAGGTTTAAGGACAGAGGATGTCACAACAATGTTAAAGCCTATGAAACAAATTGTGATTTGTGAATATGGGCTATACAAATAAAATTTGATTGATTGATTGATAGTGGGGGGGCAGATGGGGACTTTTTTTTTTAAGTGTAAATTTCTAAGTTCTCAGTTATTTCAGTGTTTTTTTTGGAGAGAAACACTGAATAAATGCACCATGTTTTCAAACTCAAAAGTGATTGTCTGAATAATGGAATGGAATAATCCATAATCGAGCAGCCCAACTTCTTGCTCTTATGTGTTTTTGATTAACTGGAGGAAATGCATTTTTTCCATAAAATGTTCATCTGCTATCATCTATCATTAGTCCAAAACGAATTTATGATTTATGCCATGATGCTTCATATAACTATTTCACCTAACAGAAGAAAACAGCAGGGAAAGAGTCCATATGCCAAGTCAAGTGAGCTGACAGAGAGAAAAAGAAACTGAGAGAGAAATGGAGGGATTCATCTAATGCTTACAAGGAAAGGAAAATATGGCTAACGCTAGACGTTAGACATTACGCTGCCATCAATGGAGAACATTCCACCAGTTCTGGTTGATGTGGATGTAGCACAAGAGCATCCAGAAAATGCATGTCAATCTGTGGTAGACCCCTCACCCCTAAATTAGGATTTTAATCCACCAGCTTCCTCAACACCAGAGAGAGGGAAGGAATACATCTTCAGAAGAGACACATTGCAAAAAAAAGCAGGTGTTACATCTGAGGAAACAGTTGGCAGAGATGAGAAAACTGAATGATAAATTCAGAAAGAGTGAGAAGAGGTTAATGGCAAGACAAATTGAAGGCGTGAGTGAATAATTCAAGAATAATGCAAGAAACTGTCAGCAGAGAGAAAGCTAGCTGTTATCAATTATCTGTCCAGAGATTAAAACAGTCGTCTTTTAGCCAGGAAAAAAGACACATGAGAATATCCAGCTATTGGTTAACAAACCCAGCAAGAGACAGCTGTTGAATACAACCAGCATCTCAGAGTTGGTGAGAATGATAGTGTATGACCCTTAAAACAAAGCATTCATGGATTGTGTATGTCTGAAGTGCTGCTTTAACAAAGTTGAATTTCCTGAGACAGACTGCACTGAGGTTTCTTGGGAACAATGGGAGTGGGTAACTTCAACTAACGGAGAGAAAACCTTTGCAAATGTTCTAAAACAAACTTGCACAGCGGCAATCCAGGACTTAAAAGTGCTGTTCCAAAAAATCAATTTAACTGGATCCAACAAACAGAACAGTTTTGTGACCTAAAACTAAATCTGACTGAATCCGAAGCTGTTCTTCACATTGATTTTTCTGAAAACTATGCCTGCAAGATGAGAACAGAATTACAAGCTTATCATTTTGGAGGCAGCTGAAAGCAGGCCACATTACACACTGCTGTCTTCTATACAGTCCATCGCACCAAATCATATGCAACATTGTTGGACAGCCCCCATCATGATGAGCGGAGAATATGGGAACACCTGGAGCCCATACCGAATGAGCTTCAGGCAACCTGCCCACAGATTCCACATAATGTATGTAATCAGAGATGGATCTGATACACAGTTCAGGAACAAAGCAACGTTTTGGTGCCCCAGGTGGCATTGGTGATGCCATTAAGAGGGATGCAGATCTCTACGTTCAACGAGCAGGTGAGCTGCAGTCTCCACTGGACTTTTATGAGATGCTGGCCAAAAAATCTGGGTCAACCATTACTCACCATTGGATAAGCGAGGAGAAGCATTCAAAAATATGATGAGCTTATTCCAGACAAATTGACGGTTGTGAGGGGCACCTTAAAGATACATGTTTTGTCTTCATAAGCTGCACAAATGAGTCATAGGGAGGTGTCATGCTTATGCAAGCATGCAGAAATTAAGACATGCCTGTGTTACTAGCCAGTAAAAGTAGACCTGAGGGACACCATGTGCCACATTGAGGATCCCTCAAGCACTCCTGGGCCACCAAGGGAACAAGCTAGTCTTCAAGATTTAAGTTGCAAGTTTGTGATTGTAACCTATGATTAGCTTCCATATGTAGGGCAGGTCGTAGGAAGTGGTGGGAGAGGAGGTCCAGGTAAGCTCCATGCGTCAGTCAGGTGACAATAACTTATTTATGTAGCAACAAAGTCCAGATATAATTTATATATATAATCTCTGAATAAAAGATGCAGATGCTGTGATTTCACCCTGAACCTGAGCTAGAAACCTCACGTTGCTCTAGGTTGAGCAGCCAAGATTGGACAAAGTTAAAAAAGGTCTGGGGTTAAAGAAATGCTTAAAGTTAAAACAAAGTGCCCCACATTTACGCATCAAGTTTATTGCAATGTCTAAGACTGACACCATTTTTATTTGAATGATTTCTCATGGTTCTCTACGTTTTTTGCAGATTGGAACCAGTGTTGAGACATTCCTTGCACGTTTGGAACCAGGACAGCACTTCCTGCTGTGCGTTGGTGAACAGAAGAACAATATCCAACAGTTCTTTATCATCTTGATGACAAGGCCATCCCTTGAAAGGACAAGACATCTCTGGCGTCCATCAGTGAACTCTTCAAAGCACACTTCAGTCATAACCATCATGTATCCATCAACAGCTTCTACACGTTCATCCAAACCAGGGTGTTCAACATAGACGTGGGAAGTGCCAAGGAATATCCCAGCGTTAAAGAGCTCATAGCAAGGCTCCTGCAAAATAACATTTGGATTTAACGTTGGATTTAAAAATAATCATTTGTTTTATTTGTAAGGGACACAAAAGTTCTGCATTACTTTGTCAGCATTTAAATGTCACCATGGTTTGTATCAGGGAAAGACATTACTTTTGAAATGTTGTGAGCTGGAATGTTCCTTATCATTTTGCACTAATTTAGGGTTAAAGAAACACCTCATTTGTTTGCACGAGGACACTGGTTCAACAAATACTATGGACAATGTGGACACTCAAAGGGAAAGGGATGAGCCATGAAGTTATCAGGCAGTCTGTACTGACACTCAAGTAACCACCCAGGTTACTGCTCACAAGCAGCATGTGTTAAACATGTGGTTCTGTTGTAGCGCAGTTACAAGAATCAGCTGTTGGTGAGAGAACTGTCCAAGCAATGGTAGGTCCATCGAAGAGCTTGTAAATGATATTCATAGACAAGCAAGAGATTCAGTTCCCAACTGCACTTCAGAGATTTACGGCACAGATTTAGGAAAAAATATGAAAAATAGTTTTGATCAACTAGAAAATCTTTTTACATTTGTTAATACAGGAGCCAAAAGACAGAGGTTCTTTGAGGGAAAGTGGGAAATTGTTGAACCTTTGGGGTTCAGATTTGATTTACGTAGAGATCGACGGACAGGAGTTTATTATCAGATACTTGTAACGGATAAATTTGTTTATGAACCTTTATTGGGAACCCTGTCTATAGTTGAGAACAGTGAACTTTGTGAGTTTTTCTGCAGGGACAACAATACGAAGAAAGTACTTATAAAGATATATGTGAGGGTTCATACTTCAAAAGTAATGATTTTTTTTCCATGGCAAAAACATGCTAGACAGTTCTTGTTCTGACGATTTTGAGACAGCAAATCCCTTGGGCTCAAAGAAGGGTATACCCAAACTCGGTTGATTTACTTTATATCTAGAGAACTCTACCAAAATGTTATTCCTTATTGATAAATATTTATGTATCGGCCCTATTTCATTCACAAGACCGGAAATAATATGGATTTCATGCAATACTAAAGCCTCTCATTGATGATTTTAAAATCTCAGAAACTGAAGGAATAGAGGTGCCTTTCTCTGACTCGCCATTAATAGGATCTGTTGTTCAAGAATTAGGTGACAATCTCGGTTTACATGGGCTGTTTGGTTTTGTTTTTTCGGCGCCACATATTGTTGTAGATTTAGTTTAACTACTGAGGAAGACTTACAGTCTGTATTCAGGGAAGATGACCCAGGAATATTTTTTCGTACGAAGGAAATACTTACAGATCCTTGTGCAGCACTGCAGGAATATCCTATCTTGGTTACAACATTTGGTGTCAAGAAGACATGCTTGCTCAATACGTTACGCTTTTTCTACTACTCCGATAACTACGAGGTTGACATCATGCACAATTTGCTTGAAGATGTAGTGCAGTAGGAACTGAAACTTGTCTTCAACTATGGTTATATTGAGAGATGAAACAGGCTAAGTGGATCAAAAATGGATCAGAGTAGCAAAGATATCGGATTGAATGCAATTTGTCTATTACGAAATCCTACCATTATTTTTGGTGATGTGGTTGAAAGAAGCAACAGCTATTGGAATGTGCTTCTCCTCTTGATTCAGATTGTGAATATAGTCTTTTCACTGATTATTACAAATGGTATGACATTATTTGAAGCATTCAATTAATGATCACCACAAGCTGTTCAGATCTTCCTGAGAAGACCTATTCCAGAGCATCACTTTACGATATATTATCCAAGGTCCACTCCTCCATGCAGTGTTAATTCTGTTGACGAACTTTTTCCCATGACTAAGATGAGACTAAGACGTGAGGAAAACGGATCTTTGAAAATTAACACTACATCTATTTTAACTTTCGTTGACGAGACGAAAATGTTGGTGGTTGACTAAATCACAATACATTCTCTAAACTTGCATGCAACTAACATCATTGCTTGAATGTTGCCGGCCGTATCCGTATGCCACGCCCTTCCTGACATGCCCTTAAATGCCCTTACATGCCCTAACATGCCCAGACATGCAGGTGAAGCCCTAACGAGTAACGACTGGTTCAACCTTGGAATGATGGCTCAAGCGCAACCTCAAGCGTCTGGAAGGAAAAAAGAATGGATATTTGGACACACTTCAATTATATTGTGACGGAAAAGAAAACCCAATGCACCGTAATAACTGGAGATAAATCATGCGGTTTCAAAATGAGTGGGAAGAACACGACGAACCTCAAAAGGCACCTGAAAGCCCACCATCATGCAGTTCATACCACGGTAATTTCGCAATTTACTGTCAATGATAACTTTTAGGAAAACAGGGGGAAATTACTACGCTATTATTTAATAGAATAAATGAAACGGTTAGATTTCGTACTAAAAGTTATGTCCAATTTTCCGTAGAGAATCCTAAGAACATTTCCGTAGAGAATCCTACCAAATTGTTCAAACGACAAGTGCGCCTGCGCAGACCTGCTGAGCGCTCTGATCAAGCAAGATGGCGGAGATTGCTGTATTCTTGGTGGAAAAGGATATGTTTTAGCCATGTTTCTTGATAAAAATTTGTTTTTATGATATTTATGTCGAGATACGTGTGTTTCAGTTTCAATATTTTCATTCATGGTTAAAAAAAACAAACCGCTAAAATGCTTTCTAAACCCTAATCTCAACCCGGATGAATCATACAGAGCAGGGGTTCTCAAACTTTTGCAAGCTGGGCCCCCCCCCCCCCCCAAAGCTGGTTAGGGTAATTTAATTTCCCTTGGATGATTAATAAACTGCCGGTCTTCTCTCTATGTTTGTCTGTCTGTCTTATCTATCTAGGTAAGGAGCCATAAAGAGTACCTCCTGCGTTGTACATACGCTGCAACTCATGGGGAACTTGATCCAGAAGATACAAAGTGTTAAACAACTCTTTGACAAAGTAAGAGGACTTGTCAGGCTCTTCCGCAGGTCGTCTGTAGCAACTAAGCGACTGCTCCAGCTGTGTGGACTTACTCTGGTCAAAGACTGCCTCACTAGATGGTCCAGCTCATACCAGATGATCTCCCGCCTTCTCGAAGTAAAGGACTCAACTGTCCGCGTTGCTGATGGGATGGACTGGGACTTTCCTCAGCCCAGTGAGTGGTAGAAGCTGGCTGCTCTCAGAGACCTGCTCCTCCCCTTCGCAGAGCATACTAAGATGTTACAGAGTGACTCCATGTCCCTATCCCTGGTGGTGCCCGCCCTCTTGGACCTGAGTGCTCACCTGTCCCAGTTTCTCCAGGGCACTGCCTACAGGGACCTAGATTTCCTGGCACAAAAAATGAAGGCAAACACAGAGCAGCGCTTCAGCTGCTTCCTTGATCCCAGGGATTCAAAGTGCTCGCCCCTCGCCACTGCTGCATGCTTCCTTGATTTTGAATGAGGGTTTCACCTGAAACCCTCATTCAAAATGAGGACATCCAAATTCAGGAGCTTCTGAGAAGAGCAGAGGAATACATTGCTCAAACTGTATCACCATAGGAGGAGGATGCAGATGAGGAGGAAGAAGAGAGAAGGGAGGCACCAGAGACAGCCCCATCTTCAAAGCGTCCCAGATTTCGATTCTTCTCAAAAGCAAGTACAAGCCGGCCATCAAGACCAAAGCCCTGTGTCGGGCAAGAGCTACAAAAGTTCAAGGAGCAGCTTTCTCAGCCCATACACGAAGAGAGTGCTATTGACTTTTGAGCTGCACGGGGTTCTACTGTGTACGAGACCCTAAAAACATTTGCCTTTGACCTTCTGGCAATGCCAGCATCTCAAGCATTTGCTGAGCGTGTTTTTAGTATTACAGGCGACCTCACTCGTGGTCGGCGAAATTGAGCAAGGTTCAATTGAGAGAGAAGTGCTTTCCTCAAACTGAATAGAGATCAGTAGCCTCATTTTGCTGACTCGAGGTGGGGGGTTCATGTTGCTTTTGAGACAGCCCCATCTGATTGTTAAAGCGTGTGTGTTTTAAGTTGTTACACTGTTCTGTTTATGTCTTGTACACACATATCCATGCACACGTACACAAACAAGCATACACGCACACACACAAACTCACTCACACATACGACGAAAACTAGACTACATCTAAGAAGGACAAAATGACTAAATGTGACTAACACTAATATGCATTTTCGTCTCAAGACTAAATCAAAAACAGCTGCCAAAATTAACACTGCCTCCACGTATGGTGGATGATATTTGAGGCCAAACATAATTTTTTAAAAGATCAGTTAAGAATTTCAAAAATATCACAATAACCTTGGTAAGACAACACCAGAGACAAACAGCTTATCACTGGGAGAATTTCCATTTTCAGAGGTTTGAGTTTGGTCCACTGCGTAAGGAAATGATTGACAGCTTGGAGAGTGGTGAGATTTAAGTGCAGTGTTTAATGTAAATGTGTACTGTGACATGTCAACTATTAACTGGGTAAAGAACTATGGAACTGAGTATCAAATTGAAATATTTGTTTTGAGAAGAGATCCAGAAATGTGTAGGAAAGAGTTGTTGGGAACAAAGACAGAATTGGCTACTGTGACTCAGGAGGTCGGTGGTTTGATCCCTCCAGTCTGCATTCTGAAGTGTCCTTGGGCTGAACCCAGAGTTGCCCCAGACTGCTGTGCCGACAGAGTATGACTGGCGTATGATAGTAAAAGCATTGTCTATGTAAGCCCTGTATAAATGTCTGCATGAATTGGTGAATTTGACTTGTAAGGTAAAGAGCTTTGAGTGGTCGATAAGACAAGAAAAGCCCCATGTAGATAAATACAGTACTTTTATCATAACTACAACAAAACAACTCTTTGAGTACTTTAAAAAACGCTCTATTGATAAAATGTATTATATATTATTGCTACACCAAGACCCAACAGTCCTCTTATTAAACTCCATTTAAATCCAGTAGATCTAGATTTTGTTCGGATCTGTATCAAATTGCTTTCACATATCTCCTTGGTGTTGTTAATTATTACTATTATTTCACATATAAGGTTTAGTGAGACTTTGATGCAGCAGGACTGTGTATGTGTGATTGACAAGAATGAATACTGTCAGTGTGTGTGTGTGTGTGTGTATAAAGGTCACTGCGCCTCCTGTCAGGCTGTGGGAGGGTCTGACCCCCCATCTAGATACCCTCTGAGCTTGGATCAATACCTCCCCACGTCATATTAGACTGTGTGCCAGCATCAGACCATCCTCTTTTTAATGGTTTTGGTGGTCCTGAAATACAGCTAATATTTAACCCCCCCAAAATCGTATTCTAATGTCCAACTATTCATGATGTATTTTGTTTGTTTTCTTGTGTTGGCTTTGTTGAGGTGGGCCCTGAGTGTTGAATACTTGGATTTTACAGACCTCAGTATGTAGGCATCATTGGAGGGTTTTTCCATGTTCGTTGGCATACGTGTATCTACAATGTATGATACATAGATATATTTAACGTAAAAATATGGATACGACATGTCAAAAGGCATGTTCACTATTTACAGCATATGGCAAACTAGGAGCAAATTTTGGTCATTCTCTCTCTGACACCAAGGTAAAAGATCTACTATGTCTAAGGAAGATTAAAGTTGCCACCACACTTATAAAACCTAACAGCACATCTTAAATAAGGGAGTTAGTTACAATAATTTAATTCTCAAAACATTTTAAGCCACTAATTATAGAGTTTAACGTAACCATTAAAAAATAAAATATCTAAGTAATAACTTAGTTATTATGAGTGCACTTAAATTTGTGGATCAAGTACTGGTGAAATAATTCCAATTGTTTTATTGACTCGTTTTTTAAAAGTTTATTTTAACACGGGCTGCTATTTTTCTATGGTTTAGGATTTAAAGTTGTATTTTGGTTTCAGTTTATAAATCATCAAATTGTGGGTAAGTATCCATCCAGATAATCTTTAATAATACTAAAAATGGAGGACTTAAGTGAGTATTGTTACCAACTTGATTTATTGATTGACAGAAAACTAATATGTTACTTGATGAAATGTTTAGCGTATGTGGATTTGCAAGTATTAATGATAATCATTTCATATATCCAGCTTCGCAACTGAGAATTTATGGTTTTATTTTCCCTGTCTAGTAAGTAATTTGATATTTTGGAATTTTGATGGGGCGATTACATGCCTGTGCGGTCAACTATGTTTGTGATTTTTAATACATTTTTCTGTCCAAATAATTATTGTAATTTAATTGTAACATCCGGACCACATTTCCTGCGTGTGACGGCTGCGGATTCCTAGTATTTCCTTAAAGGGGACATATTATGGCCATTTTACAACACTTGATATAGTTCCTTGGGGTCTTAATGAAATGTCTGTAACATATTTTGGTCAAAATACCACAAGGATCATTTAAAACAGCACCTTTTTACCCTGTCTAAAACAGCCCTCCTCAGATTGACCTGTTTTTAGTGCCCCCCTCACCCCTGGTGAGCCTGGCTGCGAGAGCCCCAGCTCCCCAGCGCAGCCCCGCAGTGAGAGCAGTGGGAGCATGAGCTGTCGCAGCAGCATCCTTCCACACTGTTGAGTCAAAGTTTAGAAGTGTTCCGGTGGTCCCTTGTTTATGCGGCCACTTAAATGTCTGATGGGTAGCAGCAGCTAGCGTTAGCTCGCTCGTGCAAGGCCATGTATCGAAACCCCCTGCATGGGCATGGTCTGACTATGACGTTTATTTTGGTCGGAATCCCATTCAACGCACTCTAGCGTATAGTTTCTGACATAGAGGAACCACAACAAATCGCAGGAGTTTTTGTAACGGTAGACATGCCAGATACCCAAATTAACGTGTGGAAGCACTAAAAAAGTGGAATTTTCATATTATGTCCCCTTTAAAGAAAAGCAAGGCTCTATACACAAGTAAGCGGCAAGATTCTACGGTATGGGTCCTTGCATCTTCTGGTCCTGCAACATAAAATCCTTGTGAAAAGAATTGAATGGATTCAGTCAACAGAAATGTGAGAATGCTTTACTTTGAAACGGGTACAAGAAGAAGGTACTGAGCAATTTAACCTGATAAGTAATTTGATATGACACTTTGCGCCGAGGTGAAAGGTGAGCGGATCTATGGTGCATGCACACCACTGACACAGCCAGTGAGGCCCGGGAGTAAACAGTGTCATATATTTAATATATTAAACTAGCGTTTACAGACTTAATTAACTTTCTTCGTAGAGAACACAACTCCACAACCGTGAACCTGCACTTATACTTCTAACTTCATGGCACTAAGGAAGACCGAGGGCCTGACCTGCTCGAACTGGTCAGCAGTAGATGAGAAGCTTGGCACAATCTTTTTTTTGCTGGACTAACTTTATTGCTGACTGAGAACACAACAAAGATAAGGCTTTGTCTTTCACGTTGTTCTGTTATTGCTGCTTTTCATGGCTTGGGTTTTCGAGTACAATGTCAGACAGCTGAATCGTGCTAATGAGTTTGGTTAAAGGTGTTAGCTTGAAGCATGCCCGATTTGCGCTTTGTGTTTCAAAAAACCTTTCAAAAAGTTAATGGTGGAACATCAAGTAATTAATAGTTTGTGAAAATGTTCTGTCAAGATCTAGTTAAAGTGTGTTGACCTGTTTGCTAACTTATCCATGCCTCAAAAATAGGGTAGAACGATTAATTGCATTTGCGATAAAATCGCGATATGATAAAATGCGATTTTCTAATCGCAACGTGCGCGATTAAAACGTGCGAAAGAGAGTAGGGCATTGGGCTGCTGTCCTCACCCGCAGCAAGAATGCCGCGGGACCACAAAACTCCTCTGATCAAGAAGATAGTGAAGCAAGCCTGCATCACCTACAGGGTCCTAAAGTCTTCGGCTGACGTGGCGGACTCACAGAGCGAGCTCATCCCGCTGCTGACCGCGGTGCGGGCGGCGGACCAGAAAATCGCTCCCCGGAAAAGCAAGCCGTGCTCCGGGGCGGCGCGGCTCCAGAGCCCCCCGGTCACCTACATGTACATCTGCGAGACGCTGGTGTTCAGCATGGGGATGTTCCTGCTGAGGCCCGGCGCCTCTATACTGCTGCACGACCATCCGGACATGAACGGGAATCTACGGAGCTGCTGATCCGCAAGCTGCCCTTCCAGCACATCCAGCTGGCCCGCCGCATCCGCGGACACAGAGCTTAAACTGCTGCTGCTCCACTTACTATAACAACGCCGCATTCCAACACTTATAAAATACAATTCAATGTGAAAGTATTCAGAATACGTATATAGAATATAGTATCCTTCCCAACACTGGAAATGTTACTGACTTGGGAGCAGTAAGACTATAATTTAAAAAATGTTTTTCTCAAGACGGTAAATTTTGCACACAGGTGCATGCCTTGTGTTTATACTTACAATGACTTTGATTAAATTACTTAAATGCACACTGATTTGTTGTTCTTGTTTCTGTAATGAGCCGTTAAATTAAAATGTGGGAAAGAATATTGTACAGTAAATGTATCTAATATTGTGTTGGTCATATTTAAATCATTCATTATGGTTTTTTTGGGGGGGAAAAGAAGATAAAATAAAAAAATTGCATATTAAATCGCAATCGCAATATTTGGGAAAAAAATCGCATTTAGATTATTTTCCCAAATCGTTCAGCCCTACTCTAAAACATTTGGTTCTCGAGGTTCAGTAACATCAAGGTAACAACTGAGTAATTTAAAAGCCCAGAATGAGGGAAAGACTTGACTTAAAGCCTTGATAGAGAATGGGGATGGAAACTTGATGTAAGATTGATATGGCGCTTTCAGGCTTCACTCTATAAACAGAACTAAAACCAAAATGATAGTTTCTACAGACTTTGAGTTCTATTGCCTAAATGTCAGTTGTTTTAAGGAGAGCCAACCATGTGGAAATGAAAATTGTGTGTTTTTTCTAATGCCCTACAAATAAAGTTATTGAGACATTACACACTATCATGGCCAGTAATCCACAATTTCACCTTTACGATGCCTGTATAACAACTGTTTGTGTATATTTAGTTCTTTGATTTCACAAAAAGTTACATTTGTCAAGAGCACCTTCATGAAAAAAAGTGGTAGGGGAAGATGGTCTTGATTTGAATATTCAGAGGGCATTTCACTATCCAATGTGTGAATTTAAGCAAACACATGATGAGATATATGTCAATTTGACTATGTCGTATGCTGTTGTTTTCCATACAGCTCCACACTGAATTCCACATGATCACCAATCAAAATCTGCTACATTCTTTCTATGCTGCCCTTGACAAATAGACACCACTGCTGTTGAAGCTCTACAAAAAGAAGAAGACTGGAAGTTTTGGCGAGAAGATGGAAGAGGTTTTAATGGCAAATAATGAACAGGTACAATATTTTTAGTGTATTAGATAAATGTTGAATGTGGACAGGAGGCCTCAACATCCATCAAGGCATAACCTGTGTGTTTGTTTAACAGGACAAGAACAACATCACTGCAGCTCAAACGGCAGCCTTGGCCCGGCCTACCACTCTAATTAATGGAGAAGTCATTACAGACCCTCACAATTTTCACGGTAATGTGCATTATTTTCTTATTAAGCTTAAAGTAATATTTCACACCGGCAAAAAAAAATGTGCTCATTATCTACTCACCACTATGCCAATAGAGGGGTGGGTAAAGTGTTTGAATCTACAAAACCCTTTAGGGAGTTTATGGGTAAAGAGTAAGTAACTGGTGACTCCTTCTAATGTAGAAAAGCAAATGTAAACACACAAAAGGCCTTCATACTGCTCCAGTGCTGTCACCCAGAGTCCATACATTCTGCCCCATACAAATGTGGATTTAGTCCTCCATCTATTACATAGCTAGGAGGAATGATTACATACACCAACTCTTAACCAGCGGCTGTGGCTGAGGGCATAGAGTGGTCGTCCTCCAACCTGAAGGTCGGCAGTTCGATCCCCAGGCTGACCCATCTGCATGCCAAAAGTTTCCTTAGGCAAGATGCTGAACCCTGAATGGTCCCCCATAGAATAACAAAGTCCTGCGAATAGATGCACTGTATGAATGTGTGTGTGAATGGGTGAATGTAAAACTGTACTGTAAAGAGCTTTGAGTGGACTAGAAAGCTAGTATCAAGACTAGAAAAACGCTATATAAATACAAACCATTTACCATTTAACAAGAACATATGATATGTGATTCTTGTTTAAATTAAAATGAAAAGTGCTGAAAAATCGGATGTCATCTAGTGCAGACTAATTTAACAGACGAACTGCTCCCAAGTTTGGGACACAAATTTCGAAAATAGAACTTGTTTCCCTACTCATCACTTCTCATCTCTGTGGATGGTGTATTATTGTGCTCCTCTAATTCACAAATGTCAAAGTGGTTATGTCTTGAAACCTTATGTGACTAATGACTTAATCAGCTTTTTTGGGCAACACATTAGCAACACATGTATATCCATTCAAGAACTCTGCCTTCACTATAAGAACAACTGAAAGGTAATGATCCACCTAAATAATCTTGTACTCATGGAAGATGTTGGTGCACCACAAAGCAGAACAAATGCATATAATTAAAAATGTTCACACCAATCATATTATATGGTTTGTAATAGTAAACTCAACACACTGAATATGTATTCCCTCTTCAGGATGAGTTGGAAGCAACCCAGGAGGGAGCAGTGGCTCTGGTGGCAGTGTTGGATGAAGAGGGGGAACCTGCAGGAGGTCCCTTCGAAACTCACTATGTGTCGATCGTCTTGGAAGATCAAGTTATAATGCTTCACAGATTTTGGACTGATTCACTGGTGATTTTCTTTGAAATGATCTATGCTCCACATTTGAGCTTCTGTTTAAAAAGTAATTTAAAGGAACAATCGTCGAGAGAAGAAAACTTTCAGTTTTAGAGATTTGAACTCTATGTCAATAATGAAATACACTGTATTCAGTTACATGTTTTCAGCATTCAACCGAATAAATTGTTTAATTATAGTCAGATGTGATTGTTTATATTTTGAGGTGATAGAGCTTAAAAAGCAATCCCAATTCATTAAAATGAACTGAGTAGCCATAACAAAGTTTGAAGTTATAACAACTACAATGTATTACTTTTCTTTAGTGGAAGATACCTAAGTTAATTGAAATTTAAATATGTAAAGTAAAATTTGTGTAAAGAAATGGTTTAAGGCATCAGTTTCACCAAACTGTTTGAGTTGAACAAACTTGTCAGGTTTTACAGTGCATTGTTTTACTGTGTCACTTTCTTTAGTATAGTGCTAATATAATGCTACATACAGTATATATACCAGCGCAGTCTCAGGAGCATCAAGGAGATATGAGGAGACAGGCTATTACACAGCCCACGCTTTGAGTCCTGGTCATCAGTCAAACTGCAGCACCCCCTCTGCTGCACCCTGGATTCTATAGGCTCTCCTCCATTTGGTCACAAATGTCAGCCATTATTACTAATGAATCGATCAGCATGAGACTTCCTTCCTCCCTGCTGCTCGAATTAATTGTCGCTTTAAAATTTCACTAAATTATTTACACACCAGCAGAGCATCAGGCTGTGAGTCAGGAGATTAAAGATACAGACGACGAGTCTTTTCAGCCCTTTGAGAGCACAGCTTCTTATAAGGAGGGAAAAGACCATCTGACAGACTGGAAACACTCGGGCGCTCCGACTGCAACTTCAACAAACCTATTGGAGTTGGATGTTTGAAAAAATTGAAATCCAAAACTTAGGAGAAAATTAGTCATCTTAAAGATAGGTTTTCAAAAGATGTACTACGGTTGCTTCAGTGATATTGAGGTACAACATGTGTAGACATGTATGATGAAAGTTAGCTCATCTAACAGAACCATCTACTAAGGATGAGTCCTTACTGCAGAGTCCTGGGTTAAATCTTAGCCAAAGCTCATTGCTGCTTCCCCTCACTCTGCCTTTCCTGTCTATGTCAACTAAGACTACATCCACATTTATAAATTTCGGATTAAAAAAATTGCTGCTATGATTACGCTTGCCTGGCATCACCCGTCATCGAGAGTTTTTTAGACATTAAAACAAAACTGTGTAAACACCACTTTCCCCGTTATAGTTTGGAAAATCCAGGCTTGTTTTTGAGACTGGATGGATAGAAACTGAGATGTTTGGAAACAATGACACATTCACCCACATTTGTTTCCTGATTTGTTCACATCAGTCAAAACTTGAACACCAGCGGTCAATGCAAATTATTAAAAACACTGTCAGTAACAGTTCCAATTTACTTTTTCATAAAGAAAGGAACAAAGGGAGGGTCAACAATGAGAAGGCAAATTGGATTACCTATATTAAGCTTTTATCAGTTTAAAATATTTAATTTGAATATGCCTATACAAATGTAAATAAATGCACAACTCCTTAAAAAATCTACATAACAAAAATCACATAATAAATAAAACCTGCAAACCAGAATAATTTGACACTGACAGTTTCCTTGATTAATACAGCAAAATATTGCAACTCCAAAGTCATCATCAATCGTCTCCCCACCGTCAGAGCCAGGGACGCCCACGATGCTCTCTGATGTGCTTGGAATGGGGTCACACAAGCAATCAAACACGGAGCATCCCTCTGCTGAGCTATATCCTCAAATTGTTTCCCTCCTTAAATGGAACATAAACATCAGCGCAAATATTTAGTTAACATTACACTTAACTCCGGTGGAAACACACTCTCCAAATGCTTCTGGCAGCATGTTATATTGGCTACTGCTATAGCTAGTAGTAAAAGTCTGAGATTAACACAAGAAAGTGGAGCTGTAGGTCATTGTGGCAGTGGACCTTGCTACAGGGCTCTCCAACACAGCCATAGACAGACATGTTGACTTTAAGCATCTTTATTCATAGCAACTTAACTCAAACATAAAGCGAGTAGCTTTTCAGCTCAGTGTCTTGGTCGGCGTCTCCAAGTCCTCTGTGTCTGAGACGCTGCCTTTTAAGCGTGAGGACCAATCAGCTAACAGCTCTCCCCTGTGCTGACCGATCCTCCATGGTGCAGGTGAGGGTGCTCTCCTAGCCCCCTCACCTCCACAGTCATTTAACAGGTTTACGATACAGGGAGGTGGAGCAAATATTTGAAAGCAATTCTGTGTTAAGAGGGGAACACAACAACAATTCGAGGCATCCGACGATGCAAAAGATTTGAAATGTGTCAAATTTTGGGGAAGATTTAATCCTGCCTGCCGCCAAAGAGATGGTTGGAGTGGTGATTGGTGAAAGAGCAGCTAAACAACTGAATGTGATTTCCTTGTCGGATAACACAGTGAAGCGCCGCATTGATGAAATGGCTGAAGATGTGTTGAAGCAACTTGTGAGCAGAATATCAGCAAGCAACTTCGATGCTCTCCAGCTCGACCGACATTGCAAGCTTGTCAAACTTGATTGCTTTTGTTGAAATGAATATGATGGAGAAATAAATGAAGATTTTCTGTTTTGCGAACCTTTACCCTCATACGCTACAGCAGGGACCATTTTTGAGACTGAATACATTAAAGGTTTCCCATGACATAGACAGGACAAAATGTGTGGGCCCAGCACCTATGGAGAGTGGGCCATGGCGGGAAAACTAACAGGAATTTTGAAAAGGGTAAAATACGTGGCTCAGATTGTTACTACAGTCCACTGCTGTAACAAAAACGATATCTGCGGATTTAAAAAACATCTTGGATGAAACAGTAAATGTCATCAAAAGTCGCCTCTGCTTTCACGCCTGTTGCCATATTATGGTCCGGACATTTCTTGTGGACTCCCGATTTGAACTGTCAGATCGATTCTGTGACTTTGATTGGCTGTGTTAATTGGTGTACTTGGCTGACATTTTCAGCTACTTAAATGGCCTCAATCTATCCCTCCAAGGAAAAGCCTTTACCATGTTTCAACCTGAAAACTAGTGTGAGCACTCACAAGCTGCTGTAAAATACACCAGTAGAGATCATCATTGACTTCACATATAATTGAAAAACTATTCCAGAAACAAACAGGCATCAACAATTACTTTACCGAGGCAACATCAATCGCCTTCATCTAACCATATGAGGTACTGAATGGTTCAAATCTGTGGTATTAGATATTGACAGATACTGATATATGTATATCAGTTAACTGTTTGTCATAAGGATCAAACTAGGGAGGCCAAGGTGTAGACATTTCCACACAAGTTAAAAAATTCATGACAGCACTGGTGTTACCCGATTAAACTGGAAATGATACAATGTATTAGGATGTGACACTCCACATCTCTTAATAACATAGCATCTTCGTCAGTCAACTCTCGTCTCATCCTGTAAAAAGACCTTGTTTCGCTGTGATGTGACTCTTCTGCAACTGAACAGTGCAGACACTTTGTTTCATGACTGTCAGACTGAGTATTGATAACTAGTATTTTACAAATTAGAGATTGGTATTTGTTTAACGTGTCCAATGATAAACAAAATGTAAAAACACACAACAACATACGAATCAAAGCCAAATGACTTTGAACCCTGATACTGTAATAGAGAGAGAGAGAATAAAAACAATTTCAATCTGACTACAATATTGAGGTTATGTTTTCATCCCTGTCCACATGTTTGTTGGTTGATTTGTATGGTTCTTTGTTTCTAAGAAAGATTTAGCAAGAAATACTGGATGGATTATCACAAAACTTGGTGGAAAGATGTGGTAGTTCTGTCTCTTTCTTCAACACTTCCATCTTTTGACAGTTTCACAGATTCCCTCAGGAATAATTGATGGATCTTATGAAAGAAAAAACAGACAGATTTAGGGGACTGATTTTCATTAGTGTGTGAAATTTGGTGCAGCTTGATTGAATTAAAGAGGACTTCTGTGCCTTGGTGGATGTATGCACTCATGTCATTCTTGTTTAATCATCAGTTTGTGAGTGACGGGAAAATGACATCTGAGTGACAAACCTGCCTGATAGACCCATTGGATAGGTTTTAATGCTACATGAAGCAAGGGCCAGGGGAGACCAAGTTAGGCTGTTTTACAAGACTCCAAACATATAGGACAGTGACTCAAATCACAACGGTGGCTTTATCAACCCCATGAGTCGTTCTGTCGAGTCTGTAACAGATAATTTTCCGAGAGTTTAATCTAAAAAACATTTACTTCATGTTCAATAAAAAGCAGATGATGAGCAGATGTAAGAAACAAGTTGGGCTTCTTCTCTGCCTCCAGCTAATCTACAGAATATTTTTAACCTCCTTTCCTTTCAAATTGCAAATGTCGCAGACGTACCGTGAAGCACTGCAGTTATGAAAGTCATCAGTCTGTGATGAGAACTAAAAGACCACAGTGGAGTAGTGTTGGAGCCATAACTATCGAATGTCGGCTCAGTTTCAAGGTGGCAGCTCAGATTCGGTTCAGCTTCGATGAGAAACGCTCTGATTGATCTTCCTGCTTTGTGTCTGATCAGACCGGCGAGGCAGGAAATCAGAGCATGGCGGGGAAAGCACCCCTCCCTGTTGCATGGCTTCATATAAATGTTAAGTCTGAACCGAGAACAAACAAAGCAGGAAACAATGAAGCAAAGATAATAAAAATGCAAGTAGGCAAGAACTACAAGGCTTATAATGATGGAGCAAAACGACACATATTCAACAAATGTGTATGTCAGCTGGACTTTAACAATGCAAATTCTGGTCTCTACAGAAAAATGTCCTCATCATAAAAATTACACGGTTTGTACCTGACCAAAGTATCAGTCCAGAAACAAAGCTATTTATAATCAATTGCAGGGTGAGTAAGGAGCAAACCAAAACTGCAGAAATACGCGCCACACAGAAGCTGAGCAACAACATGGCACAGGCTAGTGTTTTAGTGACACAATATGTTGAAAATCTATCGTCATCGCGATATGAACATGTGCGATAGATGTATCGCAAAAGATGGCAAAACGGCAATAAAAGGTGTTCCATGTGCTTTGAGCTCACACTCAACTTATCAATATACTATTTGGCTAATCAGATGGAGCGCTGCTGCCCTAAATGCCCGCCCCCTAAGTGGATTATATTTGTTAAGTCGTAAAGCACACCGAGGTATAATGTAGTGCGTCGTCATGGCTGAAGGGAGATAGACAAGTGAGGAAAATGTGGGCGATGAGGAGGAGGAACAGCAAGTCTGTCAAGATAGAAGACGTGTATACAAACACAGGAACTATGCAAGTCATGCCGAACACTTGTGGCAACCACCAGAGGAAACATGCCTAATCTCCATAGCCATTTACAACAAAGCCACAAAGATCTATTCCAAAATCTAGCAAAACTACTCAGGTTAAGTCGAGTAGCCGCAAAGTAGTCAAACAGACTTCATTTTTTTAAACATGGCACGTTATTTGGCTAAGGACACGATGCCTATAAGTACAGTGAGCAGAGATGGCTTTGTGATTCTGATAAACAAACTGGACCAAAAATATCACATACCATCACTGAATAATTGTTTCCCAAGTGGCCATTCCACAAATATACGGCACATGTCGGAAGACGGTTAAGTCCGAACTGAGACAAGTGGAGTACTACGCAAGTATTACAGACCTTTGGTCCAGTCGCGCAACCAAGGCCTATTTGAGTTTTACCGTGCATTTCCTCACTGAAGACTTCAAATTGAGGACACATGCCTACTTTTAGATTCACAAGGGTAGGCAGTGCTTGGCGGTTGCTTTAAAGTATACTGCTGGGCACAAAGCAGTAATACACACAACCAGTGGGTTTCACACTTTGCTGTTACCGTTTTCCAATATTAAAAGATCCATCACACATATATGGTGATCCTCCTTAGCTATGACACCAAGCAGGTTTTAGTGATGGCTATGTATTTCTATTAGTTCATTGGTTCCCAAACTGGGGTACGTGTTACTTGAAGGCTACAAACAGACATGATGTTTTTTGTATGTACAAATACTTTTTATAAATTAGTGTGTTGAAGTAAATTAATGTTATTGTTTTGTACTAGTTTTTTTGCTGTGGTATCAAAATGGGTATCGAGAATCGTAGAAACTTCAAGATATTAGTATTGAATACTAAATCTTTGGTATCGTTACAATCCTAAACCTAAGAATTAAAAAAGACAGAGGATAAAATGAAGCCTTGGCTTAGATATCATTCATCTGTGGAAGAATGACCTTTTTTGTACAGTCAGAAAAGACAGAGATCCTCCAAAGCTTATAGTGAAGAACTCACTCAGGGTACATTGCTATTATATGCAATACTCCTGTTATTTTATTTATTTTCTAAGATATTTATGCATTTTTATCTTTATTGAAAGGGCAGAGTTGAAACTTAAAGCGGGGACAGCATGCAGCAAACGGCCATGTTCGAACCTGCTGCCATTGCAGGAGTACTCTTATAGGAAGCCTCTGGACATGGGAAGCCACTGTTTATGGACTAAATATGTCATCACTTAAATCCTTTATTACACAAGTCCCTGAGCTGACTTCCAAGTTAGAAATGTGATTGGACTTTCATGGCTATACACTACATATGTGTGGTTTTCTGGCATTTCCCTACCTCCAACAAAGGAGATAATGTTTTTGTCTGTGTTTGTTTGTAGTTGGCAGAATTTCAGACACTGCTTAAAGGTTCAGTGTGTGTAACATTCTGGTCACATCATTTCAAACTCGGTGCTCCTCTCTCCCCCCTCCCTTCCTGAGCATCAGGAGAGCTACGGTGGCCCTCGTGCGTCAAAACACCGGGCGACCTCGCTGAGCTGACTTCTCTCCAGTGATGAGTCGATAGATCAATATATTCGCTAATGTCACCTGTGTATTTCGTATTTAAACAGTAGTTGATAGCTTACATGTAGAATATGTTACAATGCTGTGGTAGTGCTTTATTACTGAAATTAGGTAGCTGAATGCTAATGCTGGCTTACAATGCTAATGCAACCCAACGTTAGCAAACAGGGTCGTTTAGTGTGATAACAGGGAGACGGCGTTGGCAGGAGACGCGTGTCTTTTTGTTTAGGCACTGCAACAGCTGAGAGCTGTGCCGAGGTGAGCGAGAGAAGAGGGGGAGATCCTGGAGCTGCAGCAGTGAGGAGGAGTAGGAGGAGAGAATGAACCACTGGGACAAAACTGTTACCTTAACATTAGCTGTGCAGTGCACATCAGTTACTCACTGTAAAACCTCAGGGACACCACTGAATAATAACTATATGAATACTGTATGTTACAGGAATATTTTGGTATTGTTTAACATATGTGTGGAATAAAACATTACAGCCTACAACCCCTAATAACTGACATTGTCATATAACCAACATTATAGTGAGACTTATAATAAAGCATTTGTCTGTTTTGAGACACTTACTTAAGAGATAAGTGTAGAGCAGCTCAGCGGCTGACAGCTGCAGACATGGTGACCCACCTTCTGCTGGAGTGCCATGGTGCTCTTATGAACTTTGGGGACACACCTTTCAGATAGTTGTTTATCTGTATATGTTGGCCCTTTGATACACTGCCGACCTGTCCAGTGATTACTCTGCTTTTTGTCTAATGTCAGCTGTGATTGACTCCAGCTTCCCCACAACCCTCAAAGGAAAAGCTGAGTTTTTTGATGGGATTTGAAAATGGAGAGTGGAGGAGTGAGTTGGATGGAAGAAGAAGATCTGATGGTGTATGAGGGTGCCTCAATGTGCATGAGTTCAGAAAGGTATAGAGGAGTGAGATTGTGGATGGCCTTAAAGGTGAGGAGCAGAATCTTAAAAACAATGCAGTATTTGACCGGGAGCCAACGAAGCTGCTGAAGGAGTGATGTGATTTAATAAAGGGGGTACTGGAAGTGATACGAGCAGCAGAATTCTGGACTATTGAAGTTTATGAAGACATTAACGTGTGTTGCCTACCAGGTTAATGTTTATGATAAGTGTTTAATACTTCAATTTTGTTGAAATGTGAGCTTTCGGGGTATTGGTCTTTATGATGCTTCGCCAAGTTCGTCACAATTTCTTCTGAGAATTTGGAAGGTATGTCATATAACCAATGATAGCAAAATGCAATATTTACTAGACTGCTACAGATGAACATAAATGATATAAGCATGAAATAAGGTTATCAGTTGTAGGGGTATAACAATTCTGAAATGTAAACCATGACAGACATTCATAACAATGAGCAGCTGCAGTTACAGCCTGTTGAGCCTCTCAGTAATGTACAACACTCGTAATGAGGAAGTATTGTTACACTTGAATGTCAGATCCTCAAAGTAATATCAATACATAACAATGATGACTAATTGATTGAGTCAAATGTTACTTCATCCAGACATGATTACTGCCAGACCTTTTCAATCCCACATCACTTTAATGGAGCCAGTATTGAAATGTGAAGTACAGGCTCAGAAGGCATCATATGACACAGCAAAATAAAGAAATATAAGAGCAGCTCCAAACAAAATTATAAAATTAAGACAGCATGCTCTCAATTACTTTAGTAATTGAGTATTCTTATCATTATTCCATTAATTCATTGGATACAGAAATCATTGTGCTATTCTGAAATAGCAATGGAAAATTTAAAAAGAAGAAAAAATGTAATTCCTTGAATCAAATTGGTGTCCTTCCTTCCAGATTTACAGATTCAGCAGCAAGTAAAGTGGATGAGCTTACACCTGCGACTCCTTCAGCTCTTGTTATGTGAAACAAAGGTAACTAACTGGTACAGCAGACAATGACGGGGTGCGAGACGTAATTAAATACTAGGGCTACGTTGTAGCACTTGCGGGCCCGAGCACCCGCACGTTGAAGCCTGTTGCGGTCGGTGGAGAGAGCGATCGATGACCAAGCGCACATCATCGATCGAGCATGCACTTCTCCACGTTAAATGCGCTCTGCGGCAGTAGGTTTGCCAGTAGGTGGCGCCATCACTATTATTACGCACAGACATATATATCTGTTCATGTAGGCGCTCTGATACAGCGTGAGCAATTTTGTGTCAATCGGACAATGTTAACACAACTTAATTTTCACACTGATCAGTAGGTGGCGCTCTGACCCTGAACTAATATTTATATGTGGAGCTGTTCAGATCAGTATTGTGATCATAGGTCAGTAGTTTGGAGCCGGTTGGATAATGCAGAGTGGATTAACAAAGTACTTCCTGTTTCCTGGCGAATCAGTAGGTGGCGCTATGACACTGAGGAAATATTGACACATAGAGCTGTTCAGGCTTGTACTCTTATCATGTGACAGAAGTTTGGTAGTGATAGGACAATGCACAGTGGACTTATGAAAACATCGTGTCCTTTGGCGAAGGATGATCCTTCGCCAAACATCAATTTTTACATGGTTTGAGGAAATGTCACAATTCTGACCTTGATTCAATGACTTGACTGAGCTCATTTGAGCTGTATATTGTAAATCAGCCAGGAGCAGTTCATCAAAGTATAAAACATGTCACTTCCTGTAGCCACCAGGGGGCGCTGTAATTTCAAGTCATAATTTCTGTGTAGATGTCATCAGGATGGCACCCTTGTCTTACATGTCTAGTTTGGACTCGATTGGACAATGTATGTCCGAGATACAGAACCTCGTGTTTTGATGGCGTTTAATCAAACTCAAGACGCCACGCCACGGTCACACGGTGTGACAAAAGGTCAATCTCTTAATCACTTTTTATCTCCATCTTGTTGTGATGGCACTGATCTTAATTTGAAGTTAATCTGATGAAAGCCCTGGGACAAGTGCATCAAGTAAAAATGTGGAATATGGAAAAAAAATGGCCACTTAATCCAAAATGGCGGCCTCCCTGTTTGGTCAAGCATACCTATCCAAGATATTTTTTTGTTTGTTATGAAACGACACATGTCCCGATAGATTTGTATAAATGTCGGCCATCGTAGTGCCGGGGTTGCCCTATAGGGGGCGCTGGTCAGTTTTTTTGCCACGCCCATTTCTTAAAACCATATGAATATCTTCAGGGGGGGGCTGTTGTTACACACATGTAGTTTGAGAGAGATAGAATCATGAACACTGAAGTTACAGCAATTTCGTGTTTCACGGCGAGTTGATGAACTTTAATGCCACGCCATTCATATGGCGTTTGACGAAAAGTCACGGTAATCTTATGTCTTCATTGTCAATGTCTTGGGACCCATTTGATACAGTTTGACATGGTTGAGGTCAGTGGATGAGGAGAAATTCATCCAAGTGTAAGACAAGCAAAAAACAAGACATTTCCTGTTGCCACCAGGGGGCGCTGCGGTTTTAAGTCATCATTTATGCATAGATGTCATCAGGCGGGGACTATTGTCTTACATGTCTAGTTTGGACTTGATTGGAACATGTATGTCCGAGATACAGATGCCCGTGTTTTGATGGCGTGTAACCAATTTTTAACGCCATGCCACGGTCACACGGTGTGATAAAAAAAAAATCCCTCAATCACTTTTTATCTCCATCTTGTTGTGATGACACTCATCTGAATTTGAAGTTGATCTGATGAAAGCCCTGGGACAAGTACGTAAAAGTAAAAATGTGGGATATTGCCAAAATGGCCACTAAAAGCAAAATGGCGGACTTCCTGTTGCGTTTTTCATAATGCTCCATGAGACTTTTTTTCATGACTGGTCACGATACACCTATATCCAGATTTTGATGAAAATCCGTTATGTGGAAACCTAGGGGCTGGTTCCAGGGGGCGCTGTAGAGCCATTTTGCCACGCCCAATTCCAATTACTCCAGAATACTAAAATATCCGCAGACCTTGAATTTCCTGCAAAGTTTCATAACTTTTTGAGCATGTCTAGACCCTGAAAAAGCCCCCCAAAGGGAAATAATAATAATAATAATAATAATAATAAAAATCCTTACAGATTCAATAGGGCCTCTCACCATTCGGTGCTCGGGCCCTAATAAGCGTTATAATATTAATAAGTCACCTGTGCACGGAAAGACTTGCCGACATGTCTGTGAGATGCAGCTCACAGCTTTATATGAGAGTTTTAAAGCAATTTGTGCTCATTATGAAACTATATCTGGAAATAGCTATTAATGTGAGACTGACAAAACTTCAAGGGTGAGGCTGCCCAGAAGGACATCCATGCAAAACATGATCTGCTTTTCAGACATGTCTGAAAATGGCTAAAAGGACCACTGAGCAGTGCATAATTTTGTATCAATAAATAAACTTTTGATGGAAAGAATTTGAATCTATGATTTTTGGATTCAAGTTATTCAAGTTACTTAAGTGATTGTTTCAGTGGTGAATTTTCCCTGGAGGGAAAACAATTCAGTCAAGGTCTCAACATCTCACACTTGCCGAAAAAACTCTTTATGATCTCCTTTATGAGTCAGAATTGTGGAAGAGTTAAGGTGGTAGTGTGAAAGGCTGGTTTGCTGCTTAAGGACCTACAAAACTTTCCATCATTGAAACATGAATTCTGCTCTCGACAAGAAAACCCTGAAGGACAATATCCGGCCATGGATATTTATAACCGAAAACTCAAGCACAGTTAGACTAAGCAGTCTATCAGTTTGATGTATCACTCAAGCTTGGGTTCATAAAGGCCTTTAGTCTGTGAAGCTGTGAATCCATTGGAACTTGAATGGCAAGAATTGAAGAAATGTTTAAATAAATACTTAAAAGTGGAATTGTACGTTAATATATGAAACAGTCTAAATGCCTGCATACACACATCAAACACTTACACACACATCCCCTCAGCTCAGTGTAAATCCACTTTCATGCTGCATTAAGAGGCTTCTGTGTGAAACGTATCAAAGCAAACAGACGCCGACAGATAGCAGGCCTCCCACTCACTGAGGAACAGTGGCGTTCAACAGCCAGAGGGCAGAGTGACAGAGCTGCTCATGTGTTCAGACCCTCCCTGTACCTGTACCTGAGGATCTAAGTTTACAGACCGCAAAAACAAGTTGTTAATTTGTATGACGTACAGTAAACCCATGTGTGCGCTCGCATGTAATTAACAGTCTTCCAAGGATGACAAGATCAGAAATTACAACATAAGTGATAACTTTCATTGGTCTGGTTCAAATCAGATGTACTGTCAATATTAACAAAGTTTGCTTTTAAAAAATTGTCATGAGAAAAGAAAAATGCAAATGAATGGGAGTTTCTGTACTAATCTTGGAAGTCCTGCACTTTTAACGAGAAGTCAACTCGATAATACATAATTAAGAATGTCAGGCAATTCTTAAGTGGCGGAAAAAGATGAGGAAGAAAAAGATAAGGAAGATGTAAGATGTGAAAGCATTAATGTGACACTTCAGTTCGTTTCATGTATTCGTTTTAGGGATACTACAGCCTCCTCAATATTTCACACAAATATTTTCAGATGTTTTTCCATCTCTTTTGTGTTGTGGAAGCTTAAGTCTATTACACATACAATTTTGTTTCAATATAGATCACTTGATCCTCAGTCGGATATGACTGGACCTTTATTGGCACGGTAACACAGATAAGGGGGGCTGAAGGATGGTCAGGGTTTGAATACGTTTAAGAACAAAAAACAACATGCTAAAATGCTATGCTATATATTGCTGACATTTGTTGTAAATGTTGAAATGTACCTTGTGATTCCTAACGCTGTTTTGCTGTCTTTGTTACCTGCTGACCTTCTCTGTCTTCAACACAGATTTAAAAAGTGCGAGGAGTGTACACGTGAGATAAGAGACCAGTCTGTGCTGAGAGCAGTTTCCTACTGAGAACCAACAGCAGCACTGGGGTCTGGTCGAGAGAGGGTCTGTGAAGTAGTTCCAAACCTAGTCTGAGCTGGAGGCACTTACTTATAGTCTGAGCAGCAGCTTCCTGCAGGGCTCCAAAATGTCACACACCTGAAGCACCGGACTCCAGCTGCTCTAAAGCACTAAATTACAGGTCATACACACATTCAGCTCCGCCAAAGATGTCTGTTCTTCATAAGTTGAATTGCTACTATGTGAGGTGAGGGATGTGCTGCTTCTGCATTAGGTGACATATATGTTTAGGGGCCTTCCTCCACAGCGAAAAAGACTAATTCTGATGCTGTAGCTTCATGAATTTAAAGGTCTGGTTGTAATGAAAACTGTTGACACTTCAATCTGTATGTTAATTACAATTTGTGGTCCATTCACACTTTCAAAAATGTAAATAACCACTATTTCATTCATGTTTTGAAAACACTTAATCAGCCAAACGATTCTGTAAATTTCGAGAAATCCAATTCTTCCACAAATTGTATCATAGAGCACAAACTACCAGAGGGAGAGAGAGCTGCATCACATCAGAAATTATTAAGGCAGTTGCTTGACTCTCAGCTTCCAATTGAGCAGCTTTCAATTTGACCCAACCCCTGTGACCAGTCATATTATTCTTCATAGCGCAAAGACCAATTCACCTCAAAGCGACAACTGATGGACAAGGATTTCAATTCCTGCCCCTCCTGAGAGCGCCCACCCACCCACCCACACCATAAATACCTGAAGAAAGAATTACTGAAGTGGTGACAGCACATTGATAATGAACACATCAGGTCCCTTATTTCATTATTAGACTGGTGAACAGGAGATTATCTCAGACAGAGCAGCATTCAGCAGCTGTTCAATCACCTCAGACAAAATAAATCAAAGTGAACTACTAATTCTGAACAATTCATTTTCTTTGAATTTGATCCTTGTCCATCTTCTGCCACCATTAGCCCATGGCCTCAAGAGACCAGGAAAACTCTCAGCCAGACAAGCCGGGGAACATGTTGTGAAGTTCATCGAGGTGAGTTTACAGTTCAGAGAAATTACAAGAACAAATCTTTATTTGTTATTTGAATACATTTTCATGAACTGTGTGAAATGTGACTTATTTTACTTCCATACAAATCAAGCTCTTGTGTTACAGACTGGGACCAGCATCCAGGGGCATCTGGAGAGCAGCATGAAAAACCCTATATGCTTGCTGTGTGGACCCAGAAGAGGACTTCATTGTGATTGGTAAACTTGCAATATCTTGTAAGTGAGACTAAACTCAGTGTCTCTCTTGAAGGAAGAGCCAGTGAAAACAGCCACGGAAATACCGGCAGATGATTTGGACAGTGATGACAGTATGGTGACATTGTAAGGGACACTGAACGAGGGGGAAAAGACAATGCATATGAAGCCTTCTCTTACTTTGATGGCATTTTAAAGGACAGTGCTGTGTCCATTGACTCAATTCTTGACTTTGAACAGATATACAACCGGATGAATAAGTACGGCATGACACTGCCTGTTGTCGTGTTAGCTTTTAAGAAGAGAAGGCATCGACAGCATGCACGGAATTAACGTTCGTCTACATGATGTCAGCACTGAAACAAATTTTGGGATGTAAACATCAGGTACATCAAACTGAATACAAGTTAACCAGGATGTGGCGTTCTTCACTTAGCAAGACCACAAGCAAAAGGAAAACTGAATAATGTCCTGTCACAGAGTGGACAACAAAGACATAACCTGGCACCAATCCACTGTCTAAATTTGCATCAAGATGCGCCAGATGCATTAACCAGATCCTTCAAACTGAAATTCCCAGTTGCACACCATTTCGATTTGGAGATGGAAATATAGTGTACTCCACCAGAAAAGTAAAACTACCTGCTAAAATAGGCAAAAGAAAATGTTGTGTTGAAGCTGAAGTGGCTCAAGATGATATCCCATTTTTGCTAAGAGGAACATTCCTTAAAGAGCTGAAACCGTTTTGAACATGGAAAATACCTCTTTATAGCCTGTACCTCTGGACCTCACCAGTTCAGGCCACTTCTGTGTGGTCATAGGAGACACACACTGAGAAGAGTCATTCTGAAGAGGATGTCCTTATGGTCACAGAAAACTTGTCCAGAGATGAGAAACAAAGTTCTCCTGAAACTTCACAAGCAGTTTGGCCATGCATCAGCAGATCGACTACAGAGGCTTATCCAAAGCTCCATAAATGAAGACAAAGAATGGTTCACCATTTTGCAACAAATAATATAAGACTGTGACAAATGCCGGCGGTACAGCAAGAACAAGCCAAAGCTGGCTGTGGGTTTACCTCTTTGGATTTTTATAGGGCATGGAGCTGTCCTGAGATATGTATATCCACCCTAAACAGTCATACCCATCACTATATTGGTACTACAAAGTGAAAGAAATCATGCAGAGTACAGGTGGTAAAAGGTCAAATGTCGATCCAGCAGTCTTTTATTGGCTAGATCAGGGCTGGGCATTGTACGGGCCCCGGGCCACATCCCGGCTGTCCGTGTCCGGCCCGCGCGAGGTTGATTGTAAATTACAAAATAAACTTTTTTTTCTAATTTTACCTCACGCATGGACTTAAGCTGCAGTGCTTTTATTTTGAAGTGTTTTATTCCGTTAATGACGCAGGACGTAGATCCAATACCTGTGCATCATTGAATCAAGTTACGAGCAGTTACAACTCACAAGACGAGTCTAGCCCACGAAAATGTCTGCCCACGCTAAAAAGAGAAAGGTAGACACAGAATGCAGGGTTTTCAACAAAAATTGGACTTCTAAGTATTTATTTATTGAAGTCGGAGGTAAAGCCGTGTGTTTGGTTTGCGGAGAGCAGATCGCCGTGTTGAAGGATTTCAACTTGAGACGGCATTACGAGACGAAGCACGCGGAGAAATACAAAGGCTCGACTGATGATGAAAAGGCCGGGACATCGGAAGCTTTACTAGCTAAGCTACAAAAGCAGCAAGGCTTCTTTACCAAGCTTCACACATCCAGGGATGCAGCAACCAAGACCAGCTTTGTGATATCTCACAAAATAGCTAAAAACAGCAAGCCATTCTCGGAGGGGGAGTTTATCAAAGAGTGCTTGGTGGAGTCTGCAGCACTAATATGCCCGGAAAAAAAAGAAGCATTTGAGCAAGTCCCGGGAAGTGGCAAGTTTTGACTTTTTCTCCTTGGCTTTGGACGAGAGCTGCGATGTCCGTGACACAGCCCAGCTACTCGTATTCGTACGTTGGATAAAGGACTTCAAGATTACGGAGGAGCTGGCAGCACTGCGGCCAATGAAAGGGACCACAACAGGGAGCGATCTATTCACAGAGTTAGATGCATGCATGAACACACTGGGTCTGAAATGGGACAGACTGGCAGGTATCACAACGGAAGTCTTACCGGGAAAAATGTCGGACTTTTGAAACGTGTTCAAGATAAAGTGACTGAAATCGACCCGGATCAGAAATTGGTATTTATACATTGTATAATACATCAGCATGTGTTGTGCAAGTCAGTGCTAAAGATGAACCATGTTATTGATGTTGTCACTAAAATAGTTAACTTCATTAGGGCACGAGCATTAAATCATAGACGGTTTGTTTCACTTTTGTAGGAGCATGAGACTGAACATGGTGACATAGGCTACCACACAGCTGTCAGATGGCTCAGCCTGGGCAAAATGCTAAAAAGAGTATGGGAGCTGAAAGCAGTGATTCAAGAGTTCTACGGAAAAAAAGGCAAGGACATCCCAGAGCTCTCAGATGAGGACAGGATGGCAGATTTTGCATTGGCTGTTGATGTGACTGCACTGATGAATGAACTGAACACCAAACTGCAAGGCAAGGGCCTATTTGTTCATCAAATGCACAGCCTGGTGAAGGCTTTCATGAGAAACATGCAGTATCTTTCAAGCCAACTGGAGAGCAACAATCTCACTCGCATGCAAACCCTGAAAGAAGTCACACCATCAGCTGATCATCTTTGCAGGTACTCATCCATGCTAGGAGCACTGCATGGTGAGTTTTCAAGGCGATTTTAAGATCTCAGAATGATCAAGGATGAAATGCAGATGATTTCCTCTCCCTTTACCTGTAGTGTGGATAATGCACCCAGTGATGTTCAGCTGGAACTCATTGACCTGCAGTCTGATGAGGTACTGGCAGAGCATTTTAAATCAGGATCACTGCTAGATTTTTACTCTTCGCTCAAGGAGGAGAACTTTCCAAACATAAGGAGACATGCTCAGAAGATGTTGGTTCTCTTTGGCTCCACCTACATATGTGAACAAACATTCTCAGTGATGAAGTTTGCAAAATCCAGGTATAGATATACTCTCACTGATGATCATCTGGCAGCTGTGCTTCGCATCTCCACCTCAGACATTCAACCTGACTTTGATGCACTTGTGAAAGCCCAACAGAGACTAGATTTCTCTCACTGAACTGAAAAAAATCAGACTAGAAATGCTGGCATGTAAAGGCACCAACTAGCATTGAACTGGGACACTTTCTTTGGAGGCCATTTTTCTCAAAATTTTCTCTGACAATCGTTACAATATGATGTATCTTGCTTGCTATTTGGAGTACAAAGACAATATTGTGGTGTCTTTAGAAAGCTATGAACCTCTTTCCAGCAGTATATGGAACTCAAAATGTGTTTTGGGGTGACTGTGCCTGAAAATTACACATTTAATGTGTCACAAATGGTAAAAAGTTCACATTTAGTTTGTTTTGGTGTTTCTGGATGAGTATTTTGCAGAAATGGTTATCCTTCAGGGCTGAATTCAAGCCCAAGTCACACCCCTGGTGGGGTGTGGGGTAAATAATGTTTTTTGTTTAGTGGGATCAAAATGTTTCTATTACTGTTTTTGTTTACCATTGTTTTGGGACATTTTATTGATAATTGACTTTTTGTAAGGCAACCTCGCTTTTTCATTGCTTAATCATAACATGCAGTACTCTTACCAGTCTTAATAGCTTGTCAAAACAATGCTATATACTGCTTTTATAAAGAAATATAATTAATATTATGCAGAATTGAGTTCGGCCCCCCACAATATTTTTTGTTTCTCACGGGCCCCATGGAAAAAATAATTGCCCACCCCTGGGCTAGATGGTTACTAGAGTACTTTTATGTCATTTTGATGATTTTCTTTGGGCAAGTTCACAAAACTTTCTGACAGATGTGATTCCTCTGCTTAAGTCTGCGTTCCATGTTGGATGCGAGGAGCATGACAAATTTGGCTATGTAGGGATGGATTTTGCCGATGGTGTAGTTCAGA
This sequence comes from Pleuronectes platessa, assembly GCF_947347685.1. Taxonomy (NCBI): domain Eukaryota; kingdom Metazoa; phylum Chordata; class Actinopteri; order Pleuronectiformes; family Pleuronectidae; genus Pleuronectes; species Pleuronectes platessa. The sequence goes on from NC_070632.1 coordinate 24,182,267, forward strand.
TACATCAGCTCAGTTGCATTGATAATCTATAACCGCTCCATTTGCAAACAGCACGTGCCATACAGAGGGATGCCCTCTTAATGAGACCTTAAAAGATCAGCTGAAGTAAAAATAGGAAGGACACTGTGGGTTGCTAAGCAGACCAGACCAGATGTCATGTTTGACACCTGTAGTTTAGCATCTAATATAACAAATAACACGGTACAGTTTAACCATGAAGTGAATGGAGTTGTGCGTAAGCTTAAAGCGTAAAAGATGACTCTCAAATTTCAGCATTTGGATGACAATAATGCTTTGAACCTTATTGTTTTCAGTGATGCTTCCCTATGCAATCTTTCAGATGGAAGTACAAAGGGGGGAACTTGATTAATAAAAAACACCACCAAGCCTGTTGCTGCAGTTTCATGTGTGTATGTGAGGACACAGGAGGACATTTGAAACATGACTATTGTTTTTTGTATGTAGTTTAATTAGAGATCACTTCTCCACTGAGGAAAATCCCTTGTCTCTCTTTGATCGTTTGGCCTGTCAGCTCCTCTGCAGCCACACAAACACTGACTCTCAGGGAGATCCTCTCGTCTCACACATTTTCGGGCAATTAAGATGACGAGCGGCAGGCTTCCGATAAGATCTCCATCTCATACAAGATGATAGGCGCAAAAAGGGGATGACAAAGATGAGGGGAGATGATGGGAGAGGATGGGCATATTGCACAGAGACACGAGTGTAAAAATGAAAAAAAAGAGTGAGGAAATTCACTGCAATCTCTTCTCAAAGTTGTCTTCCAACAGTTGTGGACGGAGACATGAGGTAACAGGGGAGTCAGAGTGTTTCTTAAAGAGTTAGGACAGTTACAATAGGTTGGATTTTACAATATCTTCTGAAGTTTTGTCTTATATCCATTCTCAGCCTCTTAAGAGGCGGCGGAGATACGACTCAAACGCCTGCCTGAGGAATACCCTAGGTAAATTGAAAGCTGTTCTTGAACCATTTGAAGTACATGCTTGGTCTCTTTTGAAAGGTAAAATTCTGAACTCCCCCACTCCAAACAGTCAGAATCACTCTAAGTGCTACTGGCATTGAGTAATAGCAGTTGGAACACAGTGAAGTAGAAGGTTTTTAATTCATCCGGAATATTTTTTTGGTAAACAGATGCCTGCAAATGGTTATAGCTGGGACTTATGAGCTGGAAAACACAATGGGACCACAGCATGAAGCCTTACCTAGCCCAAGTTCACATTTGATAACAATACGACAGAAAATGAATATTTTACACATGTTTTTCTAAGGGTATGTCTAGGCGGTTTCCGTTTGGAGACTCCAAAGGACCCTTGGTAACCATGGTCACACTCTTTCACACTGAAAGAAAAAGGGCATTCAAACACACACACCCCTCCTCCAGATCAGAATTGACTCCTACAGACACAAACAGAGTGATACAGAGGGCCATACACAAATCACAACCAAAACAACACATTTTTGCCTTTTACGCACAGCTGTTCGGGTGTCACAATACCAAAAATGCAGTAGTCGGTGCCAATACCTGTAAAATAACAAGATTCTCGATGCCAATTTCTATACCAAGATTTCATGTACTTGAAACGCGAACTTCTTTATTAAAATATTTGAAAAATAGATAAATGTCATAAGACATACAAAACATGTGCAATAGAGCATAGCACAACATAATAAAGTGCAATTAATGGTCATAGTGCAACAACAAGTGTCCCCAGATACATTCCAGACATCTTTTCAAAAGGTTCTGTGCAAAAACAAACAGTGCAAAACAAAACAGTGGATAAAACAGTGCAGCCATTCAGCTAACAAGAATGGCTGCACTGTTTTTGGTAAGTTTTGGTAAAATTGCATAATTTTTCACAGCATTTCACACCTTTTCTGGGCTAGTTCAAGGTTTTTACTGAGGAAAACTAACATGTCAACATGGTCTTGGGTAAGTCGGGAACGTCTTGGACTGACAATGATTCCTGAGACACTGAATACCCTTTCGGAAGCAAAGCTTGAAGACCACGGTAGCATCGGTTGCATAATGGCTTCTGCGGATTAATGAAAATGCCACGGTCATCTGCCTCAAACGCAAAGTTCTTCCATACACAACTCTTTGTGCCTTTTTTAATCAACAAGTCGAGATGGGGCGATCGCTGCAGCCGCAGTTGCCATCTTGGTTTTCTGAATGTAAATGTCGACTGGAACACTCTGAAGCGTATACTGCCCCCATCAGTTCCGGAATAGGCGCAGCACCAATGCTAAGTTAGCATTGCTAACAGCTGGCATCGGCGCTCACGGTGCTTCGAAAAAATGGGCATCGTCTGTGTTTTGTTATTTTATTATCGAAAGGTATCGTAAGTATCGGTTCTCGTGACATCCCTAGTCTTTACGCAGTGATTTCCTCGCTGTCCCTTTAACTTTACACCGTGACTCGTCAGATCTGAATGTGGAATCTTATCGATCTGTGGATTAATATGATTCTTCTTAGGTGAGTGACGTCGACTTTGTTATTTTTCTGTTTTTGTTGAGGGTCTGAATGAGACATTGATTGTACAAGCTGTGGTGATTGGATCTTGAAATGGTTTACATCAATCAAATCAAAAGAAGCTTTCCAAAGATATGTTGCATCTGTACGACGGAGCTCTGTAAATTACGCTTATCGGTAGAAAAGCCAACCTGTGGGACGCCCGCGGGCCGATGCAGCAGAAGAGGTTAAGCAAGTTCCTATGTAAGATTCATGACGTGTTCTTAAGAAGCCAAGGATGCCTTAACGAAATTCTAAAGATGGTGGTGCATTAGACTCAAAACCTAAAAAAGTCTGTTCTGTTTTGTTGTTCCAGCAGTGGATTTAAAATCTCCACAAAAACATGAGATGCAGATTCAAGTTCACAGGCCGGGCTGGTTTCGGACATCCGTTTTTTAAATAGTTTTGAGGTTGGGCTCGGTTACGTTGGCTGGGCTAATCATTTACACAGCACATGTCTGTAATTAGGGAAAGTATAACTTTGTATCAGGGACAATGTAAAATAAACCTACTGCAGCTTACATTAACTGCATCAGACTCATGTGTTGGTCGCACACAAAAAACAAAATGTCTGTCTGGTTCGGGCTTGGCTAGGTTTCACTCTGGCTCAGAACAGGTTCAAACCTGAGTGACTCTTTATTCTTGACACAGACCTGGACACCGTGTGAGCGGTTGCATCTCTGAGGCAGAAGGTCAGCTTTGTGTTCAGAATTAATATGCTAAATGTAAGACCTAAAGATAGGTTGCTCTTATGGTAAGTGCAAGTTAAGAAGTGTTTTCCTCTTCAACGTGGTCCGTTTGTTCTTACATAACAACAAATCCCAGACAAGAAAACATTGGTGAATGTCAGAATCTTTGAAAAAACAGTCTAAGTGATGAGGTCAATTCTCTTGATAAGAATGGTTGGTGAACGAGGCCCACAGTTCTCAGTAATGTCAGAGAGAGGCTGTGTGGTGACATGAGGTTGGGGTGGTCAGAGGGAGGTGAAGAAAATAAAAAAACGTTTTAGAGGGGAGTTGGGTTCTGTAGGCAGCTCCCTCACAAACAGAAAAGTGCTTGTGGATAGATTTTTTTAATCTGTTTCAGTCTGTTGCTGCTAAATGTAATTACCTTGTGCCAAAGAGCTCAACGACGACTCTGTCATCAGAGGTGTGGAGGAGGACAAAGTCACACCTCTACCACCAGTGAACACGGGACAGTTTGAAACCACAGCACGCAACCACTAGCCCCCAAACCAGGAGGTATCAGGAAAGTTCTGCAAACCACTAGTTTTGTAGGTGTCCGACAGTTCAGTTGGTGAACAAAACCGGAGTGATGCAATTGGACGAGATGACTTTAGGCTTAACAAAATCATTATCAGTGTTGACATAGATAATACATGAGAAATTTTGAATTATCTTTCTATAATGTTGAATACTGTCATTTACATGTATTCTTCAACATCAACATCTTTCTCTTTATCTATTGTTTATAGATATTGCTTTTCAACAGTAAAATATCCTGCTCAATAAATACATTTTTCTGACTTTCGACCTGTTCACAATGAAAATGTATATTTTATTAAATAAACTTTTTCCTCTGTTTTTAGCCCCTCTACTAACTATAAATTCGGAACTCTGATTTTCAATTCAAATAATAACTATAACCAAAATTACAATACAGACAGTTAGCTACTCTGAAGGATATAGAGTTCTTGACAGTGTAGAGGTTGGCAAAATTCACTTAATGAAAAAACATTTGTGAAAGAAAAACATTTATTATGAAGATAATAAAGTATAAAAACACAAATTACTAACGGTGTACTTAATATAGAAGATGTGTATGTGAGTATGCGTGTGTGTGTCTGTGTGAGCGAGTGTGCTTCCAAAATTGCGTTTGGCCACTCCAAAGATAACGTGTCCCCCTCCCCCTTTGGAAAGTTTACGACATGTAGCGGGGATCAGAGAGATGGGTGCTGAGATATGCGTGTGTGTGTGTGTTGGTGTCAAATTAGAGAAAGTTACTAGATGCATGCAAGGAAAGACTGAAGCGCATAACTAACATTAAGTTTAAAATAACTAGTCTAATATTATTATTAAGCCCAGTTGAAAACGGAAAAAAGGTTGATGTGCTGTTCGTCCAATGAAGTGGCTTTCATTTGAAGTTGAGCAGAAAAAGAGGTGACCTCCTCTCGGTTGAAGAAATTAGTCGAAAAGAGATAACTGGAGAGGCCAGGCACTTCTCCCTTCTGCAAGTTTCGTAGAAAGAGGAAGAAGAAGGGGAGAACTGGGCTTATATTGGCCCGGTGACCTCATAGGTCATGGGGCCCAGACTGACCAATAGTGGTTGAAATGTGTGTCCCCGGTCGGTTATCACACCTCTGTGACGTTGACGGGCCCTGGGAGACTGAGTTCTGGAGGCTCTTGTTTTCTCCAGAACATTTGTTTCATGAGCATGCAACAGGAACAACAACAACAACATTGGTGACTGTATACGAGTTGTTCTACATTTGGTTGGCACTACTAGATCTAAGTACAAGATTGCACCACCTTACTGACTTTGCCAGGCGTCAGTCAGCAAATATTACTTGTACCACAGCTATCTTCTCTGGTATTTGATGTATCACTGATGTAGACTTTAGTGGCGCCTATTGACCTGGCATGCTTGAGCATTTGTTGTCAGCTGTGTTCTCATCTGGACAGAGATATTTTGTAAAATGCAGGTGGTGTGGACTGAAATTTATTTTAAAAAAGAGGGAGAAAATAACATTTCAATAACATATCTGCAGTGGTGTAGACGAGGCCTTTTTTTCTTTAAAAATTATTGTTGCATGTAAAACTATCTAGCACACACGGGATGGTGACAAGTTTCTATTAGTCTTTACAAGAATCAGGTTCAAAGGAGTTTGACATGACACAAAACTATTTTGAATATGTATTCGCTGTAATGCAACAGCACGAGTTAGCATGCTGCAAACACCAAGATCTTTAATGCTATTATGAGAAGCGTAAAAAAATTTAAAAGAATAGATAATTATGAAACTGTGGCAGGACAAAATTGAATATTGAAGGCTGCCAGTCTAGATGATAGGAAAACACAGACTTCTCTGTGGTGCCTCCTCAGATGGTGCCAACAGGTGAGCCCAGAGATTTGTTCTAAGGCACCTGCAGCTGCACCTTTGATTGTTACTTACTAATAGCTTAAACAGATATATTTTAGTTGACGAAATATTAAAACTAAACGTGAGGGCAGGTCGGACTGGAGGTGGACACAGAAACTAAAGCTCGGTACAAACCACCTGCAGCTTCTGCTCTGATCAAGAAGTTGCGGCACTGATCTCTGAGCAGCTGTGACCAGAGAGACTCTGTGTTTTCACTGTTTCCACTGTTAAGAAGCAGCCGCTCAGTGACTGAGCGGCTGCTGATCTCACTGTGTGCGTCTCTCTAATCGAGTGAGCGGGGGCGGAGGGGTGGAGCCCCGTGGCCTGTATGTGTGTGCGCTGTCTGGGAGAACACGCACGCACGCACGCATACATAGGTCTAATAGCTTGGCTGTGCGCAACAATACCACCTCCAGTGTGGTTGAGGGTCGACAGTCTCTGGCACCGTTATTTTGGGGTTCGCGGGCTGAAAAGTTTGGAAACCCCTGATGTACGGTGTAGAACCACAAATACTCCCACACATTGTTGTGATTGTCTGCTCAGGTAGACTTTGCTTGCTAGTGTCCTCCATACTAAACAAAACAATGTAACATTACTGATTTACTTCACTAATAGGTCAAGAGGACAGGCACCAGGTCAAGCAGACAGTGATGGTCTGATGCATCTTTAAAGTGTATTTTGAATTAAAAAAGGTGTTTTCAGATCGAATACAAACGATTCCCGATCATTCAAATTCAACAAACCAAAACAAAACATAGGTCAGTGTGGTAAGAACTAAAAATGTTATCAGCCCATGGAACATTTGCAAACATAGAGGAGGTGGGGTTTACAAAGATACTGCAGGGCGATCCAGATGTATTGGCTTCGTGTTTGGTAGCTTACGTGTCAATCATTTTACAGTCATTGTTCAGAGGAGTGCGTTATGTTATTCCATCATTATCACATTGTGAGTCTGTTCAGCAAATGTCTGCCAAAATAAATCACAGTATGTGGTAAAATTGATGTGTGAAGTATCGCAGCCCAAGTGATAACCTGTCAAATGTGCCCAACTTTAACCCCACAACCTGCTCCTGCATAACTCAAATGTCATGCTGTGGCAGAGTCCAAATACGATTACATTTTCATGGTATCAAATACCATCGTATCCCCAACAAAAGAAGAGCTCCAACTCAAAAAGTGCCAGCTGAGGACTCAGCCCCTTTACACAGGGAGTACAGTAAACATGAAGTCACTTGCCTCATAGTAGCTCCTCACAGCGTTGCAGAAAGCTTCATCTGCCACAATCTGAGTCTCTCCGTTGAGGAAGGCCAGGAATCGCTCCTTCACCGCCTGCAGCTGCTGCTTGTTCACCTGAGAGAGACGAGAGGTGAAGGAGGTGGAGAAGGAAATAAAGAATAGAGATGGAGAGTTTGAGAGGGAGGAGAAATGTTAACATGAGAGAAAGTCATCAATTAGAGACAGAGGGTGAGCAGATGATGGAGCAGAAGAGGAAGGCAGGGTAGAAGAGAAATAGAACAAAAGTACAAGATTAGACTCATATTTAATGTTTGATACCTTCATTACAGAGAAGAGCCATTATCCAACAGGATGTCTTTTTTCAACAAAAGCCACAAAAGAAAAAATCTGCTGTTTCTTGAAAGGGATGGAGATTTTTTAAAAGAAACACAAGGACTATTTTAACTAATTTAACACAAATTGTATGTATTTTACTTAACTGTTAATCCTTTTCAAAGTCATCCATTTTAGCCTGTATTTACGTAGATTTTCTTTCTTGTAGAGAGCTATTAGTTTCAGCTTTTCTTTATAAAAACGTTAATCCCTTATTTATTTGGTAAATTTATATCATTTCTCCATTTTGCGGCACAGAAATTGTTTAAGCGTCAGTATATATGTCTGTAAGCTTATAATGGTTACACAGCATAATCTGCTTTCTTTGGCATTGGTGCATCCAATGAAATCAACACGTCTGTGAGTTGCGGATAAAGTGATTTTACACAGATACACTTTGTCAAATTCATCTGCCTTTCTCTATGGAGGGGTGTGAAGTGGCTTAAGACAACGCCGATTGCCAATACTGTTTCAGATAAATAAGGACAGGGCGAAAACGGGCATATAGACTTCAGAGAGACGTTTCGACGGGGGAGACATCACTGGCAGTTGGAAGGGATAACTGATCTTCTGCTCACAGTTGGCTAGACTCGTGTTGTTTGTGGTGGCTTATTCCAACTTGTTTTGGTTCAGAGTTCAAATATCGACAGTCATTCCCCAGAATTGCCTACCCCACCTTTAATGGAGCCAATGACCAGTGCATCAAGACATTCTGTAAGAACAAACTACTGCAGAAATTGATGAAATCTTAGAAAACAAAGCAAAAGCTCTGCTGGTGCTTTATCTACTGTGATCCTAACCCTAAAGGGGAATAACTTGCAGCCTCTGTCAAATCAGACCACCAACATCAACGCATCTGAAACCTGCAGCTGTAGGTTATGGATAAAGTGGAATGTGAACAATAAGGCTCATATCAATGATCTAAAATATATAAAATATACATTTCAACTTTTACGTTATGAAAGTCCGGAGTCTGAAAAAGACCAAATAACATTTACCGAGCAAATCTGTAACTGAATAAAAACAACTTCCAAAGTTGGTTGATAAAGAAGATGGGTGTCAAAGAACACTTGAAGCAAGGAGTACTCTGGTAACCAGAAACTGTATTTCACATGCCTTGAACAAAAGATTCCTTCTCCAGGTGAGATAATAGAAGTGTGTGTGCGCAGCTATGTAAACAATCATTTTATAATCGTTAAACAAAAGTTTTAATGGTTGATATAGGTGTTTTATGAGCTGGGTGTCTGTGTTGACATTCTAATATGGAAAAAGCAGTATTGTTCGTATTAGTTAACTGTGTCTCTCCCTGGAATTTCATAAAGTGCCTTTAAAACATAGTAAAGCGGAGGTAAGACAGACTAACATACACCCCACCACTACCATCAAACACACAGAGAATCATAATTATCACATGCGCGTGCGCGCACACACGCACGCACCAGTCTTCAAATATATAGGCCATAAATATTTCATGAAGTAGAGAGAATCCATATGTTTGAGTCTACATAAGCATTGGCCCTGTAAAGTCCAAAGACGGTTCGAAACAATTGGTGGCATTTTCAGCCATGTTTAACCATAACTGTAGATATCTTTCCAAAATATTAGTGTTTTTTTTATTCATGAATGTATTTATGTAAAAAACTGTCATATTATTTAGTTTGCAACTTAAAAGACACTCTTCATCCAGTCATTTTGGAATATTTTCAAGTCTGTGTGGTTTTCAGGAGCAATTCTCACTGGAGTACTCGGGCCAGACTAAATCTCTCCCATAAATGTCATTGGTCCTGGTAATTTATGCTTAGTGAACCACAGCTGACATATTGTTCTGCGTGAGATTTTAAGTTTTCATGAGCAACAAAATAACCAATACTGCTGCTCATTCACTGCATATGTATGAGGCGTCAGGACGGCTTCGGCGGTGAAAATCAAGCCATTATTCTTCTTCCTGTTGCAGCGCTGCCAGCAACAAGTACATTCAGGAAGTCAAAGTGCATCTTTCCACTGACACAAAGTGGTCTGGGACTTATTTCATGCTGCAAGCTCTTTGTGTAGGCTACAACAATTTGTCTGTGTCTAAATGACGATGCAGTTGTTTGCTTTTTCTCCCAGAGGAGGAGAGTGAAAAAAAAAGGAGAGTGCTGCTCTTAAAAAAATTTAAGAGCAGCAGGTTCTGACCATTCACATTTAAAATTACTTAACCTTCATTTAAGAAGTGGAAACTGTGAAATACTGTCCATTGGATATAAGGAAACTCCCGCTGAAGAGTAATGTAGGACAAGCAGACTCTCTTGAGGTCAGAGTGATGCTAACAACACTCATTGACCTCTCGTATGTTGAGGGACAATGCATGTCACATGGGATCAGCCCTGTTAGTCTCAAAGGTCTTATTTTCCTCTCGGTTGAATTTCTGCACTACTCTCTATGTGGACATTGGTCATCCTTGTCTTGCAGCTGATGAAAATAGCTGGGTCCAGGAAGAGAGATGGCGTTGGCCCTTGCAGGGGTTATGTTTCCCAACAAATGGAATGTATCTACATCATGACATTTATATATTTAACCGCTTTAATCAAAGGTCTGCCACCAGCAACTGCTCGTGGTGGGAAACCCCTAAAACCTGTGCACATTTTCAAATCTAGACCAAGTTGGAAGATCCAGAATTATCTTTACAGATATCGACGTCCAATTGACTAGTCCAACTTCCATTGTGACTAGTAGGGATATTTATATAGGATATCTATAACACTATTCTGACTAGTCAAAACAGAATTACATATACTGCAATTTCTGAGATCTATAATTCCATTTTGACAATTACTTTTCCCATTAATGTGTGTGTGGTTTATCATTATGGATATCCAAAGTTCACTTAAATAATTACTATCTATCTCAGTTAAAGATGTCTACAATCTCATTATGTGTCTTAGCCCCACCTACCATCACTGCGTTTAGCCTTGGTAAAGGTACCTCAGCCAAAATGTAGGTAGGTCAGGGCTCCATGCCACCAAAAATCGGTAAAGTGCGACTAAACATTTCCATTGGTCGCACCAATGCTCCAAACATTTAGCTGGTCTGTCTCTAGTTCATCAAGTCGTATTACTTCCTCTTTTCATCTCCCCTGCAGAGTTTACCATCACATACTCAGGCCCTGGGGCTGGCCCCACGCCTGCATATTGGTATTGTAAAATTAAATATCCTTAAATATCAATATTGAATCAAATTGGAGATCGAAACGAATCAAGACTATGTAAATCAGAATCAAAAAAAATTGGGGAAAACTGGCGAAACCAAGCCCTTAAGAAATTACTAGGGATGCACCGATATGGAAATTCTTGGCCGATACCGATATTTAAAATAACAATCTGGCCGATAGCCGATACCGATATTTGTTTATTTTCTTTTTGTTATTATTCATTCACCTTTTTGTGCCAGAAAAATAATTAAATCATTATTTAAAAAGCACTATTTAAAAGAATTTCAGCCCTTCATCACTCTTATCTTTTAATGAGCACAAATTGTATCAGATTTATGAAACAATCTTTGATTTAACTAAACTTTATTTAACAGAGACATATTATGCCCATTTTACCGCAAGTTGAAATGGTTCCTCGGGATCTTAATGAAATGTCTGTAACATATTTTGGTCAAAATACCACAAGGATAATTTAAAACAGCACCTTTTTACCCTGTCTAAAACAGCCCTGTTAAAGTATCATTATAGAGAACGCTATTCTCATTGATTTACGGTAGCAGTATTGCCCGTTTATTAGATGTGTTACGGCTTCTGTGTGTATGACGTATGTTGTCAATTCCCTAGTCACCTGTGCATGAGACGGATGAATAGAGCCGATGCACATGAGAATAAAGTACTTAAACAGACGCTACGCTCATACTTTTTACACCAAGTTACACTGCGTGAGTCAAGATAACTTAACAAGCCCTCCTCAGTTTTACCTGTTTTGAGTGTCGGGCAGAAATCACATTGCGTCAACACCCACCGTGGCCCTTCGCGATGCTTGTTTTAATTAAACAGTCGGATTCCCCTGGTCCGCACCAGTTCTCAGTCAGCTGCTAGGCGCCAGCCGGAGGGTTCCCCCAGCGGTCGCCGTAGCTGAGGTGATCCGCGAGAAGGGCCCGACACGCGTCCAGAGTGGCCGCCGCTGACCGCCGTACCCAGTCCCCTCCAACGGCCCGCCTTCCGCGCCGGCGATGGACACCGCCCCGCGGTCCAAGAGAAAGAAAGCCCCCGCACCAGTGACGCCGTGAGGTGCCACCGGATGAGGACCTCCCGGTGCCGCACACTGAGCCTCCGGCGGCGCGGAGAGGAGGGCGACGGAGCGACTGCTCCCCCAGCCGCGGCACGTGCCCAGCGGTTTTACAACAAATATGAACATCGGCCAATGATATCGGTGAAAGTCAAGTTTATTACCGATAAGCCGATATCAGTAAATGAGGCGAATATCGGCCGCTACCGATGTTCGGCCGATAAATCGGTGCATTTCAAGAAAATTAAGGGAGGAAAAAATTATACTAGTTACAAATCTTTACTGATGAACATTGTATAATTTGTTGAGAACAAAATTACGTAATACGTCAATGGCAAGCAAAATCAAAAATCATCCATCCATTGCTTGTCACAGCTCCCCCCCCCCCCCCCCCCCTTCCCTTGTGAGTTCTCCCCTCCGCAGGTGTCTGCGTAACTGCATGCACCCCTGACAACGTCTAGGCATGCTCTTGATGAGTCGGCAGAGGGGGTCCTGGGGGATCTCCTCCCTGACCTGGTTCAGGGCATCAGTGAGCTCCTGGACAGTCTGTGGCGATACTTGGCGGCGTCGGATACACCGATACAAAACTTTCCATAGATTCTCAATTTGATTTAGGCCTGCTCTCATCTGTAAAGAAAACAGGTCACCAGTGGCGGACCTGCCTATTCTGGTGTTTTCTGGCATTTGCTAATCGAGCCGGACGGTTCTGGGCTGTGATCCCAGGTCCAACTAAAGGATGTCGGGCCCTCATGCTGCCCTCACGGAGTCTGTTTCTGACAGCTTGTTCAGAAACATGCACACCAGTAGCCTGTTGGAGATCATTTTGTAGGGCTCCTTTTCCTCCTGGCATAAAGGAGCAGATACTGGTCCTCCTGCTGGGTTGATGCCCTTAGGGCTGAACGATTTGGGAAAATAATCTGATTCTGATTTTTTCCCCAAATATTGCGATTGCGATTTAATGTGTAATTTTTTTATTTTATCCTCTTTTTCCCCCCTAAAAAAACGAAATGAATGATTTAAATATGACCAACACAATATAAGATACATTTACTGTACAATATTCATTCCCACATTTTTATTAAATGCTCATTACAGTAACAAGAACAACAAATCGGTGTGCATTTAAGTAAATTATCAATGTCATTGTAATCATAAACACAAGCCATGCACTTTTTAAAACCTGTGTGATATCTTCTGGATCAGAGGAGTTTTGTGGTCCAGCGGCATTCTTGCCGCGGGTGAGGAGAGCAGCCTACTCTACTCTCTTTCGCACGTTTTAATCGCGTACGTTGCGATTAGAAAATCGCATTTTATCATATCACGATTTTATCGCAAATACAATTAATCGTTCAGCCCTACCTTCTACAGCCCTGTCCAGCTCTCCTTGTCTACTGGTATATCCTCTATGCTCTTGAGACTGTGCTGGGAATGACAGCAAACCTTCTTGCGAAAGCACAAATGGATGTGGCAATCCTAGAGGACCTGGACTGCCTCTGCAGCCTGATTGGGCCGCCTCATGCTACCAGTAGTGATAAGGACACTTGCATAACAAAAAACTAGGGAAGAATCCGAAGAGAGCAATGGCCACCACAAGCAAAACCCCTTTTTAGGGCTTGTCTTGCTTTAGCCTTTGGCTTGCACCTGTTTTCGCTTTCATTTGCACCAAAGTAAAGGACATTGATTCACATCCCTTGTGCTTCCTAAATGGAGAGATTGATATCCCTGAGGTTTAACTGATTTTGGTGTTATTAGGGTTGCAAAGGGGCGGACACTTTATGGTAAATTTCCGGAAACTTTCCGGGAACTTTCCATGGGAATATTCAGCTCGGGAATTTTGAATAAAATATATACGCAAATTAAACGCTGAGCAAAAAAAACATCATTCAAAACTCTATATTAAAGATGTATGGAATGTAACACATGCTGCTTGGTGAATTTCGACCCTGCACTGTGCATTTCTCCATCACTTGTGCAGATAATTCCCAGCATCCTGCACACTACAGCAGGGCTATTGAGGTCTGCTGTAGTGTTACAGCAAGTTTCGATGATATTACTGGGGAAAATATATTAACATGCTGATTGAGGATTGTTCATCTGTCCGTCTAGCCTCTTTCTATTCATTTATCCATCAATTGTAAAATATTTTGAAAGACGATTCCAATTGGCCAACTATTTATATCTCTGGCATTGCTTTAGTGTTTTTTTACAAGCTTTTTTCTCATCTTATTACACATTACAATGCCACGTGCATCTCATGTGTGGAGACATTTCACCCCAGCCAATGTAGAAGTAAAGGCTGTGTATATTTGCAAATACGATGCAAAGACCTATGTTAAGAATGACACAGATCCAGAAGCATATAGTCAAGTGCCCAAAGTTTCCTCAAGGCTCAAATAAGCCTATGACAAAACAAATGTTTATATTTATGTCTGTATAAGACATAAATATATGTATATAAGGTAAATACAGCTAGTATAAATTACCCACAAAATTTCCCGTTAATTCCTGTATATTCCCGTATATTCCCATGGAAAGTGTCCAACTTTGAATATTCCCGGAATTTTGCAACCCTAGGTGTTATACTGTGATGATTAAGTGTTCACTTGTTCACTTGTCATGGCAACACCGCAAAACGGATCTGTTCTGAATATATTATACAACACTAAAATAATTATGTTTATAGTGTTGAGTTAAACATATACACCCAACAGTTACTGTTCTTCGGATACTACAGATGAAAGCCTGCTCTTATCAGGATAGGAAATATCAAAAACAGCAACTGTGTAAGAATTATGTGCAGATCTGTTCTGTTACTTAAATACTTCTAAGTATTTTGGGGTATCAGTGACCGCAAAATTCAAGCTTTGACTCTCTTTCAAAAGCAGATTCATAGCTTTAATTCAGTTTGATCTGCTTGCCTGTGCATTCTTGCTCTCTCTAGAAATACTCCACAACTCCAAACTCATTTCCTGTTCTGTAGACTGTTTCGTCTCATTTTAGAGCCTCTCCTACTTTTATCACGATCTCTTCTCAAATGATTGCTGCAGTAACGGTTCCACTCACACAGATGCATCTCTTCCAACAAATGAGAAAAGAAGCTGGATATTCACAGTGAATAACTTTCTGTTGGGTTTCAGATGGATTTCTGTTTGTGGCTCCCCATTTCCTTGGCTTTTTGCAGGAAATTGATTTGTCCCACAGGGGTTTAATAAGCAGACGAGGAGCACTTTCACTCTCTATCAGTGACACAAACCATCAAGGTGGTACTTTCATTCTCCCTTGAGGGATGTCATTATCCATGCAGGACACAAATTGCCATTTTATAAAAACCTTCCTACTACTCTAGAGCTGCTGTAAGGTCAATTGGCCAACCATCAGCAAGTGCTGACACTCTGAGCAGCTTTCAGTGAGTAGCTGCTGTTGCTGCTGCTGGTTTTTCCTTTTCCCTTTAACCCAGAGAGATCTCCAGCTGGAGGACACCACAGAAACTCTCTTTTTCCATTAGTGTGGATGGTGATGACTAAAAGGTCATATTTTTTAAACCATTGTAGTGCTGGGCGATATAGGAAAAAATCGTCAGTCGATAGATATATATAACGTGATATAAACCTGCGTAATTCATATTTATTAGTATTGATGAATGGGGTGTCGCTTCTTCTGCAACAATGTCGTTAAAACACTGTGTTGCATTGTGATCTGCGGAAAGAACTATTGTCTCCAAGAGTGTGTGTTCGTCTCTGTTACACTCAACACACAAACTGATAATCTCGTATGATAGGCATTTTGAGTCATATATTCTAAAATAGTTATTAATCGATGATGTCGGATCGTTCTGGTCACTTTAACCCGGATGTTCTGAGTTTGTGTGTTATGGAACGTCTCTTGTAGCCGGTTGATAAATGTGTCTCATAAACAAACAGAAAGTAAACGTCATTCCTGTACGTGTCCTAATAACTTTAGATCAGTGATGGTGTTTATCCTTACAGTGTCGTGTGAGCGCAGGTCAAAGGGGGAGTGAGGAGGAAACAGACTCAGAGAGAGACTATGACACAGGACGAGCGGACCTTAATGAGCGTCTGTCTTGAAGCAACTGTGGTTATAATTATTCAGAGTTCTATCGAAGTTGTATCGACCATGTCTTAAATTTCTATCGAGGAAAAGTTATTTTGCAATAATTATCTTTATCGTTTTATCGCCCAGCCTTGAACCATTGATCGCTTTTTCTCTGCCCAGTTTTGAAATTGTGGTTTTGGAACTACAATTTGCCAAAGGAGATGTTGTGTATAACTTGAAGTTTATTGTTGCCATGGAGTGATTAAATGGGGAATACAATTCGATTTTGTCAAACTGGCACAATGTAAAATATGGCTATTTCCAGTTCTTGACAACTGTCACTGCACAGCATCAGAGTAAGCACTCTGCAAGTATTTTACCAATACGCATCTTTCTATGTCTGATGTACATAATAACGTTGGGAGAGTTATCAGAAGTGTATTATGCAGGAAAAAATCTTCTCACTGCATCATGCCCAGGATGAACCGCTCATTTTACCCTCATGCTGTATCTTACGTCAATCGTAGACCTTGTTGACCTCTCCAACACCTCCTAGGTTGCCTCAGTATGAGAATACCTGTGGCGTAAGCAGGCGCTGCCAGACACATAATGATACGTTAATGAGAGTCCAACAGCAGTACATATAAACACAATTGTATTTACTTATTTCTCAGTGAACAGTCTAGAGCAGTTTTCTTTAAGTCTAAAACTATGTCTGTTTCGTACGAACATATTAATGATGTATATTTTGAATCGTTTTCCTCACTGATAACCGACGCGTCTTAACCATTACCGACACAATTAAATATTCCATTTAAAATGCATAAGTGCTTGTGAGACAAAATACACTATTAGAGTGGAAACTGCTCATTGTGATCACCGATAAAGTGATTAATCGTTTAAATGGTTCAAAAAGTTATAGTTATGGTATCGAGTAATCCGCTTAGTGTTCACTAAATGCCAAACTGAATCCCCCCCGTTATCTCCTCCAGCTCTCCATATATTGTCTAAATTTAAAAATAGCATATTCATTTTCTTTATTATTATTTTTGTAATACTATGTTAATCTGTTAAAATAATTTTAAGGCTAAATTACAAAATTAGAATTGTTGTTTACAATGAAGGAACACTTCAGCTTACGTTACTATTTGGATGCCAAGACATCTAGAGATTAAAACCAAAATAATTAAAAAAAATAATATCCCCAAAACCGACAGATGTAGTTTTCAAATCATGAGATTTGTAAAGGATTTATAATACTTCTTAATGCTTGCTTTAATAAAAATCAAGTTGATATATTTGAATTTCTTTTAAAAGAGCAAACTAAATTTTTGTTTATATATGTGGAGCAAAATCAAACAAACATTTAAGCTCCAGGCTAAACTCCTGCTGTGCTTGTGATGTCTTTTGATAACACCAGGCTGTTGTTGACGTCAGATATTTTACCAGTTCTGTGAACCTGAGAAATGTATTATCAGACTGACAGAAGAACAGCTTGTATGAAAAAAACAAAGCGTGTTCACCTCTCACACAGAGACTGGATTAGCACCACCAACAGTTTCTCTGATTGCCCTGGTGGCGTCTTTTGCTGATGTTCAGAAAGGTTTGTTCGAGGCTATAAATCAGATGCAGCTCATGATTTTATAGACTCAGATGAAGCACGTCAATTTGAACAGCACTCATACCTGGATCTGCATCATAATCCGCACTCTTCATGCCAATTTTCAACCGTAAATGGTCACTGCAAATCACCTCATGCATATTTAATTATGCTGCTGACCAATGGGTTTCAACCGTGAGTCATGAAGTGAGTCATGGCATCAAGCGATGAGAAGAAGAAGGGAAACTTTCTGACACTGACATCGAGGTGTTCGTTAGTGAGCTGGAGGTGAAGAGATTTTATGGGACAGCAGTGATGTCAATAATAAAGAAAATACACTGATACTATGCTGCTGCGGATAATACAGTGAGTGAGAGTGAATTTGTTGCAAGCTGTTTTTATATATTTTGCATTAAAAGGTTTGTGTGGAACAGATTTGTGAGCACAACTAAAGCGGTTGGTTTTATTGTCAATGATGAAGTGGATCAATAATCATTACCTCATGTCTGCATCACCACTTTCCAGTCTTCAAAATGTTCGTACACACAGATCAGGGTTTGCGTGAAAATGCGCAAATATCTTCCTGTCAAGTTCGTTTTTATAAATCCCAATGTTTGTGTGATAAGTGGCGTACGTACGTTTCAGGCCATGTTTTGTGCATATGCAACGGTCATAAATGAGACCCCTGGTACTTTACTAACTTTATAATGAGTGAGCATTGGCAAAAGGTCAAATGTTAAATACTGTAAGCTGTGCTTTTTAGCTTTTTATCTAGTCAAATAAATAAAGTCAATAAAGTGAGGTGGGGCGGGGCACTCAAAACAGGTCAATCTGAGGAGTGCTGTTTTAGACAGGGTAAAAAAGGTGCGGTTTTAAATTATCCTTGTGGTATTTTGACCAAAATATGTTACAGACATTTCATTAAGACCCCAAGGAACCATATCAACTGTGGTAAAATGGGCATAATATGTCCCCTTTAAGACTTCTCAGTCTGAAATTTGAATTAGAATTAAAAATATTAAAATACGGATGCAGCATGTCCACTGCTGATCAAATATAACAACTTTTTCTACGGTTTGAGTCTGGTGCACCTTTAGATTTGAGTAAAATCGTTCCTGGCTTCTTAAATGTAATGGTTTTTTTCAGTTTCTATGATTTGTGTGTTCACAAGGCACTGCAGTCTCATGCCGCTTTATGGGCATTGATCGGACATTTACCCATGCTTATTAGAAAAAACTGGCACACACCTTCAACCTACGAACACAGGTTGAAGGTGTTTATCTGTGTGAATTGTTCACAAAGATGTGAACAATTCTGCAGTTTAAGAAGAAAACTTCTTTACAAATAGAGAAGATATGGGTGAATGAGGCCCGATGAGAGGAACTCAAACTGAAGCACAAATCATTAGTGCAGTAACAGAAAAGGATAATTTCATATCATTCAACTTTTGTGCAACACCATCAACATTTTTACACATTTTTTGTCACATAAGAAACCAACGGCACAATAGCTGCATGTGTCTAAGATTGCTGTGCAGAGCAGAAACTTTCAATCCATAACTGCATTGTCAGATTAAGTATTATCATTAGTGATGTGGGTGCCACCATTAACACACAAAAAGTAGGCAAATAGGTTGTTTTGTCAGGATGCTGTGCCATTTGGCAAGCTGTGAATGGTATGTGCCTTAATACCATGCAATGCCAGTAAGAAGACTTCTGCAACGACAATGCCAAATTAAGAACATGAAGTTAACAATTTAGCATTTCATCCATCGACTCCACAGAAAATCACATGTGCAGGTAAAGGCATTGCCACAAATAAACTGAGCACAGGTGTGTAAAAAAATCTTACTGTTATGTAGTGAAAGTGTGGATTGATGTGTGACAGATTTATGTCACAGTATTACTCAGAGTTTTACCACCGTGCAACTGAAGTATCGCATGTTCAGAGCACCATGAGGTCATATATATAAACCTGTGATGTTTAAGCTTCAACAATCATCAGCGAACCAGACACAAAGTCTCCCTCCATCCCACTGCCTGGATGTTTCCCTGTGTTCTCAAATCTGCCTTTCAAGGTTGAAATGTAATTTTCTACATTCCTCTGCATCACGTTCTCAATACCTGTGTATGAGCCATTTCTTAAAAACTTACGCCGGGTTCACACCGGACGCGGAAGCGACGCCGCAGCGTGGCGTAAGCGCTAATCCCTGGCGCGCCGGCGCTTGGCTGTTCACACCGGACGCGGTAGCGCCGCCGAAGCGCCGCGTATTACTAATAATATCACATACTTCTGCTGTTATCAGCCTGCAGTAAAAACGGCATTTAATCATTTTTTTCAAGCATATACTTACTTGTTGCTCCAACATTTACTGCAACAAAGTCCCAACATGTGTCTTTTTTGGTGTTGTCTTTATACAACATATGCAGAGAATCAACAACTCAAGTTACTTCTCCACTTCAATTATTAATTTAATGTCATCGATGTTGAAGAACTTCTCCGCTGTTTGCTCCGTTAAATGTCGGGTGTCGAGGGTAAATTACGTATTCTCCACTCAAGCCTATGTGGAGAATACGTAGCCCCACCTCTCTCTCTTTATTTTTATCTTTATCACTGCTTGTGTGGCTGTAGTGGATGGGCAGAGGGGGACATGTAATAATGTGGTTGGTAAAAGGGATACAATTAAAACTCCAAGACAACAGAAGGTGAATACAAACTTGCTAAGTATGGGATGCATATTTGATAATTTATATCATATAAAATATGTCATCAATATTGTTTAAAATCATTTTTCAGTGTGTTTCCTGTCGCGATACGCTCGCGTCAAGCGGAAAAAATAGACTCGACGCCGAAACGATCGCCTCACGGCGCTAGGCAGCCGCGGCGTGGCGCGGCGTGGCGCGGCGTGGCGCGGCGTGGCGCGGCGCTTCAGCGACCGGTGTGACCGGCACAAGGGTTTAACATGGGAGTGGATGGGAGCCAGAGGCTTGGCGATGCGCTTACACCACGCTTCGGCGTCGCTTCCGCGTCCGGTGTGAACCCGGCGTTAGTCTCTTTCTCATCTTCTGTCCACAGATATAAGTGCTTCCTCCCTTTATAAACACCTCCAAGTAGGGCCGCTACAGTCTGTCTGCTACCGGACCCACAAGCTGGAGTGATACATTTACACAAGTGCTGAAGCCTCTATGGCCCAAAGGTCAGTGAAGCTCTGTGAGCCTGATATTGCATTACAAATATCAGTGTTTCCAGGGTATGCTGACATTGAAGATGACAGATGACTGACAGAATCAGACATCGAGACGTTTGGAGACATTTCAGGTTTCTTATGGGTGTCTTGGATTTCCCCAATTTATGATGTCGAACACACAATGAACTGAATATCTCGACACATGGACTTGTTCCACCCTTGTGCAGTCAAGATGCTTGCTGCAACATAATGTTGACATGATAGTACATTTCAGGCAGCACAAGCACAGATCCTGGTATATGGTCCCTTTCAGACACATATAGGAAATTGTTTGTCCAGGTGATCTATTCAGAAACTATGCAACTGAATACCAAATTATAATTAGGTTGAAAAGACCAAACTAGGCATTGTGAAGGAACTGCTCCTTAATGCTTTTGTTTTATTTTCTTGTATATATGTGTGGCTGTTTATAAATTAAAACCACCCAAAATGTCAAAGTACACCTGCGTTTTAACACCTTTTTGAGAAGTTTGTATGAGAGCCCCTGACAGGCATATTGCCAAGATATGGAATCTGACATTTGGATTCTAAATTGGTTTGGTTACTTTGATCAGATAGGTGAATTAAGTCATCATCAAAAACATTTAGTTATGTCTTTGTGCACAAAGGAACTGTCAGAGATAGAAGACTGTAAACACAAAGTTGAAAGCAAAGTATGATCTCTAATTAGGGCTTGCTGTTCAGCATATTTATTATTTTATAATTGAGCAAACATAAATCAAACTAAACATAAATTGTCCCACACATAACCATTTCAGATTTCTTGCTCAGCTCCAGATCTGTCTCTGTATCCTCCCGCATGTCTGCCCCTGGCCGCTCGTCTGCTGCTTTTTCAAACCAGGGAGAGGTGATCGGCCAATTGATTTCAGTTGTGCCAATCACCTGTCCCTGGTTCACCTGGAGGTGCTCTCAGAGCAGACTCCACACAAGCAGTATGGAGGCATGTTGAGGTTTTATTACGTCTGAAGAAGGGGTCTAGTTTTCGTCAAATCTATTTGATTTTGCTGAAATGCTGTTTACCCCTGAGACTCCAAAAGTGACTCAAACACTTCATCTTCATTAGCATAGCGGTGAGTAGATAATGAGTGAATTAAAATGTTACAGTGAACAATCCATTTGATGTGGGTCTGTCCTGGTCCTAAAGCAGCATTATTAAACTGCTAAATATATGAACGTAGCAGAAAAAATAAATGATTATGTTCTGTCACTGCATCGATGCAGAGTCGGCCACCTCTGTGCACGAGAACAAACATTAGCACCTGTGCTGCTGCTCATACACTCTGTGCTGTGTAAATCAACCGAACCTGATGTGGCTGAAACTCTTTTCCAGCCAAATGATTGATTTGGCGCAATGTTATTCTCATTATCATTGGCTGTTCCACATTGGCAGTGTGGGACAAAGTCACAAACCAAGAATTGACCATAGCAGAGCAACATTGCTCAAGTGGCTGAAAGCAGTTCAGCCATTAAAGTCTCCATTACACTAAAGGTAGGGTCGTGTACAAGCGGTGAATTACGGTGTGGTTTTTTTTTCATGTTCAAAATGCTCTGATAAAACATCATGCTCACAGTGACATTATTTACCCGTTCTACATTTTGCTTTGTTTCTTTTCTCTTTAATCCTGAGTTTTTTCTGAATTTGTTTCTGCGGGCTCATTGAAAAACACTTTAACTAGTTGGTTATGGTTTGTTTTGAATGAATAATGGCAGGTGCTGTGTGCCAGCCAGGCAGGCATGATTGTGGTAACTACATTTCCAGGATTGTGTGTCTTGGTATTGCAGGAAGGAAAAGTTTCTGTGATAGCTGCTTTCTCAGCTGTTTCCTGATATTGTTGTACACCAACTGCTGAATCTCGGCCTGCAGATAAGAAGGAACACTTTCAATGACAAGAACAGATTTTCTGCGTTCAGAATTTACCATCCTGTGCTAAAGAGACATCCAGCATAGACATGAAGAGAGAGCTAAGCTACACTGACAAGCCACAGTTGTGACTGACAAGGCTTCAGAGTTTCACTTTCTTGATTAAATACAGAGTCAGTGCAGCATGACAGCAAAGTAAACAGTGCACACCACTCAGTAATGATGGAACTCCTTGTTTAGCCTCTGTTCAGCCACAAACTTGTTTTGACCGCTGTGTAGGTCAACCAATTACTTTTGTAAAGAAAGTGAACAGATACTAAAGAAAAAGATTCAGTTATAGCATTCAGTGTCATCTAGTGGTCTAGTTGCAGATTGCAATCAACTGAATGCCAATCACCTTGAGGCATTGAACACTGGCCGACACTGTGGAAGAGGACAAATAAATAACATCAATTCTTCTGTGTTATTATACAATAATTAAAATTGTATTGTGAATGATATCTGCATGTTTACATTTTCAACCTACTTCATTTTTTTTAATAAATTTAAGGTAGTGCACAAATGGCCTGATCATTATTTGGCTATTATTTCCAAGTTGCTGCTGTGGCTTAGGAATTTTTGAGCAGGTTATTCACTGTGCTGGAAGTGTGTGAATGGAATATGTGAGTCACAGAAGCACAAGAAGTGCTGAATGAATGTGAGCAAATTTCGTAATACAAATAGCTTTTCTAAGAGAATCAAAAGTGCTCTATAAATGCAGTCCATTCATCATTAATGTATTAGAACAGCATCCACAGTACGTTTGAAACATGTCCTTTGCTTGTTCATTAAATCCTGTTGGAGGGAAAATCAAGAGCGTCAATGTGGGAAACACTTAAGCCCAGAGTTTGCCTTTCACACATGCACAGCCTCGTTCACAAAGGCATCAAATCTTACACATGAATCAGGCGAGAGGTGGAGAAGCTGGGTGCAGCAGGCACAGGCAGGAGGTGATGTATTAACTCTGCTGCGTAGATCAAGTGATTTTGTTTACAGCACCCTGGCAATGGTAAATATGGAGGTACTGCATGTCCAGTGCATGTCTGAAAGCAGCTTTAGAAACTCCAGTGGATAAAGATACAGAGTTTGTCTACCTTCAAGACAGAATCAGCCACTGTGGTGTTGGTTTCATCAAAGGGTTACAGGATACACGTTATGGTAGATCTGTCTTCTAAAGCTTCATTTATATTGTTTCTGCTTGGATGACAGTACCAACAGCTGTTAGACATGAAAACCTACATGTTTGAGTGGTAAACCGATGTTACTTGAGTAGTGGAATATGTCTAAAGCAACTTATTTTGAATGAGTGCCAGTGAATTGAGCCAATGATGTGGAAAAGCTTTCCACTGGGTCACAGCAGGTAACTAGAGCACAGCGAGGAGAAGGAAGGAAGACAAAATAGGAGGATAGCAGGGGCAATGGAGGAGACCCAGCTAGAAGGAAAAAAAATACAGAGAAGGGGGGGGGGGGGGAATTCAGAACTGCAGAGACGGGAGGATGAGATTGAAAAGAGTGGACTGGAGAGAAGCGAGTTGACGGCTGTGACTCCACTAGTGCAGGGATAAAAATAGATAGGCCGTGCTGCCTCAGCTCGTCCACTGAGGCCATTTGAATCAATTGATCATTACTGTGTAGGGTAAGTTCAAGTCTGTTATTAGATAAGAGCCTCAGAGAGCCGCAGCCTTGGTAACACGATTTAATTCAAACAACGTCATAACCAGCACATTACGCCCCAGTGTCACCTGGCCAGGCCTGAGAAGAGGCTGAGGAGATGTTATTTTATAAAGCATCACACCAAATGATTCAGGGTTCATTCCAAGCACCACCACTGAGGATGGTTTAATAAAGTGACTTTGCAGCTCCAGGCATTTGCTGCTACACTTATTTTAGCTGCTGTCATGTCCTTAGCATCAGCATCAGAAACCCAACAAAGAGAGAAGCTCATCTGTAATGCTGCTATGTTTAGTTTCTGCATTGGTATGACAACAGGGCGTTATTTTTTTCTGAAAAATATCTTTGGAAAATATCTTACGGGAATATATCAATCACAGCCTCAACTGAATTTCTCCTCTTTCAGTAAGAAAAGTAAGAAAAACAACTCAAATTCATTCCAAGTCAGGCTCCCATTTAAGACAAGGTTCAGAACTAAATATCACCCTACAGTCAGTTGCTTGGTTCATTCATCTTCTGCTGAACAAACGATTCTGCTCCTCTGCCTTTTCTTATCACTCACGTGTCCAGCTGATCTTCATGATAACTTTGTGAAATATGTGTTCCTGGATAAGCTCTTCTTCTCCAACAAGGAAATTAAAAGGAACAACATATTATATTAAAATCTGCGGGACCTCTTCTGTCTGTAACCTGCTTCTCCACACTCAAACTGACAATCACATTATTAAGTTATTAATTGATGGTGTCCAATCATGAATCTGGATCATTCCTGTCCAGTGTCCATTTTTAAGCCTGATGTCCTGGCGGTGCAAACAAATTTTGGATTTATTTTCAATGTATCCAAATGAGTTACTCATAAATTCTTGAGTGTATCAAACAAAGACAAGGTAATCCCTAGAGTACTGTATGGGTCACAATAATTCCTGATTAGTGTGATAGTGTTTATTGTTAAAATGTAAAGTGAGGGCAGGCCAGCAGGGGAGAGATGATACAAGCAATGGTAGCGAGCATTTTTGTGTGAGCAGTCGTTTATTAAGTGCATTTTTCTCTGACTACAAGACAGCTGAACAAAAATAAATAAAAAATAAGATCTCAAAAAATAAAACCTAGCTGTAAAACACAGAAATGGACCAGAGACCAACTCATATGTCAGCCTTAAATTAGAGCTGCCACAGAATTTCATGATGAGGATCTGGAAAGGACCACCTAAAAAATATAACGCGCAAGAGGAAATGATTTTGGCCACATAAAGTTTAAATGCATTAATCAGGTTTAAATGATTAAGATCAGAAAATCAATGCTTAATAACTAGAATAACCACCCCACGGTTTTTTGCCTCTGCCATCCAGTGCAGTTTCAGTCTACTCATTTTCCACATTCATTATAAGGTCACCATGGCCTTTGACAAATAGGGCTGGGTGGTATATCAACTTTTTACACTGTCAATATATTTTCAAAAGAAGGTTTAGGATAACTAAATAACGTTTATATTACAATAGAGCCGTTGCAGCCCAGACGCCGGTCTTCACAACAATCCACAAAGACCTGGTTTGTAAAAGTAAAAAAAATACAGACAAGAAAAGTGCTTAGTGGCAGGACATAACTAATGCTGCTGTGCTCTAGTCAGCAGTCATCTGTATCTTGTCAAATCAGCCACCCCTAAATTTAGAGTATGTGCCTATTCAGACCTTCATGGTTCAAATTGAAAGACCGAGAGCAGCTGACAAGAGCCTCTTCATCTGTCCTTTTTCTCACTCTGTCAAGACACTTGTTATTATATCACGAACCTACCTAAAAAGATGCTTTAAAATACTTATGGTCCCTGAGAACATACAATACAAGACACTGCATATTTCAAAAAGGAAAAGAAACCCAGTCTCATTCTGTTTCAATAGAAGTTCTTGTGATATGAAACATGGTTGATGTATGGTTGACACATGGTTGACCTACAATGGAACATTTTGGAATAGAAAAATACCAAGTAATTAGTGTATAGCCATTAAGCCATAAAATAACTAATGTGATTTTGGGTCCATATTACCCAGGCCTAATACAAAATAAAAAAATTTAAATCCCACACGGACTTCTTTAAAGTTGGGTTCACAATCACAAGAATGCAAAGATTGAAAACATGAAAAATAAATGTTTCCCTGCCACTTGCCATCGTCTTTGTGAAGGCACAAAAGTCATTGTGAATAGGATTTTAACAAAAAATCAAAGTGCTAAAATCTTTATTTCACTGCAGTTTGGAAAGTATACTTCAAAGTGTGCAATTTCTGATTTAATTCTGACTCAAAAGCTCACTGATTATAATTAAAATGAAATACAAATGGGATGGGAAAATTAAACAAGACTGCTGTCACCAAAGAAGAAGAAAAATGTGACAGCAAACACAAAGAAATGAGTGGATCTAGAAATGATCAGAGAGAGAGAGTAGCTCTGATGACTGCACTGCTGAAAGATGATTCTTGCAGGGAGATGACGGGGTTTTTGCTGACAATGGCAATATGTTGAAGGTATTCATCATGTGAGAATCATAATGACAGACTCCAGGGCCTGTGACTCTCTGCCATAAAGATGAAAGATAAGGAAAGATGTCTGATCGCCAACAAAGGAGAGAAGTATCACATGAAACAAGAAAGTGTTTCTATTCACATGCAGTGGTGTTCTTATTAGATTTCTACATGTCTGCTTCATTTTAGTGCATCAGGGACTTACACTGTTTATACATGAGCATAAAGGCAAGAAACAACACCTTTATTTATTTGTTTTAAAACTACACTCAAGCAAGCAGACTTAACAACAAAGTATAGATGTTCTGGGTCGGACATTGTAAAGTAGTATTAAAATCTTTTTTTAATCTCTCTTTTAGGACGACTGAAACTACAAATTTAAGTTTAAATGAGCAGTTGTTTTAAGCCAAAAGCTGCTATCTTGTATATGTATCTTGGTATCAAATCTACATACAGATGGGAGACAAATTAAAGTAAAAGAAACCAAAGTATGTTTGTAATGTGGTGGTCCACAAGCCAGAACCTCATAGTACTGCTTGTCAATGTTTTTTCACTCCACTTTCCATTCTAAGAAATATGTTATCGTACTT
Organism: Pleuronectes platessa; assembly: GCF_947347685.1. Taxonomy (NCBI): domain Eukaryota; kingdom Metazoa; phylum Chordata; class Actinopteri; order Pleuronectiformes; family Pleuronectidae; genus Pleuronectes; species Pleuronectes platessa. The sequence continues at coordinate 24,209,380 of NC_070632.1, forward strand.
CCTCAAAGATAAAGCATTAAAAAGGAGTTTTCAGTTGAGGGTGTCCTGTCAGTTTTAACTACAGAATTTTATAGAAACATCTCGTTTTGTACTTCCTCCCCAGTATGATGTCATTCAGGATCGCACTCATCTCTCAGCCCTACCAAGCCGGTACCAGTCCCCACTCTGAGCCCACCACCCCCGCTCCCCACCAACACCCCTCCACACCGAACGTGTGGTCAGTGTATGACAGTGGTCAGTGGTCTCCACACTGATTGCACATTAATTCAGTTAATACTTATGTGCTGCACCTAAGGCTTAAGAGGATAAACTGTGATCCTTTACTGTATCAAGGTGGCCACCCCTGGCCCCCCTTAACATCCCCACTGCAATGAGGCGCATTACTCCGCTGGTCAAAAAGTGACTCTGCTCCTCTGATGTTTTCTAATCACTCACACTTGGACCTGATCTTTATTAAAAAGCTGCTGAATTCATATGTATGTTCCTGGATATGTATTAATGTCCCTGTGCGCGTCACGTTACGTCTTGTGTTGTATGAAGCAGGGGAGTGAGTACACTGTGTGTCTCATAACCTCTAGAGAGAATAAAACAAATTAAGTAAACGTCAATCCTGTACATGTCGTAATAACTTGTGATCAGTGATGTTGTTTATTGTTAAAGTGTAAAGTGAGCGCAGGTCTGATTTAGTTCTACTTTCCTGCTGGATTCACATGTTCACACATTTTTGGTCCAATAATGAGTTTTCAGATCAGGCAGGTGGCTCTGAATCCTAATGAGAATGTAAATTATTTCCCCAACATATAATTGTACTGCTACTCTGCTCCAAGGACAACGAGCAATACTAGGACATTAAACAGAGGCGAAATATCTGAAGGTATCCAAGTGTTTGGTGTCAACAAGTCCAATGTGGGCAGCTGCGACCTCAAGTTATATACTTTCTCTGTCTGTGTGTGTGAAGCACTATTTTAGCTGTGTGCATACGTGTGTGTGTCGTTATCAGCTGAGAGCAGAGGCGCTGTGGGGGATGAATTAGCTGTGACAAGCTGAGAGACAGTTTCCCTCAACAACCAAAATGAAGTCTCTTGTGCGCACATAATTTAATTCTCTCTGTGCTGTCATTTAGATGGACAGCGTTGTCATTCATTTCAGTAAATAGTTATGTACTACCATAATACTTTTGAAAATTAACTCATTCTAAGTGAGATTTTCTAATCAATCTAATTTGTGCTTGTTGTATCTTCTCTACCGTGCACAAAAACAAATAACAAACCACACTATGTAGTTTAGGTGAGGCTTACGCGCTGGAAGTGTTTCTTCTGTCATCTCAATATACCTGAGGTCTTGTTGTCAGAGTGTCACCAGTTTGTAAAGGTTCTGCCACTACAGAGACCAAACTGTCTCCACACAGTATCTGGTAACAAACGTTCCAGCAGTCCAAAAAGGCCAATTACATTTTGGACCTAAACACGCCCCATTTCGCCCTGATTTCTACAGTGGATTAGAAGTAGCACTGGGTAAAATAAATATTTCAGAAAGAGCAACACTAAAATGTTTTTTAACAGGAACAGTATACTAGTATATGCTAAAACAGGGCAAAGATAGGAAAAACCCTAGAACGTACATAAAGATGGACGACATGACATGATGGTTTACAGAATTTTATTGAAAATATAGTGTGTTTTAGTAAACATACAGCAGTATTTAAAGATGAGCATCCCTTCTATAAAGGCAGTGTCCAACGACAACCTGTACCACATAAGATTTAAGGACGTCTCTCCTCATTCCTGCATGAATATGGACTTAGTTTCATGCAATACTGTCTCTCACTGCATGGAGAGCATATGAAATAATCCTTGTTTCCGCGGGTGATCATTATATTTGCACGGTGGAGGGATCAAAGAAAAAAAAATTGCTGCACAGACCCTAAAACTAACATGGCTGACAGAAGAAGTCTTCAAGAGCTCAGGAAAAACAAATAAGGGGGTAAAAGGTCAGTTTTTTACACAATTTACAATGCAATATTTAGCTTTTTGTGCCTTTTATTTCTGAAATATGAACCTTAAAATCTCAGTGACTCACTACAGTTAATCCAACACTCTTAAATCCACATCAGTAAGCAGGACTTGTTGTCTTGAAAGAATTAGAAAATCTATTTTCACCTGTAACTCTTAAGCTCAACCAGTTTAAGAAAGGCTACTACAGTACCTATGTCAGGACCCGGTCAGGAGCTTTTCACATTTTATTGTGATTACTATCACAATGTATTTCTGTTTATAAGGTTCTCTGACAGCTGCCATATGGAAAGGTGATAAAGAGGCTAAAAATGGGATGCCCCTTCGAGGGAGGGATTCAGCCTAGATCTGACTTGGATCTAGGGCTGGGTGATATGACTTCAAATCAATATCACGATTATTTTAAACTTAACTTGCTTTTAGAACGATTATTTTATGCCGGCCGCCCATCGTGATCTGAAGCCATGAGAAAGATTAAATCAGTGAGGTTATAAATGTAGCGAAGGCGCCCTTGGCGCGGCGCATCGCAGCCCATGAGAACCGTACAAAGGTTTAACGGGGGGTGGATAGGAGGCGCCTGGCTTTCCTTGGGGCTGCGCGGTGCGGCACTTTGGAAATGAAATAAAATGGTCAATTACATTTTTTGGGCAGAAAATTGATCGAATAATCGGTAAAATAATCGACAGATTAATCGATAGAAAAATAGTCGTTAGTGGCAGCCCTATTCAGCTATGAAAGGCAAACTGTTGCTCATTCAAAAGGCATACATATCTATTTCACAGACAGATGTCTGCAGAGTCTTTGTCCTTTACCTCTACTCAATTAATAGTTCATGGAACACAACAATGCAAACACTGTGTTATTATTGCCATAAATTATCTTTAAACTAATTTCAATACTATGTACTAATTTTAATTTCTCCAAACATTAGACCTGCAATGGACCCTTTTGGTTTTAAAAAAACTGTTTTGGTTGGGGCTAAAATCTGCTCATCTGGGGGTTGGTGATAAATGAGCATTTAAGAGAAAAAATTTGATTAAAAGAATAGCTGCGACCCAGCTGGAGCTCCACTTTTAGACTCAACATGATAGAGAAGCATCCTGTAATAAACAAAAAGAATAATTAAATAAAAGAATCACACTGTGCTGATGCACAACAGCAAGAACATGTGACATGGTAAGTGCTCACGCTCCACTGCTTTAGAAAGTACAATGACTTTCTGAAAGAGAACTGGTAGAGAGAACAGAAAGTGTATGCAACGTGAATTTTACAGTCGCAGATTGACAGACAGACTGTCTGTATGTGGAACAGATTTTTTGTAAACCGTTATTATAACAAAGGGTTATTCTGAAATAGTTTTTTTAGGGCTTTACCACAGGCCAAGCAAACAGCTCACAGAACACTACTAAACACAACTTATCATTTTATTTGTTCTCAATGAAATTATTTGGTCGTTGGACCTTTCTATCCCTAACCAACGTTCTGTCCTGAGCGAACACTGCCCATGCTCTCATTGCAAATGGCCAGAGTCTTCGGCCTTGGAGACTTACACTTACACTGCATCAGAGACGATAGCCAGAAATTCACAGAAAATGTGGCTTCTACCAATTGCACATTCATGCATTTTGTTGGTTCAGATGGGAGTGGGTGGGATATATCTAGGGTTGAGCAGCAAACTAGACAAAGCATCTGGCAACAAATAGGGTACATTTGAGATATAATGCAGCTTGGGCTACCTTTTGGTGTCTGAACCCATACTAGTCCTTAATGCTGTATACTTTATGTAAGCTGGACTGAGTTTGTGTTACCCTTTCCCTGAAAAATGTGGTAATTGCTTGTTTTCTCAGTATAAATTGAACAAAAAAATTCACCCCTCCAACGTAGTGATCCGACCCAAACCCCAATATCACTTCAATGATTTTGCCCAAACATGACAAGATGACCAGATCTTCAATGAGCATCCTCCTGATTCTGAAGCAGCGCTGGTTATAATGTGTGTGTGTGTGTGTGTGTGTGTGAGACAATGATGTCTTGGCTGTGCCCGTCACGATTTGTCTCGTGTTTTGATTAGCAGGTGATTTTGATTAGCACTTTTTTCAACATGTTTAAATACATGTCTCATAACTTGAACTGGCACATGCTAACATCAACATCACCTTTTTTCTCCTCAGGAGAAATTTTCCCTTCTATGTGGGGCTTCTTCAAGCTTCCCTGTTAAATTAATATATTGATTGAATAAAAAAATCGAAATATCAGGTCGAGACACTAGACTAATATAAGCCCGAATCCAATTTCACCAATTCTACCTAACCTACCACTTGATTATGAGAGTTATCTTGCCCCTTGAAACAGAGTCACAAGGGTAAGTGGTTATAATCATCCCCTACGAATTGGAACAGCTCTTCCAGAAGCTGTACATCAGTAGTCGTCACAAAAACCTGACACAACATCAGTAGTCATCGATGTAAACAGACGAGACAAAAAAGATCGCCGGGGATATCATTGTTATAACATTGTTGACATCTTAAATAAACCAACGCTATTGTTTGCAGTAACTAAAGTCACAAACCTATAATATCCAAATAACATCTAAGCTAATGCAGGTGAATCAATGACATTTGAAATTGAAAAGCTTGGATGCTCTGCATTATTTCACGTATGAATCAAAAGCACACAGTCTGCTAGCAGTGGTCTGTTGGCAACTCTGCCAGGATGCTTTGTTATTAGAGGAGCATTTAAGTTCAGGAACATCGCTGCTATAAACGGGTTCAATCAAGCAAATTGTGTTTCTTCAAAGAGTCTGCGATGAGAAATTATGTGAAAATATGGGATTATACGGCAAAAAAAGGTTTGCTATCATGCTAATACTAGCAATCTTTTTTTTAATGTTGTTTGTTAAAAAAATGACCATACTACATTACATTACATGGTATTAAACTAAGATATTACAATTATAATCGTAATTCTTAAATCCGTATTAATGGAGAAATTGCTACATTTGTTGGTCTCTCTCCCAGCTTGCCGGTGATTCGCAAGGCATTCTGGGAAATTTTCATACCCTTTGTTTTAAAGGTGAGGGTGTGAAAAATCATTGTTTCTAAGGCTATACAGCCCTTACATCTGTCCAGACCCCTCCGTCCCAACAGGTATTGGGACAGCCTACCCCTACATGGGAACGTGTAAAACGAAGGGGAAGGGTTAAGGGCTAGGGCCTCAGTCTCTTCCCTCTCTCCACGTCTTCTCACAGTGGTGAGCACACAGTCATCACAGTGATGTCAGACAGTTGCTCCTATCCCAGCTTTGGTGGTTTTTCTTTGCTTTTCTGGAAGTGAGTGGTGATGATCAAAGGACTAAGCTACCAGTAGCTTGAGCTTATAGCTAATTAGCCGAAAGACAAAAACAAATATAGTTAACTTGTCTTGCTAATTTAAAGCTTACGCTACTAGCTAATGTTATAAATTAGGGCATACAGGCTAATGTGCTTTACATAAGGGGAGACACTACAGGTAATTACAATCAAATTTGTTTCTAATGATGTCAACAAAACTAATTAAAATGCACTCATTTCCATACATTTACCAATTAACACTGCCGTAGAATAGGATAAAACAAACAAACTAAAATATATCACCACAGAACTTCCCAGAAAGTCTGATTGTAGGTATCTGATTCTGGAATTATCATCATAAATCAGGATAAAGTAAAAGCATTGTACAAGAAGATGAAGTTGCCGTTTCGAATAAACTGCTGGAAAGGGTCAAACGTAGCTATTGTCTTTTTACCAGATTTATAATCATTGATCAAAAAAAGGAATGAGGGATGAGCGATGATTTAAATAATTGTTAGTTGCAGCCCTAATCTGGTTTGTCCTGTTCATCCCTTTACACTGATTTTGCTGCATGTCCTAGTGTATGAAACATTAAATGTGAAATACAGCCACACTTTTGCCCAAAAGCTTTGTCATTCTGTTGCAGCAACAGGAGTTTGAGGTAGCTACTAGCTTACTGTAGGAGCAATATCAAAAGCGACCAGAGTTGAGAATTAAGGTGGCATGTGTGGCGATGTTTATGTGGCCTGTAAGCAGGAAAACTGTTTCCGTAAAATCTCAGGTTTTATATATGAGGCACCGAAATCTGCGTTATGATTCGTACCAGTACGTCCCACTCAATCCTAGTATAATGACACAAACATACAGACATAAACCATGTAGTGGACAAATTGATATGTGGACCTGAGTGTGATACCTGGCCTTAGCTGAGCATGAAAAAGGGTCAATTTTTTATTTCATTTTACAGGAGTAAAATGTAATGACCTGAAAAGAATTAATAGTAGACTCAGAAATCAAACATTACAAATAATGATATATGTGCTGAAGCCGTTATGGCTCCCAACCACATTCACATGAGGTGCATGTTAAAAATGTTGTCAGACCAGGGTCAATCGATGGTCAATGAGCCTCTGAGAGTTTGATAATGTTATCAAAACATTTCTTCTGATGATGAATTACCTCAAGCAAACATTGTACTACTGAAGTGTCTGCTTTCTTCAGTTTCTCATATCTGTCTCTTTTTCTTTTTCAAATTGATGGTCCAGATTTTGACAATTTTCAGGGTACGCTGATATACAGGATGACATCTGACTGAAAGAAACAGACACTGTAGTTTCTTAACTCAAACACTAAACTGCACAATCTTTTTCATTCTGGTAAATAAGTGCAACAATGTTAATCAAAGAATAAAGATATAGTTAAATATTCCAATGAAAGGCATACTTGACTATAACAATGTAAATAAACTCCTTCCCTTTCCTCTCTTCCTCTGGAAGGAAACTAGCAGGAAGCAAAATAAAAAACACACTGCTGTTCCCTCACTCTTTCCTGCCAGGTGTTTCCTGGTTGTTACTCCTGAGAGCTCTTTAGCTCTTCTCACCACAGAAACACACAAACAAATAAAATGATATCTAGATATTTTCCAGGATTTTCTTGATAGCAACAAGATATCTGATCTATGCATTCTTCAAAAATTAGGAAAAGTGTTATATTGTACTAGCTTGCAATAGCTAAATCAACCAACTCCTTCAGCACTAGAGCTTTTTATGTGATAACCTCCACCATGGGGGTTATATTTTCATCAATGTTAGTTTGTTATTTCATAGAATTACGCCAAAACTATTGAACTGATTTCCATGAAAGGTAGGAAAGGCCTTAAGAAGAACCTATTCAATTATTGGAGCGGATTACATAATTAATGGAAACACTTCTTCCATGATGAGATACGGTAATAGCCTTGGCGGAGGTATGTAGAGGGTCAGACCGACCCTGTAGTTATGTAAACATATTCTTTGATAAAGTCGTGATGGAAAATAACTGCAGCAAACATTCTATTCATTTTTCATCACCCTTCCCATCACTTGCAACTAGTGCTGTCAGTCAAACGCGTTATTAACGGCGTTAACGCAAACCCATTTTAACGACGTCAATTGTTTTCTCACGAGATTAACGCAGAGCTGCCAACTCTCACACTTTCGCCGTGTGCCACACGCTTTTGGTTGGTGGTTGACTAAGTCACAATTATTTTTAAAACATCATCGTATCAGGCCGTCATGAAGTACCAGGAGCGGGCGAGTCTGTGTGTGTGTGTGTGTGTGTGTCCTCCCAGATAGCGCACCGGTCCGGGGGCTCAGCCCCCCGCCCCCGTTCACTCGCTCAGAGAGACAGAGTGAGATCAGAGCTCGTTCACGTGGAGCAGCCGCTCAGTGACTGACTACTTCTTAACTATGGAAACAGTGAAAACACAGAGTTTCTCTGGTCTCAGCTGCTCAGAGATCAGCGCCTCAGCTTCTTGATCAGAGCAGAAGCTGCAGTTGTTTTTTACCGAGCTTCAGTATCTGTGTTCGCCTCCAGTCTGACCTGCTCTCGGTTTTTTTTTAAATATTTTGCCAACTAAAATATATATTTTTAAGCTATTAGGCTGCAGCTATAGGTTTGTATTTATTTAAAAATAGAGTACTTCTTATTCATTTATACATTTTTTTATTAATTTATTTCAAAGTAGGCCGACACTTGCCTGTGTATTTTGTTTGTTTGTTATTTTGTGGCTTGTCTGTTGGAGTAGCTGGTTGAAAGCAAAGAAGTAGTAGGCTTACCTTTTATTGGTAACCTAATTGTTACGGTTCATTGTTTCTGAAATAAGAGGCCTGACTGCTATGTTCACAGCAAACTTGAAAAAAAGAGAAAAATTAAGCCATGGTTTAACTGCACTATAGGCTGAGTCCTTGTTTACCTGAAATGTGTACTTTATAATTTTATTTTGTACCGCCCTGTCTGGCAATGTTGTTTTTCAATAAAATAAAACCTTTGCAAAAAGCAAGCCAATCCACTTTTCCGTGTTGATAAGAGCATTAAAACGAAAAGGAAAAAAATGAGAATAGGGAAATTTAGAATAGATAAAAATTTTCGATTAATCGCGATTAATTTTGAGTTAACTATGACATAAATGTGATTAACCGCGATTAAATATTTTAATCGTTTGACAGCACTACTTGCAACACAACACAATCAAATTTGATTTAATTAAATCACATCAAGTTATAAAACAAATATTTATTTGACGCTTTTGCCAGTTTTTAAAAATCTAGACTGCAAAAACAACTGGGAGAAAAGCAACCAAAAAAAAACTCAAGTACAGTGCTTGACTCAGTATAAAGTAGTGTATAACTCTACTGTCAGTGAGAGTTTTAGCAGAGTGAGGGCTGTCTTCGGCCCCCAGGGCCGGGCTGACTAGCGGTCTGATGCTCTTCACGGAGAACCCTGCTTTGTGAGAGCCCTGCTGAGACATCCTTTCACATCTCCAAGAGGAAGAGGAGGAGGAGGAGGAGGAGGAGGATAGGTTACATAATGCTCTGAGAAGAGCTCCATCTCCAGGAATCTGACAAGGGAAGGAGAGATGACAAAGGAGGACGGAAGTTGCCTCCAGCATGTCTGTGGCCAAAACTTGCGCCCACTAACCACCGGAAAAAAAATAAGCCCTCACATCAACAGAAGTGGCTTCTTATAGCAGAGAAGCAGGAGGAGATGGTGTTTGTGTAATAAACAGCTGCCAGGGGATTAGACATGTGCAGGGAGAGATGCGTGGGTCTCCATCAGGAGGGGGTTTCTGCAGTCATGGTTTCCCTGCCTGGTTTGTCAGGCATGCTTGGAAACAGGACAAAAACAGAAATGCCGGGGAAGACTGGAAGCCTCCGATGTTTGAGAGACGAGAAAACCCAACAGGTGGGCGTCTCTGCATTATGTCATGAAAAAACAGCTCATGAATAAATAAATAAATGTCTTCACTTCACTTCCTTAATTGGCTACTTATTTATGACTTCTTTCACCTGATGCAACATCTATCCGCTATTCAAACCAGACGTCTCAAAGCTGCAGCACAGACTGAAGTATATTCAGAGATGCTGCTGAGCAGGACAAGTCTGCAAATTGAGGGTTCTTCACTCTAAACTGGAGATTCAATGCTACACAGGTTTCCACGTCCACCTCTGAAGACAGAGGCAACAAAAGCTGGGCGGGAAATTCTGCAGAACTTCAGAAAATGTGCCTTGAAGTAACCTTATATTATCAGGCTGCTGTCCAGCCATAACGCAAATTATTTACTAGAAATAGAAGTGAACCTCACTGGTCTCTTTGAAAAATACACATCTGTAAATGTATTTGGATCAGATCAAACTGTTTCCTCCCTCATCTGATTCACAACATGTTTGATCTGCTTCTGGAAGATTTTATTGACTCCCTGTGTTTTTTCACCTTTACAAAACATAAACCAAACAGCCTACTGAGTCACAAGACAGAATATTGTGTAGTTATACATATTTTATAAGTTTCTTGATCTCTTATAACTCAGACAAACAAGCTGTAACTGAGCTTTGACTCCAACTCTTCAAAGTGGTTTCGTCACTGAAACAGACAAACTACACAATCATTTGCACAATGAGCTCACGACAAGTTGCAATAGCTCATTCAGTCCAATCAGACTATGTAAGCAAGGAAAGACTAAATGTTGCACAGCTGGTTTCTCTGCTTCCGTTTCTCTGGAAAACTTCCCACAAAAGGTGTCAGGCGGTCAGTCTGATACCTGCAGAGGCTCTTCAGACCGCAGCTGTACATGTTTTATTTATTCCTTCAAAGTATGGATTTGGAATTTGGGTTCTGGAATTTCCAGTAATGACCCGTCCAACTCAATTTTTTTCAACAGAACTGGTTATGAACACAGTTGGAAGCCAGTTGGGGATAATATCAATGAAATATTTGACAATTTGATTGGTTGAAATAATTCTTGACTATTTCCTTGCTATAACAATAAAAATTGTATATTGTGTAGCACCGGGCAACCAAAATGTATCGTAACCAACATTTATAACCTCTCACGAACTATAGCTTGCTCATGTAGTTACATTTGCTGACCTGTGCTCACTTTTCAGGATAACAATTTTAACACTAATCATGCGTTATTAGGACACGTCCAGTTCTTGAAGTTTACTTTGTGTTTGTCTGATTCTCTCTAGAGTTATGAGACGCGTATTTAAAGGTTTAATGTGGAGAATTTAGTGACATCTAGTGATAAAGTTGCATGTTGCAGCTGAACACACTGCAATGCACCTCATCCTCCCCTTCCAAACATGAAAGTCAACCTGTAGTTAAGCATAAAGATGTTTAGTTTGTCCAGTTTTGGCTACTGTAAAAAAAAATGTGGCCTCCGTAGAGAGGACCCTCTACAGATGTAAATATAAAGGATTTTAATTTAAAGGGCCCATTGTAGCGTAAAGGAAACAATTTCTTTTACAATTTAAATCATTACATAGTAGTGACAACATCACTAGAATAATGTTATATTCAATTTCTGTCAATAGATCCCTTTCACCTAAATCTTACACACTGAACCTTTATACACATTGAAAAACAATACGAGACGGACATCAGGGTTATAGTGACTGAGTAAGTCCAGATTCAAGATCATTGATTATATCAATGTGACCATCAGCTTGTGTGAAGAGCGATAGAGACGAACTGACAACTGTTGACTAGCACAGAGTATTCCGCCTCAATGCAGTGGCGCTGCCAAGAGGGGGACAGTAGGGCAACCAGGAGACTGTTAAGGCTTAAATCAGTTTTCCACTACACAAGCCTTAGTGTATGGATGTTGAGCGCATCAACACAATCAAAATAATATCACCATTATTTTATTTATTTTTTTTAATGGGGGGGTGTGGCCAATCTTCCCCTGCTGCTAAAAATTCTTGAGGAAATGCTTAATATCGCATTTCATTTGTAAAACTATCCTAGCTTTAATAGTTAAAAAAAGCTGGTTAGCAAGCAAGTCACACAAATATATTCTTCATGCTGTCATTCAGTACACGTTCATGTGTTTTAGGGGCGTGGTTTTGAACAGAGGGACGATAGGAGGTGGTTGGATGTATTCATTGCTTTTTTTCAAAGTATACCCTGCTCTTGCATACTTTTCCAGGATTACTTACATCTCAGTTTCAAACACTAAAATACTCCATACTCCCGTTTTATAAACTATTGGATTTGTAATCAGTGTACACTGTTGCATAGACTTCTTTGACCCTGCTTACCCTAAGCGAGCTCTGTAGATTGTGTTTCCAATTTACAGAATCAGACTAGAGGTTTCCAGTCTAGTGCCAAACCTAACTGGGCTGGCTATAGACTCATCATTGAGGGATGTATCCTAATAGGAATCAGTCTGCATGAATGAATATTCGACAATGGGTAACTTTTTTTTTATCTTCCTTTGTTTTTTAAAAGGGTTCAGATGGATTATCAGGATTACAGCGACTTTCAAATAATGTTGTAAACAAACCAAATTATTCCACAAAGTGAATGTTTGCCAACGACGCAAACAACAGATCAGAAATGTGCAATTTTTTCCCCTGAGACTATATCGCACAAAATATATAGAATACATTGTATTTAGGACTGCGATTGCCTGCGCCCATTGCAAACATCTTCACCAAGCTGACAGGAAGAAATATCAAAGCTATTAGAAGCACAATCTTTCATCACAACACATTGTACATCTGTTGACCATCAACACCAACTAAACCAGAATGCAATATAAGCAATAAGGTACTTACCCCCTACCATCAGACTCCAACATGCTCAGACCAACCAGCAGCGCAACAATCATAAAACATAACCTGCCTTGGAAGCACGTTTATGTTGTATCAGTGCTGTCCACAGTCGGTTGTGACTTTGCTGGTTTCATCTATGACCATGATGAAAATGCTGATAATAACCATCAACAACTTTAGAAAAAGCTCAATTTAGTACCTGCTTTAAATTACATCACATGATGTTCATCAGCAGACAGACTTTGCCTAGTTGTCGTGAAAATTTGGGCTTCTTGGCCTTGTTGGCACAAACCTTTTGCAACTTATGATCAATAGCTACAGATTCAATGCTGTATAGAACCTGTGGTGGGATTATTTTCTCATATCACTCAAATGTATCAATAAATGTGTTCGCATCTATAATGCTTGTAAATCCTTACTTTTTTAATTTAAGGAGGATTCAAATTGATCGATAGGATTAATCTGCTTCTAAAATACAAAAAAACTATTCATAGCACATCGGTTTTTCCTGTCATTTCCTCCAGCAAACACATGATTTCTCACTCCACAGAAAACAACTAATGTCGTCATTAATGTGGCTCCTGGGAGGTGAAACCCAGAGGACTGAGAATCATGGAGGCCCACAGTGAATCGACTGAAGGCTGGGTATGCGCGTGGGCCGACACTAAGCATCATTTTGCATCATTAACTCCACCTCCAGAGCCACAGTAAGCAGCAGGAAACTGACAGGATTCAAGAGAACGGAAATTGCTCTGTTAAGTGTTTATTCTTCTATTACTTTTCTTCTCCAAGTCTTCAAACTTCATTTAGATTAGTCAGAGTTTTCATCAGTCACGGTGGTGCTCAACTCTAAAGGCCTGAGCATTTTCTATCTTTGGCTTGAGCTACTTGTGTTTTCTCCAGTTACTTCAATTCGATTGGATTTGGCTGCAACACTGTTTTTACCCCTAATATTCCAAAAGTGTTTTGTGGACTAAAACACTTCACCCAACCTTCCATCGGCATAGCGGTGAGTTGATGGAGTGAATTTTTGGAGAACAATCCCTATAATCTTCGGTCCTTTCTATGACATTAGGAAAATTCAAATAAATAGTGAGATTTCATTGCAGCAGTAGGCTCTGTTGGTCTGTGGCTTAGATATCTTGAGTATCGTTCATCTCATAAGGGGTGGTGTGGCCCAGGGGTTAGAGTGGTCATTCTCCAACAAGAAGGTTCAAACCCCACTCTTCCCCATCTGCATGCAGAAGTATCCGTGGCAAGATACTGAACCCCTAAATGGCCCCTCATAAATGTTGAGTGTATTAATTGTAAGTCGCTTTGGACAAAAAGCGTCAGCTTAATGACATGTAATGTAAAAAATGTAATCTCATCAGCTTCACAATTGACAGAAATGTTGGAGGGGGGGAGGCTCTTCAGCTTCAACATGCAATTTAACCACTAGATGTCATTAAATTCTACACACTGAACCTTTAAGTGAATTTGGTGTGACTTGGACTTTCAATATTAATTTGAACAAACAGCTGTCCAGTACTCTGTAGCAGTCAATCAATATGGGTTATATTAGACTAAATATTACACATTTTGCTCCTGAGTAAAGGCTAATGATTAGGATTGTAACAATTCAAAATATGGATCTAAAACTGTGATTCAAAAATCCCAAAACTAGTATAACAGTATGACCTTGATTTCTAAACCTGCCTCTACCTGTGTAGGTGTGGCCTATTTTTTTCCAAACTGCAATTGGATTCAATTGCTTTGCTCGTGTTGTGTGCATGAGATGACTGAAGATTCTTTTTAAGCAGCAGCGTAGGCACCAGCCAATCCAATCATGTTCTGACAAAACATCAAAATGAACCTGGATATAGGTTTACCTGGTTGTAGATTTTATTTTGTGTGCACGTCCTCTCCAGCTAGACAGCTAGCATGGCATGTTAGCAAAAAAGACTACAATATTGTGCATTCTATGCATGTTGTCATGATTTTCACACCAGCCCCACAGGTTTCACACACAGACATTTATATGCAAGTCCTCTGAATCTGTCTTAGACATAGACACACACAGACACACACAGACACACATTTTGCTTGAGCTGTGAGCTGGTTAGGATCAGTGGATAATCACAATAATCAGCACTTATCAACAGGCCAGGTCTACCCGAGTCCTCTGCCGAGCCCTAGTGGATAGCTTGTCTACTGGTTGTCGACATGCTTAACTATGAGACCTACGGTAGAGAACAGAAAGTATTGATGTTTTCAACAGTTTTACTAATTGCTTTAATCAGTCAAAATTATTGATTCAATGATTAATGGACATCCCGACTCAAGATAATTAATAACCTTGAGACTTGAGACCTACACCAGCCAATAACAGAGTAGAAGAGAAATCAGGCCAATACCTGGTCAGCTTAGGTCAATAACAATGTTAATACTGATTCAGTGAAGCAGAGTGTTCCTCATCACAACTGTGCGGAATTTCAATGGAGGCATGGGCTGTTCTCTGATCTGATACCTATTAATGTCACACTACTACCTCAGTTCTCCTTCTGTGGCCTCAGCATAACTTCTTATTCTGCAGATAAATCCACTCTTCTGCCAGTGGTCCTTCATTCAGAGTGTTCTATTGACTTTTCCCTCCTGCAGTGACCAAGAGCAGTCTGCTTGGCAGGAGTCCCAGGATTCAAACTGGCAACCCACCACATAAAGACATGCCTGCTGCTGCCTCCCACCAGGGACTTTACAGCAACTTTAGAAAAAAAATCGATGCTAAATAGTCTTCACACTTTTTAGGAACTCACGTTGTATATTTATGAATCCAAACAGGGAGAAGCAGGACTTCCAAAATTGGGAGAAATTAAAAAACTCGATAAGTTAAATAAACTGAATAAATGACCATGTCTGCATTCTTTCAGAGCAGATTCATCGCTCACACAAACATCTTTGGTGAATGAGAATCCCTTGTCTGCATATTGAAATCTAACACCATGAGACACTCATTAGCAAGTTTCCCAGCGAGATAACATACACACAGGGGTTCTTCAGTCATAACTGGCTTCCCTGCTTGCTTTATTAGTGCGAGCTTGCAGGTCCAGGCTGCCCTGCAGCTCAGCTGAAATTCATTCATCCCTATCTAACACAGTCAAACCAGAGGAGAGCTATTCACCAAATCAGCGGAATGGCCACTGAGTGTGTTGCAGCCAAGGACAACACTTCATTGCCTCTTACAAAGCACACACTCCCACAAAAATTGAAGGAATTCAGACAGAGCTCAAACGTGTTTACCACAAAAGGAAGGCTATTATTTGTGTGGAGGCCTCCAGATTATATTAAATCTTAAATTAAGAAAAGGTAAAGGGGATTTTTTTTAAATATGCTCAAATGTTTGTTTCCTGTGATGGTTTACTGTAGTCAGCTGGTAATTTATCTCAATGTCTGATCAAAAAGGAGCCACATGTGTTGATAAGATGACTTGATGGACTGATGCTGGTATTACAGAGTTTGTTTATTCTTTTTCAGGTCTGTAACACAAAATGCAAAGAGCTACAAATCTAAAAACAAACAAACGGACACTTCCCTAGAACGTCTTTACTAATATGTCGGACACCATTTGGATTTCTTTCAATTTTAGGTTGACATTAGAATTTCCTAATAGGAATACACTGCACAAATGAGTGCAAAGCCCAACAATAAATAGGTTCAGAATAGGTCGTGTTCGGCTTTAAGTTTACAGACTGTGCTAGTCTATTTTAATAAATATTGACAGTTTTAACAGGGGGCTCGTGCTGATGGCCGTCGCCGGTCCAGCAGTGTTTCAGCGCAACAACAATGTGGAAGCAACAGGAGACTAGATTAGATAAGTAAATATTTAGTTGAAACAAGTGATTACTTATGATAAAATATGAGCCAAATGAATTGATATAACCTACGATTGTCAGAACACCAAAACGATTGTTGTTTGTTCTCAAAATGTTTGGCAGGTTGGACAATCACGTTTAAATTGACATATTTTTAATGACAGTTCGCTAGCGGAGCCCTCCACAGCAGACAACAGGTGCACAAGTTCCATGGTGCTGCATTTGCTCACCTTCTGCTGCCGCCGGGCCATGTCGGTGGGCTGCTTTGCGTTGAATGGGTAGGCTATGCACCGCAGGACGAGCACATAAATTTGCAGTTTAGTTTTCCTCTCCTCTTCCTCCCTCTGGATCCGCTCCCGCTCCTTCCTCTCCTCATCTTCACCTGCATCGGCGCCGTCTCTCGCACCCTTACCAGCGGCGGCTCCAGGTGCGGCTGACTCTCTCTGCTGGCCGCCCGCCCGGCTGCTGCTCGCCCGTTTCCCCGACGAGGAGGCAGGTTTCCTCGCAGCCTCCTCCACAACTTCTGGGTCGGACTCCCCACCGGTGTCTTCGCTGGAGGACGGGTCCAGCATGGCTCACTTCGGCAAACGAGACAAAAAGAAAACCCGCTGCCGGTGCGATAGAGGGAAACAAGTGTTTGAGCCTTAGTTTGTTTGTTTTAGTCGACGTGGCGTTAACAGCTGCACTTCGCGGACCGGGAGCGCTGCCCCGCTGCTGTGAGCCGAGTGTGGAGGCGCGACCCCGGAGCTGAGGCGGAGTTTCACCGGGTTCATGTCCGCGGCGCGTCCTTCACCGGGATCAATGTGTCGGAATGACGGCGCGCGCCCGACGCCGCTGGCTGCTACTGCACTGAGCTCACGCGCTGTGAGTGCGCGTTCCTGCACACAGGTGAGCAACCTGTAGCTGCACACACAGATAATACAAGGCCCGGGGAGAGGTCTCACTCTGTCTGTGTTTCAGAGCATCCTTCACTGTCTGAGAGGCGAACAGGCTGCTTTCTGCCAGCAAAACTCGACATAAGGGGAATGTTAGGAATCATAAAAGTAATGCAAATACAAAAACTATTATCTAATTTTTCATTTTCAATTCACAGTCTGTAGCTTTTTTGCTGTCAAGATGAGATCGGTTTATCAATATCATAAACCCCTCCATTTTATTACATGTCACTAACTTCATGTTTTTCTTCTCCCATAGTTTGTGTTCTCAATCTATTCTCTCTCCCATTCTGCAGTTATCTCTGACTCCAGACCCTACTCCTCTATTATTATTTTGTATTATTAGTATTAGTATTAGTATTGTTTTTTTGTTACTATTGTTGTTGTTGTGGTTGTTGTTTTTGTTTTTGTTAAATGGTGCTGCTATCATTGATGACATCATTACCTCTATGAATATCACTGTCTGACAGGGCTTAAATATGATGGTTACACTGTTCCTGCTCTCTCTCTCTATCTCTCCTTTCTTTCCCCCTCCCTCACTCTCTTCTCTCCCCTCTTTACACCCTCCTCTCCTCTTGTCTCCATTTGTCTCTGCTCACCCCAACCGGTCCAGTCAGACGGCCGCCCACACTGGGTCTGGTTCCGTTAGAGGTTTCTTCCTGTTATAAGGGATTTTTTTTTTTTTTATTTCTCTATAACATTGTAAGGTCTCGACTATACTATGTAAAGTATCATGTTGGGATTTGGTACTGTGCAAATTAAATTGAATTGAAAACATGAAGTTGAATCATTAACTTGGGTTCAGGACCTGGGCCACTCCTCAATCCCATCTCTCATCACCTCAAGTCGACATCAACCTGCTCAACCCGTCACGCTCTGTTTGTCTCAGGTTTCTTTGACCCAACCTTTCCATAGCCTTCATCCTTCCGCCCTTCTAGGTCATTTCTACCCACATCCCTTCATCGTCTCTTCCCTCCTTCCTTCCTTCTCCCTCCCTCATCCCTACCTCTACTCATTCCTACCTACATCCCTTCATCTTTGCTTAAACGTGATGTAAAATGTCAATAAAGTTTGAATGTATGAAATCACAGTATTTTGTTGCTTTTTAATCAGATTTTGATCATGCCCCTCGCACACACATAGAGGCATAGACAGTCATGGACACCTTCGTTATTATGTTGTTGATACATGTTGATTACATTCAGATTTCTGGGGAAAGCACATATAGGGTGTATACTGTGTGATACATCTACTTTACAAACAATCTTTGAAAGGAAGGAAACGAGCTGCCACATAAAAACATTTAAAGATAGTGTGAATAATCTACATAAATTACCATATATAATTAAGATAAATGAGGCTTTGAAATTCGAAAGGCTTTGAAATCATTCTAAATAAACAAAATATAAAGGTGTATAACCACGTGTCTATTGACGATAATGAAAAGGAATTAGTAGAAACAAGACCAACGAGGAGAAGTTAGCTCTAAAATACAAATTCAAAACAATAAAAACAATTTTGAAAAGGATTGAAAATGGGTTAAATAAATATATATGGAAAGTTTCTGCGTGTATGTCTCTTTGTGTGTGTGTGTGTGTGTGTGTGTGTGTGTGTGTGTGTGTGTGTGTGTGCGTGTGTGTGTGTGTGTGTTTGAAAGCTTGTGTTTAAGGATGTATTTCAGGAATGCTAGGCCACTAGAGTTCAGTGTTTCTCCGGTGAAATTTAGCATGGATAAGAACCTTAAAGATAGAACATGTTTGTAGCTCAACAAGAACAATTATTGTTTATTGGTGTTTGTGTTCGTGTGCGTGTGTGTGTGTGTGTGTGTGTGTGTGTGTGTTACTTATAGAGAGAGAGAGAGAGAAAATGCTCAATCTTTGTAATGACATGTTTTTTTATTTCCAAGTCAAGTCCAGTTTTAACATTCATAATTATATCATTAAATATTATATAATGATAGAACCATAAAAAGAAACAAAAACAAAACTGGAAGAAAGAAAACTGACTGAAACCAACTAATCAGGTTTTGTGAGTGAATCAGCAATACAATCCTAAATCTGAAAGAAAAAAACGTTTGAAGACTTTCATCAGTCAATATCTATTATATATACACACAAACACAAACATACATATGCATGCACATGCTAAATCACACACACACACACACATGCTGTGAAGGTTGACTTCAGTACAGGCAGTCACAATGCACACATACACGCTTTCTCTCTCTCTGTTTTCTCTCTCTCCCTCTCTTAAAGAGTTTTCAATTTGTGAGTATAAGTCATTTGGTTTAAATTCAGCCATTAGTACTTTTTCTTAAAAAATATATAATAATGTTATTTGGCCAAAAGGGGTCAGAAAAACATCTCAACAAACTGGAGTAGTGTGTATGATGACCTGATGTATCTACAGTACGTACAATTCATTCTCCTTTCAGCTCTGCTTTGGTCTCCACCAAAGTTTCCTTCGCTAATGGATGTTTCGCTTTATTTATCAGCTGGTCTCTAACTGTACCTGTCTGCTGTTTGGTTGTTAGCAGGTAGTGGACAGTTTGATTATCAGAGGTTGTTTGCTGGCACCCGGGCCTGAACGTACAATACATTTGCTAAATAAAATCCCACCTCCAACATTACAACACATCAGCTCTTACATTGTTGCTAAAGAATCTTTAGCAACATAAGCTACAGTGTGTGTTCTTTGAGGAACATGTCATATGATTGAGTTCCAGCAGTAACAGCATTTATGGCAAAAAAAAATGAAATATCGCAGGTTTTTGACACATAATTCTTGGATCTACACATTGGATTTTTGCCAATATCAAAAAATTACAACAAAATAATACTTTAATTATAGTTCTTAGGTTTCAATGATTAATATGTACAGAGAATACTTGTGATTTAAATTATCAGTGCTATTTCTAAATACTGGTCTTAAAACGAGGCTCCTGAATGTTAGCATGTGCTGTTGGTGGAAATAAACCACCACATAAAAATAAAAACACTCATCTTTCGGTGAGTGAAAAAACATGAATCTTCTCCTCCCTCAAGAGGCCCCTGGAAGCCTCTCATTGTTAACCAGATTATGGGACCAGTTTTCAAGGTGTTGTTGAGTTAAAACCAGGGTGGACCGGCGCCCAGTCAGGGTACGTATTCAGATTGAATAGTGGAACACCCCATGTCACCACAGCGAACACCACGGCAAGGACGCCTATTACGTTAACGCCAAGCCCCGCCTTCACCTGCAGCAATGATCATTCAGTTGACATGTTTAAAAAAGTCTTTTTTCAAAATTAAATTTTACATTGCATTTATTAACTTTGCTGCCAACATATATTTGATGAATCAGTATATTACAGTTTTTGCTAAGAACCCTGTTTCTGTGTAGGACAGGACTCACCATGTCCATGATGTCGATGTGTCCGTAAGTGAACACGACGGCGTTGGGCGGGTTGGACACTGGCAGCAGGAAGGAGAAGGATGTGCAAAGGGTAGTGGGGATCAGGACGTACAGTGGGTTGACGTGGATGGCCTCAGCCTGAAGAAATCACTCAGGCTCAGTGGAAGGCAAAAATCTGATTGGTGAAACACTAATCATGTGAAACTGCTTTATCACTGAACAGCGAAAGTGTTAAAAGTGGGAATGTCATTTCATACAAAGCAGTTTGAACCTCCAATCATCTTCCATCCTATACTTAATAAACACAAACTGTACCAGCTGATTAGGGTGGGAGGGTTGCTTCAAGATTTGGGGCTGAGTTGGTTTAACTTTCAAATATATTTAGAAAATCCAAACATCTCAAACTCAGAGAAAAGTCTTGAAGTTACTTCCATTATTGTTCCTGAAGAAATCAGCATACTTAGCTAATTAGCTTGTAAACATTAGCCAGCTCCGCCATTACCTATGTGCTAAAAGGACATCATCCAAATCAGGCTGAGGAAATAATCCTGTTAATGTTCTGTGGGTTTTAAATTGAGTGTAGATAGAGACACATTTAGGAAGTGTATTTGAGTTCGAGTTGGTCAATCAACATGACAGCGGCCAGAACTTTGGACTCATACAAAAAAGTGAAGGACGATTATAAAAGCACAGTGACCCAAAGACAAAGGCGGAATTCATCTTTTTTTCTCTGACCTGTTTTATTGGCTTGTGTAATGATGTTGTCTGCAGGTAGTTCGTGCCAGAATAAATTAATCTTTTACTCAAAGTGACGTCACTGTTATCAAGTCACTGTTGTCACCCAAAAAAAGCCAGAGCAGAACTTAGAGGAGGGGCTGCTGGAGAAGGGGAAGTGATTCAGTGTCACATTAAGGAATGAAGCGTCAGGTTGAGAGCAGAGGTGCAGTTAAAGTCAGGGATCTCTGATTCTAACGAAAGAAAATTAAACTGACTTCATCAAGTTGTTCGCATCAACACAGAGTCTCTGCTGCACTGGGAAGCCAAGTAGTTCATATCCACTGTGTTTAAACCAGCATTTGTTTATTTATAATTTTTTGTAATCATGCAATTGCAATTTAATGCAAGTGCAGCATGATAACTCTTTGACTAGTCTCCTCCATGTGTAGACAGGTCTGCTGTCAGCTGTCTGCTGACTGAGGATCAGCTCCTGTGCTTCATATGTCTGGATGTGTTCACTGAGCCAATCACTTTACCATGTGGACACAACTTCTTTAACAAATGCATCACTGGACACTGGGATATTAACGTCCTGTGTTATTGTCCCAACTGTAAAGAGACCTGAGCTGTCAACACTATTAGATGATGAAGTAGCTGCTTTAATTATTTTCCTCAACTTAGCTTTTTTTGGCTGTTTTCTTAATTGAATCACATAAAAAAAAATGCTATATTTTTATTAGGGCTGTGAAATGATTAAAATTTTTAAACAAATTAATCACAGGTTTCTATGGATTAATCATGATTAATCACATTACCGATTTTTTCGGAATATTTTTGTGAAAACAAGATTTATGACATTTAACTTTTCTTTTGTGCTGCAACTCAGCAGTTCTTCAGCAGTTATCATTGCTTTTCCATATGGAACATTAATATAATCTTCATCCTAAACAGAATTCGGGTTCCTTAGCCATTGTGTGGTTGAATAAAACTTTTTTTTTTAAATTAAACAGAAATTATTTGAGCTTCTTAGCCATAGGATGGTTGACATTTTTTATATTTTTTGTCACACAACCATTAACCACACCATGATACAATCTAATGCCTCTAAAGGCCCTCTTAGCTACTCGTTCTTTAGCCAGTTGGTGAGGCAAACTAACTTGTTCAAATTCTCTGACAGTAAAGCTGACCGCTTCTTTTGCACAATGTGTCCTGCGAGTGAGTCTGGTTTGGCGCATTCCACTTGAACGCCCCTTGCCGACCAACACATGCTTCGCGTTGCGGTGGTTAGGCGGGTATTGCTACGGTGAAACGATAACGTCTTCTCGCAGAGTGTGCATATCACCTTGGTTTTACTGAATGTTCGATCTTTGTTTTTTTGGAACACGATCTTCCCGTCCAGAAGGTCCTCAGGTTCATCAGAATTATCCATGTTGTTTGTTTGTTTGAATGGCAGCTGCCGTCGCCGGGTTCACACCGGACGCGGTAGCGACGCCGAAGCGCCGCGCATTACTAATAATATCACATACTTCTGCTGTTATCAGCCTGCAGTAAAAACGGCATTTAATCATTTTTTTTCAAGCATATACTTACTTGTTGCTCCAACATTAACTGCAACAGCGTCCCAACATGTGTCTTTTTTGGTGTTGTCTTTATACAACATATGCTGAGAATCAACAACTCAAGTTACTTCTCCACTTCAATGATTAATTTAATGTCATCCATGTTGAAGAACTTCTCCGCTGTTAGCTCCGGTAAATGTCGGGTGTCGAGGGTAAATTTCGTATTCTCCACTCAAGCCTATGTGGAGAATACGTAGCCCCCCCCCCCTCTCTTTTTTATCTTCATGACTGCTTGTGTGGCTGTAGTGGATGGGCAGACGGGGACATTTAATAATGTGGTTGGTAAAAGTGGTAAAATTAAAACTCCAAGACAACAGAAGGTGAATACAAAGTATGGGATGCATATTTGGTCATTTATATCATATAAAATATGTCATCTATATCGTTTAAAATAATTTTTCAGTGTGTTTCCTGTCGCGATACGCTCGCGTCAAGCGGAAAAAATAGACTCGACGCCGAAACGATCGCTTCATGGCGCTAGGCAGCCGCGGCACAATGCTACGCTTCAGCCTCCGGTGTGTTCAGCGCTGCGGTTTAACATGGGAGTGGATGGGAGCCAGAGGATTGGCGCTGCGCTTACGCCTCGCTTCGGCGTCGCTTCCGCGTCCGGTGTGAACCCGGCGACTGCATTAGAGCGGCGACTAGTGCAGAGGCGGCGGAATTGGAAGGTCCTTCTGCGCATGCGTTAAATGCGTTAAAAAAAAAAAACGAATTAATCCTGTAATTTAATCATAACGCGTTAACGCGTTATTTTTCACAGCTCTAATTTTTATATTGATTCATCTAATTATAATTTTACGAATATGTAGAACACATATCTCACGAAACGTTGAACTTGTCAACTTCACAATTGGCATGTGTATTATTAGTGGTGATGAAGGTCGGGCAGGATTTGGTCCGATTTGGACACTTGATACGTTCAATATCAATATAATATCTCCCCTGGACATCTGTGAGACAGTTTGTTTGTTATAAAATTAGAAGTAGAGGTATGGCAGGAATTTATTTGCCTCGTGGATGTACATCTCATGTTTACTCACTACCATGAATATTATAACTGGTTCTGTGCATAAAGACTGTAGAATAGATATTGTTATGGAAACTGCAGAGATGATGCTGTACTTCTGTCCTGTATGCTGTTTGAGTTTTCTCATTTTGTCTTAATCCTCTGTACTTAAACAGAATTATTCAATATTAAATATCTAGGCTGTTAAATATCTGTCATCAGTTAATTTTCTGATCACAAGGTGACAACGTCTTGCATTTGGAAATCCCACTGTCGACCGGTGTTTGAAATAAAAAAAAACTAAAACCACAGGTGGTGTTGAAGAGCTTGTCTGTGCAGAAGATAACACTGTGAGAACCTACCAGAGGTGAGAGGATGGGGAGGAAGATGGTGATAGTGGCCGCGTTGCTGGCGACCTCTGTTACCGTGGTGACGATGATGCAAGCGACGACAATCGTGGCCAAGATTGGCAGATCACCCAGAGGTACCAGCAATTTCGCCACCCACAGGGACAGGCCTGATTCCTGCAGACATATGGGCGCGCACACACACACGCACAGACACACACACATGCACACGCACACACATACACACAAAGGCGCATTAGAACTTCTAAGCCAGTTTTAATGTGTACTTATGGTGGGTTTTAGCCCATTTAGGGTCAGTTATTCTAAAATTACAAGAAACTCTGTTTCCTCTTTAACCACCCAATGAAGCGAACATGAATATAGTCATGCAGGTCGTTGATTTTGATTTGCTCAGATCTGTCAGTGAGATAGATAGATAGATAGATAGATAGATAGATAGATAGATAGATAGATAGATAGATAGATAGATAGATAGATTTAAGTAAAAATCCTTCAAATGTGCACTTGAAAAATCACAACAGCAACATCTTTTTTCAGAAACCTGACACCCTGGATTAATCATTGATCATCCAAGTGAACTGTCTTCGGAACTTGCTGTTGATCAAGGTCCTTTCAAACCGTGCACAGTATATTTTAAGTCATATCTAAAAACATATATATATTTAGTGTTTTTTAAACTTTAAACTGCTGCTGAATGTGCCAGGCATGGTTGAGGTGAGTGTCAGGTGAATGGACAATACTTTTTTTATTTAATTGAACTGATACTTTAACGACAAGTAACTTGACCCATATTATCGATTTCTATTTTCTTATTTTTTGTTCATTAATTATAGATCAAACTGCAGAGACACTGTAATGCTTCGATGTGAATGTTAGCAAAGACTATAAAACTATAGTAAAGGCATACAGTTGTAGTGGCAGTTCTCTTTGAGATCAGTAACTTCTGACTATCTTCTGGCCCCATATTGCCTCAACATTTGACCTAGAAAGCAGATTTGCAGCAATTCAAAAAATATATATAACAAAGATATGATATTTTTAAAGTAAGCATAAAGCTTGCTAATGTCTTAATATTGTGCCTGCTTCAGACCGGTACAAAGACCAATCATTTCATACATACCAAATGAATGTATTGGTTAGTTTATCTCAGTCATGTGAGGGCCACAAATTAGGCTTTTTTCCCTTTTATTATTTATTGATGGCTACCAGGATTTTAAAAGGATTAAAAACAAAAAAGATACAAAGTGATGTAGGTACAACTTACCAACCCTACCCCCTTTGTTTCCAGTATTTGTGCAAAACTAAGTTAGTCAGCAAGTTGTAGAGATTCTTCCATCATACATTTAGGCATCAATCACCTCGTTGCGGATGACAAACCCATGGTGGATGTATTTTCATGTTTGACACAGACAGACGCACCTCACCTTTGTGCCTTCAGCGAGTGCGAAGCCTCCACCAACCAGCAAGGCCACTTTCCACGGCATCGAGGCCTGAAACTCTTTCCAGGAGATCATGGCCTCTGGGTTGAGAGAGATTCAAATTTCTTGCTCACATGAGCAGAAAATAACAGGTAGAAATGGATTGTTATATTTCATGAAATTACCATATTTTTTGTAGGGTCCGTTGGCAGGTAAGATGAAAAAAGAGAGGCCCAGCAGAAGAGCTACGGTGGCGTCAGTGATGTAGCCTGAGTGACTGCTCAAGACAAGAACAGGGGAAAGAAGATCATCATGTTTCCAAAATCATCAGTCAGGTGATCAAAACATCCCCTGAAAAGACCAAACCAACAACCTGTTTATCTCTAAATACTTTTTTGATTTCCCCTGCCAGTGTGCTGCTCTCAGTCCTAAGACCATTGTGTCCTGCTGAACAAGTTAATCCAAACACCCCAAAATACAATATTGTTGGAACCTGCAGGTTTATTTCCCTCAACTTCTTAAAGCTTCAGGAAGCATACTGGTGGTCCTCTTTGTTCTCCAAACATATCAGCTAGACTGAGTTTTTGGTGGTGATTCTGATGTATCTTTTGTTTTTCCTTCACTGCAAGTTGCAGTTTATTTCTATTCATTTAGAATTGTATCTGTTTACATGAAGAATCGTAACTCCTAACTATTCATCTAATTTTTTTTTAGCAGTTTTCAGCTAATCATCATTTGAAATATTAATTGTATTTTGTTTGTATGTACTGTATTTGACTCAAAGTTGAATTTATGGTTTGTTTTGACAGTATTTTGTCTTTCTTTTCTCTTAGAACCATGGCAGTTATCATTTTAATCATTGTAAGATTCATCATTCAGATATTTCAGGATAAAATAAAATGAAAGTTTGATTGCAACCCCTGTTTCCTTGTGGCTCCAGACAGAGCATCGTTCATATGGAAAAAAAAAACTGATTGCCAATCAAATCAAACAGGTGGAATCAGTGCTTTCAGCAGTGGTTTAATCTGCTGCTCCACTGAATCAACATAAACTCCAGTGTAATATACACATGGATGAGACTCACTGGGGGAAGAGTGTTGACCATCCAGGCATGAACCCTGGAGATCTGGTCAGCCACAACAGCACCATCAGAAGGAAAACCACCGCAGTGACGATCTCCTGAGAGCTGAACGGAATGAAATGAAATTATGAATCTATTAACGTATGTATGAACATATTATTGGCTGATAAAATCAATTAGTGAATGAATGAACACTCCAATGAATAATTGCATGAATGAATGATGGAATACATGTGTGAAATTACCAAATAAATTAATTAAAGGTTCAATGCTTAAGATTTAGGTGAAAGGGATCTATTAGCAGAAATTGTATATAAAATAGTCCTCGTGTTGTTCTCACCGGTGTGTTTCATCTAAATTTTATGAAACTTTTTATTTACATCAGGAGCGGGTCCTTTCTACGGAGGCAACCATGTTTTTTTGTCTTAACTAGACAAACTAAAAAACTTTAACGTTTGTATGACAACTGAAGGCTACCATAGGTTCTCTTTCAAATTTGAAAGGGGAGGATGAGGGGGATTCAGCTGCAACGTGCTACTTTACCACTAGATGTCACTAAATTCCACACACTGAACCTTTAATCGATGCATGATAGAACATGCACACTCCAAGAATGAGTAAATATAGGTGTAGTGAATTGAAGACCATGTATTTGCTCATTTGTTGTTCAGTTGACTGCTGACTGTGAAGAGCACAGGGGATGATTCATTAGATTTTCCTACTCATCAAGTCTTTCAATGAAACCTGTGACCTCTGGATTGTCACACTGAAGGGGCCAAGCATTCAGACCTGTACCATTCTCTTTATGCAAATCCAGCATCGCTCCCTTGTCAAGAAAATGGCGAAGGATGACTCACCTAACCACATCCCCTTTGCCACACATGTGTACACACACCAGTGCCTATGTTTCTGCACCACTGAGCTCTAAAATGTGCATTCATCTTTCGTAATGAGGGATCCATCCACCGCAGCTCTATGGAACTGTCGATGGACTGTTCTTTCTGACACGCTGTGGACCGCCAGTGCCAACCTGCCTGCTTTATCTCCAGCTCACTGGATCACAGGCTCAGTCTCAGCAAGCCCCCAGCTTGTAACCTGCCTGCCTCTGTGCTCGATTAGAGGAACTCTTTGTTCACTCATCAACCCATTCCTCTCTGTGTCTGCTTTCGGGTCCAGTTCAATAACAGAACTTCACAGAAGCTCCTGCCATTCGTGCCCCAACAATGACCAACTCTTCCAAAGTCTCTTGCTGTGTTGCAGGGGCAGTTTCAGGGCGGGGGGTGTGTGTGTGGGGGGGGGGGGGGGGGGGCACTGGCTCTAGCTGAAATCTGATTGGCCCCTGAAGTGCAAGCAGTCTTTGAAAACATATAAATATTACAACGTGTTCAGACTTGCTACAAATGCTAAGTTATGAAGTTATGTATCAGCCGTGGAGAGACCACCACACTAAACACAAAACAGCCTTAATGTGTTAATCTTTAACTGCTGTAGTTTATCTTTATATAAACCGAGGCATCGGTTGACAAACAATTCATTATGGATAACAAAACAACAATAACAAATACTGTATTAGACTGAGACTGAGACTGATGGATGGTCCCCTCCGTCATTGCAAAGGCATTCATTGAATCACTTTCTGTTTGGCATATTGTCTTCAAAGCAAAATTAAAACATTCATATTGTTTTCTGCATTGGTTTAAAGCTTAATTAAAGAGCTTATAATTTGAAACGTTTTTAACTTGGGTCTGAAGATTGTGTGGATTCTTAACAGACCTGTTGAAGGTATGGGTGAAAAAAAATAACAGCAGTTAAGTATATTCTTCTAACTTAGACGTAAACTACACACGTGAACAGTAATAAAACAAATTCAGTTTCATTTTATGAAAAATCTGTCAGACAGATGGCGAAAAATAAGTAGTGTCGATCCTAAATAGATCTGAGACAAATCAGCCTTATATGACTTTAATGGTACAAGCAATCACTCTCTCTCTCTACCCATAGTCATAAAAGTAAATGAAATATAAATAGCCATTTCTAATAAACATCCAATGACTTTGCTTGAAGATGGTGCTTTGATTGCTACGGCTATAATGAATCCAGAATGACATAAACACTGTGCTCAGTGAAGTAGTGAACTGGTGGAAAATATTGAATAATTATAAGAATGCAGAAAGCAGACGTGAGGAGGAGACAGGCGTGAGGAGGAGTCAGGCTTAAGTGTTGAGTGCACGACCAAATTGCTTCGATCACTCCAAGACTCTACCATAGATAATATAATAATAATAATCATGGCAGAAAGTAGATGTGAGGAGGAGTCAGGCTGTAGTGTTAAGTGCCCAACCAAATCGCTTCAGTCAATCAGCAACTCTGCCTTAGAAAAAAATAAAATCCTAATAGTGTAACCCAGGATACTTTCCGTAGTGTACCCAGTTACAGATTAAATGCACTGCCTGAAGCTATTGGTAGCAACGTTGCTTCCTTAACCTCTTAAGAGGCGGGTGAAATTCCCTTGAATGCATCACCTTCAAACTTTTGGCAGGTGATGCATTCTGGCTGTACACATTAACACAAAGTAATAAACACTATCACACAGTATCACACTACTAACTACTAAAACTACTGCAGAGCACATACACAGTGGTTGCACAGTGCATAACTATGTATCGTTACAGTGCGACGCAATGCAAATTGCTGCTCCTATTTTTCTCTAATTCTACCAACTACACCACAAGTCAAGCAAAGCTACAGGACAACCATGTAAGATGACATCACATTCAAAATGAATGAGAGTTGAACGTGCACATGTGAATAACTGACAGGAACATAAATGTGAACATAAATTAATTAATAATGAAACTGATTGCATGAATGAATGAATGAATAAATGAATGATCACCTCATGGTTCCCAGCAACTTGAACTCGTCTTCAATAACTTTTCTTGCTGCCTTCTCTTTCTCAGAATGGTCCCCTCCACATCGCCACAGGAACCTGATACTGTGTGTATGAGACAGTGTGTGTGTGTGTGTGTGTGTGTGTGTGTGTGTGTGTGTGTGTGTGTGTGGGTATGTGTGTGTGTGTGTGTGTGGTAGAGACAGATGGCATTATTGATAGGCAACAGTGAAATGCTCAGAGTGAAATAAATGACAATCTGTGATTGGTTAAAGCCATGATGAGAGCACACAGTGTTTAGCAGCTAATGGGGATATTAGTGATCTTGTGCGAGGTAAGCTGCGCTCATCATTAACCTTTCTCACACCATCCCAAGGCTAATGCTAACATTAGCTTCACACTCATGTCTGAGCTTTCGGTTGTGTTGAAATAGTATCAATCGTAGAATTTTGAGATTTGATCGAATATTTAAACTGTTAGTGACATCTTTTTCGGTCTTTCATCTTCATTTTAAGTAAGGAATCAGAACACGTATATTTTACGAAAAAACATGAAAAAATGTGAAAAATGTAATAAATGTTGCTCAGATAGGTTTTCTTTTTTCTTATCTATTTACACCTAGCAAGAACTAAAAACAGTAAAATTATGGTTTTAAAAGGATTAAACCTTCAAGAAAAGTTTGAAGAAAAGCTTGGAAGAACCACAGCCACTATGAACATATATTTCATGTGTTAGGCTGTAACTTTTATGAACTTATATCATCCATTTGTTAGTCTAATCATAATAATGAATCAATAAAGAGGATATCATACAGTAAGTGAAACAAAAAAAACCTGATGTAAACAGGTAGGTGTGACTTGGTCACAACACAGAGAAGTTGTTATAAAACACAGATAGGAAGTGATTAGTGTTGCAGAAGGTGTGTTGACACTCACTCTGAGCCAATGAAGAGCCAGTAAAGCCATATCCATGTGAGCAGCAGCATGATCACACTGATGGGCAGGCACAACAAGAGCCAGTTCCCGAAGTTAATGCAGTTGCAGTTTGGATAAATCCTGAATGTAAAGACAGTCTTTGAGGTTTACTGCTATTTTTTAAATGCACACAAAAGCTCTTAATCCTCAAGTAACATAGAACAAGGTACTTTTAATTTGTACTTGTTATCTTTCACTGTTTAATTTACATACAAAGACGTTTACTGAACCACTCACTGGTTGAGGTATTCAGAGAAGATGAGGTTGGGTGAGGTTCCAGGCAGCGTGGCAATGCCGCCGATGTTGGAGGAGTAGGCGATGCCAATACACATGGCTTTACATATCATTAGGTCCTGCTTGGTCCTACTGGGAGCTGCAGCTAGACACACCGAAGCCTGCTGTTACATCACAGAGAGACAAATTACCCATGAAAAGCAGCATTAGGTGAATGTAGTTATCACACAAGCAATAGTGGAAGTAGTAGCGATGGCATTAAAGAAGTAAGTATACAGGTAGATCTTAATATAAAGATTGTACTTGCAGAGAAACTACTATTGTATAAATAATAATTGTCGTAAAAAATTGAATAATAAAAAATGCCATTCTTCAAACCTATTTTATTTGCTTATTATTATTTATTTACTCATTTATATTGTTATATTTTCGGTCTTTCATTCATTAATCTCACTTAATATATATATATTATAACGTTATATTTGTAGTTCATCATTTCGTTTTGCAAGCACTTTGAAATGTTATGTTTTATCCTGCTCCATAAACAAAGGATCTAGTAAAAATAAGAATAGGAATAATAGTAAATATGAGGATAACAATAACAATAATAATAATAATAATAAGGAATTTGAATTATTAATATTATTATTAGTTTTAGTATTAGTATTAATACTAGTGACAGCAGAAGTTGTGATAGTATTGAGGATGGTAGTAGTAGTAGTAGTAAAGACTGTACCATAAGTAACAGTAGCTGTAGTAGCAGCAGAGCCAGCAGTAGTAGTATCACTATAATTTATAACTAGCAGCAGTAGTAACAATAATCTGACAAATATAATGACAAACTGTGATTTAATTTGTGCAGTGGTTTTTGTACCTGCGCTCCTGCAGGCTCTTGCAGCGTGTGTATCTGAATACCAGTGAAGGTTTCTTCAGGACCTTCCAGATCCTTCCTGTTACTGACAAACAGAGGATTGAGCATGAATATCAACAAGATGAACCGTAATCCCAGGAACCTAAAACAACCAGAACCTAGAGGGGCAGTGATGGCAACAGAGCATTGCAATAGTGAACGTTAAAAAAACATGAGGTGTCACATACCTCACAATTTCTTTAATCTTGTCAATGTTGTCGTCATTATCTGCAAAAATAAATGACAGATTGTGGCTAAAATCTCCTATCTCTTATTAACTGTGATTTTGTTGTGAGAGATGATTTTATGGGATTTAACCTGTGGTAACAATGATGATTGGATTTAGAGAGAAGGTGCTCTCACAAGAGAACTCGATTCTAGCAAGTTCTTTCCGTAAGACCTTCTTAAAGGTAGAAAGGAATGCTCCTGCACCGGGCACGAATGACAGTCATAGTTGTAGTTCGTAAGCATAGAAGTAATATGATAAACAACGCGTGTCAAATGCAAAGAGAAGGGACTCTAGCACTAGGCCTTGGGGCACCCCTTTTGGGAGAGGATATTTTTTTCCCATATCGAAGAGTACAAATGGCAGGATGCCGGGGTCGACTGTGACTACTAAATGGTCCAGCAAGATAAAAACAGATGACTAACCTGCAGCTCGAGCTGTTCTCAGGGTTTCTGTCACAGTCGTTTCGGTGGAGTAGCCATGATTAAAGTCAACTTTTTTGGTTAAAAGAGTGCATTCTCTGAGAGGAATACTGTAACCTGTTTTAAAAAATCTTGATAGTCATAGATAAGAGAGGAAGTCATGATGGTTTTGTACTTGAGCAGGTTTGAGTAAAGACTTTTTGAGCAGAAGTTATACTGGTTGAAAGGAGTTGGAAATGTACAGTGAATTTGGCTTGTCAGAGGCTGGTGGTAATGGGGTCCAATGTAATAGGATGACTACCAGTCAATTGTGATTTATCAGTCCCAGTGAGAGGGGTGAACGTCATAAGGGATGCACTATTCAACTGGGGAGAAAGAGGAGTTGATGTAGTAGGATTGCTGCATCTTTGTTTTTTGGAAGATTGTGTTGAGCTAGAGGGAGTTGGTGAGCTATTGACCAGAGATAGCAAGAAAGGGTATGAGAGGACATACTGGGGCAACCAATCAATTTACTGTAACTGCATTTTTTCCTAATATTTTTAAATGCTATGTATTTATGTAGCACTTTTCTAGTCTTGATGACCACTCGAAGTGCTTTACGATACAGTTTGTTATCCACATACACATTCTACAGTGTACAATATTTATTTTATGAGGGGCAATTTGGGGTTTTGTATTTTCAGAGCACTTCGGCTTGCAGATTGGGCGAACTTGGATCATACCGCAGACCTTCTGGTTAGCTGACAATCACTCTACTTTATAACTGCTTTCCTAAACTGTGAGTATTTTTGAGAGTTCCTTTTTTTTCCCTTGCAATACATTTTGCCTTCTCTCACAATTATCTCTTTTTGCAGTACCAATACATTTTGCATTTCCTTGCGAGAGTGTGGATACCCGATATGAGCCTGTCCAGACCTACCAACCTAAAGCTAACAAATATTTTGAAATGAAATCTATTATTGTTAATAAAAATAATCCTAGAATACATAGTGGTATTATTAAAGGGATTATTCACCCAAACATTTTAATTCACTCACTAAATTTACACTTAGGGGAGAGGCGGTGGACTAGTGGCAGAAAAATTGAACTATGGGCAGAAAATCCACGGAGTGACAATCAAAAAAAATAAAAAAACACACCTGGATGGACAACACCTGGATCTGTCCAAAAAAGTCCAAGAGGACTCTCCCTACCCCACTGTCTAAGTGCTCCTGAGCAAGGCACCTTACGCCCCCAACATCTGCTCCCCTGGCGCCCACTGCTCGGTGTGTCCTGCTGTGTTCACCAGATGGGTCAAAGCAGAGGACAAATTTCCCCCCATTTGCATGAGTGTGTCTGTGCATGTGTATGGGATTAATAAATGTATCTTGTATCCTGTATCTTCACTCATTATCTGCTCACCACTTTGCCAATGGAGGTGTGTTTGAGTCCACAAAACGCAGGGGTGCAGACGGAGTAAATTACTTTGCATTCAAATCCAATTCAACTGAAGTAAATAGAGCCCTGATATTCATATTTGTCTTAAAACTAGATAATTTACATCAATTTACACATGATTTTTGGAAACATGTTGTAAATGAGGCTCCATTGGATTTGGCTGCTATGCTGTTTACCCCTGAAACACCAAAAGTGATTTGTGGACTCAAACACTTCACCCACCCCTCCATCGGCATAGTGGTGAGTAGATATAAAGTGAATTTTCATTTTGGGTGAACTATCCCTTTAAATTTTATTATATGTTTACCAGTATTTGTTACTGTTATAATAGTAGCTCTACTTTTGATGCGTCTCCATATAAATTCTTATGTATAAGAAAGAGAATCAACTGTAAATCCGATACCATCCAGCTGTAGGTTGGGGTTGTCTTCACCGACACATCCCCGCTCCTTGGCTCCCAGGATCTGCTGGAGAACCGCCTCCACGATGGGCATCGTCATCATAACAGCTGAGGTGTTTTGGACCCACATTGAGAGGAAGGCACAGCCGGACATGAAGCCTAACAACAACCTGCAGACGATAGGTAAAATAAGAAGTGCTTTATTAGTCCCACAATTTGCAGTATTACAGTAACAAGAGTCTAAAAGACATCAGCAATTATTAAGTATCATGCAACTTAATTGTAAGGAATATAACAAAATAAATATAACTATACAAAAATATGAATGTAATTAAACTAGTATATATTTATTGCCAAGTAGGTTTACACCTATAAGGAATTTGCTCTGGTTATTGGTGCATACAATGAACATAGAATATAAAAACATAAAAACACAATAAATACAACACACATAAGAAAAGCAATAAAAAGAAACAAAATATATTTACTCACTATTTACTTCTTATTTACTCCCTAAACCTAACCCTTTTTCTAATATTTATACAAAGTAACATTTATTTAGACATAAACGTATCTAAATAAAATATATATAATAGAAAAAGGTATAAAAAGTGAAGTAAAAAGTGAAATGCAAGATGCAAGGCAGTGAACAGTGTCAGATTGCAATATGCAATGTAATACAGTATAATATAATATAATATAATGTGTTAATTTAACACATCCTTGAGGTGTGGGGGCGGAATAAAAGTCAGAGTCAGGTGGGGGTCCCGGGCCTTGTTGATAAGGCCAACTGCAGCCGGGAAGAAGCTGGTCTTGTGGCGGGCGGTTTTGGTCCTGATGGACCGCAGCCTCCTGCCTGAGGGAAGAACCTCAATATATACATTGAATCGATTGCACATGAACCATTTATATCGCACAGACAGATGAATATATCACAGTGAATATTGCATAGTTGAGACTTAAAGTGTTAAAGTGCAGTCCTTAATAATTGCGGAGAATGTAGTTTTTAATTTGTAGAGCTGGTTGTACAGTCTCACTGCCGCAGGAAAGAACAACCTGTGATGAGACACTTCAGGTGAATCAGTCTATCGCAGAAGGAGCTACCCAGTGCTCTGATGGTGTCCTGCAGAGGCTTGGACTGGTTTCCCATCAGAGAAGACAGCTTCGCCATCATCCTCCTCTGTCCCACCACCTCCACTGAGTCAAGCGAGTATCCCCGGACCAAGCTGGCCCTCCTGATCAGTCTATCAAGTCTCCCCCAGTCAGTCATAAAAAGGAGCGCCCCCTGCACTTCAAAAGGTACCCAGGTACTTATAAGAATGTATGTGACTGTGGAAATCCACCACCAGTTCTTTAGTTTTCCCTGCATTGATCTGTAGGCAGTTTCGCTGGCACAAGTCGACAAAGTCCGGCTTCAGCGTTCTGTATTCCCTGTCGTCCTAAAGCCGATGATATTAGAGTCCTCAGAGAACTTCTGCAGGTGACAGGTGGTTGAGTGCTAGATGAAGACTGCAGTGTAGAGGATGAAGAGGAACGAAGACAAAGACTGTTCCCTGCGTACTACAGACAGCCGGTCCTCACATACTGGGGTCTGTTGGTCAGGTAGACTCTACATAATTAAAAGCCATCCACAAATGTTTTTCTATAGTGTTCCAGGGAGACTTGACAGTGAGCCAGCATGGACCTTAATTACCAGGACCCTGAAACAGTAGAGGTATAATGGAATACTTTCATTGTAAATTGATGTTTTTACACCTGTGCTTTTCCTTCTGTGACACGTCACAGTGAATATTCTGTGAAAAGGGCCTATAGCAGAGATGGGTGGCACTCACCATGCAGGGTTGACCCCCACCATGGTGACAAGCCTCAGGGCGATTCTGCGGTGAAGACCCCATTTCTCAATCGATGTGGCGAGGCAGATGACGCCTACCAGCAAGAAGTGGAAGTCTTTAAAGTACTCTTTTGCCACCTGGAGGAGAAACAGAGACAGAGTAATGAAAGATTAAGGCTATGCATGTATAATAATAAAGGGAGAACTATAACCTAGTAATTGAAATGAAAATAACACATTATAATAAAGAGATCAATCATGAGTAAATAAATGAACAATGCACAAATTCAATAATGAAGCTATATTACACAAACACAACAGTTAGTTCAAAGTAGGCATTATATTTCATACAAGTCATTGTTAAACTACGTAAGGAGGCTGTCTCCCTAACTTTTTAACCACAGTTATTTCTTCTTCAGTGAGTGGGAATCTGGAAAGATGCTTTTCTTTTTCAAATCTATGCTGAAACTAAACAACTAATCCACAACACTGTCAACCGTTCAGAGACGTCCATCATTCTCTCCTGCCCCTCGGCTCTCTCACTTACAAACGGACCATTTGAGTCTCTGAGACAGTCACCTGTGTCAGCAGTTCAAACTGTTGGGGGCTACCGCCTTCCTCAGATACAGTTTTGCCCCGACTGTCTCAGCACAGAACAACTGTGGTCTTGGGATTCAGGAAAATGTTGTCTAAGAGCGAGGACTTCAGTACCCGATATACTAGCCTCCTGGCTCTTAGACAATATATGATTCAGCTTTCGCAAGCAATTTGGTATGTCATGTGTGTTTGTGCAATTGTGATCTCTGTGTGTAGCGGGAGATGTCTCAGCCCTGCCTCCCAGCACTGTGCTCTAAAGGTATTTTTTTTATTCCAGGGACAGAATATTCAATCACAACCTAAGGGTGAAAATGCACATTCAGTCGAAAACGATTAAATTGCTCAGCTAACAAGGAGATACACTCACGCCTGTAGAAGTCATGATGCCAAACATAGGAAAGAGGATGGCGGGGAGCATGGCGGTTATGGACAGTGGAATCACCTCTGTCACCCAGTAAGTCGCCATCAGCAGCAACACAAACGCACATTCTGCCTCCTGCAGAACCAAAACACACAGATAATGTTGCATTTATGTGGAATATAAGACTTTAAGAAAGAACAATGGTGTGGATTTATCATTCTGACATGAATAGAAATACATATCCAGAGACAAACCAATCAGCCAGATATAGCTGAGTCTTGTGCTTTTGTCTCTAGTCCTTCTAACTTCCTCTGTCAAAGTTAAATATGAATTTTTATTTATTTAATTCCCTCTTGTTACAAATTGTTTTTCAATATATTTAATCACAACTTTGAGTTCTGGCTTTGGTATTTGGTATTTTTACCCACTGTTAATTTAGTCGATTACTTTATTCATCTATACGAAAAAAGAGAAAGAAACGTCACCTCCCACACTTTAGAGTGACTGGCAGTCTCAGCAATGTGGAGATGATATTGAGGTGAATATGTGCACTGTGCCGTGGCAGCAAAGGTGAACAAAGATAAATTATGACCACAGTGTTACCAAAGTGATTACCACTTTTTCAAATAAATAAAAAGAGCATGTTATTTTATCCCTTCAGTTCAGTTTGCTTTGATTGAAAGACTTAATCTTGTTCAGTTGTTGAGATGCAAAGAAGTCTCACCTTCGATCCGACAACAACAGGAAGAGGTAGCAGCAGCAGTGGTGTGAGGACAATCAGGGTGAAGTAGCGATAGTTCCACAATCCTTTCCTTAACTTCTTTAGCATTTTTTGATCTTTCTTTTTTCCCTTCGTTGTCTTCTTTCCCCTCTTTTCTCCCACTGGTTCCAGTTGTAACCTCAGGGCTGTTAAATTAGAAGACTTTAAAGCAGATGATGATTAACCCGTTGCTGGGTGGAGTGGAATGTATGTCGGGTTGGCCTCCTTTCAGACGCTCAAGCCTCAAAGAGGTCACAGGTTAGGTGCCCATATCTGTCGGAATTTTCTTGAGCAAGAAATCAAACCTGCACTTCAATCGCTGGTTATCTCTGTACCGGCACGACGGTGAGATAGTAATGCTACAGAGCCTTTCATTTACGACACTTAATCAGGGCAATATGAGAAGGTGTCACGTTTAAATCTATTTGTGCACCTTGCAGCTTGAATTATGATAACGGCTAAGGTCCGTGCAGGTGCGGGTTTGCAAAAACAGACCCATGCTGAAAGGTTACATTTACATCTACTCATTTATCACTTTTATCCAAAATGACTTACTACAGGGGGATTGAGTATTGTGCTCAGTTACACATATTGCTGCTCTACAATTACATTGGTACACTAGGCTACAAATGTATTGGCCCTATCTCTGAGGTGAGGACATCTTATTTCAGGATAGTTCAAAATGTGAGCATCTGAAAATATGAAAATATGTGTTAAATCCCATTTATATATTTTTATATTTTTTGTTGTATATTTCTAATTCTTTATACTCCTTCACCCAAGTACTGCATGCTTCTTATGAGTTGTTTTCCTGCCGCTGTAACATTGCAAATTTCCCCATTGCGGGACTAATAAAGGACTTCATCTTTTTCTTCTTATTATTGCTGCTTTTATTCCTTTGAAACATGTATAAATTAGTGAAACTACCATTCACTACTTTCTTTGTTTTCTATGTTTCTGTTTTAGGGACTTTTGATTTATCTTTGTTTGCATTTTGAGTTAATCATTCCCTGTGTTACTCTGAAACTTCCTTCTTGGCTGTGATCATCGACTAATCATAATATAGTGGATTTTCCATTTTTGAGTTTTTAAAGTCTCTTACTCGATTACAGTCTACAGTTTTATAGTCCCTAATAAACATGGTCATTCAATGTGTCTTTTACCTAAAAGTTTTAATACTAAGTGTAGCATAAATATTTAAACTTTATTGTGGGATTTTTGACTGGCATAACATATCTCCATAATTGCCAGTGCAGAGAAAATGTAGTGCCCCCTACATAGCGAGTAGGGGGCAGTGAATGAGTTTAGTATTTCGGACACAACCCTTGTGTTTCCCTCTTACTTTACTTCCTGTCTGTGTCTAATTTGCCGTCTGTGACTTTAGTTTCTGTGCTCCCAACTCTCTTCTGTCAGTTAGCTTGTTAACATAAACAATCTCCCCTCAGCTTCAGTTTGTCTAAACATCATTTGTGCGTATATTTTTTTTTTCTTCTCTTGGATTTGTTTGTGACTTTTTCAACATTCAAATTAAAAGCCGCAGTCACTTGGTTCGATTTACAGACAACGTTCTCCGGCAAGACCAAATACATTTTTTTAATGGCCTTATGACATCTTTCTTATAATCTTCCTACATATATATTTTTTCTGGCGATATCAGGTTCATATGTTCTCTATTTTCAGATTGACATATATGATCAATACTTCAGTTTACCA
This sequence comes from Pleuronectes platessa, assembly GCF_947347685.1. Lineage (NCBI taxonomy): Eukaryota > Metazoa > Chordata > Actinopteri > Pleuronectiformes > Pleuronectidae > Pleuronectes > Pleuronectes platessa. Next base: position 24,248,681 of record NC_070632.1, read on the forward strand.
GAGGGTTCAGTGAGTTCAGATTGGAAACATTATATCTTAACTTAATCCTAGATACCCAGGCTACGTCAAAAATAAATGTTGTAAAACAATTTTGTTAACTTTTTTACACAAACTTCTGTTCACAACCTCACCACAGATCTGCGATTTGTTTTAACGGAATCAAATTATAAAGATGGATACATCTGGGGATATCTGAAACAGGATGTTCTACTTTTTGCTCTGATAACACACACGCACACACACACACACACACACACACACACACACACACACACACACACAAATAGATATGTCAGCATGGCATATTTAGGATCTGAATAAATAAATACACCTCAGGTATTCACAAGTCATTTGACTATGAAGAAACCCAGTATTGAGCTTGGATAATCATCTGACTATATATATATACTCATATTGTCATATATTCCTTGAATCCGAACAAATCTTTTTTTGCTCAGAGCATGTATTAGCTTTCTATGAGACCTGTTATCATGAAGACAATAATATATGTGTATGCAAATGTAAACATGCCGAGACTGAGAATTATGGCCTGATAATAACAGTGATACAACTCACCTTGCAGCCTCAGACTCTCTGTGGGTGTGAAAGCATCTCGATACATCAGTGCTGTTAAACCTCCTATAATGGGCCTCACTGCTTACTAGACATCAGAGGAACAGGGATACAATAGAGAGATATAATCAAAAAACAGTGTTCTTTCTTATTTGCACAGACACAAAAGATAAACATGGTTATCTCAAAGCCATTCCTTGTACATGTGGTTTCCTTTAACTTCTTATCTTGTTATCTAGAGCTGTAAACGAGTTGCTAACTATATAAGTGACATTTGACAATGCAGTATAGATGTAATAATACAACAGGTGACTTAGCGCAGCAATAAACACAAAAAGTTCAAGCAAAACAACAAATGCCAAATATTGGGAAAATAGCAGAGTGCATAGTTTTAGGTAGTGACACCATCATTGTGTTGTAAAAAGGTTGAGGTCACCGGGTTTAATGGTTAAGTATAGTTGTGCTCTAGCCCTACTGATTATAAAATTCAGTTCATGAACTTACACTTATGTTTAATTCAATATTTATTAAATAACAAATTTTAAAGGATTTTTGAATGGATGCCAATTTTAAATATATATATTTTTTAAATCTCACGTACCCCCATTTGAGAACCCCTGCTCTAGAGAAGTTCATACTCTATAATGAAAATAAAATAGGTCCAAGATTTGGTAAGCTACTAGAATAGTGTGTTCAGAAGTGTTGACACCAATCTAAATGAACTAAAAATGACATTTCACAAAAACAAGATAACAAATCTTCTAATTTGCCCATAACAATGGATGTCCTTTTTTGTCTTTGAATAACCATTTAAATTAGTCAATTTCAAAATCATTCATTCATTTACATTGAATATTTTCCTGTCTGACCCCAGTGAAGCGTTGAGAGGACTGACTGGTGATGTTCAGACTCCTGAGTGATTCTATGCTGAAACTTTTGTAAACAGGCTGACATCTCAGCACTAAGGTAATTTACAGTATGTGTTATCCTTCTATCATATATATCTATATATCTATATATATAGATATATATATATATTAACATATTCTACACCTTTTGTAATATTTTCGACATTTTGAAATGACTTGATTTACACTGATCTAAGATGTCTGGATCCTCAGGGATGTTGGGTACAGTAGAAGTTATGCAAATATCCTCACTCTTTCTTCACAGTCAATCGAAGAAAGATTTTACACTACAATGTTACGTTTTGGTGGACTTTAAGTTGTTGCTGTAACTTGAAATGTTGCAATTTCTGTGATAAACAGTTTGAAATGGTCTGAATGTACAGAACCTGCAGTTGACCATCTGTAAATGTGTGAATACAAAATTTGTCTTCTAATCGCTCATCTTCCAGTGTAGTCAGATGCTGGTTTAAATTTCAGTTGTAATCATTTTCAACTTGTTCTTACTGTTGCAACCACTTCACAATTCACTTGTTTTTGTCCTGTGGGTAAAAATGGCAAAGATTGTCAACACTGATGACTTTAAAAATAACAAGGGCCTCGTTTCATTGAAGTTCATACACAGTTATGGTTGCTTCAAAGGAAAATATCCCTAAAGGTTAAAATGTTTGTGAGATGGACTGCAAGATTATAAGTTTCTTCTTCTTTTGGTGGCATTTAAAGTTCACTGCAACCTATCTCCAAATTACAGCGCCCATACTGAAATGAAAAGTACATGAGTCAAAACCAGTATTAAAAAATTGAGACCTTTATTTTCACTTTGAGACAGAACGTTTTAGAAAGTGACAGACAGCATTATGGAAAGAGGAAACAATGGCGAATGAAAAGAAAACCACAGGGTGTTTGTCAAGGAGCTGGTGCCGGTGCGGGGTCGGTGACGTGCTGAACTCTCATGGTGATTGGCTTGGAGATGAGGTTGTTGCCAAGGGTAGCAGTGACCAGGTACCCGGCCATGATTGGGCAGCTGCTGAAGTGACGTTGAGCCAGCATGTGTTTGTGCTCAATCCCTTGGATGAACTCTGCCTCATATGTCTGACCACCCATCCACACACACAAACACACACAAAGTGCAAAAGCTGGAGTTAAAATAGCATTACCAGATGGTTTGCTCAGACAAACATAATGAAAACCCTCCAAACAAAGTGCCACAGTGGCTGAGAGATGAGTCTACATGTGTGAAGTGATTGTAAATGTTGCTTGAGACAGACCTTGTGAACGTCTTGAACCTCCAGATGAGCTGACGACTCTTCTTTGGACAGAAGGATGCAGTTCCAGGGGCTCCAGTCTCTTTTATGGTCCCAGCGGGTAAACACCAGGCTGTAGAGGTCACTACTGGTTTGGAGGGCGGAGCAGGACGCCCAGACCACCTCCACCAGGTACTGCAAGTCCTCCACCTGTGAAGACACACACATAGGTTACAGAGTTGGTCTATCCACAATACAAAAAGTGTGCGGAGATAAAAAATGATCTGCTAAAGCACTAACTAAAAGAGTGAGATCAATAAATCACTCAAAGGCACATATTAAAGACAACCTGCAGTAAGAAGGGGATCTTGGCGTTGTCACTGAGTCGCTGCTCGTTGTCTCTCAGCCTCCTGAGCATATTTTTATAGCAGGAGAGATCATCACGGGCTCCAGATATGTTGTTTAGCCTGGCACAGTCTCGGCACTGACCACTCAGATTGGACCTGGCAGTCGGGCTGAATTTTGCAGAGCTTCGGTAGCAACGACAGCTGCGACAGAGGAACAGGTCGGTCTTCATCTGTGAGCGATTCTGAGGAACCTGGGATTGATTTTAGATTGTATTTAGATTGTGTATTTAGATTCATTTTATATTTAGGGGCGTCCAAATCATGATCTCACACTAGCAGGGGTCCCTACTGACCTTGAGCAGTTTGGCCACTTCAGGATTAAATGCTGGTGTTCTGATGTACTGGAGGAACAGAGTGCTGATCCTCTTCCTTAGCCCCTCCAGGTTGTTTTTTTTCACACCCATAGTCATCAGGTTCACTTCCCTGTCAATCAAATCCACGATGTCCTTGGTCAGCAGACACTCGTGCTCCTGCACATAAAGGACACAATCATGCTACAACACATGACAGTGATGCTCATTTAAAAAACAAGAGCTGAAGTACAGGGATTTCCAACAGGCCATTACAAAACCAAAGCAGCAAAAGAGAGTGCAAGCGCACAGTAAGAGCACAAGCAGGGTGTATTTAAGTGCAAGTGCAGGGTTTTGAGGGAAAACATTACAAAATTGGAACGTTAAGTCGTGGTCTCAAACTGAAAAAACATGCTTTTGAATAAAGATTGAGAAAACCCTTAGAGTCAGGCATTCAGCCCAATGAACTTTCTCTTATTCATTTGAGCTCAGACTCTTTGCTGCAGTAGTTTGTGTCAGCCCCTCATTGTGGGCTTTTCTCTAGAAGACACAAGTGCAATGTTTGTTGTTGAAGAGCAGTGAGTGTGTGGTACCTTGACGGTGTGTTTGAGTGTCATCAGGACGTGCAGTCTCTGCTCCTGGCTCACAGCGGGCAGGTGGACGTTGTTGTACAGTTCTTGCAGCTCTCTGGCTCTGATGGTGTATTGACTGTCCATCTCAATTAGTCGACCGTCTGCCGCTCGCCACTGATGAGGAGCCCCTGACTGAAAGCACAACCGTTGATTGTACTGACAATATCACTAATAATATCGCTTTTGTAACAACTGCAACTAATTCTGCTACAGCTACTGAATATATCATTACCATAATTCTCATTACTGTTTGCTTGGCTTGTGGTGATGCTTGTTACAGCTTTCTTTTTTGAAAGGTTTCTCTTCTGAAACTGGAGTAATTGAGCTGACCTGCTGCAAAAAGCTGTTCAGCTGTTTATTCAAAGTTCAGTGAAAGACTCAGGAAGCCACTAACTGGAAAGGCTGTTGTTGTGATTGAAAATGTCACCTATGATGATAAGTACCAGCCCCCGCTGCTACAACGATCAACTTGTCCAAATCCCAACAAATTTGACATTGCACTTCTTTGGGCCCCTAAAATGCACTAAAGATTAATGTTATTATATGTGATAGAGGAAGATTTATGGATGAGGTACAGAGACAATAATGTTATTTATTGGTGATTGCTGCTACTGTACTTCTACAGGCAGTCACTACTGGTGCTGCTCCTCGTATTTTTCTCCTGATAAAATTGCTAACAGTCCGTGACTACTTGTCTTATAATTCAATTAGTTAGTAGCTGCACTGCACAGCTTCTACCTTTTCCTCTCAATCCTTCTCTTCTACAACTTCACCCACTGCTAATTTCAGAAATGTCGTAAAATGTATTAATGTATAAAGAAAAGTCGTTTTTCTGGTGTGCGATTTAATCATAATTTGCATATTTGACCCAGAGGACAGTGGCCAACTTACTCTACAAGCCATAGCCCCCCCATTTAAGTACCTTAATTTAAATATTTTATATTTTACTCATTTGGGTTGAAGGAGACTCAGAAAGTAAAAATTTGAGTGCATATCTAAATACACATAAAAACGTCTTTCGTTTGATTGAACAATTCAGGACGGGAGGAAGAGCAGTGACCTCTGACCTTGTCCAGGAATTCCCTGATGGTTTTGTCATAGTTGTTTTCCTGGACGGTGACGTGATGGCGTCCGATGGCTGCGATGAGCTGACTCTCCTTGTCCAGCAGCAAGCAGAGAGCTGCCTTCCTCTCAGCTCCTTGCATGGACGAATTGATCTTCTGCTCTTCCTCACACCTCCACTCTGAAACACACACAAGCGCGCACACACACACACACACACACACACACACACACACACACGCACACACACACACACACAAACAAAAAAACAAACGACAAGTCAAAACACAGCATTCTTCATTAACATCACTTTCTCCCACCTCACACACAGTGCATCCTCCCTTTTCCCCACGTACTCTCCAGGGCGTGGTACAGAAGATTTAAGTCTTCCTTCCGCTGCGGGTTCATCCAGCGTCGTTGGCGGTCTATCAGCTGCTCCTCCTTCTCCTCCGTCCGCCTCCTCTCCTGCAGCTCCAGCCAGTCCAGTCGCCGTTCCCGCTCCCTCCTCAGCTGGTCCACCACCTGCAAGGCCATCCAGCGCCGAACATACGACTGCAGACAGATCACCTATGTGGGTGACGGAAAGGGAGTCATGACATGAACAACATGAAACCTTCACCACTAGATGTCACTTAATCCTGAACACTGATCCTTTAAGTGTAACATATTCATTATTAAAATGTATAGCTACATTTTAATTGTACGTGTGTAAAGTGCACATACTATGGATTCATGATTTTTGTAGGACTGTTATGTGTTACTTTACTACCTCAAATCTACAATTCATGCAAAAAAAAAAAGATTATTTATGTAGTGGGCAGTTGTGGCTCAGGTGGTCAGCGGTTTGAGTTCTGCTTGCAAAAGTTTCCTTGGGCATTTTACTGAATCCCTGATTGCCCCTGAGATCTGTGCCAGCAGTATGTGATTGATGTATGATGGAAAAAGTGCTGCACGTATATGCACTGTATGAATGTTTATGGAAAGGGGTGATTGGCAAAACTGCTCTGTAAAGAGCTCTGAGTGGTCATCAAGACTAGAAAAGCGCTAAACTATTATAGACCATTTACCATTTTTACAAAGTAGCGGAAATTGAATTTCGGACAAAACCTTGATGATTATACTGTGCAAACACTGTATTTATCCACATTAAAATCAGGGTGATGGTGGGAAATCATTTTAACATAACAAATCCTTTTTATGTGAAAATTACCAGCGTTTGAAAGACCTTTGCCCTCAAATGCTCAACTTTTACAGAGCTAAGGAAAGTAGCTTTATTTCTGATTTAGTTTGTGTCACATCAGTCTATGCCTCTCTGGCTTGTGTTTGTCATTGGGATCAAGACATTTCCAAGAATTACCTTATGTAACCGCCAGACGGGGGTGGGAAGTAATAATGTACAAACACTTTATTACTATACTTAATTAGAGTTTGTAGTTATTTTTACTCTGAACATCTCAGCACAAATATCTATATATTCTACCCCTTATATTTTCAAAGCAGGATTGTTACTTTTGTTTTAAGGCTTTTTGGAAAATTATTCATTATTTTACATTGACTTGAGTAAAGAGGTTGAGTGCTTTTACTTTTAGAGGTGTCATTTATGAAGCAAGTATATTTACTTCTACTCAAGTAAATAATGTGTGTATTTTTTATAATAAGAAAAATATCTTTATTTGTATAGCAATTATTTAAACGAGTTTACAAAGTGATTCACACAAAAGTCCATTGCAAAATTAAGATTTGATTGTAACATCTGCTGCCGAAACTAAAACAGGACTAGATTTATAATTTTTGCTCTAGTGGGCGGAATCACTTGTCCATTTCTACAAGAGTTTAGTCCACAACATGCTATCTCTAAATCCATAGTAGTGAATGCTCATGACGATATGTAGGAGGAAAAATTTCTCACAATTTTGATGCTCTCTTTTCTCCATTATGTGGAAAATAAAACACCATGTATTATGTATAAATAAAACCTACAGCTCTCAGCCTCTCATTGTGCTTCTCAGCAGCAGTGATGTAGTTGCCAGGGGTGACCAGCTTGTCGTTGATACAGGAGACGTAGCAGCCGATCCCACTCATCTGGGTTGAGACACTGACTGGACACTGCTGTACCTGAGACTTCAGCTCCGCTGTCTGGACAAAGAGACAGAAACACACAAGTACGATGAGTTGCATCTAATACAGGTAACCATTGCAGGAAAAAACATCTTAAATTCTCACCAGGTAAATCTGTGGAAATATTGATTGAATCTTGTGGTTTGGCCTGAGGAAAGATTAACTGTCTTCCCTGCAAACAGACTTCAATGTAAGCTTCTGATATGGATGAGCGGTGTAATGTAGGGAAGCAGGGCGGCAGTGAGCAGCCTGAGGCCAGAGTTTAGGTCAAAAGCTTCCGGCTGTTAATTAAGGTTCACTGCAGACGAGCTCTCGGTACCATTTAGCATTTTTCACGCCTGTGGCACAGATTGATGATGCTTTGAATAACACGAAAAAGCAGTAAGGACTTAGTTCAATATTTAATTATCAATGACCTTTTAAAGTCTCATCTCAGAAAGGAACAGTGTATGTTTCATGCACCAGGCTGATTGATAAGGGTTAAGTGTCACTTTATAACATTGCAAGGATACAAGAACAGCTATAAAGTCAAATAAATCTCAGTAAGCAGAGATTCAATTATTTCCTAATGGATTCGGACTGACACGTGTCCAACTGTGATCAACATAAACCTCTCGGGTTGGAGTCGTCAGAGTAAATGAGAAAAACTGAGCGAAATTTCCACCAAGCAAATAAATTAATAAAATCAACAGTCAGGGAGGGCTCGATTTGAGCGATCTATATAAATAATCTAAAAACGTCAGAAGAAGGATCCTGTGCCAGGTGCAAGTTCCACAAAGGTTCATTGGTATTTTGAGAGTAAGATGAGATAAAAGGATGCTGCACACCTAAATGTGTTTTTTAGGCGGCAAACTAAAAGACATGACTGTTCTCTGATGAAACACTTGAATGCTGGTTTTAATATCACATTAATTAACTAATTTATTTTAATACATTTATGGGTTGAGTGGATTGGGTCCAGAGTTTGAAACTGTCTTGGATCTTTCAGGGCCAATGCTTATGTACAGTCACTTGCGTTGGACATCTCAACGTCATGACATATATTTGATAAGGTTAATCTCAAAAGGTGAGATGGAATCTTTTTTAAATCAGTTTTTAAACCATTCAGACGTCCCCCATCCTCTCCTGCCCCTCCCTGTCAAAACGGTGTGTGGGAGAACTGGTGACTGACATAGCCACTTGTATAAGATGCTCAAAGAACTCAGGATCACCAGGCTCTTTAGACTTTTCTAGTCTTGATGACCACTCAAAGGGCTTTAGGGTGCAGTTTTTTACCATTCATCTATTCACACAATCCATTCATACAGTTCATCTATGACCGGCACTTTTCTTCTATGAGGGGGAATATGGGGTTCAGTATTTTGCCCCAGGACTCTTCGGCATGCAGATGAGACAGACTGGGATTGAGCCATCTAGTTGGAGGACGAACGCTCTACCCCTGTGCCTTTGTGGTCTGACTGATTGACAAAAAACTGTACGGGTTGCCAATTAGAAATATATTTTCTCACAGTAGTTTTTTTTGTTCTGTTTGATGTTTTTGTTCTGTTTTTCAGAGTATTTGATTCGGTATCAGAACAATTTAAGAAAAACATGTAAATGTGACCTGATCCTCTGACAATTCTAAAATAATTCCTCTAACAACTGTGGTTTGTATTTGATGTGCTGATAAAAAAGAGAAAAGAGAAGAAAGAGAGGAGGCGGCATCATGAGGGCACCAGGCTGCTGTTCTGTGATGTGTAAAGAGAGCAACAAACAGACAGAGGTCTCTGTGGTGTGTGTCTTTGCTGATCTGGAACGAGCCCACCAGCATCATTAGAGAGACAGAGGGTGTGTTACAGTGAGATACCTGCAGGAGGGTGAAGGTTAGTGAGTCATACACTACCTTTGCATGACAAAGGCACAGACACACACACACACACACACACACACACACACACACACACACACACACACACACACATACACACACACACACCTATTGAGAGCTGGTATCAAAACAATGAATAAATACACATGCTTTCTGATTAAGACTAAAACATTTGGTTTGATTTCAAAATTATTATTATGTGGGAACAAACACCATTCTAAATTACTAGGGTTTCATTCCCTGCCAAAACTGCAGATAAATTATCATAACATTTTATTTATACAGCTTTATGATGTGTGTTTGACCTTCTTTGTAAAGTCCCTTGAGATAATGTGTATTGTGATTTGGCGCTGTTCAAATACAATTTAATTGTTTATTTTCCTAATTCTGGCATAATGCATATCTTTGAGGTGGACAAAGGGATTGATAAGAACCCAGGTGACTTTAAAGATAGGGGGCGCAGCTTTAAAAATAGAGGGAGGAGTTAACAGAGCTTGAAGTAGAACTGCTGCTCCCTGCCATCAAAAGAGGACAGCTGAGGTGTATGCTTCTCATTAGGACGCCTCCTATGTGCCTTTCTTTGGAAGATACTGGGCACGACAAACCAGGAAGACACCCCAGGTTAGACCTTGCTTGAGGGACTACACATCCCATCCTACCTGGGAACACTTCAGGATCCCCCCAAGAAGAGCAAGAAACCATCCTCTACTGGCTGCCCGAATAGGCAGAACACAATGAATGGAAGGGCAGGGGACTTAGATAAGTCATTGATGCTGTGGCAAGGGATGAGAGTAATGTGTACATCAACCCCTCTGCTCAACCCGAGCTGTCATGCTACCGCCTACTCGTACCATGGTCCATAACGTTTTTAAACAAACAGTCTGACCTCATAGTTCCAGCGGCCCTGTTACTGCCATGTATTGAATTAATACTACTTAAATTTGCAGATCAATTCTTTGGACTTTTGCATTCAACAAGTCCAACGAGACCAGATACTATGACCTGCAGGTTGATCGGCATCCAATCTTCACACTGTATAATCTCCATTTCGGACAGTAAACCAAAATCAATCGTTTCACTTCATCCAAACAAACTGCTTTAACCTGACAAAACAAATATAACTGGCTCTGTGGATTATTCTGATGGGACTGGCCGAAGGGGGTCAGCAGGCAACGAATTAACATTGGTTACTCTGCCTCCCTCAAATGCAACTTCAAAGATTAGCTACTCTCCTAACGTTACCACACTTAACATGTCTTCTTCCACCATCACCCAAATGATCACCATTCAATTCCTGTGAATCCAGATTTTTCATATATTCCATTTTTTATATTCAATGTATTTGTAAGTATTTCCTTCCTCGTAGATATTCATCAATAAATCTCATATTTTTGTATCTGTTGTTGCCTTCTGTGTTCTTTTGAAGTAGAGAATGGAGATCAATTGAATTGAGAATTTATGACTCTATCAAAATGACAGACAGACGGTAACTTGTTTCTTTACAGGTTGAGTGTGGAGGATCTAGTGGCATCTAGTGGTGAGGTTTCAGATTGCAACCACCTACAAACCCCCTTACCTCACCCTCCCCTCTCCACGTGTGTAGGAGAACGTACAGTGGCTCACAGGAAACGTAAAAATGCGACAGACTCTCTTTAGAGCCAGTGTTTGTTTGTTTGTTTGTTCTATAGAAACATGTTGGATCAGCATGACGGACTCTGTGGAGGAGGACCTGCTCCCGATATGGACGATAAGGGCAAATTTGAATGAAACCAAATAATTGACAATTATAATTATTATATAACATGTCTGCTAATAGATCCTCCTTAATCCTACACACTGGACCTTTTAAATTGATGAAGCAAAGTCGGAATCAAACTAATTACTGTAAAATTAATTCTTGAGAGAGGTGTTGCTGTGACCATTCGTCTTGTTCAAGAATCTCATTCCCACATGCTCTCTGTCACTAATAGGATTTTTTAATTTGCAATTGAGTATCATGTTCTGTCTCATGCCTGAATGTGAATGCAGTTTTGCAGTAATTAGTGACCTTTAAATAGATAGATAGATTACTTTATTCCCCGAGGGGAAATTAAGTCGTCATAGCAGCCGGTACATTTGAATACAATAAAATACAATACAATAGAATAAAATATAAAATATAAAATATTGCGGTAGAAAGAATAAAAACAGAAACACAAGATAAAATAGGTAGATAAGGTGCAGTGGCAGATGATGGTAATAGTACTGATGATATGATAGTAATGTTATTGTTAGACAGTATATAAAAGATAGTACAGTATATATAGTATATAATATATATTTATATATGATAGTAATTATACCAATATAATAGCAGTATATAGTAATAATAGCAGCAACAGTATATATAATAATAATAATAGTAAAATATAATAATAATAACATGTACACATGTATAAATAAAATATGTGTATATAGACTTATATATACAAGGAATATACAAAGAGTATGATATAATATATGATATATAGTACGGGTATCAATATAAGTATTTGGCGATACAATAGATAATATAATATACTGTGAGTGTAAGAATATGTAGACAGAGTGTGCAAAAGACAATATTATTGTATAAAGTGATGAATTGAGACAGGTATATTTAGATCAGTTCTGTGATGGTGGCTCTGACAGAGGTAGAGGAGTTGTATAGTCTTATTGCGGTTGGGAGGAACGACTTCCTGTATCGTTCCTTAGAGCAGCAGGGTTGAATGAGTCTGTGGCTGAAGCTGCTCCTTAGCTTGTCCAGTGTTTTGTGGAGGGGGTGAGACGGATTGTCCATGATTGCCAGCAGTTTTGCCAGCATCCTCTCCTCCACCACCTCCTCCAGGGTGACAAGCTTAGAGCCAACCACAGACTCTGCCTTCCTAATCAGTTTTTTCAGTTTGTTGGCGTCCTTAGCCTTGATGCCGCACCCCAGGACACCACAGCAAAGAAGATGGTGCTCGCCACAACAGACTTATAAAACATCTGCAGCATCCTGTTGCAGACATTGAAGGACCTGAGCCTCCTCAGGAAGTAAAGCCGGCTCAGGCCCTTCTTGTAGACGGCCTCTGTGTTGGTGGACCAGTCCAGTTTATTGTCCAGTGTGACACCCAGGTACTTGTAAGCAGGGACCACCTCCACAGCCGTCCCACCGATGCAGACAGGAGAGGGCAGGGGCTTGTTCCTCCTGAAGTCCACCACCATCTCCCTCGTCTTCTTCACGTTGAGCTGCATGCGGTTCTCCCCACACCACTTCACAAAGCGGTCAACCAGGTCCCTGTACTCAGCCTCCCCTCCGCCCTCAACACACCCCACAATGGCCGTGTCATCAGAGAACTTCTGCAGATGACACGTCTCAGTGCAGTGCTTAAAGTCAGCAGTGTATATGGTGAAGAGGAAGGGGGACAGCACAGTTCCCTGGGGGGCCCCGATGTTACTGATCAGACGATCAGACACACAGTTCTGTAATCTCACAAACTGTGGTCTGCCCGTCAGATAGTCATCGACCCAAGCGATGAGGGGAGCACTCACCTGTGTGCCCTCCAGTTTGGCCTTCAGCAGTCTGGGCTGGATGGTGTTGAAGGCGCTGGAGAAGTCGAAAAACATGATCCGGACTGAGGTGTTGGGTCTGTCCAGGGAGGAGTAAGCCTTCTGCAGCAGGTAGATGATTGCATCATCAACCCCAACACGGGGCTGATATGCAAACTGCAGGGGGTCTTGTGATGGGCCCACCAGCGGTCTGAGGTGGGCCAGGACCAGTCTTTCCATGACCTTCATGATGTGAGAGGTCAGTGCCACCGGCCTGTAGTCCTCCAGTGCCGCAGGACGTCCTTTTTTGGGCACTGGGACCAGGCAGGATGTTTTCCAGAGCACTGGCACTCTCTGAAGGTGTAGGCTCAGGTTGAAGAGGTGCTGGAGAACTCCACAGAGCTGGCTGGAACATGCCTTCAGCACACGATGGCTGATGGGGTCCGGCCCCGCAGCTTTCCTCGGTTTGAGCCTCTCCAGCTCTCTCCTCACCTGGCTGGCTGTGATGTGGAGTCCAGGCTGGGGGGTGGGGGATGTCAGTGGTGGGTTTGAGGGTGGTGCAGAGATGTTTGTGTTGCAGGAGGTGGTGGGGGGCTGTGGGGGATGTGAGGATGTCCTGGGGGTGGGAGGTGTGAGAAGGTCTGTGGTAAAGGCCAGCGGGGGGGTGGGGGGAGCTGATGTGGGTCTGTTTGGTTTCATGTATTTTTAGTGAGATTTTACCAACATTTTTCTATTTTTATTGCGTCTTTCCTTCTTTTAAAGTTTGACACTGATTTTATTGCAAATTGTTTTTTCTCTGGATAACTTTTCTTTACCTGTGTATCCCGGCTGAAGACGACCACTCCTCTGTCAGGTCTCCTCTTGGGCAGGGTCTGGATGGCAGCGTGATGGTACTCCACCCCCGTCAGCCTGTGCCTGTAGCCACCCACGAAGGCCTTCTGCTGGCGAGGACGCTCGATCTCCACCACCACCTCCTGGAACCCTCCGTCATCTGGTAGTTGTGTTTGTTAGACTCATTTGTTGCTTTAATGATGAAAACCTCTGTATAAAACTATCAGAGAATTCTCTCATTCACGATAGTGTATTTTAATTTGTGATAAACTATGATGTGACTTGCTTCATTTACTGTGAAGTATTGTTGTGTGAAAATATTTTATTAGCATTAAATTTGACTGGTTGCCACAGATTTCTATTTCAAAAACAAAGTAGTGATCATTATTAGTTGTTTTGAGGTCAGTTATTGTGATTTAAATGCATTGTATTGACCTTGTTAGTGAAAGTAGATAAATCATCGAGTAGACGTCTATTAAAGGAAGACTCGGTGACCAAACATTTTGTTAAAGGGCTGGATTTGGCCCTTGGGTGGCTATTTAACTACCACTGTTCAACAATAATTCAGTAAACACAAACACACACACACACAAGCACACACACTCTGTAAAGGACAGTGCAGAGGGCAGGGTGTTCGTACCTGTTTGGACTCGGACACTGATGACATCCGGCATACTGTCATGCTCTGGAGGACGAAGGGGGCGGAGTGGATGGGTGATCGGGTCGGTGGAGCTCATCTCCAGCCGGGTAGAGCTGTGAGGCCGGACGCCAAGCTCCATCAGGCTCTGCTTGTCCTCCACCACCCTCCCTGGAAAACCACATCAGATCATCTAGTTACAGATTTAGTAAGAGCCCCCCCCCCCCCCCCAAAAACAATAAATAAAACATGATAAGAATAAACCAAATTTGTAACTTATATAATAAATTGCCACTCCTCTACTAGCCACAACAAACCATGGTGACATCAACACGTAAATCAAATATGTTTAATAAAATGTTTAGTGCGTAAGAGATGACAGCAGATTAAAAGTACTTTGTGTTGGGGCTAGAGGGTTTAAGAATCGTATTCCTTGACATGGGCACAGCAGATTAATGATGACTCAGCCTGATACCTACTAAAGAGAGTGGTGAAAGGTCCAAAATAATAAAGAGGGACAAATTTGGCATCTGATGTGGATAGTGGTGGAGGACTACAATCGGGGCGGCAGCCGATGCTGTATCCTGTTCATTTTCTTACCTCATCATATCATCATCCTGGTGATGAATTCTCACATTAAGCTACTTTCCCCCAACCCCTAAAAAAAAGAAAAGAACAATGAACTGTTCTTTTGAGCGGCTCTTTGAAAGGATCGGAGCCATAAGATCCAGCTCAGTTTCTGTAAAAATATTATGATGTTGCAGTGAAATTGACTCTCGACCTCTTGAATAGAAAATGTCATCACTTCATCAGTAGATATCTGTGTGAAATGTTCTCATTGTTAGCATGAGAACTCTTTGAGGTCACAATGAACTTAATGTTTTACCTTTTACCACCGTCACCCGGTCAATTTGATATTTTTTCTGCCAACCAGCAAAGTTGTAGAAAGTCTGTCCAGTGTTAAATAATGGGATATTCATTGTGACTGACAGGCATGAGACAAACATTTTTGTAAGAGCGCTGGTTCTGGCTCATAGGTGTATATTTAAATACCACTGCTACAAAATAATTAAATATACACATACACACATGCACACACAGACATGTTGGCTGTGTGCTGTCCCCAACAGTTATGTTGTATTAAGTCTCCCCTCCTGTTAGTGTTAGATAATGGCTGGAAAAGTATTTTTGTAGAATATGATGACTTTACATGACGCTGACCTTTGATGCGTTGGATCGAAAATGTCACCACGTCATCATTTTATCCCAACAGACCTTTGTATGAAATCTTGTCACAGTTAGCATTCTTAGAATTTGTGAGGTCACAATGACTGTAATGTCTTAGAGTCAGTTCTTTCTTGAGTCCAGCTGGTATGACATTTAAAGAAATCCCCTAAAGGGGAGAGGGATACTGCATTCACATGAACGGGAGGGACCGCCAGGAGACTTACCGTCCAAAGAGATCTTCAGCACCTCTACAGGAACCCTGAGCTCTGAGGAGAGGTGACACTTCAGCTCCTGAATGCTGAGACCAATTGCGAACGCCACCGTCATCACATGACCGTCTGGCACCAGCACCACCTTCACTGCAATCGCGTACAGAGACACAAGTCACAGTCTGTGGGTTGACATCTGAACTCTGCCAATGTCTTTGGAGTTTGGATTCTAAGAATTTTAGTTTAATGAGATTAATCCAAGAAAACAAAATGTTTTATTTCTTAGGAAGGGATTTTGATTGTAGTTTATATTATTATAATAAATAACAGACAATGAGTTACTTAGTCCACTTTAATCTCCAGTGCCCAGCTATTTGTTAAAGCGTTTACAAGATATATTGTCGTGCTGGATGAATCTTCTTCAGTTTACTTATATTATTTAATTTATCTTCACAAAGGATACACTATCAAATAGAACTGAATGAACTGAGGCAGCATTAGGACCAGTGTGATGATGAATGTTTAAGCCTCTTACTTTTCTTTCTCTTCCTTTTTATCTTGGATCTGTATGATGCATAACAACTTGCTATTTAAATCACATTTTGTTGGATTTTCCTTTTCTAAATTTGTTTTCCTACACATTCCGTTATGTAGAACCTCATCACTTGTTACCTTGGTAACAACTGCATTTTGTAATATCACCTTCGCTATGCAGGTGACTTTTCATCACCTTTTGTTTGTTAGTTAGCTTGATTTAACAAAAACTACTAGAAAGATTTCCATGAAACAGGATGGAGGGATGCAATAAAGGGTTAGGAAAGAACCCATTACAATTTGGTGTGAATCAAGATCAGGAGCAAATCCAGGAATTATTTTTTACTTTCTGTCAGATTGTGACCTGGGACTTCTTAAACATTTTCATTGATTTCTGAAAAAACAATTCGTGGAACTTGATGACTTTTTTTTGTGGACGGATATTTATGAGTGTGTGAAATTTGGTGCAGATCCAAATAAAAATCAGGATTTAGTGAATTTAAATGTGGTTTCATATGGGGACTGCTGGATCTTGGTGGAGGTATGTTGTCTAATGAGTGACATTTTGGTTTATTCAAGTTTTTTTGATCGCATGGTTTAATTTGCACATTTTTAAACACATTGAAACACTGGTTCAGAATCCTGCTGTTCATGTTACTTGCACCAAGATAAACAATGGATTGTTTTCTTTTAACTCAGTTTCAGACCTGTTTGTTTTCTGTGAAAAACATTGTGCATCAGGAAGATGCACTGGAGAGTTAGACTCAGAATGACATTCTAGTTACTTGATGACATTTTTTTACTTTCAGTGATGAACAATATCAGATTCAGGATGTTTATATCCTATATTACAGAGACAGTAAATCAGAGTCACACCTTCAGTGTGCTGTTCTCTAAGGCTCTGTGAGTATGTGCACTGTTTAGATGATGGGATCGTGACCGTTGTATCAATATCTAAACAATCTGTATTCGTATTGCAAATGATGACTGGTGCGTTGACACAAGTATCCATCACAGTTTGCTCATAAGGATCGAACACAGAACAGCGTGCACTCACCTGTGGCCCAGCTGTCAGCCTCTTCTCCATCAGTCCCCGGGTCTCTGTCGCCCCCTGGCGGCTCCTCTGCAGCTCTTCCACCTGGTGGTGGTCTGGTTTCTGTGATGTTTTCCTCTTGGTCTTCCTCCGCTCTCTGCTCAGACATGGCGAAGTGTTAACTGAACACTTGTCAGCCTCCTCACGACGCTGAAATTGAATAAAGAGTGAGTGACAGTGGACACGATGACACGGTGAGAAACTGCTGCTCTGCCAGTCAGACTGAGAGTCTCCTGTAATCCTGTGCTTGTTTTATTTCCTCTATTTAACGCGACTATGATCTTCAGCATCGGGCAGCTAACACCATAGGCTAACACTGTCCTCTAACCTGACCTCAGTTCGCCTGCAACGTCCCTAGTTTACACGTGGCCATAGCAACCGCCACTCCCCCGGCTTGCGGACAGGGGCGTAACACAAACATTTGTGGCCTGTAAAGGTTCCATCAGCCCTCCCCCCAACCCAACAAGGTACTGTCACGCTTTTACCAGTAACCATCTCTTCTCTCAGCTTGATATTATCAATGTTTAAAGAATACTACAAACTGTTATCTGTGTCACTCTTTTTTAAAGTCTTCGTAATTCTCTGAGAATGGAGAGGATCTCTCTTTTACTGTATTTCATGATAAAAGCAGAAATCAAGTAAGACATCCTGTTTTTTTTATACAAATAACTTGGAAAATAAGCAGCACTATGAAACTTTAAAATCCTATATACATAAGTGGAATAGGTAGTATTAAAACTGAACCCTGCTATCACCCTCTAACTGACTGACACATCTTGATATCAATTGTCATGTGCAATAATAATATATATAATAATTCATTTTAATCAGTCAAAGTTAAAATACTATCGAAAACTAATCGAGTTGCAAAAGCAATTGTTATTTTGTGCTAAAAAAATAATCAGTATTAGGAATGTGTGATAAAGATGTGTGAAATGTGTGGAAATGTATTTAAAGTTGTAAAACCAGGCTTATATCCTGTTGCCAGTAAGTGGCACTGTCATTATCACTACATGCAGACTAATAGATATGTTAAGGTCAGGGCTCTGATGAAGTTATTTAGAGCCGATCGGAAAATTGACAGTGGAGTTACAACACCTTCATTTTCAAGCTGATCAATATGTGGCACTATGACCCTAAGTTAATATTAACATATTAAATAACTCTCTTACTGTATACATATTGTTGTTCTATAGGCCTACTGTTGTTTTTCATATTGTTGTTTTATGTACAGTGCACCAAACACACCAAGACAATTTCCTGTATTTGCAAATATACATGGCAAATAAAAAAATTCTGATTCTGATTCTGATATGGAGCTATTCAGGTCGGGACTTTGATCACAGGTTTTAAAAAATGCACAGTGCAGATAAAAAACCTCCTGTTAATGGTGAATCAGTAAGTGTAATATCGACATATGAAGCTTTTCAGGATGGGACTCTAATCATAGGTGATAATTTTGGTGCTGACTGGACAATGCACAGTGGAGTCCTCTTCACAAACAAAAAGCAATAGGGTTAATAAGCGATATCAGACACAAGTTCATTGCGCAACACAGATCTTAAGTTAATTTCACTAATATTATAAAAATGTTTTCCTTATCACTTCATTACTTTCCTCCTCTATTAACTTATTATTTATTTCCTTCAAAGGTCCTACTTCCCTTTTCACTTGCATAACAACTTTTGAAATTGTTAGACTTTTTTGGTCATGTTTTAATGTAATATTGGCTTCTTTTTTTTGCATTTTCTACAACCAATGATTTTGTTGCTCTACATATGTCCAACTGCTTTCTTACTACTCTTCAAAAGACTCTTATAGTCGTCATGTGCCTCAAAAGGGAAATCGCTCTGTCCCTGTTTCCTTTCAGATCCACGATAGATTCAATGAGATTGTGTCCTGGGGACCCTTTTTTTCTTCCAGTGATTTACATTAGTATTAAAATGACCAATAAATTGACCATGTCGTATAGCGATTGATTATAGTGATACAATGACTGTGGACAGGGTTTGTACTGTTCTTACAATAATAAGCTTGAAGCTGCAAGTTTTTTACTTTGAAGTTCGGCTGTGCATGCCATTCACTAGCAAATGAATGATCAAAGGCAAAATAAATACCAAATTAAGATCAATGACACGCCTGTGGTCTTGGCTGTGTAATAGCCTTTAACTTATTTTTATTATCCTACATGTAAGGAAGAGGAAGAGTCACTGGAAACATAGCTGAGCCGTTCGGCCCTAATAGATTGGCATAATGCACCTTAAAAAAAAAAATTGCTACAAATATTTTCTGATTTATTGATATACCTTAAGCGTTGCACCATTACATAGTTTGCCTTTGGGCAATTTTGGCTATCAGAAAAATATTTAATATTACAGTTTTTCTCCATTGCTTTGGATCATTTCACGAAACAGAAATGACATTCTCAGAGCTCTAATTGCAATTGGCAAAATAGCCCATATGGTTCAGCACAACTACATAGATCACCTTCAAAAGGTCATATCTCACACAAAACAGTTAACGCAAGCTTCAAAACCAAATCATTTTCTCATATAAATAGTCAGTGCCCCCAAATTGAAAAGTTCCTTCTCGTTTGCTGTGGCTCATCTCTCAGAAAAAAAGGACATTCTCAAAGCTTTAAATACATTTGCCAAAATAACATAGAGGGTTCAGCAGAACTCCATAGCCCACCTGCAAAAGGTCATATCTCTCCCAAAACAGACAACTCATCAGTCAAAACTAAATCCTTTTCTCATACAAATAGTCAGTGCCCCCTAAATGAAAAGTCCCTTTGGCATTGTTTAAACACTACAGGTCAAAATGTTTAGATGTTTTGTAAGTATGGCAGTGGACCATAGAAATATCCCTCATGTGCACATTTCAATCTTGGCTCAGTCGTTGAATGGTCACTGAATGGTTACAGTGGATGTTTTCTTTCCAGAATACTATGTGTATCAAACAGAAAAAAGATTTATTCAAGGTTTCACATAAAATATGTTTATTGAACTCATACTGCCATGGAAATTGTTACAGTAATTGCCATACACCGTGCTTACAGTAACAGAAAATGTGTACAGCACAATATACTGTCAAACAATAAGCACATCAAAACTAAAATTTGGTATAGTGAGATATGACCTTCTGAAGGTGATCTATGTAGTTGTGCTGAACCATATGGGCTATTTTGCCAATTGCACTTAGAGCTCTGAGAATGTCATTTCTGTTTCGTGAAAGGAGCCAAAGCAATTGAGAAAAACTGTAAACTTACTGTGTGACTGGTGATCAGATGTTTGAAACTCAACCTTGATTACTAAAGTTCTAGTTGCACCTGAAAATTAAGCCAATGATCCAAGATATCCTTATTACATTATATACCATGATGATTTTCATGGTATTATGTGCCTGTACGATTTTGACAGTGGAGTGAACTATTGTGCAGGTGATGATGTACACAATGAAATTATGCCAACATGTTCTGCAGAGAACAACCACTTGACTGAGAAGCGACAGTCAGTTTTGACCAGCAATATATATTCAATTGGTAATTGGGCTAACTGAAGGCAATTGTACCTAACCGTTTGCAAAGGTGTGCTAAATCATTTGAAATTTGTGCAAGCTGTTGGAAATTGTACTTGTCATTGCAAGGATGTGCTAATACAATTGCAATTTGATTAAAGGAATGAGATATTCCAATCTGTTGTGAACAAGTGCCCAGTGGTTTGGAGGTTTGCACGTGTTGTTTTGAGAATGTCATTTCTGTTTCGTGAAATGACCCAAAGCAATGGAGAAAAACTGTATTGAACTCATACTGCCATGGAAATTGTTACAGTAATTGCCATACATCGTGGTTACACTACCAGGAAATGTGTACAGCACAATATACTTTCAAACAATAAGCACATCAAAACTAAAATTTGGTATAGTGAGATATGACCTTTTAAAGGTGATCTACAGTGCCTTGCATAAGTATTCACCCTCTTTGGACTTTTCTACATTTTGTCATGGTATAACCACAGATTAAAATTTATTTCATCGTGAGTTTATGTAATGGACCAACACAAAATAGTGCATCATTTGGAAGTGGGGGGAAATATTACATGGATTTCACAATTATTTACAAATAAAAATCTGAAAAGTGTTGAGTGCATATGTATTCACCCCCTTTACTGTGAAACCCCTAACAAAGATCTGGTGCGACCAATTGCATTCACAAGTCACATTTGCAAGTCACATAATTAGTAAATAGGGTCCACCTGTCTGCAATCTAATCTCAGTATAAATACACCTGTTCTGTGACGGACTCAGAGTTTGTTGGAGATCATTACTGAACAAACAGCATCATGAAGACCAAGGAGCTCACCAAACAGGTCAGGGATAAAGTTGTGGAGAAATATGAAGCAGGGTTAGGTTATAAAAAAATATCCAGAGCTTTGAACATCTCTCTGAGCACCATAAAATCCATCATAAGAAAATGGAAAGAATATGGCACAACCGCAAACCTACCAAGAGGAGGCCGTCCACCCAAACTGAAGAGTCGGACAAGGAGAAAATTAATCAGAGAAGCAACCAGGAGGCCCATGGTTACTCTGGAGGAGTTGCAGAGATCCACAGCTGAGGTGGGAGAATCTGTCCACAGGACAACTATTAGTCGTCTACTCCACAAATCTGGCCTTTATGGAAGAGTGGCAAGAAGAAAGCCATTGTTGAAAGGGATCCATAAAAAATCCCGTTTGGAGTTTGCCAGAAGCCATGTGGGAGACACAGCAAACATGTGGAAGAAGGTGCTCTGGTCAGATGAGACCAAAATTGAACTTTTTGGCCTCAATACAAAACGCTATGTGTGGCGAAAACCCAACACTGCCCATCACCCTGAGCACACCATCCCAACAGTGAAACATGGTGGTGGTAGCATCATGCTGTGGGGATGCTTCTCTTCAGCAGGTACAGGGAAACTGGTCAGAAGAGAGGGAAAGATGGATGGAGCCAAATACAGGGAAATCCTTGAAGAAAATCTGATGCAGTCTGCAAAAGACTTGAGACTGGGGCGGAGGTTCATCTTCCAGCAGGACAATGACCCTAAACATACAGCCAGAGCTACAAAGGAATGGTTTGGATTAAAGAATGTTAATGTCTTAAAATGGCCCAGTCAAAGCCCAGACCTCAATCCAATAGAGAATCTATGGCAAGACTTGAAGATTGCGGTTCACAGACGGTCTCCATCCAATCTGACTGAGCTTCATCTTTTTTGCCAAGAAGAATGGACAAACCTTTCCATCTCTAGATGTGCAAAGCTGGTAGAGACATACCCCAAAAGACTTGCAGCTGTAATTGCAGCGAAAGGGGGTTCTACCAAGTATTGACACAGGGGGGTGAATACTTATGCACCCAACAGATGTCAACTTTTTTGTTCTCATTATTGTTTGTGTCACAATAAAATTTATTTTGCACCTCCAAAGTACTATGCATGTTTTGTTGATCAAACGGGAAAAAGTTTATTTAAGTCTATTTGAATTCCAGTTAGTAACAGTAGATAATGGGAAAAAGTCCAAGGGGGGTGAATACTTATGCAAGGCACTGTATGTAGTTGTGCTGAACCATATGGGCTATTTTGCCAATTGTACTTAGAGCTCTGGGAAATAATTTCTGTTTCGTGAAATGAGCCAAAGCAATGGAGAAAAACTGTAAACTTACTGTGTGATTGGTGATCAGATGTTTGAAACTCAACCTTGATTACTAAAGTTCTAGTTGCACCTGAAAATTAAGCCGATGATCAAAGAGATCCATATTACAGTATATACCATGATGATTTTCATGGTATTATGTGCCTGAAAGATTTTGACAGTAGAGTGAACTATTGTGCAGGTGATGATGTACACAAGGCAATTATGCCAACATGTTCTGCAGACAACAACAAGTGGACTGAGAAGCAACAGTCAGTTTTGACCAGCAATATATATTCAATTGGTAATTGGGCTAACTGAAGGCAATTGTACCTAACCGTTTGCAAAGGTGTGCGAAATCATTTGAAATTTGTGCAAGCTGTAGGCAATTGTACTTGTCGTGTGCTAGGATGTGCTAATACAATTGCAATTTGATTAAAGGAATGAAATATTCTAATCTGTTGTGAACAAGTGCCCAGTGGTTTGGAGGTTTGCACGTGTTGTTTTGAGAATGTCATTGCTGTTTCGTGAAATGAGCCAAAGCAATGGAGAAAAACTGTAATATCAAAAAGAAATGACATTAAAGCTACCTCGGGGCACCACTCTTCAAAGGAGGGGAAAAGATAGCCGATTTATCAACTAAGTCTGATGAAAGTACTAACTACAAATTTGGAATTCTGATTCATGTTTAAATGAATAACTATAAGCAAAATAACCACGCATTTAGTTAGCAAAGTTTAAGCATATGTAGTACTTGACAGTGTAGAGGTTGAGAAAATCCAAACTTATGCAACATTCATGAAGGCAACATGTGTGTTAAAGAAAAACATTTATTGTGAAAATAATAAAAGTATAAACACACAAACTAAGGTGTACTTACTTTATAGAGACGTGCAGATTTATATGTGAGTATGCGTGTTTATGTGTGTGATTGTGTGATTGTATTTTTCTAAATGGCGGCTGGCCACTATGAAGACAAAAGACCCCCTGGAATGGTGGGGCACCGTGGCTGTGTTAAGTTTCAAACAAACCGATGTTTCTGCCATGATCATATAATAGCAGCTGCATTTAGTGGAAACCCTGTATTTGAATTTTTTTGTTGCCACTGTTCTTCAACAAAGTAATTAAAGGGCTAGTTCACGTTAAAAGGCTCTGCTCCTCACATCTCATCTTGGCCTCACTGTGTGTCACTCTAAGTCAGAGAGTGGGGGGCGGGGCCCCGGGGCCTGTGTGTCTGAGGAGTATGGGAGCACACACACAAATAATTCTCACTCGCACGCATATTTGCAAGTTGCACTGGTGCATCTTGTTATAAATTGAGTTGCACTGTCTCCAAAAATGGTAGCAGTCTGGAGCCCTGTCTTTTAGTCATTTCCCAGTCTCCCTATATGGACAGTGACAGTATAAGAGCTTTATGTTGAGCTCCATGCTGCTATTTCAGTCTATGAGCCAGAGGAGGCGACTTGATGGCCCCTGTAAAACTCCACTAATCTGCTGCTGGACATCTGCTGGATCCCAGAGATCATACAGCAAGCAGCAGAGCAGGAGGACAGGGCCCATGTGTTGACCTGTCACACAGGTCAACACTACTGTCAGAACATTTGGATAATCAATTCGGACTGACTGTTCTCCATAATGGCACAAACATTCAGAGAATCGCCTCTTGTTTGGCAATTTGTCTTCAAAGTAAAAGCACATTTTTTTTGTTATAGTATTGTTCGTTCAATGCTTTATATCGAGCTGAATTGAAGAGTTTTTCATTTGAAAAAAGGTGCTCTTTATTGTGCGGATTGTATCGATGCTTAAAAGACCTCTGAAATAAATAAATAGCACCAGCAATCACAAAACTGTTGCCTCATGAAAGGCACGGATGGACCAGTGCTGTGGGCTGATCGCCCTGTTTTCCTGCAGCCCTCACTTAAACTCGGCCGATATATAACAAGCCAATCATCAGCTCACATTTCTTAAACAAAGCAGTGTAAGAAAAATAGAACTGATTGATTTTGCCTTCCATTAAACCTGTAGGCAGCGGCAAACTTGTTGGCTGCATGAGTCCACGGCCTAAGCCCCAGATGCTTGTGGGATTGGGATTCCCGCCAAACACGGCAAAGACCCGGCTTAGCTCACACAATAGAATACGAAAACCGTCTATATTTAAGTGGCCAGGTGTCGCCCCAAATGCCCGCTCATTTTGTTTCTGCAGGCACACACCTACATACAAAAACACTAGAACAGTCTCTTCCATCAGAGAGTGCTGCTGACACACCTCACAGGTGAGAATCTTTTGGTTTTTATGCAAAGACATTCAGGTATTGGTTTCAACAGATACATTTTAGCTGGATGCTTGTGTCAGAATGAAAATTAACGGCTGAGGGTGGTGGTCAGTGGACTTAATTAATTTCAGAGTAATTATGTTTTTTTTCTGTCTGCTAACAGTAACATAAACACTTGGAGGTGTGGAAGCTAATGCTACTCGTTTTGTTGCCATCCATTATCCTTGTTTTTTCAT
This sequence comes from Pleuronectes platessa, assembly GCF_947347685.1. Taxonomy (NCBI): domain Eukaryota; kingdom Metazoa; phylum Chordata; class Actinopteri; order Pleuronectiformes; family Pleuronectidae; genus Pleuronectes; species Pleuronectes platessa. Next base: position 24,274,028 of record NC_070632.1, read on the forward strand.
TTTTCTGTGTGTGTTTTGAGTGTTTGTAATATTACCTTTACTAGGTTCTACTTTATTTTATTAGTGTAAAAAATGTCATTTGGCATTCATTTTTGAAAATCAGGACTTTAAAAGTAGAAGAGTTTAGAAGAACAGAAGTTTAAAGCCGATAAAAGTAACTTGAATTGGGCTTGATTAGTGGAGACTTCATTCTTCAGTTGTCATGCTTGCCCCTGGACAAATTTAACGTACTTGCATGCTTGGGTGACCTGCTGTGCAAAAACAACACAATGAACAATGTAATTGGAATTCATGCATTTGAGGTGAATGGATAAACATAGTTTTGATTTTCTGTTTTGATTTAACCAGCATTGGGTTGTTGTGAGTCAATGTCTTTCTCTTGATTTGTCCACCCTCTGCAAAAAATATAATGATATCACAGAATAACACCTTTAAATAAAGTTAGTCAAGTAATTGACTAATATGTCATGTTGAATACAGTAACATTAAAATTGTGTTAATGTGACACTGCAAAGAGATAATGTGGTTCAAGATGAAACTTGACATTTTGATGGGGACCAAACCAGAGCTTTAAGGACAGTGACCCCCCCAAGTGATCAAATATTATTTGTAGTCAATAAGCTCAAAAATGCCCAACCCCCTGTCTTTCTTTGAAAATCTAAACAAAATCAAGAATTTGGGAAATAGACCTCAATTGAGTTATGTATGAGCTGGAATCATGTTTACTTCCTGCAGAATGATAAACACTTATGAAGATTATGGTGAAGAGGAGCTGAATGATTACATCGTCCAGCTGAGTATTCAAAACTCCTGCCAGGATGCCTTTCTAAAATCTGCAGCCAGGTATTGTAGCCACATCCAAACCACCACACTCCTTAAAAAACAACAAAACAAACTATCTTGTGCTTCGTCTGCTTTTAGTTTAGCAGCGGCGACAGAGGAAAATCTGAGAGTCCTGGCTGCTATTGAGCAAGGTAGGCCGGACACTACACTCACATCCACCATCACGACAGAGACATGTACATTTGAGCTGATGGCTGAATGCAGAAAGTAAAGAGTAGATAGATAGACAGACAGACAGACAGACAGACAGACAGACAGACAGACAGACAGATTGACAGACAGACAGACAGACAGACAGACAGACAGACAGACAGACAGATAGATAGATAGATAGATAGATCTTGAGGATCTTCTTGCAGACACTCAAGGAACTGAGCCTCCTCAGGTAGCATACCCTTCTTGCCTTGGCGTTGGTGTTCAAGCTTATTATCCAGTTGTAACTGGATTACTGTTCAACATGCCTGGAAGTTTCTGTTTCTTGCCTCTTCTCTCTCCGGAAATCCCTGTGATGTGTTCTCATTGCCGTTGTAACCAGGTGAGGTGTCGGTGCTGAGGGAGATGCTGAGCCACACCTCCGCCTTCAGCGTGCCGGACTGTCACGGCTGGCTTCCCCTCCACCGGGCTGCATCCCAACCACTTCTGGAGGTTCTGGAGACTGTCCTGACATGTAAGTACATTTGTTCAGTAGAAGCTCAGATTTGATTCATTTATTGGACCATTTTAATAATTTCTAAAAGTAACTACTTTAAAATGTAATTAAATGCTTCTTTGTATGGCCTTACACTTTTATTAGTGTTGAACAGTACAATCAACCTACTCTTTCCACAAACCTCTGTCCATCTTGTGATGCCAATAAAAACAATGTAGTGTATTGAAATCTCTCTACTAATAAACAAAAGTTTATTTATGTAGAATGTATATCTTGTGAACCATTCATCTAATCGGCTTCACACTCAGCATGTGTATTCTTAGTGGTCGTGGGAAGTGCAGTCGAGTTTGGTGCGATTTGGACACGCGATGTATTCAATACTACCGAATAATTTATAAACAAGGGAACTTCTCTGTAGAAGTCAGCCTGTATTTGTGTATATATATATACAGTACATGCATTTAATGAACAATTTTGATATAATAATCACGCTGTAGTTTATCATAAGGGTGTCATTGTAGTAAGTGCAACATATTCTGATATGATGTACACTTGTTTTGCAAGTACAGAATAAAATAAATATCGTTTTGTGACAATAAAAATGTTCTAATAACGAGAAAACAAATACTTAACTTTTTCCTCAATATAAATCTTATAGCAGCAAAGGGCAGCAGATCAGTCATGACTTGTTTGTTGCTGGAAACAGTGAGACGGAACCAGACAGGAAATGTGCTGTAACATCAAAGGCTAAAACGCTTGATTAGCCCTCCATGATTGGTGGGATACCTAATGATTCTGAGGAAACATTCGTCTCATAAAATGGTAATTAAACTGTAAATTGTTTGCATGTAATGTAAATGACATCTCTGTTAGCTCTCTTAGTACAAAGGCATCTGACCAATCATGGCGGGCTACGAAGCGATTTGTGTGCGTTTCCCCTGATACATGTATGTAGCTTCACCACATACCAGGATTAGCTGCAGATCAGTTGAACCTGTGATCATTGTGTCAGAGCACTGACATCCAAGCAGCTCTATAAGGCCACTAGACTTTCTCTGAACTGCCTGCCATATGGTTGAATAACTTTGTTGAAATGTGAGAGTGACGGTGTTATTGTCTTGACATCTTCAGGCTATCAAAAATGGAAGGCAACAGAACATTTCTGTGCACCCCCACCAAAGAGGTTTCTTTAGAAGTTGACGACTTTTCCCATCCAGATTCCCCTGAATTGAATATTTGGTGTGTCCCAAGTCACATCAGCTCCACCTATTAGCCACCTCAGTTACGCCTGAAACTCTCTGAGCCAAGGAAATGCAAGTGCAAGAGAGGGTGGGGACAGAGGCTTACATAACGTTTCTCAGAAGGTTAAAGTGAGCGAATGTTCAAATTAATTGTAAAGCCATGTAGTTACCATTGAACAAGTATCCAATAAAAGAAGAGCGACACACCATCACTATATGTCCTCTACCCAGGTGTGTGTGTGGGCGCTGCAGGCACCTATCTCCCCTTACAGAATAAACCTATTCTCCTTGAATAAGACACAGTTTGTCTAAGAACACCATTTCCCCAGTTAGATAATGAGCCAGCCCATATTAAGTTAGAGGGCTTTAAATATTATGACGTACAGATGTTAGAAACGGTTGAGTCGGCTTGGCAAGGTCCAAGACGTTGGAAACATGGAGTGGCATTTTGAGCCTATGTTAAACCTGTGTATGTTTGATCTCAGTACAGTCATATTATTTCGTTTTCAACTCAAAAACCAATGATTTTATTTTATTTAAACCAAAATTGAATATCTCCTCTCCTGGGCTTTCTCCCATCCCACCACCAAGTTTGATGTGAACGGTTTCAGTACTTTTTGTGTACAAATACATAAATTACCACTTTGGCAGCAGTAAAGATGACAAGCGAAGGTAACATTGGATCACATAATGTTGAATGCAGCTGAGACCACTGGCATCACCAAAACAATGGCTGCCTGAAATAACATTAACCCACAGACTGCTTCAAACAATGCAGGTGTCCAGCAGATGACAGCTGATTTCAATTGTCCTACTGGTCACAAATAACCTGTGATGTCACTTCCATTCTCTTACCCTGGAGATCAGACAGCAGTTACATGTCCACAGCTCACTGGCTCATCTGCCAGGTTAACATAGCTGTCAGTCTGACAGCAACACTAGGAATGTACATGTTCAACTCCCCTGTGATCTTGGTTGAGATGCATTCTTTATTGGATTTTGAAAGATAAATACAGGGGTAATAAACATTTGACAGAGTAAACACTAATAACCACATAAAACTGTTTAGCAAATATGTAAGTATATATATATATATGTATACTCAGAAGAATATATATACATATATATATATATATATATACTGTATGTATACAGCAACATACCAACACCAATTTACATACTTTTACAAATGCATTAAACCAGTAAAAATGACAACATAATGAAAATGATCATATGAATAAATTGAATCAGGATTAAGGAGCAGCATAGAGTAGTAGGTTGCGGCTTCATTACCCTTGCCTTGATGTGATGTTGTGGGATTGTGTTGTGTTTTATTTGTGCTGTATTTATGTTTTGATATGATATTTTTATTTGTGATTGTGTTGTGTTGTGGCAGCTCAGGGGCTCAGCCTGGAGGAGAGGACTGCAGTTGGCGGAGAGACGCCACTGACACTGGCAGTTAAAGCCGGCCTGGTGCGGAATGTGAAGAGTCTGCTGGAGCACCGATCCTCGCCTCACAACACCAACAACAAGAATGAGTCACCACTGCTACTGGGTAACACTGTAGAGCAGTAATGCTCAATACAGTAAAGAACACAAACGCGTAGACAGGATGAGACATGTAGATACATCTTTACCACCAGTGAGATAATTATGTAAAGTTTGTCCCAAGTGTAGTTAAGGCTGTATTGACCTAATTCAAAAAGGTTTGTGGGGTGTAGTTGTAAGTTGGCTAGCAACAACATATATTTAGCTTAGAGGTTAACAAGACTTTCACATTAAAAGTGCAACTTCAAACTAAAATCAGAGTTAAGAGGGAATTAAAGTTTCTGAAGAGCTGCAGGGTTTGTGACAATTCTCTGAAGGTTGGTCACCTGATAAATTAACATTGCTGATCAAAACTTTCTTAACTTTCTCGTCAACTTGCAGCAGTGAGGGTCGGCTCATATGAGATGACACACGCTCTGGTGGCTCATGGTGCATGGGTGGAGCAGGTTTGCCGGAAGAGGTGGACGGCCGTGCATGAAGCAGCCAAAGTCGGCAACGCTGACATCCTGATGCTGCTGCTGAGGAACGGCGGGCGGGTAAACCAGAAAGACGTGTCGGGGGTGACACCGCTTGCTGTGGCCGCAGAGCACGGACATTCCCACATCGCTGAGATTCTGTTGAACTGCGGTCAGTGTGAAGACAGTTTTAACTGCCGTTTTCTTGACTGTGAATGAATGAATATACAGATCAAAACATAAGGATGAAATTGTGGAGTCTTGCTATGCCAAATATTATATACCAATATTGAAATCTACCTACTAATTCCATAAATTCCTGTCAGTCTGTCTGTCTGTCTGTATGTGGAACATCTATCTTGTGAACCGTTCATCTGATCAGCTTCACAATTTGTATGCGTGTTCTAAAATGCCAGAAAAACTGCATTGCAGAGTTGCGATACAGTACTTATCCTAATACAAATTTAATTAACATGCGACCAGTGCTCTGTTGCAGTCAGTAGGGGCGGGGCAGTGTGCCTTCAGCCTGTGAACTGAGTTGAACATGTGTTCTTCTACATCCTGCAGCAATGTTTAACAACAGGGTCAAATCACGTGTCAAAATTCCTGCAGATCATTTTGATGATTTGAATATTTTGATCTCACCCTATTTGACTGACAAAGACATGAAATTCACAGGAGTTGCCAGGGCATAGCTCCATCTTGGACACATCCCTCCTAAAATCACTCCCTGTTTGGCAATTTTTCTTCAAAGAGAAATCACAACTTTTGTTTTGTTGCTTTATATTGGGCTGAATTACCGGGTTTTTATTTTGAAAAGGCGTGAACTTGGGTCTGAAGATTTTCTCGAAGCTTGACAGTCCTCTGAAATAGCGACATGCAATATATGAAAAAACAACATTCAACTTGTATAAAAGCCGGACGTGGACACTAATAAAGCAAATTCAGTTTTGCTTTAAGAAAAACATTGATATAAAGTGTAACCAGGTAGGATAAAGATAGGATAAACACACCGTTTTCTATCTTTGCTCTGCACCATAGACTGTTTATGAAAAGCTCTGTACACAACGTCCAGCACACAAACAACATAAAGTGAACATTTTTTGTATATAACTGACGAGGACTCACTAATGACAAGAAATGATTCAGAAGTAGCTGTGACACCTGAGGTCTCGAGAGGGACCCTGGAACAGAGTCAAAACACAGAGCACGGTGGTGGTGCGTTCAAGGATGTTTATTGATCGTAGGAGAGAACAGAATTGCGGGTTCGCTGATGGCTCCGTGAGGTCTTCAGCGTGGTGGTAGACAAGACCGCTGAGAGCTCCGTGAGATCTTCAGGGTGGTGGTAGACAAGACCACTGAGAGCTCCGTGAGATCTTCAGGGTGGTGGTAGACGAGACCGCTGAGAGCTCCGTGAGATCTTCAGGGTGGTGGTAGACAAGACCGCTGAGAGCTCCGTGAGATCTTCAGGGTGGTGGTAGTCAGGACGGCTCAGAGCTCCGTGAGATCTTCAGGGTGGTGGTAGTCAGGACGGCTCAGAGCTCCGTGAGATCTTCAGGGTTAAGGAAGACACGAGGGTCCAAGGGTTAATTCCTGACGCACAGAGGGAAAGACACGGGGGTTAGAATACAGGGTTCTAATCCAGAGATAGTTAACTGAGCCGAGAACGAATAACTACCACTGTAGTAACGAGGACGAACTGGCGATGACTCGCAGCACAGCCAGGGCAGATAAAGCCCGGAGTTGATTGGTGCAGGTGCGCCTGGAGAGCCGGGTCATCACCGGGATGTACAGCACCTGTGGAAAAGGAGAAACGAGAGGGGAGGGGCACTGGAGGCACAGAGGAACTGTGACAGTAGCTCCGAAAAGATACCAGAGGTCAAGAGAACAGAACATTCCAAACAGGCAGGTTTAGAATGGGCACTGGAGTTGTACATTAACAGTGAATCAACTTCCTCTCTATAAACCTGTCTCCAGTTTTAGATAAAAATGTCCTGTCCTGTTCAATCTGGCTTCCCTATTCAGGCAGCACAGTGAACTCTCAGGCCTTAAATGGGGAAAGTGTCCTGTTGGATGCAGCCGGATCAGGAAACACTGCCTGCATTCAGTTGCTGCTGGACAACGGAGCCAACCCCGACCTGCCCAGCATCACCGGACACCTGCCCATCCACAAGGCAGCATATGCCGGACACTACGAGTGAGCATCTTCTGTAAAACTTTGTCAGACTTTGGGCTATAATGAACACAGCCGCCTGGAGGGGACACAAGTTGGGCTTTAAAGGGTTGGTCAAACTATAAAGTGTCACAGGGAAAACCTTCTGCAGATCTTCACAATAAACATTACATTTACTTATTAGACAGATGCTTTCATCCACGGGGACTTACAACTAGGGACAACACTAAGCATTTTCAAAAGTGCAACATTTGCTAATTAAGAATTAAATGAGGTAGGTCAGGTAAAGAAGTGCACCAAAAAAAGTGTTGGTCGGACATGTTAAGGTGTTTCAGGGATGGAGCTGTTCTCTTAAGAGATGAATCTTCAAGAGCCTTTCGAAGGTGGAAAGGGACGCTTCATTGATCCTAGTGATGGAGGATTTCTTTCAATAAACTCTGCCAATTTAAATGCTGTTCACTTCAGGCCTTTAAATACTCTTATTGATTGGCTCTTATAGCTTAATTCAACCTATGTTTTCTGCTCCAGTGCTCTGAAAATGCTGATACCTCTGACCACTAAGAAAGCCATCAAGGAAGCAGGCCAGAGCCCAGTCCACTCAGCAGCGGAGGGTGGCCAGAGACGCTGCCTGCAGCTCCTGCTGGCTTGCGGCTTCGATGTCAACTACCGTATGAGCACCAGAAACTCAGAAAACTACCGGGACATGAGGAGGAGTGCCTTGTACTGTGCCGTTTCCAACGGGGATGTTGACTCCACCAAAGTCCTTCTGGTTGCCGGAGCGAGGACGAACCTGGACCCGCTGTGCTGCCTCCTGGTGGCAGTCAGGTCCGGGCGCTGTGAGATTGTCAAGTTGCTGCTGGCAGCCAAAGCAGACGTGAACTGCTACTTCACGGTGGTGAGCGACACAGTGTTTCCTACGGCATTACAGTACTGCCTGAAGGATGAAGTGATGATGAGGATGCTGCTCAACAATGGTTACAAGGTGGAGAGGTGCTTTCACTGTCACCACGACACCAGTCTTGAGGCTACTGACGATGTGGATGGGAAAATACCAGTGAGTGAAAGACATTACTTGTAGTTTCATATTTTGGGGAATACACTTAACTGCTTTCCTGTGAGAGTAATCTCATCAGCATTTAGTGGTTAGCTTAGCTTAGCAGAAAGATTGGAAACAGATAAAGAGCTTGTCTTGTCTCAACAAACATCAGCAAAGGTTGTACTTACCATTTTACCAGAAGCATGAAACATTTCATGTCTGACAGTACAGTATAAATAATGCATAAACTAATAAAAACCTGAATAATATGAGAATGAAATTGTAATTTTACGAGACTTAAGTCGTAATATTATGAAAAAAAGTTGTTCAATAGAAAAAAGGTCAAATGTATGAGAATAAAGTCAATTTTTGATGACTACATGTCATTTAAGAGGGGGATTATCAGAAAAAAAAGCTTTCGCCTTTGTTACAATAATGTTGTTATATTTTAATATAAGTCTCACTTTATATTTTGGCTCATCAGTACCTCTCAGTCATAAGTATTAGGACTTTGAAAAGATTGTGCAAGTAACTGTCTATTCTGAAGAAAAAAACACACAGACTTAAAGGAATTTGCTTCTTTTGTAGAAGGAAATGTTTGTTAGTGGTCGATTGTAAGGTTATCATTGGTTAAATGAAATGTTATCCGAGGGTGTTTTATAGTTTCACAGGAAACAATGAAATTCAAATTTAAGTTCCAGATGGAGTGAAACTCTGGCTGTTGTCCTCAAAATGTTTATTTCCTCAAAATGTTTTTTATTATTTCTTAAAATATGATTACTTTTTCACCTTAGGTTACAACATTATTCCCATAATAATACATTATTCGCATAATATTACAACATTAATCTCATAATATTACAACATTATTCTCAAAATCTAAAATGTCCCTCTTTATTTGGCCTTGGTCTTATACTCAGTCAAAGCTAAAGCTTGGGCATGTCATTCGTCGCAAAATCCACCAAATCTGAAATCTGGAATGAAGGATTATGCCAACAATCTTTAATCACAACAAATTTGAATGTCTGTTTTTCTCCAGTTCTGTGAGTTCATGAGTCTCTGCTGTCTCATGCATCTGTCCGGGAACGTGGTCCGGATTCTGCTGGACTACGTCAGCCACGTCCACATCTGCTCCAAGCTCACCCTCATCCTGGAGAAACAGAGAGAGTGGCCTGAAATATGTGAAATCCTCAGTGAGTTCACTCATAATGTTACGACATGAAGTATCAGGAAATGCAGACTAACCTGCTGAAAAAACAAGCAGATGCAACATCACACTGTGAAAACTAACTTAATTAATCACAAGAGGCCTTTTCCTGATCCTCAGAGGATGAACTCTTGAGAGTTTACTGCTAGCTTGACACTCTCTGTACATTTTAGCATCACCACTGGTAAAACTCCAAGAATAGATCATATGATCAGTATGTTGCCTTCTCTCTATAGCACTTTGCTATTGCAGCTATAATGTGCAATGCAACCTGAAGGGGGCAGTAGCAGACCTGTAGACCTTTATCCTCTTTTTATCTTGTGAAAGGGTGTTTTGTAATTAAATTACCGTATTTGCTGCAGTCCCACCTGAAATCTCCCTATCTTTGCCGAATCGCAGCAGAAATAACTCAGTGATGGCGGATGTACCCGATATGGCGTTGAAGGTCGACCAATCACATTAGATTTAAAAAAAATTGGCTGTATATAAAAGTGGGAGTGTCTGGGGCACAGAGAGCTGTGTCCAGTGCAAAATCTGCAACAACCATTTAAAGAGAAGCCTCAGTCTCATGGTTACCAAAAGTTTAAGGACCTACATTCACCGTCATTTACCAGGCGCCCCACACCAGGAAGTATTTTTACACTATTTAGACAGAAATTAGCCAAATACAATTTAAAAACAATTTATTTTGAATACTCACAGGTGCTTACAGTCTACCAGGAGCATTGTACAAGTAAATTATTATCACCTAATTAATTTATATCAAAACATTGTAAATAGGCTGTCTTTTCTCAGGATGTTGAAGGGGGCAGCGCCCCAGTGCCCAGTGTTAACAAGCCACTGGTGATGTTATCATTCTGTTTTTCATACTCTCACTTGTGTGTTTCTTGACAGTAAGAATTAAAAAGAGTAAAATGATTTTCTGTAACCTTGCTCTCCAGGCAGTCCTCGCTTCCTCAGACACCTGTGCAGACTCGTGATTAGGAGGAGTTTGACACTGAAGAGACTCAATAATCCTGAAATCATGAACTCACATGTTTTCCCTCCCCGACTGAAGAGCTTCATACTGTACCAGGAACTTGATCTCTACAATCAGGACCCTGAACACATCATATAAGAACCGCTTATTTTCAGAGGATATAACTATTTTACTATTATAAGATATATACTATATTATACTTTGTATATTTGAAATGTGAGTATTGTGACAGACTTATCTGTGACTTTTTTACAGAAAATGTAAATATCAAAAGCAAACTGGTGTTTGTTTTTGGAAACATTTCAGGTCATGTGCTGCATGTGCCCATATTATTGATTTCAAATGGATATGTGATATAAAACTGATCAAAACATGTGGTACTTCTTTTCCTATAAGAGTCCAAGATAATGTTGATCAGTTCATCACCCTCCAGGATATTTCAATTTACTTTAGTAGTTTATTTGCCTAGTTTATTTGCCTCAGTGCGACCACAAATATTCACTTATGCACTAAATTTGGATTAATCAACCATTAAAAGTAGTCTATTGTTATTGTACAATTTCCTTGTGTTTAAGGAACATTTGCCAATAAACTTCAGAGATCAGTTTAAAAAAAATATTTAGTCATCATTAGGTCCCAGTGAGCCACAACATCTTTTTAAGGAGGTCAGGAAGATTTGAAAAGCAAATAAAAACTTTATTGGTTTTCATGGGATTTGTTGACAAGAAGAAAAATATTGAAAAACAACAGCCTTTAAAAGTTGTGTTTTACTTTGTTAGCCATTTGAATGAAGTTTTCCTTGAACAATGTAAGTTTATGTCAGTCTCTCTGTGTATGACCTGTCAGCTGCAATCTTTTTGGTTTCAGTGCTGATTGCAGGAAGTCCATGCACATCAGCAATGATTATTGATTATGGTAATCTGGAGCTTTTAATTCAGTGAAATTATTTCCAACCAGTTAAAAAATAAACGCTGAAGGCTTTTTTTAATATATAAAGTACTTTCTGTAGTGCAGCTATGACATTTTAATTGTGACACATTCTGCCAGTTAAGCCGTCAGTCATTTCATTTCTCAGGACTTTATTATTTCAACTGCTTCTCTTCGACTTGTTGTCTAACAGCATGTGGACTAATTTCTGTACTGAAAACATTGTTGTTATCAGATGAATTATAATTACACATTAAATATTCATACAACTGCTCGGTCATCGTTGTTTGTCATTAGCTGTGGATATTGTGAGCAGAGTGACACAACTCTCCATTAGGTGCAGTGGAATGGTCTGCACGTTAAATACACTGGAACAGATGACACCTATAAATAGCATTGTGGTCTGTGTGTGTGTGCGTGGGTTTAGGCGGGGACACTAAGTTAAGATATAAACACTGTGTATCTTGTAGATTCCAATTCACACATGATGTAAAGTTCTTCAGAGTTTGATGTCAGTGAGGTGTCTGGGTCACCAGTGTTGTTGCAGGGGCCAAAGTGTCCTGAAAATAAGATTATAGGATTAAATATGATAGGATTAAAGCCAATAAAATAAAAACAGAAGCGCTCAGGAAGAAGGAAACGGGTAATTTTAGGCTTTACCTTTCATGACCAAACTGTCATTTCAAACTAAAACAAATCTCTGTCCACACCAGTGTTTTGGCTTTGTATCAATTTTATTCCCTGTCCATAAAACACTCATCATATGACCACTCCTACACTCGGTCTGCACATGCCGGCATACACAGGAAGCATTAGGTTGTAAGTTAGAGAACTGTCCCAGATGCTTGAATAGAGGCTCGTCTCCTACACATGTGAACAGTTGTATCATTGTAAAATACAGAATTTAACTGGTTTTATCAACCAGCTTGTTTTTCACTAGATAGCTTGTCAGCCTTGGGGCTATGACACTAAAGAAGATCTTGCCTTCTACATTGAGGAGACTGATGGGCTGGAATTGGCTGATTTGAGGATTCAGCTCTGCCCCAAGCTTTGGGTATAATTGGATTCACCCATGCCACTCTTATTAATTTCAACAAGAAATGATATGGGACACTGTCCAGGTCTGGGGCTGATGATGCTCTTGCCATCCCTTTGCACCCATTTCGGAGGGCATTTGGCTGCTCAATAGGTGGGTGATCAGAGGGAATTGCTATCGGATCATGTCTCTTCCGATCAGAGTGTGTCCTGTCCAGGTGCTCCTCTAAGTTTAAATAGAAAATGGTCTGTATTTATAGTCTTGCAGATCACTGGAAGCACTTTACAGTAGAGTTTCTTTCCATTCACACACACATTCATACAGTGCTTCTATGAGCAGTATGAGGGACAACCCAAGGTTCAGAATTAGATATTTAGATATTTTAGCTACATGGTCAGCCAATGCATTGCCTCGTGAAACAGAATCATTAGAGCTGGTGTGGACATCACATTTTACAATAGCAATACATGTTTGTAACTGACATGCGTCTAATAGTTTACAATTAATCATAGTGCTTAACAAGGTGTGGCCTCCTCTGCCCTTAATCAACGAGAGAAAGAAACAATACCAAAATAGCTCAGAATAAAATCCATAAACTGTCTGTCTCTGGACATTCAGTTGATGGTCAGATTCAGTTGCACTGAAACATTTACCACTCATTTGGATCTATAAAAACATATTTCTCATGGTGTGATCGGTCACACTGACGGGACATCATGACCAGATCATGAGTGAGCATGATTATAAATAAAATAAAAAATAAATGTGCACTGCCACACATTGCTCCACCAGATTAAAATGGAAGCTCTTTATTTATCAGTTTCCATAGTGATTAATAGTATCTGAGCATTCTTCATCGATGAGTTAATAAACTTAGTTGATTGAAGAAGCTCAGATCAGCTGTTCTGGTGCTGAAAACCCATCTTGTTTGCACTAAGTCATTGATCAGGGTTAAACTCAGTTTGTTAAACCTGCCACACTTCCCACTCTCTTTAGTTAAAGCGAACATCAAAATCAGTCAGTGTTCTCTTTCCTTCCACCATAAGAAAGATGAGGATTATTACTGCATTCTGTCCCATCTGATTGGATGTTGTTGTGTCCTGGTGTTATCAACAGTCCTCGTCAGCACCTGGCTGAGCTGCACTGTACCTAATCCCACCCTCCTCTGGGAGAACAAGGGTTTCCCTGACAACACCACAACCTTGTTTTTGTGCCATGTTACATAACGCCCCACAGCTCCATCTCCGATGTCTCCCCGCAGAGTTTTGCTCCTTTCATTTCCTTGGCGTACGAGTCACTGATGAGCTCTCACTGCAGGCCATAGGGCTCACATTCCTGCAGTAAGCCTATCTCATCAACCCCCCCACCAACACACCCACACACACACAAACACACACACACACACACACACTATAAAAAGACAGACGTCGGAGGCATGGGAGCCCTCCCTTCTCTCCCTGTCAGGGTCCTCTGCCAGCAGAGACCAGTAGATGAACAAGGAGTCACCACCCACCCACAACATCCCTCATCTAAAGTAATCTTATGGAGGATGAGCCAATGAACAAAATCCAGAGAGAGAGAACAATTTAAGGAATATTCACTTAAGTATAGGAAGTACAAGGGCGAGACGGAGTTCGAGATTTAGGACTTGAGACGGTCCTAAAACCAGAACTGAACCATGAGTACCTTTGGGTACCACAGTGAGCTGAAGAAGTACGAGGAGGTAGATGAAGAGGAGCTGCTCGCCACGCTGTCCTCTGCGGAGCTCCAGGAGCTGGAGAGGGAGCTGGCCGACCTTGATCCTGACGATAATGTGCCAATCGGCCTGAGGCAGAAAGACCAGACTGCCAAAACCCCGATGGGCAACTTTGACAGGGAGGCTCTGTTGAAATACTGGGAAGACGAGAACAAGAAGTTGCTGGAGGATGAGAAGGTGGAGTCCATCCCTGGACAGGTGAGAGGGGGAAATAAATACTCTACTCAAGTTTTTTGTATCACATCAAAGAACCATGCCAGCATGTTTTGACAGAGGGTGTTCAAACCGCAGCATCCCTGCTGAAAACCAGCTTAGTCTTAAAACTTCCTTTTTGTTATTGTTGTGTTATTGCTAAGAGGAAATACATTTAAGATGCGACTCAAAACTCTACATTTGGAGGTCAGCAGCCAGATAAAGTCCCGCTGCTGATCGGCAACAAACTTCACATAATCTTCTCTCAGTATCCACGTTCTTTGTTTGATGTTCGAAAAATAAAGCTATCCTTCAGCTGAATCTCTGTTCATGGACAAAGTTCGTGTCACTGATGTGTTGACAGATGTAAGAGATATTAGCTGAAACCATTATCTATATGGAAAAAAAGGAAACATTAAAGAGATCAAATCACATACAAAAATACCTGTGGTCAAACACTTTGTTGTTTAAACAAGCAGACAGAATGTTTAAAGTTGCATCAACAACCAATAAAAAAAACATAATTAGTCTGAAAATCTGTAATCTGGTTCAGCAGCTGTTCCATCGACCCCCTTTGACCAGCACCCAACTGCAGACAGACGCGGTCAGATTAAATACCCAGAGTGAACATGTTTAGAAGACATTACCAAACAGTCCAACCCTGCCAAAATTAGACTCATGAAAACAATGTTTTCATATTTAGATCAGTTGATATGGTGATGGTTAATCCTACTCAGCCTGTGAAAACAGTTTCAAACAGAATGTGTATGTCCTCTGTGGCTCTAGAGAATCATAAGAATAGTGATCTTATCAGTTTTCTCTCAGCTCGGGCTTGGAGACTAAGACACTATGACTGGAGGTGTGACCGGAACACTAGGTTTTCACCAGGAAGTAAAGGTTTAATAACACACTGTCCAATTTCATTTGGAAAAATGTGGGATCTAAGAACTTGACATTTACAGTGCCTTGCATAAGTATTCACCCCCCTTGGACTTTTTCCCATTATGTACTGTTACTAACTGGAATTCAAATAGACTTAAATAAACTTTTTCCCGTTTGATCAACAAAACATGCATAGTACTTTGGAGGTGCAAAATAAATTTTATTGTGACACAAACAATAATGACAACAAAAAAGTTGACATCTGTTGGGTGCATATTCACCCCCCTGTGTCAATACTTGGTAGAACCCCCTTTCGCTGCAATTACACCTGCAAGTCTTTTGGGGTATGTCTCTACCAGCTTTGCACATCTAGAGATGGAAAGGTTTGTCCATTCTTCTTGGCAAAAAAGATGAAGCTCAGTCAGATTGGATGGAGACCGTCTGTGAACCGCAATCTTCAAGTCTTGCCATAGATTCTCTATTGGATTGAGGTCTGGGCTTTGACTGGGCCATTTTAAGACATTAACATTCTTTAATCCAAACCATTCCTTTGTAGCTCTGGCTGTATGTTTAGGGTCATTGTCCTGCTGGAAGATGAACCTCCGCCCCAGTCTCAAGTCTTTTGCAGACTGCATCAGATTTTCTTCAAGGATTTCCCTGTATTTGGCTCCATCCATCTTTCCCTCTATTCTGACCAGTTTCCCTGTACCTGCTGAAGAGTTGCATCCCCACAGCATGATGCTACCACCACCATGTTTCACTGTTGGGATGGTGTGCTCAGGGTGATGGGCAGTGTTGGGTTTTCGCCACACATAGCGTTTTGCATTGAGGCCAAAAACTTCAATTTTGGTCTCATCTGACCAGAGCACCTTCTTCCACATGTTTGCTGTGTCTCCCACATGGCTTCTGGCAAACTCCAAACGGGATTTTTTATGGATCCCTTTCAACAATGGCTTTCTTCTTGCCACTCTTCCATAAAGGCCAGATTTGTGGAGTAGACGACTAATAGTTGTCCTGTGGACAGATTCTCCCACCTCAGCTGTGGATCTCTGCAACTCCTCCAGAGTAACCATGGGCCTCCTGGTTGCTTCTCTGATTAATTTTCTCCTTGTCCGACTCTTCAGTTTGGGTGGACGGCCTCCTCTTGGTAGGTTTGCGGTTGTGCCATATTCTTTCCATTTTCTTATGATGGATTTTATGGTGCTCAGAGAGATGTTCAAAGCTCTGGATATTTTTTTATAACCTAACCCTGCTTCATATTTCTCCTCAACTTTATCCCTGACCTGTTTGGTGAGCTCCTTGGTCTTCATGATGCTGTTTGTTCAGTAATGATCTCCAACAAACTCTGAGTCCGTCACAGAACAGGTGTATTTATACTGAGATTAAATTGCAGACAGGTGGACCCTATTTACTAATTATGTGACTTGCAAATGTGACTTGTGAATGCAATTGGTCGCACCAGATCTTTGTTAGGGGTTTCACAGTAAAGGGGGTGAATACATATGCACTCAACACTTTTCAGATTTTTATTTGTAAATAATTGTGAAATCCATGTAATATTTCCCCCCACTTCCAAATGATGCACTATTTTGTGTTGGTCCATTACATAAACTCACGATGAAATAAATTTTAATCTGTGGTTATACCATGACAAAATGTAGAAAAGTCCAAAGGGGGTGAATACTTATGCAAGGCACTGTACAAGACTGACAATCTGGATTTCTCTCATCGTCATCCGCTTATCCGGGGTCGGGTCGCGGGGGGAGCAGCTCAAGCAGGGGGCCCCAGACTTCCCTTTCCCGGGCCACATTGACCAGCTCTGACGGGGGGATCCCGAGGCGTTCCCAGGCCAGTGTTGAGATATAATCTCTCCACCTAGTCCTGGGTCTTCCCCGAGGTCTCCTCCCCACTGGACGTGCCTGAAACACCTCCCAAGGGAGGCGCCCAGTGGGCATCCTTACCAGATGCCCGAACCACCTCAGCTGACTCCTTTCTAAGTAAAGGAGCAGCGGCTCTAATCCGAGTCCCTCACGGATGACTGAGCTTCTCACCCTATCCCTAAGGGAGACGCCAGCCACCCTTCTGAGAAAACTCATCTCGGCCGCTTGTACCCGCAATCTCGTCCTTTCGGTCATCACCCAGCCCTCATGACCATAGGTGAGGATAGGAACGAAGATCGACCGGTAGATCGAGAGCTTTGCCTTGCGGCTCAGCTCTCTTTTCGTTACAACGGTGCGGTAAAGCGAACGCAATACCGCCCCCGCTGCTCCGATTCTCCGGCCAATCTCACGCTCCATAGTACCCTCACTCGCGAACAAGACCCCGAGGTACTTGAACTCCTTCACTTGGGCTAAGGACTCATTTCCTACCCGGAGTAAGCAATCCATCGGTTTCCTGCTAAGAGTCATGGCCTCAGATTTAGCGGTGCTGATCCTCATCCCAGCCGCTTCACACTCGGCCGCCAGCCGATCCAGTGAGTGCTGAAGGTCACAAGCCGATGATCCAATGAGGACCACATCATCCGCAAAAAGCAGTGACGAGATCCTCAGACCACCGAACAGCAACCCCTCCCCACCACGACTACGCCTCGATATCCTGTCCATGTATATCACAAACAGGATTGGTGACAAGGCGCAGCCCTGGCGGAGACCAGCACCCACTGAGAACGAAACTGACTGGCTGCCGAGGACCCGAACACAGCTCTCGCTTTGGGAGTACAGAGATTGGATGGCCCTGAGGAGAGACCCCCTTACCCCATACTCCCGCAGCACCTCCCACAGTTTCTCCCGGGGGACCCGGTCATACGCCTTCTCCAGATCCACAAAACACAAGTGGACCGGATGGGCATACTCCCAGGCCCCCTCCAGGATCCTTGCGAGAGTGAAGAGCTGGTCCGTAGTTCCACGTCCGGGGCGAAAACCGCATTGTTCCTCTTCAATCTGAGGTTCGACGATCGGCCGAACCCTCCTTTCCAGCACCTTGGAGTAGACTTTACCAGGGAGGCTGAGGAGTGTGATACCCCGATAATTGGTACACACTCTCTGGTCCCCCTTTTTGAACAGGGGAACCACCACCCCGGTTTGCCACTCCTTTGGCACTGTACCCGACTCCCACGCGATGTTGAATAGGCGTGTCAACCATGACAGCCCCTCAACACCCAGAGCCTTTAGCATTTCTGGCTGGATCTCATCAATCTGGATTTCCCTTTTTGTAATTCAGTGGAAGGCTCAAATACACATCTCATGCCAAACCTTACATCTTCCTGATTCATGTCAGTGTAATCTTGTGCAAAAACCAAATGTGGTTTTGCTTTTCGTTTGGTTTTGGTTTAGCTTTTTGCTTTTTACCACTACTTGGAATGGGCTGTTTGCTCGTCAAGTGTTGATGCTCTGGAGCTACTTCAGAATGGTTCCTTGTCATTAATGAGTCCTCCTCAAACAGTTCTCCAATCATCTAAATAAAGTCACTTTTTATTGTTTAATAATTGATGTTTTACATAAAAATAAACTGCTTTATTGCAGGTCATATGTGTGGTTTATATATAAGTTTAAATGATTCACTGAACTGATGAATTGCATGTTGCTAACACATCAGGTGTGTTAACGAATCAACACAATCTTCAGACCCAAGTTCACAACTTTTTAAAATAAAATCTATTTCTTTTCTTTGAAGACAAAATGCCAAACAGGAAGTGATTCTATGAAATTGTTGCCATGAGAGAGCTCAGCACCTCTGCTGTTAGTGTCTGTCTGTGTGACAGTCTGACTGTGAAATACATGTTGACCGACGGCCACTGCTGTAGTTTATCTGAGGATGTAGAGAGAGATATGTTCACACCTGGTCTACAGACTGAGGCCCCACTGCCCCACTCACGCTGACTACTACAGAGCAGTGGTGGCCTGTTTATTAATTAATTGTATTAATATTGAACGTATCACATGTTAAATTTGCACCAAATTTGACATTGCACTTCCCAGGACCAGAATAGATATGCAAAGCATGAAGTTGACAAGTTTAACGGTTCACAAAATATGTGTTCCACATACAGAATGACACAGTTGTTTGTGGAATTAGTAGGCCGATGATCATTTTAAACTCAACATAAATGCACTGAAATTTTATTTATAATACTTTGTGTATAATGTCACTTGTCCAGTTTATTTAAATGGTTGCTGGAAAATTGTCTAAAAATATACATAGCCTGTCTGAGAAATGCCAACTTTAATGACTGTCTGCCAATACTGGACAGGGTTCCTACAGTAATTAAGAGCCAGAGGCTCGAGAATGTCAGAGTTCGAGCTAATTTCCTGTCTTGTTATCATTTGCAGGAGGGCTACCCAGATGAGAGAAGGGGGAAGCGAGTGTCAGAGACCAGGAGCAAATGTGGCAAGACTCAGGACAATGACAGGAATACAATTTCAAATAAAAATGGCCACTGCAGTGATGTTGGATCAAATTATACAAAGGCAGATGAGTTTGAAAAGAAAGATGAGTGTAAAAAGGAGGCTCCAATCAAAAGTAAATGTCCTCAAAATAACAGTCTTTCTAATGGGTCAAGGGGTGAACTGAGGACTAAAACCACAGACCTAAACCTGGACATGCCTTCTGACAGACCGAGTGGGAACCCCACCATTCTCGACAAAGCTTTGGAGCAGATTCTGGGAGACAATCCTGCCATGGATGAAGTCAACCTCAACAACATCGAAGATATCTCCCAGGAGACATTGCTTCGCTTTGCTGAAGCACTGTGCACAAACACACATGTGCATGTATTCAGTCTTGCCAACACTCATGCGGATGATCGTGTTGCTTTCGCAATCTCCAAGATGCTCAGAGAGAACTGCTCCATTAAAAACCTGAACATCGAGTCCAACTTTGTGTCGGGTCAAGGCATCCTGTCTCTTCTCGCAGCACTGCAGAACAACAGGACGCTGGTGGAGCTTCGCTTTCACAACCAGAGGCACATCTGTGGGAGTAAGGTGGAGATGGATATGGTCCAGCTGCTGCGGGAGAACACCACACTGCTGAAGCTGGGCTACCAGTTTGACCTCCCAGGCCCTAGGATGACGGCAACCAGTATCCTGACACGCAATCAGGACCAACAGAGACAGAGGAGGCTTCAACAGAAGAAGGAACAAAGTCCTCCAGAGGTGTCTGGACAGGTTTCTGGTCCATCTACCGATAACAGACCACTAAAAATGCAGTCAGAATCCTCGAAGACTGTTGAAACTAAGAAAAGAAATCCTCCTTCCTCATCCCTTGACCCATCAACAAGGAAGATTGCCGAAATGGTCAAGCAGCACGAAGGTTCCAACAGCACAAAGGGTCAGTCAAACCAGAGGAAGCCCAAGTCAAAGAAGCTCAAGAATGGTGCCAATGAAAAGGAGAGTGCTGATATTCTCAAAGACCTGAAAAACGCTTTGAAGCCATCACTGCAAAAGACACAAGTTGAACCATCACAACTGATGCCGCCGCCGAGGTCAAGCCGTGACAACCTGATGGCGGCGATTCGTGGAAGCAGCATCGGGTCCTTAAAAAGGGTAAGACTTCCTGCTGCTGACTTATCCATTAACCATTTGAAGGAATTTTGTTTTGCTTGAGTAAAAGCATCACAGACATAATTTAGCCTCCAAAAGCCTCTAGACCCTTTCAGTGTGAGTGCCGGCTGTCGGCAGACAGTCTCTGTCCCTCTGTGAATTCCTTGACACTCAGGTTATAAATAGCTTGCCTTCTTCACTGCTGTTTGATAAGACAAATCACTCAGGGAGCTTCTGGGAAGAGAGCTGATGAGATAAAAGTGTTGGCCAAATTTCTACCTAGAGAATAAGACACAGTTTGTGAAAGTAGTTAACTTTATTCATTTGCAACTTCATTAGAATGAGTATGATAATTGTTTATTATTAAATGTGTTTGTAGGGACAAACCTGTCTCATTACGGCAACCGGGCTCAGGTAGTTCTTGATAATAGTAAGTTGGGAATTCTTGCAATATCCTATTGAGTAACAAAAACTCAACTTATTAAAAAGGATGTTCATGCTCAGCAAGTTACCCTAGGTCACCACAATTTTGAATAAAATAATATGGATAGTATAATATATATTAATAATATGTATATAACATAATGAATACATTATCAATTATTAATTGCAATCAATGATTAATAGTTATCATTCATTTGTTCAAAGTAATAGTGACTATTGTGTTAGTTCCTTTATTATTCACATCCTGTGATTAAAACATCCGAAGCCATTTGTTGTTGGAACATATGATTTTTTTTTTATTCTCTTTGGGAAAAAAGCTGCATCTAAATCTTTGTGGTTCAAAATTTACTTAGATGCCCTATAGCACAAGATATATTAAAATTGTTATTTTTTGACGATTAAAATATCTGGCTTATGTAGATGAGATAATAATAAACTTCCACACCATCTCTTAGATGTTGAATGCAGTAATGGAAGTCGCTTTGGATAAAAGCGTCAGCTAAATTACATGTAATATAATGTAATGTAATATAATAAAAGGATTCAAATGTATCAGTCTCAAATAAGGCCAGAGCTCCCATAACTTTGTGTTTTTGTTTAAAGATCTGTTGTACCTGGTTAACGTATGATTGATGTCTGTCGTTTCAGGTGGATCTGTCACAGACCTGAACTCACAGAATCATCGCAACTCTTCTCACTTTATGCTGAAATATCAGATTTTTAATTTCACATGAAATGTCACTTTTTAACAATATCTTATTGAACTTGTCACACAACACTTATCTGTTTCAGGCAGTGCAAATCCTACTGTGAATAATGATGCACGGAGAAATAAAAGTTTATGTTCATCAACACTGAACTCATGAATGCCTTTCTAATTGATAAAGAAACGGTTCAGGTAAGATTGTGGAGACATGAAGGCCTCCACTTTCATAGTTTTCAGTTTTCCTTCTACCTCAGGATCACAATCATGTCATTTTTACAATTCTGTACATACAAAATACATATTATACTGTGTTTCATGACCAGATTCATGAGAAAAATCTCATGAATATACTATTATATATTATATTTATATAACATATTTCATCCGAAGAAACCCAATGTGCTTCACAATAGATTAAAAAAAAATATATATATATAAATAATTAAGTCATTCATTACAAACTCACAATCAAAAGACACAATCACACAGCAGCTGAACAGGAAATATGCAATGTTTTGTTAAACCGCCATATAAAGTGTTGCAGTTATCAATTTTCAACCTGGTCTACATGCATGCATGAACCAATATTTGTAAGTCAGGTGCACTTTTGGTCACTTCTCTTCAAGGTGCAGTGGCATCTTTAATTGTAAGCCCTAAGAGGGAGAGCTAGGAAATACATAGTACTGTGAAGCTGCTTTCAGATGCACTGAACCTTTGAGAACACAATTTTCAAATGAGAACCTCCAGATATTCTCCAGGGTTTCCCTTGCCAGCCACGTCTAAAAACTCTAAACATTTTCTTAATGAGTCGATGTATGAACACAGCAGGAGGTCTTCCGCAGACTTCATCGCGAGCAGAACCCCCCCCCCCCCCCCCCGACATATCTCAGGTTGAAAAGGTGGTGCCAAACATATAGAAGACACCCGCAAAGATGTCAAGAGAGTTTTTAGTAATAAAGGCCGATGCAGTTGTTGATGTGCAAAAACAAAAAAAAGTGATCTCCACAGTGGAAGTAATGATTTCATCCTCCCTCTGTCTGCTGCACAACCTCTTACCTGAAAACGACAGAGATGTCTGGGTTGTTGTGAACGCGTATGAGCAGAAAATGTTCTGCCGCATTGTTCAGGTGAGAAAGGCAAACTGTGGAGAAAGTATGAACCCAATGTTTGGACAGCCTCCACACTGCATGTCTGAAAACGTCTTAAGAGTAATTTCTACGAGGCTAACACAACCACTCACATTTTGTGCGAAACCTTTTCAGTGATAAAGCCACCTGTGTAACTCTTATAGTTGCACACAGCACCTCTTAATGGCATCGCTACTTCGGCTATTGCAAAGGATTCATGTTATTGACCCGAGATGAGGATCGAGCCACTGTGTTCTCTGATAAAGGAAGCTTAAAGAGGGATTAAACTCAACTACAAACTCACACAGAGTAATATGATCAGAGTGGAGCAGCTGGTGCTTACTGTCCATCAACACTCACACACAGGCCCACATGTGCACACACCCACACAAACACACACATACCCCCACGCAGACACAAACACACATACACAAGCAGACTTTATTACAAAGTTTACACTGTACATGAGAGGTTGTTGCTTTTCACTGAGTCTACCACAGATTGGAATTCAGACACAATATCTCCTCCTGTGTCCAAAAGGTTTTCTATAACATCATAGCATTAGTGTGAAGCCGACCTTGGCCTCGATTTTTTGGGAAATAATTATATCATTGTGAAAACGTTGTTGTGCTTTTTAGCTGTTTTCAGACATGAAATGTGGAGAATGTCAACAAAACTTGGTCCGGACTTTCTCCATAGGCTTTCAGACATGAACAACACACCAGGTGATGCTCCGCTGGGATACAGTATGGTCACAACAACAGAATCCCCTGGGGCGTTCAGGTGAGTTGTTGTGCAGCAGGGAGAAGACATCATCAACCCCACACTCACTCGCTGTAAATCCTGCTGTGTGTGGAGTGTATTCCAGGACGCCACCTTGAGGAAGACCGCAGAAACTCTGGAGGCTCTCAATCGGAAAGTTGTGTTCACACATTCATGTCCTCCGGAGAAACTCTGGAGGATCTCCGGAGTTCAGTGCATGTCTTAAGGCAGTTTAAGAGAGATTTGGAAGAGGATTAAGAGTTTGCCAGATGGATTTCCTCTGTAACATTGTTCCAAATGGTGAAGGTCTTGTCAGAAACGTCCTCAGCACGGACCGTGTAATGGCGAGTAGGGCCTTTGCTGAGCCAATGTACAGTGCCTTGCATAAGTATTCACCCCCCTTGGACTTTTTCCCATTATGTACTGTTACTAACTGGAATTCAAATAGACTTAAATAAACGTTTTCCCGTTTGATCAACAAAACATGCATAGTACTTTGGAGGTGCAAAATAAATTTTATTGTGACACAAACAATAATGAGAACAAAAAAGTTGACATCTGTTGGGTGCATAAGTATTCACCCCCCTGTGTCAATACTTGGTAGAACCCCCTTTCGCTGCAATTACAGCTGCAAGTCTTTTGGGGTATGTCTCTACCAGCTTTGCACATCTAGAGATGGAAAGGTTTGTCCATTCTTCTTGGCAAAAAAAATGAAGCTCAGTCAGATTGGATGGAGACCGTCTGTGAACCGCAATCTTCAAGTCTTGCCATAGATTCTCTATTGGATTGAGGTCTGGGCTTTGACTGGGCCATTTTAAGACATTAACATTCTTTAATCCAAACCATTCCTTTGTAGCTCTGGCTGTATGTTTAGGGTCATTGTCCTGCTGGAAGATGAACCTCCGCCCCAGTCTCAAGTCTTTTGCAGACTGCATCAGATTTACTTCAAGGATTTCCCTGTATTTGGCTCCATCCATCTTTCCCTCTATTCTGACCAGTTTCCCTGTACCTGCTGAAGAGAAGCATCCCCACAGCATGATGCTACCACCACCATGTTTCACTGTTGGGATGGTGTGCTCAGGGTGATGGGCAGTGTTGGGTTTTCGCCACACATAGCGTTTTGCATTGAGGCCAAAGTTCAATTTTGGTCTCATCTGACCAGAGCACCTTCTTCCACATGTTTGCTGTGTCTCCCACATGGCTTCTGGCAAACTCCAAACGGGATTTTTTATGGATCCCTTTCAACAATGGCTTTCTTCTTGCCACTCTTCCATAAAGGCCAGATTTGTGGAGTAGATGACTAATAGTTGTCCTGTGGACAGATTCTCCCACCTCAGCTGTGGATCTCTGCAACTCCTCCAGAGTAACCATGGGCCTCCTGGTTGCTTCTCTGATTAATTTTCTCCTTGTCCGACTCTTCAGTTTGGGTGGACGTGTTAAGGCCAGGTCTTGGGACTTAGAGGCAGAGACAGAGGCTGAGGCAGAAGTAAAGTTAAAGGATGCTTTATTGGAATCCAATAGTCAAATAACAGGCAGGCAGGCAGGCAGGCAGGGGCTGGAGTCGGGGCAAATAGTCCAGCTGCTGGTCCTGGGCAGGGAGACAGAGGAGGTCAGACAGGGAACAAACAGGCTTCAGAGTCTAACTTGATTTCTTTGGCTGTGACAACTGACTAAGCTTAGTCTATAGTCCGGCACCGACTGAGAGCAGGAGTGGAGCTTATAAAGGCAGCTGGTCAATCAAGGCCCCAACTCCAGCACACCAGGACCTCATCAATAATTAGTGACGCCACCTGCAACAAGCGAGAGAGAGAGAGAAAGAGAGAGAGAGAAACTAGAAGGCAGGTGAGGCAGGGGCCCTGACAGTACCCCCCCCCTCTACGGGCGCCACCTGGCGCCCCTAGAAACCGGTCGGGGTGATCCCGACGGAAGTCGGTGATGAGGGAGTTGTCAAAGATGTCCCGCCTGGGCACCCAACAGCGTTCCTCCGGACCATAACCCTCCCAGTCCACCAAGTAGCGGAAGCCACGCCCCATATCAAGGATGCGCCGCACTGTGTAAACGGGCCCGCCATCCACCATCCGGGGGGGAGGGGGGGCAGCATCAGGTGGAGAGAGGGGACTCGACTGAACCGGTTTTAGCTGGGACACATGAAAAGTGGGGTGAACCCTACGAAAGGAGGCAGGGAGCTTCAGCCGGACAGCACAGGGGTTCACGACAGCCTCTACTTCAAATGGCCCAACATACCGGGGGGCAAGTTTCCTGGAGTCCACCTGTAGGGGAAGATCCCTGGACAGGAGCCAAACCTTCTCCCCAGGAGCATAAGCGGGTGCCGGGGCACGGTGACGGTTGGCCTGGATTTGGGTCCTGGAGGAAGCACGGAGCAGGGCTGCACGGGCACGCCTCCAAGTACCCCGGCAACGACGCATATTGGCCTGGACCGAAGGGACGGTGATCTCTCCCTCCTGATCAGGAAACAGCAGGGGTTCATAGCCCAGGGAACAGAGGAAGGGTGACATACCAGAGGAGGCGTTAGGAAGTGTGTTGTGGGCGTACTCCACCCATGGCAGACGAGCACTCCAGGATGATGGCTCAGCCGCGGAGACGCAGCGGAGTGCCGCCTCCATCTCCTGATTGGCCCGTTCGGTCTGGC
This sequence comes from Pleuronectes platessa, assembly GCF_947347685.1. Taxonomy (NCBI): domain Eukaryota; kingdom Metazoa; phylum Chordata; class Actinopteri; order Pleuronectiformes; family Pleuronectidae; genus Pleuronectes; species Pleuronectes platessa. Next base: position 24,300,178 of record NC_070632.1, read on the forward strand.
CGTTGGATTGGGGGTGATATCCCGAAGTCAGGCTAGCGGTCGCTCCCAGGGCCGTGCAGAAAGCCCTCCACACCTGGGACGTAAATTGTGGCCCTCTGTCGGAGACGATGTCTGAAGGTAGACCATGGATGCGGAAGACATTCTGCACCAATAGTTCAGCAGTCTCCAGAGCAGAGGGTAGTTTGGGCAGAGCAATGAAGTGCGCAGCCTTGGAGAACCGGTCAATAACCGTGAGGACCACCGTATTGCCTCCAGAGGGGGGAAGACCGGTCACAAAGTCCAGGGCAATATGGGACCACGGACGGCCAGGGATCGGCAGGGGACGGAGCAAACCAGAACTGCGCTTGGTGGAGGTCTTATTACGGGAACAGATGGTGCAGGCTGCTACAAACAAGCGCGTATCCTTGTCCATGGTCGGCCACCAGAAGCGACGCTTGAGGAACGAGATGGTACGGTGGATCCCTGGATGACAGGTAAGGCGGGAGGAGTGGGCCCACTGCAGGACCTGAGAGCGGACAGTGTCTGGGACAAAGAGACAGTTAGGAGGACCAGTACCTGGATCTGGCTGAGTGGTCTGAGCCCGACGGATCGTGGCTTCGATCTCCCAGGTGAGGACCGCAACAATGCAGGAAGGAGGAATGATGGTCTCTGGTTCCGCGAGACCCTCCTCCACCGTGAACTGGCGGGACAGGGCATCTGGCTTCACGTTCCTGGAACCTGGGCGGAAAGTCAGGGTGAAATTGAATCTTCCCAAGAACAGGGACCACCTTGCCTGGCGAGAGTTCAGACGCTTGGCCGTCTGAATATAGGACAGGTTCCTGTGGTCTGTCCACACAAGGAAGGGGTGCTCTGCACCCTCGAGCCAGTGTCGCCACTCCTCCAGCGCCAACACCACAGCAAGTAGCTCCCGATTCCCGACATCATAATTCCTCTCCGGGGGATCCAGCTTGTGGGAGAAGAAAGCACAAGGATGCATCTTGTTATCGTCGGGAGAGCGCTGAGAGAGTATACCACCTACCCCAGTCTCTGACGCATCCACCTCCACAACGAATTGCCGTGACTGGTCAGGGTAGATCAGGATGGGTAAGGAGATGAACCGGCGCTTGAGATCGGAGAAGGCCGCCTCGGCTTTAGCATTCCAGTGGAAAGGGACTGAGGAGGAAGTGAGTGCTGTCAGAGGAGCTGTTATAGTGCTGAAGTTTCTCACATACCTCCTGTAGAAGTTCGCAAACCCATTGAACCGCTGCAGCTGTTTGCGATTGGTGGGAGTGGGCCAGTCTGCGACAGCCGAGACCTTGGCAGGATCCATCCGGAGCTCCCCCTGAGCGATGACAAAACCGAGAAAGGATGTGGTGGTGGCATGAAACTCACATTTCTCGGTCTTTACATAGAGTTTGTTCTCCAGAAGTCGCTGCAGCACAGTGCGAACATGATCCTGATGTTCCTGAAGAGAGCGGGAGTAGATAAGAATGTCGTCTAGATATACGAACACAAAACGACCTAGCATATCCCGGAGCACATCGTTAACCAGGGCTTGGAAGACTGCTGGGGCATTGGAGAGGCCGAAAGGCATAACCCGGTACTCGAAATGGCCCAACGGTGTATTGAAAGCCGTCTTCCATTCGTCGCCCTTCCTAATGCGCACCAGATGATAGGCGTTGCGTAGGTCCAGGGTGGTGAAGATGGAAGCTCCCTGAAGAGGAACAAAGGCAGAGTCGATGAGGGGCAGAGAATATTTGTTCTTTACTGTGATGTTGTTGAGCCCTCTATAATCAATACATGGTCTTAAGGTGCCGTCCTTCTTCCCGACGAAGAAGGATCCAGCACCCACTGGAGAGGATGATGGACGGATGAGCCCAGCCGTCAGGGACTCCTGGATGTACTTCTCCATGGCCAGCTGCTCCGGGCGATTGAGGTTATATAGTCGGCTGCTGGGATGAGGAGCCCCAGGAAGCAGCTCAATGGCACAGTCATAAGGCCGATGAGGAGGAAGAGTGAGAGCATGCTCCTTGCTGAAGACTGGAGCGAGGTCATGGTAAACTTGGGGAACCGAGGACAGGTCTGGAGGCTTCGCTACAGATGGTGGCTCCGATGTGGGGCTTTGGGCAGAACGGAGACAGTGAGAGTGGCAATATGGGCTCCAGGAACGGATCTTTCCTGTAGTCCAATCGAAATGTGGGTTGTGGAGCTTCAACCAGGGAAATCCCAGGAGTAGGGGAACATGTGGACAGTCGATAATGTGAAACTGGATCCTCTCCTGGTGATTCCCAGATAACCTTACGGGTATGGGGACGGTTCTACGGTCAACCCTGGCCAGTAGTATACCGTTTAGGGCCTTGGTATCCAGTGGAACATCAAGGAGCTCTGTTTCGATGTCCAACTGCTGACAAACCCTGCTGTCAATGAAGCTCTCATCAGCCCCTGAATCAATTAGAGCCGTGAATGGAAATGCCCTCCCTTGCCACCAGAGGGAGGCCTCGAGCTGCGGAGTGGTGAAGAGGGACTCATCACACGGCTCGACAGTATCTCTCCCACTACTGCCGAGCCGGATCTTTTACCGGACGGACGGGACAATTAGCGAGGAAATGACCAGTTCGCCCACAGTACAGGCAGGACTGGGTCTTTCTTCTGCGGTTCTTCTCCCCGGGGGACAGATGGAGGCCATCCAGTTGCATGGGCTCTGACTTGTAAACCTCCGGCATCTCCCGGCGAGCCCCGCGGGAAGTCCGCTGCTCAGGGCTTCCGTACTCCGGGGAACAAGCGGACTCCGCACGCCACAGAAGGAGATGGTCGCCGGTCTTAATGGCGAGTTGAATTGCCTTGTTCAATGTTTTAAAGTCCCCGCGGAGTGCAATCTCCGTCCCAATCTCCCGGTTTAATCCATTTTGGAACGCCGTGATCAGCGCGGCGTCGTTCCAGCCCGACTCCACCGCCAAACTCTGGAAATGAATGACAAACTCCCGGACGGTCAGTCTTCCCTGACGGATCTTCGAAAGCTGCTGTCCGGCTTGCTGGCCCCGTACCGGGTGGTCGAACATCCGCTTGAGCTCCGTAGCGAAGGCCTCGGCAGATGTGGCCAGCGGGGAGTGTTGTTCAAAGAGGGCATTATAGAAGCTGAGCGGCGACCCTCGAGTAAATTGACCAGGTAAGCAACTCTAGCATTATCACTAGCATATCTAATGGGCTGAGCATTGAAAGCTAGCTGGCATTGTGTGAGAAACTGTCGACAGGTGTTGGGATCACCGGAGTACTTAGCTGGTGGGGGAATCCGGGGTTCGAGGGCCGCAGCGCCTGTAGACGGAGTAGGTGAAGCAGCTGTGGGGGCTTGTGGAACAGAAGCAGGGACCTGAACGGCGGGGGCAGGAGCCGCGTCCAGCCGAGCGATGAGAGCAGACAGGGCGGTGGTGATCCGATCCACCTTGTCCTGGATGTCATGCAGAGCCTCATCGTGGTGACCCAGCTGTGCTCCTTGGAGAGCCATTGCCTGTCTGAGGGCCTCAGCTCGCTCTGCCAAGTCCATAGTGGCCGGACTATACTGTTAAGGCCAGGTCTTGGGACTTAGAGGCAGAGACAGAGGCTGAGGCAGAAGTAAAGTTAAAGGATGCTTTATTGGAATCCAATAGTCAAATAACAGGCAGGCAGGCAGGCAGGCAGGCGGGCAGGCAGGCGGGCAGGCAGGTAGGCAGGCAGGCTGGGGCTGGAGTCGGGGCAAATAGTCCAGCTGCTGGTCCTGGGCAGGGAGACAGAGGAGGTCAGACAGGGAACAAACAGGCTTCAGAGTCTAACTTGATTTCTTTGGCTGTGACAACTGACTAAGCTTAGTCTATAGTCCGGCACCGACTGAGAGCAGGAGTGGAGCTTATAAAGGCAGCTGGTCAATCAAGGCCCCAACTCCAGCACACCAGGACCTCATCAATAATTAGTGACGCCACCTGCAACAAGCGAGAGAGAGAGAAAGAGAGAGAGAGAAACTAGAAGGCAGGTGAGGCAGGGGCCCTGACAGGATGGCCTCCTCTTGGTAGGTTTGCGGTTGTGCCATATTCTTTCCATTTTCTTATGATGGATTTTATGGTGCTCAGAGAGATGTTCAAAGCTCTGGATATGTTTTTATAACCTAACCCTGCTTCATATTTCTCCACAACTTTATCCCTGACCTGTTTGGTGAGCTCCTTGGTCTTCATGATGCTGTTCGTTCAGTAATGATCTCCAACAAACTCTGAGTCCGTCACAGAACAGGTGCATTTATACTGAGATTAAATTGCAGACAGGTGGACCCTATTCACTAATTATGTGACTTGCAAATGTGACTTGTGAATGCAATTGGTCGCACCAGATCTTTGTTAGGGGTTTCACAGTAAAGGGGGTGAATACATATGCACTCAACACTTTTCAGATTTTTATTTGTAAATAATTGTGAAATCCATGTAATATTTCCCCCCACTTCCAAATGATGCACTATTTTGTGTTGGTCCATTACATAAACTCACGATGAAATAAATTTTAATCTGTGGTTATACCATGACAAAATGTAGAAAAGTCCAAAGGGGGTGAATACTTATGCAAGGCACTGTATGTTGGCTCAGGCAGATGAAAAGAGAGTTACTGTAATCCAAACAGAGCGAACGAAGGAACGAATGACAGTCTCTCAATTTCTTCTTCATTCAAAACACGCTGATCTTTGAATGTTTCCTGAGCTTAAAAAAAACAAGACTGGATTGCTGTGATGCTTATTCCAGGTTAAGTCTTCAAAGGTGACGCAAAGCTTATCTTATTATTTGTACCCCATGTGCTGGGACAGAGAACCTAGGTGCTTCAAGGTGTTGGTATGGACTGTGTCAGGGCCAATAGTCACTTCCTTAGTCTTTTCAATAATAAGCTGCAAGTTTTGGGCCATCCGGCATTTTATATCCAGGACACAGTCATTGAAAATGTTGATATGATCAGAATCAGTGGGTTTAATAGGGAAGTACAGATGTGTGCCTACTACATATGAATGGAAGTTTACGTCATTTTTGTAAATGATACACCCCAAAAGTAACATATATAATGTAAACAGGAGAGATCAAAGGACAGACCCCTGGTACCATAGATCAGCTTCACAGAAGATTACTTCTCGATCGCTACAGTAAAAAAATCTGTCTTGGAAATATGAATAAAAACATTTTAAATTTGACCAGGCGAGGGGAGCCCCCAAGCTGTGCTGACTTTTCGATAAAATAGCACAGTCAACAGTGTCAAATGCAACGATTAAATCAAATAAAAGTAAAACTGAGCAGCAACCAGCAGAATGTTCATGACTTTAAGGAGGACTCTATGTCTCTATGAAGGCATTGTGACCTGTGCAGGAGGCGGACATTTTCATCACCATGTTGAAGATTTGATTGGTTAAGAAGCTATAAAAAGCTTCACATTTCTGAGGGGTAGAGTCTATGTTGACATTTGGTGAAGCCTCTGGTGCAGAGTTAACAAAGTCCTGGAGTTGTGCCTGTTTGTCTCTACTGTTGTTCTCTTGCTTCTTAAATTTAGCAATATGGACCAATACTTTGGAACAGGTATTGTTATAAACACACGAAATATTTCCACGTTTCGATTGACTCAGTTCAACTGAGGAGAGCAGGAGAGCATCTTTAAAATACGATGCATACAAGATATATACGTTCTGGCTCTGATTAAGTGAAAAGAACCAATGATTGAACTCTGGCTTAAAGGTTATCTGTCTGAAATGAGGAAACTGTAAAGCTCTTAATCAGTTTGATGTTAATACTGTGGTTACATTGTAAATATGGTCAAAGCTCCATCCGCCACAGTGATCCAACTTCATGGCAGAGAAACAGCTTTAGGGCTTCAGGCTCATCTGTCTGTATATGAATCAGTTTCTAATCCAGTCACTAAAGTTCAGGAAACAGCTGCCTAGAGTAAATATGGACCCCCTCAGAGATATGTGGGGGTTTACTGTGACAACCTCATCATGTCACACCTTTAATAAAGTGCCTCTTGAATGTTGCAACTCAGGGTCATCAGAGACTCAACTTCAGGGGAACATGAATGCACTCTGAACCATGGCCATGTATCCAGTAGTTGTTTAGATATTTTACAAAACAAAACTTCATATACCACCTTCACAAGGCAGCCATTTTCCCTCTAACATCACACTCAGGGAAGGGAGCTGAAACACTGCTATCAACAGACTTATGTTGCATTGCTTTGATTCAGGTTTACAAGTCACACAGCGAATCTGAAAAGATTGACAACATGTAGTGATCTACTTAAAATGCAGCCTGATCTTCAGGCAGCGTTGGAGGCCATAGAAACTTTCAAAAGGCCAGTATCAGGCTACTGGTTGAATTGGCCTGTAAAACAATTAGTGATGAACTGTAGTTTCCAAGTGGTAGTAAAAAAGCTGCATCTGTAAAAGAAAAACAGTTTCACGGTGTCTATGTCCACCCTGTGGAACAAAAAGTCAGAGGCAGAACCAGTCTAACAAACAAGAAACAAATTTCTCTGTAAATATTAACATTTATTTAAGTATACAATTTAGTCTTCTCATTGCCCCGCCACCCCCACCCTTTTCACAGGTTCAGTGTCAGTATCTTGGCTTCTCAATGCAGCATTAAGCCTCGCTGGAGGACGGTAAAAACTCAAGAGACAAACAGGTAAAACAAGCATTGATTATTTCTTTGCACGGTTTACAGATGGAGGATCACAGGCATCACCAAACCTACAAGCTGCTTGCAAATGCCACATTTGGTTCAATATTATTTGCTTTTTAAAAAATATTTTTTCTCCATGCGGAGGCATTTACAATCGCATTGCATATACTGATAAGATTATTGACTGAAGGACGGAGCGGGATGGTGACCAGATTGTATCATTTAGTTTTTTTTCATTATTTGTCTTGTATACTGACCAAAGCTTTGTTGATGTTTCCTCCATCAGAGAATGAATGAAAACACAGACCATTTCACAAAATGCCACAGGTGTGTTAGAATTGATGTGTGTAGACATTCATTCTAAGAATGAATGTTTACACATCTGAAATGTGCTGACTTGAACACGAGTCATGTTTTTATTTCAAGGTTGCGTTACCGCAAACCGTAAGCTTTTCAAAAGTGTCCACTGTCACTATATTCTGCATGAAATAACATAAAATTATATTTTGTCAGACGCACACCCTAAAAACGCAAAACTATACTATCATCAAAACTGTGTGCAAATAAACGACTTTAATAACGTTAAAAAAATTTGAAGTTGAAAAAAATCTATTTCAGGCAACCAAGTTGCTATGTTTTGGTCAACAAATGTCTTCATGAAAAAAATAATACAGCTACACTACAACTACATTTTAATAGTAAACTTGAAGATATGAAAAGAAGCACAGTAAGAAAATAGTGTTATCTCGCATTTAAGCTGACCGCTATCCAACACAAAGAGGATCCTGCCTGTTTGGTCGCACATACGTCTCCCTTTTAAGTTTCTCAAACAAACAAGGAAAACATGAAGAACTGAACAAGTAAAAATATTTCCAAAGGATCTTTTGAGGACTCAGATCCCCTCAGTGGAGCAGCTAGTGTTTTATATTGTTGATTATTGATCATGAAATGTAGTAGGCTGCATCCCCACATTGTGCTGATGAAGATTTAAGTGCTTTCTGATGAAAGATGATCTGGGGAGAGGAAGGTCTATAACGACAAGGGCGTGATGAACCTTACAGATTTAACTGATGAGGTATTGCACAGATTAATTATTATGATCATAAAAAAAGCAAATAGGCAAAAATAAATATACAGCAAGTTCATACAACATTTACATTACAATTTTAGTCAGATTCTGGAAGATTTCTACAGGATATTTTAGTGTCAGCGATAGGTTTGGGGGTTTACAGGACTGGATATTCATCACTAGTCATCCCACTCCTCGTCGTCCTCAAAGTCCTCATCTTCATCGTCATCCTCGTCTTCGTCTGAGAAAAGAAAACACAAAAGAAATGTAAAAAGAAAAGTGTTGAAATCCTGAGAATAGAAAACCTTTTCACATAACCTCAGCAGGACGGAAGCCGCAGGGTGAACAGGAAATACTGGAAGGGAGAATTGGAGATCTTCCTTAAAGGGGAAGTGGTTCGACAGTTTGGAAAATATGTTTATTTAAGTTCCTGCTGAAAGTTTGACCGACACCACTCTCATGTGTGCATAGTTATTACAATGCAATAACCAGAAGCCAACTAAGCTAGCTCACCACAAAGACTGGAAGCAAGTGGTTACAGCTAGCTTGAAAGTCATAAGTGTTAAACACCATGAGAAAAACCAAAGAAATAAAAACACAGCATTTTATAAGGGGTTGAGGACTGGTCTATTAATTGTTAAGGACCAGTAACTTCCTCTGGTTTCTGTTGTTTGCCACCAAGGTGTAATAACACTGTATCAAAAATTAAATGGTTTTTATTACACACAGCCCATCAGCAGAGCTACCTGAGGAATGGATGGCTTTGCTCCTCTTCTGCATCACCTCCATGAGCGCGCCGACGATGCCGGCAGTGGGAGCCGACGATGGAGGGCTGGACTCGGGAAGATCCGGAACCTGAAGACAAACAAATAGACTGGATTTGTAACAGGCACACTCACTTAGAGTATAACAGAGATTTTCTTGTGTAGGTCACCTTTACGTGTTTTGCACATTTCTCAACAGATCATGTTTAAAAATGTTAGTGTGCGTGGACAGTACAAACTAGGAGTTAGTGATTTATATATGGGAGGCACACAGAGGCCCTGTGCAGTGTCAGTTGGCTGAATTAGCCATTAGCAGGTCCTTGCACTCTGTTGTGGGAATCAGACTGTGATTGTCTTACTGTCTTGAGCTGGATTCCCTGTCGGATTTGGTCCAGCAGGGCGTCTCTTCCTGGTTTAGTTGCCGTTACTTTGGGGTTCGGATCCACCTTCTTCAGCTGGGTTCCTCCTCTGATCTGGTCCAGCAGCGCTGACTTCCCGCCTGGGATCGGCGAATGGGGCGAGTCTCCACCTCCTCCGACACCATCCAGCTCTGGAGGAGGAGGAGGGCCGGGCGGCGGAGGAGGAGGAGGTGGCGGAGGCGGAGCAGCGACAGAGCCAACACTGCTGCTGACCGGAGACGGCTGGGCAAGTGGGGGAGGCGGAGGGGGTGGGGCTTGGGGGGCTATGGAAGAGTGCAAGGACGGAGGAGGAGGGGGTGGAGGCTGGTGGTGGTGGTGATGGTGTGGAGGAGGAGGGGGCTGGTGACCTCCTCGGGTGGGAGGGGGTGGGGGAGGCGGTGCACCCAGAGTTCCAGGTCTTGAGGGAGGAGGAGGAGGAGGAGCTGAGGCGGGTGCTCTGGATGGAGGAGGAGGAGGAGGGGCTCCCCGACCCCCTCTGGATGGTGGAGGAGGGGGTGGAGTCGAGTTATGGGGTGGTGGAGGAGGAGGAGGGGGTCCGCCACGAGAGGGGGGTGGAGGGGGTGCTGCAGGGGTGGGGTGGGGGACAAGGGATAGGAGATCAGGTTGTATCAATGCACCTCAAAATGACATCACACAGACGACTGCGTCACATGTTCAGCAGCTACACACATGGTCTCCAAGGTTTCACTGGAGTCACACAGACTCTTAACAGAGACATTACACTGCACAACTTCTCCTCACTGCTGCTCACAGTACAGGAGGGATTCAACACTTGAACACAAAATGTCAACAAAAGAAGAAACATTAATGTGTTAACGTGACCAAAGCTTGGTGACGTAGAGCCCACTGTTTGTTTCATGCATTCATTCAAGAAACTCTCATCAGTCTCTCAGAAAGGTACCGGGATACCCAGCCATTCAAAATATACGATACATAATTCTATTAGTAACGGCACATTATGAATGATGCTGGCTGCGCCTGGAAAACACTGTTAATGGTCACTTGTGTGAGAGAGACGGAGAGAGAGAGAGTTAGAGACCAATGCCCACCAACTGAAGTTCTTTATGTGAACTTTTAATATAACAACAGCCTTTCTGAGGTTTCTGGCATAACTACAGTATTTCCTTGTAAATAATTGATCTTATGCAGTATAATAAATAAAAGTATAAAGCCGTGCATCTTCTTCTAATGCAAATATTTCACACAAAAAGTCAAAATTTCCTTTTCTCTCCTGCCTTCAAACCACTGCAGGTAAACATGAATACATTCTGGACTGAAACCATCACCAAATATAAAAAAGTCAGACAGACAGCAGATTTGAGGTGTTGCAGATGAAACACTTCTGTCTGAGACATGAGTAAAGGCAGCATGAAGGAAATTGAACCAGATAAAGCTGTGAAAGGAATGATCTTTTGTTATATTGCTGTAAATACACTTCTGATTTGATGCTTTCAGACTTCATGTCCTTTACGTGGTTAAACTGTGGTTACATCATAAAACTCTAAATACAAGAAAAACATCAGCTCTGTCAGACCTTAGGTAAATTACTGAATCACAGTTGGATTAAAATGCATTAACCAGTGATTTATTCATGCAGAGGTATGATTCAAACACATTCATACTGAGAGATTCCATTTTGACTGTATGGATGAAAGAGAACTTCAGAATTCAACGTTAATACTTCTATTCCCTTAAATATCCGATATTTAAGTTGAGCTGACTTGTGAAACCTTTGATGGTAAATTGTCTTCATTTCAAAAGATTTTTCCACATTGTCAGAGGAAAAGAAAATCTTTTGAGTGAAAAGATGACTTCCATTAAGAATGAGAACTGAGACAGTGGCACAAAGTAGCTCAAAACAATTACTTCCGCAGCAAATATTCACATAAGGAGTTACAACAATATTGGTGCTTTGACATTGTGCAATGTGATAAAAAAGTTATGAAGATTATTTCTAGCATTAGACACTGATGAAAGGCTTTATTCTTCAAGAGAACCTGCCATTTCGGGTCAGTTTGACACATCAAAGACATCATTGTGTGTGCGCGTGCGTGTGTGTGTGTTCGTTCGTTCTCACCTTGCCTCCTCAGCTCGTTCTTGACGGCCTCCACCCCTCCCTTCTTCTCAATGAAGTCGTAGATGACCTTGGACGTCTCACGATCCTTTAGCTGAGCCTCGGAGATGCCGCACATGTCAAACAGGTTTTTCAGTTCAGGGTCCAGGTTGTTCAGCTGCAGCATTAAAAAAAATATAGAACATTTCACAAACACGGCGGCACACTGCTGAGGACCGATGACGGTATTGGGATGTCACAATACCAAAAACGTTGTAGTCTATACCGATACCATGAAATTTCCACAATTCTCGATACTAAATTTGATACCACGGCAAATTTAAAACACAAAACAATACATCCCATTAACTTAAACACACACTGCTTTATAAAAATATATGAACATACAAAAACAACACTGGCTACGTAGCCTTCAAGTGGCAGTGAACCTCTCTTCCGTTTAAAAAAATTTGTTTGTGTGTGGGTGTGTGTGTGTGTGTGTATGTTGCACTCTGTCACTGTCTAAATAAGTGTCTCATAAACTCCAGAGCGGACGAAACAAACACAAACTAAACATGAAGCACTGCACGGGTCCCAAATAACCTCTGATTAGTGATAGTGCAAGCTCCCGCTCTGTTCGGATGAAACCATCTGGACCAAAAGGTTCCACCCATTCCCTTTGTTAAAATTGTCCGCAAATGACATAATATCTTTTTGATACGCCGCTCTCCCTCTGATAGAAACCACACCCTGATATGTTCATATTTTTGTCCACGGAGAGCAGCGAGCCTCTTCCTCTAAAGTGAGGAGAGTACACAGCAGCCAGTCACAGTGTTAGTGTGACATCTGGTGGCCAACAGGTAGAAATACCATCTGCCTCCAAACTGGCAACAAACCACTCGGCTGCTGTACATCATGACCAGCTTCTGCTGTATGACTGATGGTTTGGTGTGCTCAGTTTTTCATGAGGCAGCTAAAGGCAAAGAGAGGGAAGCAGTCAGCCTATTGCTTGTTCAGCGAGTCAGTCCGAGCATTAGCTCATTAGTGGACAAACTCAATATTGACACGCATCAGCAGCTCTTGTTGCACAGAGAAAATACCTAGACAGCCCCCGTCTTATAACGATAATCATTTGTCAATCCTTAAATAAAAATGATACGACTGCTCTTAAATTAAATACATTAATGCTAGTTTTACCATCACATTCGTCACCAAAATCATGTGTGTATGTGCGTGTGTGTGAGATCGGTGATAGTTTTTTTTCATGGGACTATGATTTTTGTGCCACAAGGTGACTATGTAGCTATTAAAATGCACTACCACAATTGTCTGTGAAATAGTGGCTACTTGATTTGGTTCTAAAAGAGCACAACCTCAAATAATTTCTCCAATTTGCAACCTTCTAATGAGTTAATGAGGCCCCTGCCTGGTTCGCTCTGAAACATTCTGTGTCTCTCAGCTTCCGAGAAGCAGCGAGATGTCTGTGAATATGAGCAGGAAGTAACAAGAGCCTATTGTGTGATCTCATCATGCAGCCACCACACAGGTCACTATTGTGCTCCTATGAGTATGTGTAAGTGTGTGTCCATAAAGTGGCTACTCACATCAAAACCTGTGTTCGGATCCCAGCCCACGTGACCGATGTGCCTGAAAAAGACGGGACAGATATGTGGTGAGATCACACAAGTGTTGCATAAGTACACAGAAGTGCATCAATTGTTTAGTATGTGCATGTGGGCGACCATGTGCCCATGCTAAATAGTGAGCCCACACACACACACTCATCGGTCAAAGACAGTGTGGTCATTGAGCGCTTTTAGACCCAACATGTTTACTGCTGCCATGTAGAAGAGTGTGTCAGGTCTGACTGCACAACCAGATACAGTCAAAATGGGCCATATGCCGCTTTCCATTATACATCGGAGCCCGAATTAAGATACATTTATTTATCCCAAAATAAAACAACAAAACAATAAAACAACCCCCGAGTCGGACGTTTGCAAATGGAACGACACCTTAGATCGGAATTTTGACTCTGAAAGTAGGAGGAACCTTTACTTGTGGGAGCTACTGATATTGATGTATTAGGTGTGTTAGCGGCGGGATAACCAGATGTTTTTATTGACTAGTAATTGCAAACGTTTCCAGCACAGTGTGTCCTCAGAGTCAGTGCAGACAGTGTGTGTCAAACTAAAGCTCAGCATAGAGGCTCCATCATGTGATAGAGTGAAACGTTTCATCACACAATCAGAGATCCTTCAGCGGCTGTCCTTGCTGCATCTAGCAGCTGTAGCTGTGTTTCCTTTTCTGTATGCGTTTGTTCTCCTCGCAAATTTTCAAATAGAACAGTCTGATCCTGGTTTGTGAAATATGCTGCTCTGCTGTCAGCTGAAAAACCCCGCCCCTGTTATGTGCAGGCAATCAGATCTTGATGAAGCAAAGCTGGGTTGACTTAAAGAGTTGATAACCAGCTTTGTGTGATCACTTAACCTGATGGCGATTGTAGGGATAAGTTCAACTGGAAATCGGAAAGATATCCTGGGTATGATGAACTCGCTGGGTAGTACAGACCCCTGCAGTAATTGAGCAAAGACCTGCTGCTGGACTCAGGCCATAGAACCATTTAGAGGCATCACCGCTACTTTACAAAGACCTGTTAATTCAAAGTTTGGTGAATGTAGACTCAGCTGGAGAATCTTTTATTTTTGTCGTGAATGCACTGTTTTGTGATTGTCAATTATGTCATTGAGTCCCAGTCTCCTGTGCTAGAGAGCTGGCTGCCTGTTTACTCAAAGTTTATTAATAATGAACATTATTGTCCAAATCAAACCAAATTCAACACTGCACTTCCTATGTCCCTTAACAATACACATGCTAAGTGTGAAGAGTGAATTTTATTATTCTAGATTTTTTGCTTACTGAAAACGATTAATTGCTTAATTGATAAAAAGGACAGAAAATGTACCTGCAACCTGTGTGAATGATAATTGACCAGCATTGGCCCGTTCTAGCTTCAAGAATAAAAGGAGTCTCTTATTCTTTACTTCACATCACTGCAAATCTGGGTTTTGAAACAGGACAGATGCTACTATGGACATTTTTTTTCTATAGACGTAACTTACTTAATAGATTAAGAAGACATTTGTTGTGGCCCAACCCCCGACTTTACAAAGCCCTTTTATTTCCTATAATATAGGCAGCAATTGGTTTCATCTGTCGGTCAGTCTGTAACTATGAAAACTCACCATTTTATTTGTATAATAATAAACTTGAAAGACTTTGTACTTGCTGCAGATTAGTTATTCATCATTCAATTAGTTTTTTTTTAAAGTGCATTGAATCGAAATTCCATACATACCTACGTACTTGAGCATAGGTATTTTCTATCTTTTTTTACAGTCTAGATACTTTTTAATTATTCGATCATGTTTCTATCGGATTGCTCACAGAGTACTGTGACCTCTGGCCTTACTGCTGATCCCCTCATATATTTGTAATTGATGATTTGAAGAAACTGAGTATATTTTCAGATTCCTATCAGAAATTGTATCACATTCTCTGTGATGTTGAACATGTGACTCACTGGAAGTTGCTGGGTGTGCCGATGTCAGCCTTGGTCAGTTTCTTCTTCTTGCTTTTGGTCTTCTTGTCCTTGCGGGTAAGGCCGCTGTGGCTCAGTATGTTGTTGAGGTGGTACGGCTGCTGGTGGCTGTGAGAGTTGAGGAATCTCACATTGTTGATCTCTGGGTTCTTGATGTCCACCGTGGCCATGGGCAGAGCTGGACCTGCGCAGGGAGAGACGTTCACTAGTAGCAGTTTTTTACAATATCTCCAATTGAACACCAAGGATAAGAAACTCTAATTAGCCGGCTGTCAAGAAATGTCCTGATGTCTGTAAACATCCAAAGGCCTGTTTTTCAGGAAAGATAATTCAAACAAGGAATACTGCATCTTCTGGGCCAGTGCTTCCAAAGCTGGGGGACATGACGAGATGATTTCAAGTAATTAATTAAAAAAAAATTCCAAAGAACAAATGTCATCTGATTTCAGATTTTCTTTGGACCCAGGATGCAGCCGGTCAATTTACAGCAGCACAGGTCACAATTGCAAGTGTCTGGCACTGTTGTTTCGGGATTCAGGGGATGAACGCTTTAAAACTCCTGCTTTGATGAGATGCAGGTCTTTGCGTTTAAGAGTTACCTTTGTGCGCTTGCACTCCCGTTATTGCCAAAGACTGAATTAATTATGTTGGAAATGCTGCACAGCCATCAATATGACCTCCCCGGTACCTGGGGGATCAATACTGCAGAGAGCTTGTGCGAACTTTGGCATGTTTGGTGTACAACAACAGTGATTCTGTCCTTCAGTTCTGAGCTTTTGTGTTCAATGTTTTATAAAATAAACATCAGGTAGGCCTCTCTCGTTCTGTTGGTCAGGGCCATTCAGGCCTCGGAACCCTCGTAATCTCCACAAACCACAGCAGCATCTGACATGACCACTAATCCATTGCTAATCCCAGTCCAAATCTCTGGACCCCCATGAATACTAGATGGCAATGACCAGACCCACAGGCCTGCTTCAACACTGCAGAGAAACAGGATGGGATGGTTGTGTTTAAGTCTGAGTATCTGACTGAGGAGTTTCTACAAGATTAATGAAATAAATCCGATTCATACAATAATTTTACCAATTTATGACTATAGTCGATTTCCTGGGTGGCTGCTTGTGTTTTTCGAACTTTGGCTTCTTTTGCATGTCAGAAACTAGAATTACCGCACTGCAGTTCTATGCATCTGTCGACCAGGGCAGTTTCAGTGTTCAGATCTCTAAATAATATTTTTTTTCAGATTCATATGAGGTCACTGTGATCTTTGACCACTGAAACGTAATCACTTAATCTTTGAGTGACAACTGATCAAATGTTGAAATTCCCTCAAGCAGTCTTGAGATATCATATTCAAAAGGCCCAAAACATGTTTTTTGAAGCCACCGTGACCTCAGAAGGGCACATATGGGGTGGGTGATAGCATAGCTACAGCAGCTAGCATCAACACTTCCAGTTGTAGACTTTCAGGCTTAAAACTGTGTAAATGACGCTGTTTCGGGTCTAATATAAATGTTGAGTCTTGCAGACACTTGGATGAAACCACACTAGCAGTATGGAGGCATGTGTTTTTTTCTGTTGTGTTATTACATCTGAAGGAGTCACCAGTTATTTCTATTGCATTGAATTTGGCTGCAACACTATTTAGCCCTGAGAGTCCCAATGTTTTGTTGACTCAAACACTTCACCCACCCCTCCATCGGCATAGTGGTCATACATGAGTGAATATGCATTTTAGGGTGAACTATCCCTTTAACATATCCTACTGTTGAAGCAAGTTGGGACTTGTTATGTTCATACTTTGTGTTATGACTTGGCGAACACTACATCAACATACATCTCCCAAACTGATCGGTAGCCACAGTGTCGCTCTGTTAGTCTCATGTTTCACCGCTGATATGTCAGAAAGCATCTGGGCCACTGGAGAGAAACTTCAATGAAAGATCGAACTCAGGCACAAATCCATGGAGTTGATTGAAGAGACGACTGATCCGTTCATCATATGTTAATCTAGCTCTTTACGGCTTCGGTGTTTGCCAAGAGTCAGAGGGATTAATGAAAGTAAAGCGTTCTTCGGAATGACACGCAGACACAGCTGCAGGAGCAATCTAAATTCAGGCTCTGATGCACTGGGATCATTGCTCAAATATTTAGCATCTGATGTGGATCATCAGGAACAAGTTATAGGAGATCAAAAACCAGGGTGTAAAGAGTGCCACTGACCATCTCAAAAGTGGACGAAATATTATATGACCCCTGCTCAGTAGGGTCGGTCAGTGTCACCAAACACAAGACCAATGATGAGATTCAACCTTTACAAAGAAGGGATATAAATGCTTCACAACCACCGGAGTGAGTGTTTAAATGTTGGAAGGGACTATGAAGAAAAAGAAATGTGCTAGGTTTAACAATTCACTTGAACTTCATCACATCAATGACGACCAATCACACCTTGTATATGGAGGTGTGTGTATCCACATGTGCAAGTGAAATGTTTTTCAAACTTCTGGTGTCTTATTAAAATTGTTTTTGAGAATAGTAGCATTTAAAAAAAAACAAAAAACATACATAATAGTTATCTCACAAGAATCAATTTAATTCAGGTTCACATTAAGCTCACCAATAATAAAAACATCTTATCGGGCATTGAGTTGCAGCAAAGTTCACAGGATCTTCCTTACCAATCTAACATCTATGATGATCTTTAATGCAACTAGGGCTGAGACGATTCCTCAAGTAACACGAAAAAAATCATTGATTCAAATTCCTTGCCTCGAAGTTTCTTTTAATCCATATACTGCCAGTGAATGTCTGTAGACGCACTCTCTCTACTCAGCGGCCACTCTGTTTCACACGGATAACTATTACTGTTGCACAACGATGCATAATCGATAAATTACTTAATTACTAAAATAAATGATGTTGCAGCCCTAAATCTAACATTTAATATTAAGTGTGGTTTGCAATCACAATACTGTAACTTGATAGATGGTTCAGTGTAGCAGTAATACTGGATATTAGGGACACCACACACCAGCAGTGTATTATGCAAGTCATGTATCAACAGAGGGACTGAGCAGAGGGATTTTATGGTCTTTTCTTCAGCTGTATGGATTATATAAGCTTGATACGGCACTACAAAACAATTATCAATTTCAAGATTTTCCGCTCTTTCATTTGCTTCCATGTTGTGCGACTCACTGCACGTTGACATGATGCTGTGAACAGGAACAGCATCATGTTCATCAAGGTTCTGGAGTTTCACTATTGGGTCCCACTGATCAAAACATGTTGCAGAGCCCCAAGTAACTGAGTATTAAAATGTAAAGAATGCAATTTTCAGTCTATAGAATCATGCCATCTTTGTGTAATCACAGCTCAAATATCAATATAGCTGATCACACAATAGACCTGTGGCCATTCATTTGTATCTGTTTATTTTTTCAGATGAATTAGCAAATAAACCAATGTGACACCTTCTGAAGAATAATAAAATGTATAAAAGAAAACAACCTGTTGAGGAGTGGTGACTGTGGGGATTACAGATTAGACCTGACATCACAAGAGGGTTTAAAGAGAACAACAGAGACCATGTGGTCTACATATGGCACAGATGGACTTTCTGCTGATCAGATTAACCTGCAGAGGACTCCACTCTGTGTCAGTGTGAGTCATACCGTCGTGTGTAAGGAAACACCACAACTCAAATCTCCCTTCTCTGGCATTTGTCATTCAGTCACGTGAATAACATCCATTATGGTAGGACATGCATGAAGACGGTTTTAATCAAGGGCCTTGCTTCAACTCAGTGAGCTGCTCTGTGAAACCACTGTGTGCTGTCGATGGGCACATATACATATGTAGGGTCATGAATACATTATAGTCACTGAACACCAACACAATACATTACCAAACAGACCCGAGAACTGCAGATCACACTCAAACTCATGTTTGTTAATCCAGGTCATAGTGACCAAAATGCCTTTGGTGTTTATGAAAAAGGAATTAAATAAAATTGTGGATGAAGTTTTAGCTGTGAAAACACAGGGTAGCTTGTACGAGTGAACTTGAGTGTAGGATCTTTGTAATTGGCCCATGGGTGTGTTGGTTTTATAAATGTAGCAGTTAAAGGGATAAAAAAACATTTAAAACAAGAAACTATTGGCTAAGCTCTTATTTGTTCACATATCCAGTAGTTGTGTTTTTCACCTTTTTTGCCAGTTTGCTTTTTATTTCCTTGTTTTTTTATGTGATGAGTCTTTGATTTTTCTTAATTTACATTTTGTCCTATTGTACTTCTTGCTGTTAAGCATGGTTGAGTGAATATTGTGTTAATGTTGGTGGACACATTGTGATTTGATGAGCAATATAAAAGAAAGTAACATAACAAATATTGATATGACATGATTTCAAGATAAATAAATTAAAATTTAAGTATGCCACTGAGCTCTTACAACCAAATAGTAAGTCAAACTGAATCTGCATCATTAAGAGTTCAACGTACCATTTTTAGGGTCACCTCTTTTCTCTGCAAAAGAGAAATTAAAAGTTATGTTTAAAGAACAACATCGACAAGATTTGTCTTACCTCATAGAAATGAAAGAAATTTTGATTTGTTTTTAAGAGCCGAAAGATGAAGGTGAGCTCTTCAAGAGTGAGGAAGTGTGTTTAGGTTAAGTTAGTACAAAGGCTGTGGCAGGCCGAGAGAAGATATGACCCTCAAAGGTGTAGAAATTGTCCGAAAGAGAAGATACCGTCTCAAGTGTTGGACGACGTGGACAAAACAAGCAGAAGGACAGTTCAGGAAGTCCAGAAGAGAAGCCAAAGGGTTGAAAGCAAAGTTCAGTCAGACAAAAGAGAGTTCTCACTGATGTCATCAAGGGCCCCTTGGGCGAGAGCATGGAGGCATGAGCTCATGCAGTTCGTGCTGGCGAACGTGAAAGTGGCTTCGGAGGAGAATCACACAGGACATTTAGGCTAAAACCTGGTGTTAATGACATAGTTTTGAGTCTATGCTGAACTTCTGTGATTACACCACATGTAAGGAGAAATTTTCTGTGGTTTTGTTAAGTTTGATGAAGAGTTTGCCAGTTACTTCAATTTTATTGGATTTGGTTACAACACTGTTTACCCCTGAAACACCAAATTTGTTTCGTGGACTCAAGCACTTCACCCACCCCTCCATCGGCATAGGGGTGAGTAAATAATGATGAGTTTTCATTTTCGGGGGAACTATCCCTTTAAGCTTGTATTTACTCTTTTTGAGATGCAGTGGAAAACCTTATTGTGTGAAAACACAAAAACAATATAACTTCAGGAACGTTAAGTGACTAGGTTGATGACCTTTTCCAATAAGGAACATCTAATTCTCATCTCCCTGAGCTTGGGCATCAGTGAAGCAGAGGGGTGTGGGCAAAGAGGTTAGAAGAGGAAGAGACAAGTTCAACAGTTTCAGATGAGAAACAAGCAGAGGAAGCAGAGACCCCCCCCGCAGAAACCCCCCAGAAACTCACCAGTTTTGCGTTGCCGTCGGTTGAGCAGGTCATTGATGGCGACTCTGAATCTTTTGGCTTCTTCTTCACTTGCGAAATTCAGACCAATCTGACAGGTCTGTAAGGAAGGAGAGTGACAGATGATTAAAGTGACTCCTTTCTTTAAGCTGTATAGATCTGATGCAACAGTATGTATAGATCTTTTAGACTTGGTGTGATGTCTGCATGCTTCTCCCTTTAGGGCACGGCCACATATATGTGAACGTATCAGTGCACCGAACCTTCACCTCCTGTTCACTTCCAATCCGTGGGAGACAGGGGCGAATAAAACATTCACTTCCTGTGGCGAATCAAATCCGCAGCGTGGCTGCTGGAGTGTCACTTTGGCAAAGTTTGACCTGCGATATTCACCTGCAATTGCATGTGTGACCGTGCCCTAATGCTATATTCAAGACAACTCGGATGTTGGGATTTTCCAATCCCCTCCTTGAAAATTGTATATGTATTGGACTGTGTTTCCAGGTAAAAAAGTACCATGTTTGTTTTCTACAATATCATAATTTTTTAGACATCTCAGCAGAGTTGTTGGTTTCATTGGTTTTTCAAAAAACTGCAAAAAACGTTGTGGGAAACGACAACGATTTACAAAGAAAGCCATCCATTTCTGTTTTGATTTAATGTCTAGCTCTGCTTCAGAGGCGGATAATTTAAAGTTGCTGTCAGCTCTTCAGAAGAGCCTATGGTTTCAAGCGATGTCTTTAAACAACGCTCAGGTTTTTAGAATGAGTTTCTATTGTGCTCATTTGGTCTTAATGAGTTAAATAAAAAAATATTCATCCGAATTAAGGACGGATGATTTGCATTTAAAAATGTACTCTCAAATAAAAACACTAAGAAAATGTTAGTTTGAATAATTTCAATGTTGATTCACTTAAAAGTGTTTGCTCAACACAACTTTGAAAAAAAATAAAATATTGTTGAGACATGAGTCACATGGGGCTTAAAATAATGATTAGATAACTGATTAATCTGTTGATAATGTTTTGGGGATTAATCAATTATTAATTTAAAGTGTGTGAACATTTTACGTTTAAACCTCAAAGAAAACCGTTGTGCTGCTGGTCCATGTCAAGTCACCTTAACACAGTTGGTAGCGAATGGTCTCTGAAGGATTTAATGCAAGTTCTCACACTTTTAACGACTTGTCACTGATGTATCTGAGAGGTGCTTTTCTATTCCATTTTTCAAATGCTTATTCCTGAGAGGAGATGGCATCATCACGTGAGCTGAACATTGCACAGGATTGACTGATTTACTGCCCACACCTCAGAAGACGCTGCCATAGTGTGTGCCGTGTTTTCTAACAGACCGAACTAAATCAATCACTAAATTAGTTGCCAACAATTTTTATAATCGATTAGTTGTTGCAGTCCTACAGTCACAGCATAAATTAATTGAATGCAAATAAAATGCTGCCCACAGCAAAAGTGGATGTTTTCATTACAAGCCAATGCTTAGTTACGCAATCTTTGTTCTGTTTGATTTTGTACACCTCTATGAATAAAGACTGATTGTTTAACTTTCTAAAAATCAATAGCAGCAGCTGGTTTAAAGGGCAGACACATCCTGAACGCTGCGGCTGCTTTGCTTTAGTGTCTGTGGCAGAGGCATTTTTTTTAAAGATAAGATTGTGTGTAAAACTCTTTTGGTGATTATAACACTTGATTTAATGGAGAAGAAACCGATCAGTGAGACCAGCTGCGGTGGACGTTTTGGTTTTGAGGAGATTGTTAAAGGAGTTGCACACGTACGTCTCCTGCAAACGAGATGAAGTAGGATCTGGAGCTGCTGATGGAGAAGCTGTGGTACAATTCTTGTTCGAACATGGTTTTCCCTTCCTGCAAAAAATACAAGATGGAAAAATAAATATCAGTAGATTCTTCTTATAAGAACCAAACCTTTGACTAAGATCATTATCCAGTGAACAGAAATCCCCTTCACTCAGCTGCTCATTTAAAATGTGAACCATCAGTTTTGGGATTCAGTTCCTTCCTTCTCTGACAGCTGCGGATCTCAGTTAATTCATTAACAAATTCACATAATCCTCCTTTTCACAACATCCATGTTTCATTATGGTTAGTCTGGTTGATTTGCTTTTCAGAAGATAACACATGAACAGAAATACATTTATATAGAACTGATATTATGTTGTCTTTAATTTGAATCAAAGAACTTGAAAGCAGTGGTATATTTTTATCAAGTATTTTGATAATCCATTAACTGCTGATTAATATATTATTAATCAGGTAAAAAGACAAGCTACATTTTAACCTATATTTAAGTTTTCAAAAGTCAACTTCCTTGTCGACTTAAACAAAGCTCTTTCTATATGTACTACAGATATGGGCAACTTAATTATGACTTCAATTCCAGTTACCGATATCTAGCTTTTTTATTCTGACAAGTCATAATTATAATTCAAGATATTTGTTAATGTTCCTCAATTTAAGATGCCTTTAATCAAGTTTGAACTACTCATAATGGTTTCTTAGATATAATGAACTTGAATTATGACTTGTCAGAATGCAGTTGTGGATATTTGCAACTGGAATTAAACAGAACAATAATTAAATTGAATTGTGGACATATGTAATAATAAATCCCACACACATTAAGGCAAAGGTTGTTTGAATCTTACTAGTCAAAGATTTATCACAGATAATGAGTTTTGAATAAAAACAGAATTAAAGAGACTCTTTTAACTGTTATATAAATCTTGCATAAATTCTTACAAGTCACAATAAAAGTTCAACTACTCAAAATAATGTTGATATATTAAGCTTTATTTCTGAATAAACGAACCTGGTTACCGAAAGTTGAAACTGCCAGGCCTCCTGAATGTGCCTCTGTGTGACCGGAGGTGTGTCCGTCTCACAACACAGTCTCTGGTACTCTCAGCAGTCTTTTGTTTCACATCAGACAAGCTGCACTGGGCTGTTATCATGTCTGTTTTACACTAAACCTGTCAATGCAACATCTTCCAGCAGGTTGTTTTTGTGCTTCAGAACATGACCGTGGTGAAACATTGTTCACATCATTACAGTATGCACCTTAAATTTGTTTACGATCTACCAGAAAACCAGAGAGAAGAAGCAGAGAAAACGTGTTGGCTCCAACACGTTTTCTCTTCAGGGGCCTTCTTTAAAGGCTTTCATGTAAAGGCTTTGGGCAACTTGGGTCGTACTCTGAATAGTTAGTGGTGTTTGCCTCAGTCGTCACGTGAGCTACACAAGGCACAGCACGGGCTAGTTTACTGCCCCCACCTCAGGAGACGTTGCCACAGTGTTTTATAATAGACCGTTTACCAGATTATTAAATTAGTTGCCAACTATTTTTATAATAGATTTTTGATCGATTTAATTGATTCGTTGTTGCAGCCCTAATGGAAAAGTTTGAGAAAAAAAGTCCCACATTTTGGGAAAATGCTCAGTGTGTTAGAAGAGAAACGTGATATCATCTCATACTTGTAGACACACAAACACACCAGTGGTATCACTCCTCAGACTTATTTTAAGATGTTAGAATTAACTATCCTCTGGTACAGAGTTTTACAGACTGATCTCAC
The DNA here is from genome assembly GCF_947347685.1 of Pleuronectes platessa. Taxonomy (NCBI): domain Eukaryota; kingdom Metazoa; phylum Chordata; class Actinopteri; order Pleuronectiformes; family Pleuronectidae; genus Pleuronectes; species Pleuronectes platessa. The sequence continues at coordinate 24,323,854 of NC_070632.1, forward strand.
TCACTTTGATGTCAAACACTCTGATGAAGTAGGATCTCTGTGGGTTGTCTTTGATGAGACAGGCCACTCCACAGCATCTCTTCCCCCAGCTTGCATTGCGCTCTGCCACGTACACCTGGACCACCGCCGAACACAGAGTCTGAACAGACATAGGTCAGAGGACAGGACAGTCATTATCCAATCAGTATGGGTCTTTAAGAAATGAATACTGTTTCAACAATCAATAAAAGCAGTGAAGTCAGGAGAATTTTAATGGTTTGGCTGTAATCTCCCTCCATTCTGTCTGGATTTTACAGACGCATCTAGTTCCTGGTTAAAGCCTCCAAACTCCTCACATGTGATAGAGCAGCCATCAACTATAGGAAGAAATGGACATGATTCAAAACCTTTCAACTGTGATAAGGGCTAGAGATAGCATACACTTGCTAACAAGAGCAATACAGATAACGACGTCCTACGTGTATATATCTTAAATGTGGATCAGGGTCACCTCTTTTCCCATCAAAGTGGATCTTAAATGTGCAGAATAACACGGATTAACTCTTTACTTAAATTCTAGAAAAATCTAGAATAACAACATTGCAGTTGTATGTTTCTGTTGACCAATCAAGTTGCAGTTTACATCCACATCTGTCCAAACTATTAAAATGTGTATTGAAGACTTATAAGGAATGTAATAAAAGTTATAAAATGTATTTTGTCATAATATTGCATACAACAATTGACACAGTCGCTAAAAAAGAAGAAAGTAAATCAGAGGAGATTAGCTCCATGGTGTTATTCTCAAACGCATGTTTCAAAACAGACATCACAGAAGCTGCAGAGGAAGTGTTGTTCCACCAACCAAGATGGTTTTTGCCTAACCTGGAAAGATAGCCTGATAAATAACAAGAAGGCACTCTGAAATGCCAGAACCTTCCATTATTCATGGAAGAAAGTAAGAACAACCCCAAGTTCCTCTTCAGCACTGTAGCCAGGCTGACAGTATATTCCTTTAACTCTGAGAAGCAATGTGCATGAGCTTCTTTACAAACACAATTATAACCATCCAGGAAAAAGATCCACCACTTCCTCCCCATGAACTGCACAGATATATTGTACAGTCCAGAAACCATAGAACCAGCTGTAGCACCAGATTTATAGTTAGACCACTTTTCTTCAATTGATCTTTCAGAACTGATTTTGGTCTCTTCCTCTGAACCAAAACTTCTCTATTAGACTCTTTCCCAGCTAGACTTTTGAAAGGAAATATTCCCCCTTATCGAAAGTTTCATATTAAATCAGATTGATAAGTCTTTGTTAACTGGCCATGTGCCAGAGGCTTGGCAACGTAGCGGTAATTAAACCTCTTAAAAGAGCCCACTCTTGATCCAGATGTTTTAGCGAATTAGAGACCCATATCAAACATTCCCTTCATTTCTAAAATCCCTTAAAGATCAAGGAACGGCACTAGGCTGGTTTAGATAGAATCCTTTAATAGTCCCACAGTGGGGAAATTTTAGTTTAAGTTGTATCAGATAGATTCCAATTTGTTAATGTTAACCATGACTCCATGCACACAAAAGTTAGTAATGGAGTTCCACAAGGTTTTGTCCTTGGACCGATACTTTTCACTTTATGACCAGATAGTCACCTTGGTTGGTAATAGTTTGGCCCCGAGCTCTACTGTGAGGAACCTTGGAATTTGACCAGGGCCTGTCATTTGACCCACATATAAAACAAGTCTGTCGGATAGCTTTCTTCCACCTGAGGAATATTATAAAATTCGAAACATCCTGTCTCAGAAGGATGCTTAGAAACTAGTCCATTCATTTGTTATCTCTAGACTGGATTACTGTAATTCTTTTTCTATGAAGGTTTCCCAGTAAATCTGTGAAAAGCCTCCAGCTGGTCCAAAACGCTGCAGCACGGGTGATGACAGGAACAAGGAGAGATCACATTACTCTCGTCTCTGCATTGGCTCCCTGTAAAATTCTGAATAGAATTCAAGATCCTGCTACTCGAATACAAAGCCCTAAATAATCAAGCCCCTTCATATATCAAAGAGCTCATAACACCATATAGTCCCAATGGATCACTTCGCTCCTGAAATACAAGCCCTCTTATGGTTCCTAGAATATTTAAGAGTAAAATGGGAGGTAGAGCCTTCAGCTACCGGGCTCCTCTCTTGTGGAACCAGCTCCCACTCTGGGATCGGAAGGCAGACACCATTTCTAGCTTATAGTTAGGGCTGGATTAGGTGCATGTTATTTCAAACAAATTTCACTTTTTCTGCACAGGTTTAAATTTTGAACAAAAACGATGTAAGCAGCTTCACCTAGCTGGAAACATTAACATCTTATTGTCCGTCTTGTTATACGGTCTCGGACATCATTTTTGACTCGGAGATAAGGCTACATGTTATTTACAGTTTCAATTAATCTATACATTTTTCAGTCATTTAGGACTGTACCCACATCAACAATGGTATTATGGATTCTCTAAATTGTTTCCCTCCATTCTCGCTTACTTGTCGAAATCAAGCATGCAGCAGAAAGGTAAAAAAAAAATCTAAGTTGCCACCGTATGAAGCATTGGCGAATAGCAGCTGCATGTTTGTGACATTATTGCTTCTTACAGAGGGGGGGATAAAACAGAAACAATGACTGAACTGGAAAATCCACCTGCTTCCTGAACTCATCTGGGAAGAAATATTTTGTGTTCCAAGAATTATCAATGACGACAATGCCCCCTGCTGTTGTTTGATGAGAATGTGTGCAAACTACGGATAAGACATGAGTCACTATGACATTTGATACCAGTACTGAAAATAATATTGTTAAAATCGAATGGAATCTCATCAACATAATGCCATGACGGGGAAAAAATTTTTTCATTTCTCAGTTTCCATGGTTTGTTCGGAACCCAATTATATTCCATCTACACTCATAAAAACAGCAAATCTCCCAATTTGAGAAACTGCAAGCAAAGAATGATTGGCATTTTCTGGCTTAATCAATAAGTTGAGATTGTGAAATCATTTCAATTTAAGTTCTCAATTCATTTTCAATTGACTAAAGGTCCTGGCCCTCTTTAAAAATTGTAATATGGGACCACATCCCAATACTAGGCACCATACTCTATTAACGTCCAATTTGTATATTTTGGACCAATGAAGTTTGCCATCACAATTTCCTAAAACTCCCAAGTTAACATATTTATACAGTGCATGTTGCCTGGCCAACAGTCCAAGTTTCAATCAGGAGCCGGATCATTTTACATTTTCATGGCAGTGACAATAGATGTTCTGTTGATAAAATAATCACATTACTAAAAAATTCTCTTAGCTCAGAATGAAACTTGGTTGTCTGGTCAAAAAATGTGCGTGGTGTGTCTAGGAATGTCAAAATGGCGAAATACTTGCGTGCTTGTGTTAATAATGTGACTTGGCTTTAATGAATGTTGTAATTTTATCTCTATATTTTCTACTTATATTTTTATCTTCCATTTATTTGAGTTTTTTTCCCCGAGTTGCTGTACTCCTGCAAATTAAACGCCTGTTTAGATAAGAGCTATATTATTTTGTTTAATTATAAAAAACTAAATAAAAATTAATGAATCAAATATGAACTAACAACTAATAGAGTTAATGTTATCAATGCTTTTCTCTTAGTCTCTGAAGTTACAAGCTGCCGTTCACATTTACTCATGTGCTTCCAAGTTCAGACTTGATGCAGTTGAATCTCACACAGTGTTTTCATTGGCCAGGACCTGCATCGTGGAGTTATACAGAAGAGGCTGATGAACAAAACAAATACGAACGTTGTTGCCATATATTGACAACTATTAAAACACATGAGACAGTCAAAACGTCCGGGACTCTGCAGGGTACCAGGTCTCACTGTAGTCCGGGGGTCAACACATGTGTCTGCTGCCTCACATAGACCCAGGGTGGGGGGGAGCGTGACCGTGAAGAGACAGCACAGGACGGACATGGTTCTGTCCGCTCCGGGTGGACATTCCTGCTCCTCTGGGACCCTGCAGGTGATAAACAGGGGGGAACTTACGGCGCATTTCCTGCCCAGGTAGCCGAACAGGCACTCGTTCTCCTGCGGGGTCAGGAGGATGGAGCCGATGTTTGCGACCCTGCGAGGCGGCGGGTGGCTGTTCATGGCTCGGTATACTTGTGGCAAACCCCCGAAACGATGCGGTTCTCCCCGGACGGGTTCAGCAAACTACTGATTACAGAAGATCCATGCGGGCTCCGGTTGCTGTGGCCTGCAACCGGATCATCTCCGCTGGGTCCGACTCCGGGCTGCAGGGCGGAGGAGGATGCGGAGCGTTTCCCTCGGCTCTGTCCTGCTCGAGAAAGAACCCCAGCTCCTCCTCAGGGTGTTGATTTAAGAAAGCAATGGCCCGGTCACAGTCTGCAGGAGGAGAAATGCTTAACTGTCACTCGGAAAGTCCTGCAGCTGCAGCGGCGATGCGTACATCCAACATGGCAGCAAGACGGAGCAGACCAATTTGAAAATGAGAGGAGAGGGGGGTGTTGCTTTGGACAAACTACAATCACTCCCTGTAATGTTGATAATGTGACGAAGCTGGTGAACGAACAGAGATAAACATACCAGTTTAGCTTGTTCTCACGTTAAATGCGTTTATGATGAGTGTTATGGTTCGCTACGAGCCTAATATGTCGTTGCTAAGACAAAATGGTTCGGTCCGATGTGGCAGCAGGAATGCAGCTCTGCGGAGGGAAAGGGAGGAGTGACGTAGAAAGGGAGGGGCCAGATGGTGGCTGTGGAAACGTTGATAAATAATTTATTAAAAATTGAATATTTATATTCATAGTAGTATATGAAATATGATACTATCTTAAGAAATAATAACAACTTTCCATTTATCCAGACAGAAAGCACATACGTATTATAAAACAACAATGTTGACTTGTACAGACAAGGATGTGGTGCTGAGGAAAGTAGTGGGACTAAGGAACCATTGCCACAACAGAGGCATGGCCCCGCAGAAACCCTGGAACTAAAAGTTCTTTATTTTTTTTAAATACTCAGTATTAGAAGCATTAACCAATTACTGATTCTTTCAATTGTGCACTTCCTTACCACAATCTTGCATATTTGACACAAATAATTCAGTCCGGTACCCTGTTGTACAGAAATTACAGCAAATTAAAAAAAATAGGCCTGAAATATAACTTTTATAACTTTTTTAACTTTTGATTGTAATCAACTCCTAATTACTGATTATCCTGATACTACAGAGGGACATGTTTAATCCCAAATGTCCTCTTTTGGGACATTGTATAGGTCATTGTATAGTAGGATGTTCTAAAAGGGGAACAATGGAGTGTAGGTTGAGCACCTCTGTCTTCAAGAAGACACCTACTCCTGAGGTGCAAAATTCATCCTTTAAGTTGTGGTTTGGTTTCCACTTGTTGCCGAGAAAATGATCTACTTCATTAGCTTCTACACCAGATAGTCTCTGACTAACTAAAACAACATTGTTATCATATTGCAAATTTAAAAAGCTATAGCCAGAATACCAACACAATGAGCTGCTCTTAAGGTCCATAACGCGGAAGGCAAATGCAGAGAGTTCACCTTTATGTATGAGACTTTTCACAAACAAGAACTCAGGTGACCCAACAATATAAAGATAAACCCCAAGCTCCTTTTCCTTTTCCTGTATTTTTATGCGGTTCTTGTCCATTTCCACACCCTGTTATCCTTTCAACATTAAATGTAATCTTTCGTGATTTGATGTGTGCTTGTTTTTCAGTCTGTCATTGTACCGTATCTATTTGGTCCCAATCAATTGACACGTCGCACCTCTTCCAAAATCTCATCTGTTTACTCCATCACCACCACCCCAGCATGGAACACGCAAGACATGCTGACATCTCTACATTAAAGAAACACATAGCTGCTGCTCTGTCATAACAAACTTCAATGAACTTATTTGGTCTTAAATCAAAGCAAATAAAATGAAGGCGAAGGTTGTGATGGAACTGGTGGCAGATGGACAGACGGCAGCGGAGGTGGGCTTCCCGCAGGTCTCACCCGCCTGCTGCAGGGTTAAAGCCTGTCAGCGGCATTAACAACTAATTCTAATCTGCAGACCAGCTGCTTCTTCAATCTACTGTATGAAACACTGAGCAGAGGCCAAACAGGAGGAGTTAAAGTACCTTTCACAAATATTAGAGAACTTGTATTTCAAGACTGACATCCTTCTAATGTTTCTAGAACCTGCAGTGTTCATAACATCCACAAGCTAAAGATGTTAGATTTAACAAACTGCACCTGAGCCTTTCCAGGTCGGAATCAAAAGTTTGTCTTGATGGTGATCATCAACACAGATTATCTCAAAAAGGTTTCTTCCTCTACAGGGCAGCAATGGAATCTGGAAATTTAAGGATTAACTGACTATAGACAGTTATATCTTTAGCCATCTGTTGCCTATATATCACATTGAAATAGCAAGATGCATTGCAATTCAAAGTCTAATAGTAAGACTCATATCCCCAGAAAATGAATCCCACTGACATTAATGATCCTCTCAGCTGCTTGTGTCTGTTAGCATGCTAACATAGTAAACTGAGACAGTGAAAATGGCTAATGTTACACCTTGTAACATAACATCGCTCTGACTAGTCTCACAGAATAGACTGTACATTCCCAATCGTGCTATCTTTTCTTGACTAAAGTGTTGAAAATAAATTATTATAATGCTGAGGCGAGGCAATTCAAAGTGCTTTACGTAATGCATTAAAATATATAAAAAGGAAAATTGCAAATGCTGGTCAAATGTAAATTATTACAGAATAAACCGAATGTAAAACTTTCATTGAAATAAGAATGTTTTTCTGTATTTATATAGCGCTTTTCTAGTCTTGATGACCACTCACAGCGCTTTACAGTACAGTTTACATTCACCCATTCACACACACATTCATACAGTGCATCTATTCGCAGCACTTTGTTATTCTATGGGGGGCCATTCGGGGGTTCAGCATTTTGCCCAAGGCCACTTCGGTATGCAGTTGGGTCAGACTGGGGATCGAACTGCCGACCTTCAGGTTGGAGGACGACCACTCTACCCCTCAGCCAATCCCTGTGGCATTACAAGAACAGAGAAATGAATTGGGGAAAAGATGTTCATGTGAGTAAAGGTTGTCAAATACATTGCAAAAAGAGTTCTGACTTTTTTTGTCTTGTTTCACACACACCTCCCTGTCGATGGTTAATACACATTTACTTAATAGACATAGCTTACCTTCAGTACTACAGTAAGAATAGACACAATAAGAGAGGGACAAACACAAAGGCAGTGATTTAAAGTACTTTATCACTGAGTAAAGTGCGGTAAATTAAATGCGCTGTCAGACTTGTAAAGATGTCTTTAGTCACACATTTAAAAATACTATATGCATTGTATCTTTTCTAAGATTATTACATTGTCCCAGTTTAATTTGTCAAACCATCAATTATTTAACAGAAAGACCATAATTATATCAAAGATATTCATGTATTTCTTAAATGACACCACTAGATGGCAGAAGAAACTCGGCTGTCAAACCTCAGCTTTCATCTGGTTTCACACAAACCCCAGCTGGGGGAACCCATGAATGTTACAGGGTCAAATAAAAGGCACCAAGGACAAACAGTTTATGTATGGTTACTACAACAGCTGATACGTCCTGGTCAAACTAAGACTTGCATCGTAAAAAAAAAAGTAAAACACTGAACAAAATCTGGTTATTCAGTAATGAAGTTAAAGTTTATTCAGGTTAAAACAATAATACAAAAATAAACTGATCACAATGAGTAGATTTCTGGGAAAATAAATCATTCAGGAGAAAATTTGTCCAAAACCTAATCCTAATAAATTCATCAGCTTTAAGTGACGTTTGCACAACAATATCTAAATCTTGCCTTCTTTCTGCACCAGTGGTTAATAAACGATTCTCTGTGGCTGGAATAACCTTTAAACTGCTTTTTAAGCCACAGTGGTCATTCTTTAAATCTTGAAGTTAAAAAGAAAGAAAAACAGAAGCACGCCAACAACTACTAAACCCTTTTTAAATGTCTCATATATTATTTTGTCAATATTCACTATACAGATTTGTGTGTGGGTCTACAGTCTTGTCTCACAGGAGATTGGTTATTTTTTGGACAGTCTCAGAGGTTGTGTTGTTCATTTAAAATCAAGTTTTTTATTCAACCAGGGAGACTCTTTTACTTACAAAGAAAAAGTGCCTTATGTATGTTCAAACTGGAGTGGCTGACAGGTGGCACCATTCCTGATGCACCAGGCTGGTTTGTTGGGCCACAGGGGCCAGTGACAGTGTTGCTGAACACAATTACTTATGTGTTCATATAAATAGATGATCACATATAAGCTTTAAGTAATTAAAAATAACTAAATCCATTTGGACTCACAATCCCCTGAACTCTGAAGAATGATGAAATTAAATGAGACACATGATAACATTTTTAAAATAATTTAGATTACACTCTGACTGTTACACCCAGATTGAAGTGGATGCGGGTGAGTGAGAGGAAATTAAGGCGTTTGTGTAGGCAAGTGTTAGCGTCGTAAACTTGATCGTTTACGTACTTGCTTGTAGGTACCACGCTTGTTATTGGAGGATTCCAGTAGAGGGTACATTCGTGTATTCGCAGGTTTAATTACAGACACGTGAATCAGACACATTGTGAAAACGCTGCATTTATGTCATTTCTGTTGCTGATTACTTTTCCTGATGACCCACTAACACTGTCCAGGACTCGGTACAGCCCTGACTGTTATGTGGGTACTGCATCTTGTGAACGTGTTTCCTATGACCAAATACGAGTAAGCATCACCGAGATTTAAAAGCGAAAAGCTTAGCAAAGCCACATATCAAACTCTGCAACTTGTTGAAAACCAGCATGCAGCTAAGTGAATATTCAAACATGTGTCAGAAGATGATGAGACAGGTATTATATCGTTACAGTCTCACATGATACGAATAAGTGCTTTTCAAATCCAATATTACAATTGTACATCATTATGCCACCTGAATGTGGAACACTTTGTTGTTTCAACAAACACAAATACTGTGGTGGGGAGGGAGTGGGGACTTGAGTGGAAAACTGTAACAATGAAAAATACATTTATATGGTTTTTGTAAGTGTAAAGAGGGGCTCACCATTTACTTCAATTGTATTGGATTTGGCGAAACCCTGAAACTCCAAAAGTGTTTTGTGGACTCAAGCACTTCACCCACCTCTCCATCAGCATTGTGGTGAATAGATAAGAGTGGATTTATTTATATATTTTTCCGTGAACTATCCCTTTAGGCAAGTTGTTCTCAAAGTAAAAGCACAATGTTTATTTTGTTGCTGCATGCTACCTATCAAGCTGAACTACAGAGTTTTTATTTAAACACTTGGGTTCAGCACCTGCAGACTTCTGTAAATGTCTGTATCTCAGTCCCATATGGGGACATAAAAATAATCAGATTATCGAATTGATCTGACAGCAATTTACACACACACACACACACACGCACACACACACGTTTGTACTTCTATCTTAGGGGGTTAGGGTTAGCCCTAACCCCCTAACCCCCTAACCCTAACCGGGCAGTGCCTCCTCCGAGCCTCGCTACCTGGGTCCTCAGTCCAGAACGTATGTGTTACCCACCGGAACAATTACAGGCCTGATTACAGATTCACGGCCCCTGGTGGCCACAGACCCCAATACAATCAAGGTTAACAAAAAATAATTGACCACAATGATCAAACAGACGGCACCCACTTCCAACACAGTGGACTTGATAGTTGGGAATGCGAAGAACTGTGGATATAACACCCTCCTCATTCCAGAGCAGCATTATTTAGATCAGGGGTCAGCAGCATAAAGGCCGGCACATGCTTCTGCATTTTCACGGCCCCGCAAGCGCAAGAGCCCTTCCGGGCGCCTTACGTGCTTATGTATCTCTTCTTACGTGCTTGCGTGCGTCGCCCAATTTTTCTTACTATACAGCAAAGCTCCGCGTGCATCACGCAGTCCGCAAGGCTGTGATTGGTCTGCTAACTACATCCATTCCGGAGTCGCATTTCTGGTTTCATGCCACATAATACCGGCAGAAACAAGGGAAGATTTAGAAGAACGAATATGGACCAAATAGAAGAGGGTTTGGCAGAAGAGATCCGAAAGTATATCCACTTGTATAACCCGTCACTGACTGGAGGATTTGTCCGCCAGAAAAATACTATGATAAGCCGCCGTGGCGATGTAAATAAACAGTCGACGAAGAAGAAAGAAGGCGTCTCTAACCGTCTTCAACAAAAAACGTTACTCCGCCTAGTGTTCTGGCGGGAATTGCTTTGTAACACGCGCAACGGTTTGAGAAGCATGAATGACAACGAGTCTTCGACACAGCTGCGTGAAAAGCCGCAGACGCAGTTGCAGAAGCATGCGCTGGCCTTTAGGCACGTGTGCCAATGCGCCATAGTCAATGGCACACAGGCGATTTCCTATTAAAGAAATGGTCAAAGGTTTTGCCGTCACGCAGTCTGTATTATTTAGCTTGACTGATGTTAACACCTCCCAGCTACTAGGTGCCAGTATTGCACCATAGGCTGGATGCCAATCAACATTAAATAATAAGAAGAAGAAGCCTCCCAGCCGGCGCTTCTCGCAGTTTCCCACATGAATCTCCGTGAAGTGCAACCGCTCAGGTGTATTGATGAGAGCATGCCCGCTAGCTAAAATACCAAGGCACGGGCATTTAAACCCTCATGGGCAGACGACTATGGCTATGTTTTTCACAAGGCCGTGCTGTGTGCACGTTATGTTTTGAAAATGTTGTTTGCCGAACTTTCAGTGATAAGCGCCACTTTGAGACAAAGTACAGAAGAAGATTCAAAGATCAGGCAGACAAAGGAGAGTCAATCAAAAGTGCAGTGTCCAGGTATGGGAAGCAAGCCAACTCTCAAAGTCTTTGCCACTGCCAAAAACCCTGTGGCTGAAGTAAGCTTTTGCATTGCTCACTGCATTGTGAAACATGGAAAGCCATTTACTGATGGCGATTATATAAAGGAGGCTTTCTTCTCTACCTCAGAGATTCTGTTTGAAGTACTACAAAACAAAGAGCCAATCAAATCAAGAATCAGAGACATTCCTATATCAGCTCATCAAGTGTTGAGCGACACATCAAAGAAATGGCAGAAAATGTCGGGGCGCAGCAAACAGCTAGGAAAAAAGATACCGTAGTATTTACTGTGAAGCTCCTGGCTTCACAGTAAATGCGCGTGTGCGTGCGTGTGCGCAAGAACAGGTTCAGTACATTCCGGTCAATAGATACAGGTAGCCACGGAGACCACGGCCGACATGCGACAGGCCCTACGTTAGACAGTCTCCCATCTTCGTGCAGCAATACAAATAATAATAAAAAAAAAAAAAAGAGTAAAACGTGTGCCACTGCATTTTCTTCTTCTTCTTCTTCTTCTTCGCATTACGGCGAAAGAACAGGCTCAAGCACACAACGCGAGCAGCCAGGCAAGGTTAGAGGACAAACAGTCCTCGGGTCGTGGAGACCCAGACGTGAGAGATGCCACAACGTCACAACGTACTGTCATTTCTTTATTTTATTATTATTATTATAATTATTATCACTGAGCAGGAACAGGTTCGAGTACACAACGCGGGGAGCCGGGTCAGTCCAACGTCACTAATCTCAGGGTCACGGAGACCCCCGATCGGAGAGACGGCCCTCAACGGGAGCGACCGGGCAAGCCCCGAGGCGTGTTTTCGGGTCGCGGAGACCTAGACCGGAGAGATGCCCCCAAACCCGGGCGGCCGACCGGCCCCGCGTCACACCGGTGCACAACTTGGAGTGTGCGACGTTCTTTTTTTTAATATTATTACTGAGCAAGAACAGGTTTCAGAACCCAACGCGGGGAGCCGGGGTCGCCGCGAAGACAGGTCGGGGTCAAAGAGAGTTACTAACAATGCATCAGGGTACAAGTCGGGACACCGTCCCCACCCCCATCGCGTAGCCGTGCCGTTCTCCCTGACGAGGTCAAGCGATATCACGTCAAGAGTGTTTCACCAGAGAACAGGTTCTCCAACAGCTCCAACATCCTCTGAACGGGAAGAGAACCAAGACGACGAAGAAGAAGAAGACGACGAAGAAGAAGACGAAGAAGACTCTGACGACTGCGTAGACGACGACGACTACGACCCGGTGCGTGACGCTGCTGCTGCAGATTCCTCATCGTGCACATCCTCGGAAGGAGACGAACAACAACAAGAAGAAGAAGAAGAAGAAGAAGAAGAAGAAGAAGAAGAAGAAGAAGAAGAAGAAGAAGAAGACAGCTGCTGCGCCAACGCCGCCGCCAACGGACACATGGAAAGAGAGACCTTCCTGTCCAAAACTGAGAAATATCATGGTCCTCAACGCCGTACGGCCGAGAGGGGCGATCCACCTCCATCTCCTCCTGTACTTCCTCCTCCGCTACGCCCGTCGGGGTCCCTTCCCCGGGCCCCACGACGCACGCGACGTCCGGCGTCAACGACGCAGCCTTGAAGTTCGGCCTGGTCGTAACGCCGACGGTAGAGAACATCGTCCTGGAGATGACAAATCTGGAGGGTCGTTGGAAATACGTTGACGTCTGGAAAGGGATGGACGTGACCGACCTGTGCGCCTAGGTGGGGCTGCTGATCTTGGCGGGCGTGTACAGGTCCCGGGGTGATATTCCGCGCCACGATGCCCCTCAAGGTCTTTCACACGTACTCCACATAGTTCGAGAGGTTTGGGACGCTTGGGCGACGCGGCTGCCGCTCCTCTACAACCCGGGGCCCGAAGTGACCGTGAACGAGCAACTGGTTCCGTTCAGAGATTATTCTTTTCGTTATATTTTTTTGGGTTGTTGTTGTTGTTGTTGTTGTTGTTGTTGCGTTATGTTACGTGGCCATGGCTAGCCAGCGGCTGGATATTTCTCGTCGGTTGTCCGGCGGTATGCACCTGACGACTCCAAGCTTTCTTCTTCTTCTTCTTCTTCTTCTTCTTCTTCTTCTTCTTCTTCTTCTTCTTCTTCTTCTTCTTCTTCTTCTTCTTCCCTGTCGACATTCACGTCTTGTCTGCTCTCATCTCCCCCCTCACACACACACACACACACAGACACACACACAAACACACGCACACACGCCAGGCCGGTGCCCTTTCCGACAGTACATGCCCAGCAAGCTGACGAAATACGTGATCAAGTCGTAGATGGCGTGCGACACCATCTGCAGCTATATTTGGAAGATGCAAGTCTACACCGGAAAGCCGAGCGGCGGGCGCCCGGAGAGGAACCTGGGGCTGCGGGTCGCAACGTCACGTGCGACAATTACTTCACCTCCTACGAACCTTCACACCAGCCGCCACTTTGGTGTCTTACGTCCCGAAGAAGAAAAACAAGAACGTGGTGCTCCTGAGCACGCGGCACTCGGAGGCCGACGTCAGCCACTGAAAGCCCCCCGCGCTGACAGACATTGACAGCGACCCTCCGGCTCTAGGCCTGCAGCAAAATCAACGACAGCATCAACAACAACAACAACAACAACCCCAGGGTCCGGCCGCCTGTCCAGCCCTTGGCGTCGGCACCACCGCCGCCGCCTCCGTGGCACCCCCGCTCGCAACGAGTAAGAGGTGTCAGATATGCCCCAGGAACAAGGACTGTAAAACTCACACAATGTGCCGCGGGTGTAACAAATACATCTGCAAGGGCTGCGCTTTTCTATTGCCTTTCATAAGCGTGCTGATGTGTGGTGGGCTGTGCGTGTGCATGTGTGCGCATGTGTTTGAAGCAGGGTATCACAACAAGCGTTAGTTAAATCGCTACACAAACGCTCACAGCCAACAGCATGGGGAAACAGGGACAACACGAGGGATAAATGAATGAAATTAATTTCCCGACATTGGTTACATCCACATCTCTTATTTAGTCTCTGCAACGTTTTACTGCAAAGCAATAGTTAACTATGGTGTGTAATGGTTGAAATAAAGTCGCACCCATACAAACACCTTCACTACACTGTATTTAATGGTGAACCATCATTACAAGAATAAAAAAAGGTAAAAATGTGAAAGAGCGACTGCATGTACCATCACTGTTAAGATCAAGAGCATAACATTTTATTGTAAAAATCAATATAATCTGGAAATTATTGCAGTAGAAACATGAGAACAAACCAGGTGAATCTGCAACATTAGTACAATCCATATTACCAAGAGCTGGGATTGTGGATGAAAAGTTCGTGAGAGAAGTCCTGAACGCAACCCCCCTGGTATGTGAGAGTGAAGAAGAGGACAAGAGGGAGAGACTGCATTTCTACAGACCCACATCAAACTATCACATGCCTGAGAAACAGGTTCTACACAAGACAAATCATCCTGCAAAGAGTTCCTGTCACGGAATCAAAAAGTCAGTCAGAAGGATGTGACAGCTCACATCTGAGCCCCCCAACAAAACGTTCACCCTCATCAGCTCTTAATGCAGAACACCTTGAACTGTTGAATAGCTATTGAGGCATGTCCCACGTGATATTTCCCAAAGAGCAGAGCATAGCTCAAGTAGGTCCTATTACAGGTAACACCGCTGCTTTTAAAATTATTTTCTGAATAAAGTTCAATATTTAACATTTGTTCACTTCCTTGTTTGTGATTTTGTAATTTTAGGCTTAGAAATACAACCCTGTTCAGGTCTGGTGCAAAAAAACAGCCTAAAGTGTGTGAACATACAACAATGCAGCACAGATAACTGAAATTGTTTAGGTGAGTGACTTGTGGAAAGTGTTCAATACATGATCTTATTGGGTGACTGTAAAACTATTTCAGTGTATTATAGGGTACAGTATGTCCTGTCCTCAGTCTAGTCAAGATCCAGCCCTTCATTGCCCTTTAGTCCTCTCTGTGCCCACAAAAAAAGTACAACATTCATATTTAGAATTCTATAACAGGGTCTCAAATATCTCATTAACTAAATCTACCCTACTGATAGATGACAATGACTTTAATAACATTATTGCTGAGCAGGAATCTACACAAAACAACCAAAATCGCTTGGAAGTATATATGAAGGTATACTGAAACTGTTTGGTTTATGCCAACATCATGGTGCATTACGCCATCCACTGTGTTGCTGCATCGCTCCTGGAGGTACTGCAATACCAGTACCACTCCTTTGATTTTGTGTGCTCCTGTCCTCTGATGTCCTGCGCGCCCCTGTCCTTTGACTATGTATGCCCTTTATATATATAGTCTATGTGTATGCCACAGTCCTATGATTTTGTATTCCCCCCTCAATAACCAAACAAAGAAGAAGAACCAAGTGGATAATTTATCTAAAGCAACTGGTCAGCGAAACAGCAGTACGAGTATTACGAGCAGTGTGGTACAAGACAGTTTAAAACGCTTCAGGGATATCAAACAATGCATAGTATTACCATGCCTGAGAGTGCAGACGCGTCCATGTTTGAGGAGAGCTGTGTCTCTGTTACCAATCCAGAGCTACATGAGGAGCTGGCTGAATTACAGCGGCTGGCAGGGAAACTGTGGACAGAGAACAAACAACTGGTGGAAACAATGGATGATGGAAAGGAAATCTACCACTGCACTACCTACTATGAGCTAACACAGAAGACAGCTGAGCTTGAGGACCTATTTAAGATGCTGCAGACAAAGAAAGATGATGTAATTGCAAGAATGCTGATTCTGCAGGAAAGCTGCAAGGGCAGTACCTGTCATGACCTTTCGAAGAGGATGTCTGAATTTGAGAACCACGTTCAGATGCTGAATACGGACAACAGAAATCGGTTGGCAACACAACAGGAATACTACAACTACAGTACCTGTTTGAAGCTATCACGGAGGTTGGCTGAAAATGAGAAGCAGACAGATACGCTGGAGACAATCAACGATACTCTGTTGGTGGCAGTGCATGATCTGCAGGAGACAGAGGAAAGTCTGAGACATGAGGCTCAACAAGCAGGGATCAGGAATTGTGAACTTGAGAAAAAGAGTGAACATCAACTGAAAGAGATTTCCAGATTGAGAGCAGAGTTATTTACTCTTAAGTCCCATTTAGATGATGCTAAGGAAGCCATCAAGGATGAAGTTAAGAGAACACAGGAGCTGACTCGGTCGACATCTCTGATGGAGAAGTCAGAAGTCCAAAAGTTGACCAACGCACTGCAAAATAGAAAGGAACATGAAGAAGTCCTGAATCGGCAGAATAGCATCGTTATGGCTGAACTGGCCCGACTTGAGTCACTGAGAGACAAACGATTCAAAGAGAACGAAACGCTAAAGACAAGCGAGCGAAATCTTTTGTGCCAACTTTATGAAGCTGATTTGCTCATCCTCCATAAAGATGAGCTCATAACAAAGCAAAGGAGGGAAATTGATTACTGTCAGAAAACCATAGAGAAGCAGCATTTACTCACAGAGGATTTGAGAAAATCCGCCCGTGATCTGAAGGACCAATTGGAGGAAGCTCAGCTGGAACTAAGCAGAAAGCAAGCAGAGGACTGTGATCACAATCTGAAAGAGGAATTGATAACAGTGATTCCTCAGGAGGAGGTACAACCTTATTCGCTGTGGCTGAAAGTATTTTTGTTTGCTGTGATCGTTGTTGTAGGTTCGGGATCTGTCCTGACCAGCCACGCTGCCTGACATTTTTTACAGCCTACCTCCAATCTCAACCCACCTCCCTTTTAAACAAGACAGAAAACCTCCATCAAGGGTATTTATTTGAAATTCCAAGAAGTCCAGTTGGATAAAATTTCCTGAGGCAAAGGATTGAAACATCATGTGTAATGTGTTGTGATTCAGTGCCATATATATTTTTTATAATATATATATATATTTTTATTTAATGTTTTTATTTTTGTGTAAAATTGTTTTGCCGTTTTATGTTTTATATTCAGTTTCTCTGTCTAATGTTGTGTAGATTGGGGCCTGTTATTAAATGAATGAATTGAATTTCCTGACATTGATTACATCCACATCTCTTATTTAGTCTCTGCAACGTTTTACTGCAAAGCAAAAGTTAGCTATGGTGTGTAATGGTTGAAGTAAAGTCGCACCCATACAAACACCTTCACTACACTGTATTTAATGGTGAACGATCATTACAAGAATAAAAAACTATAAAAATGGGAAAGAGCGACTGCATGTACCATCACTGTTAAGATCAGGAGCATAACATTTTATTCTACAAGTCAATATAATCTGGAAATTACTGCAGTAGAAACATGAGAACAAACCAGGTGAATCTGCAACATTAGTACAATCCATATTACCAAGAGTTGGGATTGTGGATGAAAAGTTTGTGAGAGAAGTCCTGAACGCAACCCCTCTGGTCTGTGAGAGTGAAGAAGAGGACAAGAGGGAGAGACTGCATTTCTACAGACCCACATCAAACTATCACATGCCTGAGAAACAGGTTCCACACAAGACAAATCATCCTGCAAAGAGTTCCTGTCACGGAATCAAAAAAAGGCCGCGTCAGTCAGAAGGATGTGACAGCTCACATCTGACCCCCCCAACAAAACATTCACCCTCATCAGCTCTTAATGCAGAAGACCTTGAACTGTTGAATAGCTATTGAGGCATGTCCCACGTGATATTTCCCAAAGAGCAGAGCATAGCTCAAGTATAACAGGTTCAAAGTAAAAAGTTCAAAGTTTAGTTTATTGTCACATGCACCAATGACAGCGTCATCGGAGCAGTGAAATTCTTGTGACATGGCAGGCAACATCTACGCAGTAGACGATTTTACAAAAAAGAAAAATAATATACTATATAACATATAACATATAACATCGTAACATATAACATAGTCAAATGAAGCAGTAGTTTACAGGGTGAAGGAGTTGGGAATATTAAATTCAATAATATGAATATATGTATGACATATAACATGGTCAAATGAAGCAGCAGTTTACAGGGTGAAGGAGTGGGGAATATTAAATTAAATAATATGAGTATATGTGAAGTATGTGACGCTTGGAAGATGCAAGTCTACACCGAAAAGCCAAGCGGCGGGTGCCCGAAGAGGAACCTGGGGACACAGGTCCTGCTCGACGTCACGGAGGGACTGAGCGGGCGCAACATCACTTGCGACAATTATTTCACCTCCTACGAACTGGCGCGGCAGCTCCTGGGGAGGAACATCATCGTGGTCGGCACGGTTCGGAAGAACAAGCCCGAGCTCCCGCCCCGGCTGCTTGCGGTCAAGGGACAAGCGGTGTTCTCCTCTGTGTTCGCCTTCACGCCCACCACCACTCTGGTGTCTTACGTCCCGAAGAAGAAAAACAGGAACGTGGTGCTCCTGACCGACGCTCGGAGACCGACGTCAGCGACCGCAACAAACTACAACCGCAACAAAGGAGGCGTGGACAACCTGGACAAGCTGATCGGAATGTACAGCTGCCGGAGGATGACCGCGCGCATAACCCTGGTCGTCTTCCACAACATCCTCGACGTCTCTTCCTACAACTCCTTCGTGGTATGGCGAGAGGTCAACCCCGACTGGATGCCGGGCAAGCGGAACAAGCGAAGGGTGTTCCTCGAGCAGCTGGGAAAGGCTCTCGTGGCTCCGTACATCGCGCGGAGGCAGCAAGTCCCCCGCACCGAGGCGTCCGCCGTGGTCGTGAAGGCCGTGAAAGCGGCCGAGCTGAGAGACGTTGACCGCGAACGAGACGACCCAAGCGTCCGAGAGTCCGGCCACCCCTCCGGCCCTAACCCTGCAGCACCAACAACGACAACAACAACGACAACAACAACAACAACAACCCCAGGGTCCGGCCTCCCGGTCGTCGCAGCCGCCGCAGCCTCTGTGGCAGGACTGTAAAACTCACACAAAGTGCCTCGGGTGTGACAAATACATATGCAAGGGCTGTTCGCTTTTCTATTGGCAATCTTAATCGTGCTGATGTGTGGTGGGCTGTGCGCGTGCGTGTGCGCCCGTATGTGTGTTTCAAGCAGAGGGGGGACGTGTGTGTGTGTGTGTGTGTGTGTGTGTGTGTGTGTGTGTGTGTGTGTGTGTGTGTGGTTAGTTCAATCAGTACCCAAACGCTCACAGCCATCAGAATGGAGAAGCAGGGAAAACACGAGGGTAAAGTCCAGAGTTTTGACCTTTTGCGTCAAAGACAAAACTCTGATTTTAAACTCAAAGTGATTTCAATGTGTCGAACTTTGTGTTGAACTAAATCAATTTGTGACGTGAATCCAGGAACTTTAAGATCATAAACAAACATATACACAGAATGTGGTTCTACACACGGAGAAATACTGAGGGACAAAGGTGGAAAATAATGAAGACAAACTTAAATACACTGTACGTGACTCTTTACAGAGGGTTTATATATTCTATTCTTATATATGCTTGCGTTGTGTAATTTCAATAAACACATTGTTCATGTGGATAAACACAATCAGGGCAGGTTGCTGGTTTGAATCCGGTTCAGATGGGGTCTTCCTGTGTGGAGTCTGCATGTTCTCTCCGTGTTTTCTCAGAGTCTTCCGGCTTCATCTCACATGCAGAGTAGGGGTTGTGTAGATTGGATACTACACACAAGCTAATGCTGCTTCAGCCTCTGGATCCTCAGGACACAGCTCAGCCTCCGTCCACACACACTGTCCTCTTCACACTCACCTCCACGAAGATCACCACCTGTTGAGAGAAGAAGACATCAGTGTCACAGAGACTCACTTCATCAGCTGTGAGTAAGTGATGCAGCACATCCTGTAAGAGCAGCAGGGACTTCAGTCCTGTTCAGAGGTAGAGCAGCTTCCTCTCTGCTTCATGTTCACGTGTTGGAATGAACACGCTAAGAGCTCAGTGTGTGTCCTCTGCATGTCAAAGTTCAGAGTGGACACCTGAGAGGTGGATTTACTGCTGTTACAGGTGAAGCCATGTTTCACTGTGTGTTTAATGAACATCTTATTCTGACAAACTGGGACCAGAGGAGACAGATGGACCTCAGCAGAGGTTCTGCTCTGTATAAAGAGCTCCTGGTTACCATGCTGATGAGGAGAGGCTTCAGTCCCACTGATCTCAGAGCTGTGACAAAGATCCACCTGATCAGTTCTTCACTGATGAAGTGAGAGAACAAAGTGTCTCAGATGGGATGAAGACGACACCGTCTCTGTTCCTCGTTTGAGGCTGTCAGCTGTGGTCCAGCTTCATTTCCTGTTCACATGAAAACAACAACTGTCGTCTTCACGTCAACTCGATCACATGAACCCAAGCAGCTTGAGGCTCGTCTGATTGGCCGACTGTTGTCTCTCTGTGTCTCTGTCCAATCCTGACATCTGTCCTCATTTTCCTCTCACAGCTTCACTGAGGAAACACTGAGGCCTGAACTACGAAAACACTTCAAAATGTCTAGGAGATCTTTCTGAGGTCCAGCTCAATTGAACCTGACAGACACAGTCAGGCTAAGTGGTCACATGACGCTGGTTATCAACTCGTTAAGTTAACTCAGGTTTTCCCCATTGAGATCTGAGCTTGCAGATAAAAGGGGCGGGGTTTACTGTGTGTAACCAATCAGAGGCATGGACAGTTTGACTGAAAGTAGAGCCTCATATTTCACAACCAGGATCAAACTGTTCTATAATACAAATCAGAAGAGAAAAACACATGATCCAGAATAAAAGAAACTCAGTCACAGCTGCTAAATGCAGGAAGAACAGCTGGTAAAGATCTATGATCGTGTAAATGTGTAAGTTACAGCGCCCCCTGGTGGCATTTGGTAAAAAACTATATTACGTGACCACGACATAATAACGTGTGTGAACGAGATAAATAACTCGAGGCCACGAGATCTGATTCTATTGTTTACTAACAAGACGAGTGGAAGAGAAGAAGATTCTTGATAAGAAACGTTTGAATCTCAGGATGTGACACACACTGTCTCACTGTCTCTGAGGACAAACACTATCTCTGAGGACACACACTGTCTCACTGACTCTGAGGACACACACTGTCTCTGAGGACATAGAACAACTCACTGTCTCTGAGGACACACACTGTCTCATTGTCTCTGAGGACACACACTATCTCACTGTCTCTGAGGACACATACTGTCTCTGAGGACACACACTGACTCACTGTCTCTGAGGACAAACACTGTCTCACTGACTCTGAGGACACACACTGTCTCACTGTCACTGAGGACACACACTATTACTGAGGACACACACCGTCTCACTGTCTCTGAGGAAAAACACTGACTCTGAGGACAGACACTGTCTCTGGGGACACATACTGTCTCTGAGGACACAGAATAAAAGAAACTCAGTCACAGCTGCTAAATGCAGGATGAGTAGCTGGTGAAACATCTGTGATTGCGTCAATGTGTCAGTTACAGTGCCCCCTGGTGGCATTTGGGGAAAAAAACTATATTATGTGACCACGACATGATAACGTGTGAACGGGATAAATAACTCGAGGTCACGAGATCTGAGTCTGTCTCACTAACTCTGAGGACAAACACTGTCTCTGAGGACACACACTATCTCACTGACTTTGAGGACATCCACCCTCTCACTGTCTTAGAGGAAACACACTGACTCTGAGGACACAAACTGTCTCACTCTCTCTGAGGACACAAACTGTCACTCAGGACACACACTGTCTCTGAGGACACACACTGACTCATTGTCTCTGAGGACACACAATGTCTCACTGTCACTGTGGACACACACTGTCTCACTGTCCCTGAGGAAACACACTGACTCTGGGGACACACACTGTCTCTGAGGACACACACTGTGGTGGAAACCTCTGACATCACTATTCAATAGAAACACATGGACCTGTCTTCAGGAAGCTGACTGAGTGCATCTGATGTTTTGGTGACAGGATGAGTCTGGAGAGATTGAGATGTTCTGGGTGAGTTAGAGATCAACTGAACCAACCAGACGTTGATTTAAATTTCCCTTATCCGTCCCTTAAGGAGAGTGTGCACCACACAACAGTGTAGAGTCACTCTGGTCAGTGGGCGGAGCTTTTAAACGGGTTGATCTCCAACTTAACCTGGAGCAGGATAGCTGTTCATCAGAAGTTACCATGGATATTTACCTCGTTAAGAAGTGGACGAGCTTCGTAGGACTTGTAAGCCAAATGTAACATTTGACCACAATATGATCATGTTTATTTCCCCTCTGATTGATCATGATTGAATCTCATATAATGTAACCTTGATCAAGCTGTATCCTGTTCTACTGGATGAATCTTGGCCTGATTGCTTTAACTAGGCATTGTTGTTTTCATGTCATCAGAAGATCCCAACATTTGACCTTGTAACAACCCCAACCAGAATAGGAGGGGTGAGCCAAATGAATAAAGACAAAGAACTGTTTCCCATCGGTGTGGATATTACATACTAACCTTTGTCGTTTGCACAATGCTATGAGTATTAAAGTGTGATAATACTGTAAGAGATTGGTGTCTCGTTCCTCGTTGGTAGAGTGGGATTGTAGAAATTGCCACGACAGACTGAAACATTTAAACCTGATAACCACAAATCCGGCTTGGAAGCACAAACCCTGGATCTGTACTGTGATACTGACTGTGTTTAGTAAAATACTGATGAAAGCAGCGTGGACTGACTCCAACCATCTACTGACCTCAGAGTCTCAAGTCGACAGGTTGGACTCTGCATTAGATCAAGCAGGTCCTTCACTCCTGATTCCTGCAGGTTGTTGTCTCTCAGATCCAGTTCTCTTAGATGAGAGGGGTTTGACCTCAGAGCTGAAGCCAGAGAAGAACAGCTGATCTCTGACAGACTGCAGCCCTTCAACCTGGATAAGGAATAACGAATCCTGATTCAGTAAAAATAGATTATTTGGACCCGGTTCTGTCCTGCATATCAGTTTAGGAAATACAGAACTAAAGTCAGTGTTTTAACAAGTAGCTGAATATTTAAAATGTCAGAGATTAATTAATGAATGGATTTATGTTATGTATGAAGAGGAATTGTGTTAAATTATAATTAAATGAGATCAACTGTTTATAAATGCTCTTTTATAGATATGAGATCTACAAAAGTCAGTCAGTGAACTGACCTCAGAGCCTCCAGTCAACAAGTTGGACTGGAGGCCACACAGCTCCTTCACTCCTGAGTCCTGCAGGACGTTGAAGCTTAGATCCAGTTTTCTCAGATTAGAGGGGTTTGACCTCAGCGCTGAAGCCAGAGAAGAACAACTGATCTCTGACAGTCTGCACTGATACAACCTGGATAAAGAAATATGAATATTTGAATGTGTCCTCCTGTTGTTGTGGATCGTCATCATGTCAAGACTCTCAACATGCTGCTAGCCTCAGTCCAGTCTGTGACCTGAAGATAAATATCAGATCAGACATGTTGGACCATTGTTTCATTCATCACCTTCTTCTCTGTGTGTTGGTCACTGAGCAGGTTTGTGTAATTAAACACTGTTTAAAGTAGGGATGGCTCCTGACAGTCACTTCCTGTTTGTTTCTTTACTTATCTACTTTCCAACGTGTTTCAATAAGAATGTGTTTTATTTTGTAAACCTGAGGAAGATGGGTGCTCGGCCTCAGTCCACATGTTATTTACTGACACTTTCTTAGTGATCAGGGGCAGGGGAGTGCAGGTGAATGGAGTTGATGAGGTGGACGTGGCTGTAAAGGGTGGGTGAGAGACAAATGACTGAGGGACAGTGAGCAGAGCAGAACTGAGACATTTCAAAAAAATAATGACCCAATAAGAAAGAAATTCTGAAAAGTGAAGAAGGATTTAAGGACCTCAGAGTCTCCAATCGACAGTTTGGACACACCAGTCCAGAACACAGTGGCTTCACTCCTGAATCCTGCAATTCGTTCAGCCTCAGATCAAGTTCTCTCAGATGTGAGGGGTCTGACTGTAGAGCTGAGGCTACGACTTCACAATGAGTCTCTGAGAATCCACAACCACAGAGTCTGTAATTAAAGAAAATATCAAATCTGTGAGAATTAAACCAGAAAACACACTTTAATACAGAACAAACAATGAGGAGTGTATTTGAAGTGCGACTCATCTCCACAGATTGAACATGTTATTGATCATGTCTGGACTCACTTAGCCTTCCTGCATTTCCTCACAGCTGGGATCAGTCTCCGTCGACCCTGGACTGATGTTTTGAACTTCTCCAGGTCCAACTCATCCAGAACCTCCTCTGACATCTGCAGCATGTAGGCTAGAGCTGACTAGTGGATCTCAGAGAGTTTCTCCTCTGATTTGTTTTCTGACGTCAGGAACTGTTGCATCTGCTGATGAACTGAGTGGTCGTTCATCTCAGTCAGACAGTGGAAGATGTTGATGCTTCTGTCAGGAGAAATGTTATCACTCTTCATCTTCTTCAGGTTGTTGATGACTCTCTGGATGATCTCTGGATTGTTCCCTCTCCGACCCAGCAGGCCTCCTAAGACTCTCTGGTTGGACTCCAGACTGAGGCCGTGAAGGAATCGAACAAACAGGTCCAGATGACCATTTGTACTGGTCAGGGATTTCTTCATGGTTCTCCTCAGAAGGTCATCCAAGAACAGAGTCCCCACATGTTCCCAAGAAGTTGTTGAGTTTTTCTCTGTTCCTCTTGGTGTAACAGTGGAACATGTAGACTGCAGCCAAGAACTCCTGAACGCTCAGATGAACAAAGCAGTAGACTGATTTCTGGAAGATCAATCAATCAATCAATCAATCAAATTTTATTTGTATAGCCCATATTCACAAATTACAATTCATCTCATAGGGCTTTAACAGGGTGTGGCATCCTCTGTCCTTAACCCTCAGCAAGAGTAAGGAAAAACTACTAAAAACCCTTTTAACAGGGTAAAAATATGTAGAAACTTCAGAGAGAGCCACATGTGAGGGATCCCTCTCCCAGGACGGACAGAAGTGCAATAGATGCCACGTGCAGGAAAACATCATCAATAATCAAAGTCTCTAGCAGCATTTGATGAGGGTAGACATCCCGAAGGACAACCCCAACATGACATGCCAAGCAGTCCCGCTGCAATCACAGTCCATGTTCAGCAACCATCTAGACCACGATCCACCATCCAGACCAGACGGCACTCCAGTCCTCAGTCACCGTCCACCGCCGCCCACCAGGACCCATCACAAGCCACCACCGCGGTCCTGGTCCACCGCCCGTGCCCAATGCCAACGCGACACAGGGTCCGCCACCAGCACCACGATCAGCCCAGAATCCGCCACAATGGATCCACCACAGCGACCCCCGGTGTACGATCCACAAACCGCAATCCATGGTGCGGCCACAGAGGCCCTGGATCTGCGGGTGATAAAGCAAAGGGATTCCGGGGAAGGGGATAGGGATGGAGAAGAGGAAGGAGAAGCTGGAAAGAGAAGCTCCGTGTGTCATGTGTCATAAAATAGAACAAGTAACGTTCTGGCGCACTAATTAGCTCTAACTATAAGCTTTATCAAAAAGGAAGGTTTTGAGTCTACTCTTAAATGAAAAGATGGTATCTGCCTCCCGAACTGAAAGTGGTAGATTATTCCACAGCCGAGGGGCTTGATGGCTAAAAGCTCTGGCTCCTACTCTTTTTTTAGAGAATTTAGGGACGACAAGTAGGCTTGAATTCTGGGAGCGGAGTGCTCTAGCGGGTTTATAAGGTACTAACAGCTCTTTAAGGTAAAAAGGTGCCATATTATTAAGGGCCTTGAAGGTGAGGAGGAGAATTTTAAATTCTATTCTAGATTTAACTGGAAGCCAGTGTAGCGACGCTAATATTGGAGAAATGTGCTCTCTTCTCTTTGTTCTCGTCAGGACACGTGCTGCGGCATTTTGGACAAGCTGTAGAGTCTTTAACGACTTACTGCTGGAGCCAGATAATAATGAATTACAATAGTCCAGTCTCGATGTAACAAAGGCGTGGACTAGTTTTTCTGCATCTTTTTGGGAAAGGACATGTCTAATTTTGGAAATATTACGTAAGTGGAAAAAAGCGGTCCTAGAAATTTGTTTTAAGTGAGAATTAAAGGATAAATCAGGATCAAAGATCACTCCCAAGTTCCTGATTGTTTCATTGGAAGCAAGGGCAATGTCGTCTAGCACAGCTATATCATTAGATAATGCATCTCTAAGGTGTTTGGGGCCAAGTATTATAACCTCTGTTTTGTCTGAGTTTAATAAGAGAAAATTGCGGGTCATCCAGGTTTTTATGTCCTTGAGACATGTTCGAAGTTTAGTTAATTGATTACTTTGTTCAGGTTTTATTGACAAATATAACTGGGTGTCATCCGCATAGCAGTGGAAATTTACCGAGTGTGTCCTGATAATGTTTCCTAGTGGAAGCATATATAATGAGAATAAAATTGGGCCGAGCACAGAGCCCTGTGGAACACCATGGTTAACTTTGGTGCGCACAGATGACTCATCATTAATTTGCACAAATTGAGAGCGATCAGAAAAATACGATTTAAACCAGTTAAGGGCGGTTCCATTAATGTTAATTAACTGTTTGAGTCTTTGTAATAAAATTTGATGGTCAATTGTGTCGAATGCTGCACTGAGATCTAACAGAACGAGGACAGACACAAGTCCCTGATCTGAGGCTATTAAAAGGTCATTAGTGACTTTTGCCAAGGCTGTCTCTGTACTGTGATTGGCTCTAAACCCCGATTGAAAGTCTTCATATATATTATTTTCCCGGAGAAACTCACACAGCTGATTGGAAACAACTTTTTCTAAGATTTTAGAGACGAAGGGGAGATTAGATATTGGTCTGTAATTGGCTAAAACCTCTGGGTCTAGGGTGGGTTTTTTGAGTAGGGGTTTGATGACAGCTATTTTAAAAGACTGTGGTACATAACCTGATGATAATGACAGATTGATGATGTTAAGTAACAAACTATCAATTAGGGGCAGAATTTCTTTAAGTAATTTGGTAGGAATGGGATCTAAGATACAGGTTGTTGGTTTAGAACCTGAGATTAATTTGGTAAACTGATCACGGGTGATCAGAGAGAAGCTGTCTAAGTAATGGGTAGGATTCTCAGCCGTTTCTGAGATCTCTGTTGTTGGGAGGGTATTAGTGCCAATTGAGGGCAGGAGATGGTTGATTTTATTTCTAATAGTTTGAATTTTATCATTAAAAAAGGTCATAAAGATATTGCTATTTAGGGATCGAGGAATACTGGGTTCGGTGGAGGTGTGACTCTCTGTCAGCCTGGCTACAGTGCTGAAGAGAAACCTGGGGTTGTTTTTATTCTCTTCTATTAGTTTTGAATAGTAGGCGGCTCTTGCTTTGTGGAGAGCCTTTTTATATTCTTTAACACTATTCTTCCAGTCTATTAGGTTTTCAACATTGTTGCTGGAGCGCCACTTCCTTTCTAGTTTTCTTGATAATTGTTTTAACTCATTTGTCTGGGAATTATACCACGGAGCTAATTTACTATGTTTGACATTTTTCTTTTTTAGAGGCGCTATTGAGTCTAATGTTAATCGTAATGAGTCTGCAGAGCTATCGACGAGGTGGTCGATCTCAATGGAGCTCAGGGTTTTAAAGAATTTGTTGTTTATATCTACTGCTAATACGGGTTTAAATGTAATTGGGATTATTTCCTTAAATTTAGCTACAGCACTATCAGGTAGACATCTAGAAAATGAATTTTTTATTAGTGGCATATATTCAGTTATTGAAAAATCAAAGGTTATTAAATTATGGTCTGATAGAACTGGATTGCGCGGAAGTACTGTTAAATTTTCAATTCCGACACCGTACGATAATACAAGGTCAAGTGTGTGGTTACCACAATGAGTAGGTTTGTGCACACACTGACTGAAACCAATAGAGTCTAGTATTGAAATAAATGCTACGCTAAGGCAATCTTTATTATTATCAACATGAATATTAAAGTCACCAACAATAATAATTTTATCGGTCTTTAGGACTAAGTTTGATAAAAACTCAGGGAATTCCTTTTAAAATTCAGTATAAGCCCTGGGAGCACGGTAAACTACGGCAAATATGATTGGCTGTTGGTGGTTCCTGGATTGGCGTGGAAGACTAAGAACCAGACATTCAAATGATTTGTAGCTGAGTTTAGGTTTAGGATTAATTGTTAGACTGGAGTTAAAAATAGCAGCAACTCCACCTCCTCGCCCAATTTCTCTAGGAACCTGTGAATTGATATGACTGGGGGGAGTAGATTCATTTAGACTGACATATTCATCAGGATGCAGCCACGTCTCAGTGAGGGACAGTAAATCTATGTAAATTTCATTAACTAAAAGAGCTTTTTTTTCCAGTGATCTAATGTTTAAAAGACCACATTTAAAAGTCTGGGTTTCCTGTATTGTTTCAGAGGTTGTTTTTATTTGTATTAAATTTTTGTGTGGAGTTCTCGCTCTGTTATTGTTTAATTTCAATAATTTAATCGGACGGTGAACAGACACAATCTCTATGGGGTTTTGTGATTGATCCAGAGGGAGCGCAGAGAAGTGTTTAGCACTGCAGCTCTGCTTCCTGGTCCCAACTATGGGCTGTCATGTAATAGACTGAGTAATATTCCTAGATAAGAGAGCTGCTCCATCCCAAGTGGGATGAACGCCGTCTCTCCTAACAAGACCAGGTTTTGTCGAAAAAGTTAGGCAATTATCTATAAAGCCCACACCGTTTACAGGACACCACCTCGACAGCCAGCGGTTAAAAGACAACATGCGGCTAAACATGTCATCACCTGTTGTATTAGGGAGCGGGCCAGAGAAAACTACTTTGTCCGACATCGTTTTAGCAAAAGCACACACGGACTCAACATTAACTTTAGTGATCTCCGACATGCGAAGCCGGGAGTCGTTGCTGCCGACGTGAATTACGATTTTATTGTATTTACCTTTTTTAGTTTTAGCCATTAACTTAAGTTTAGATTCGATGTTGCCGGCTCTGGCCCCTGGGATACAATTAACTATAGTCGCTGGTGTCGCTAACCTGACGTTTCTCAGAACCGAGTCGCCAATAATCAGAGTCTGTTTATCAGCGGGTGCCTCGCTGAGTGGAGCGAATCTATTTGAAACGTGAGCTGGTGGCTCTTTAATCGTGGGCTTTTTAAGTCTAGCACTATGCCCCCTCCGGGTTGTCACCCAGCTGCCCTGCGCTCCCGGCTGCACGGGACTAGTCTGGGGACTGCTAGTTAAGGCTAAGCCACGTGATAAGCTAGGTGGCTCCGCGGCTAGCGGGAGCCGGCTAACTACAGCTAACGGAGTTTCTAAACTGCTGAGCCGAGCTTCTAAGTCGCTAAGCCGAGCCTCCATCGCTACCAACACACTACATTTATTACATGTACCACTACTGTTAAGGGAGGCAGAGGAGTAAGTAAACATTAGACACTCGGAGCAAGAGAGAGCAGTGGAGCAACAGGGAGAGAGAGAAGACATCGCTGCTATAGAGCTGCGAGGGTGAGCTCAAACATAACACAGAATCACTAAGCACGATAGAGTAAGGGTTGGTATGTGCGAGTGTTTAACTACAGACCGGTGATTTTAGCCGTAGTGCTACAGAGAAACAGTTGTGTTTTAGCAGCGGAGCTAATTCGCAGAGCGACCACCACCAGTGGCAAGAAAACAGGAAATGACGCAGCACGCTTACCGTAATGACGTCAGCTGTCTGTCCTACGACCTACGATCATGAAACCACACATACAGAAGATCACACACTCTCCTCTGAAGATCTCAGTACAAACTCCTGAGTACACCGAGGCCTCTGTGACATTAAGACCACACCGCTCCAGGTCTTCTTGGTAGAACAATATGTTTCCTTCCTCCAGATGTTTAAATGCAAGCCTCCCAAGCTTCAGAAGAACGTCCCTGTCAGCCTCCGTCAGCTGCTGTGGAGTCGTCTCATGTCCCTCAGAGTACTTGTTGTTCTTCCTCTTTGTCTGAACCAGCAAGAAGTGTGAGTACAGGTCAGTCAGGGTCTTGGGCAGCTCTCCTCTCTGGTCTGTGGTCAACATGTGCTCCAGAACTGTAGCACTGATCCAGCAGAAGACTGGGATTTGACACATGATGTGGAGGCTCCTGGACGTCTTGATGTGTGAGATGATTCTGCTGCACAGCTCTTCATCACTGAATCTCCTCATGAAGTACTCCTCCTTCTGGGCGTCAGCGAAGCCTTGTACTTCTGTGAACCTGTCAACACATGCAGGAGGGATCTGATTGGCCGCCGCAGGTCTGGAGGTTATCCACACGAGAGCCGAGGGAAGCAGATTCCCCCGGATGAGGTTTGTCAGCAGCACGTTGACTGATGACCTCTGTGTGACATCAGACACAAGCTCCCTGTTGTTGAAGTCCAGAGAAGGTCTGCTTTCATCCAGGCCGTCAAAGATGAACAAAGGTTTACAGACAGCAAGCGTCTCTGCCGTGAGCTTCTGTAACGCTGGATGGAAAACACGGAGCAGCGTGAGAAGACTGTGCTGCTGGTCCTTCAGTCAGCAGACCCACATCTTGGTTTTCTAAACCCTCTGCCCAGTCCAGAGTGAACTTCTGCACCGAGAAGGTTTTTCTAACGCCAGCGACGCCGTTGGTCAGGACGACTCTGATGCTGCTCTGCTGGTCAGTGGAGGCTTTAAAGATGTCGTGGCACGGGGGGTCACGTGATGCAGCGTAGCTAGGTAGATGCAGACCCACAGGCTCCTCAAACAAATCCATATTTAATTATTTTTATACACCCAAACTCAGTCCGAACCCGGTCGGTTAGCTTTATTATGGTCCGAAGAACCAGAAACAGGCAACTGAATTCAGCTGGTGAGCAAAACTCGACATCTATCGATAAAACAACTCCCGATCACAGTGACGACGAAGTTCATGTAATGGCGGTGGCACAAGACCACCTGGGCGGTGTACAAGACTCCCTCATTCTTCAAGAGATACGAAACGGTAATCAAGCTCTCTCCAATAAACTCGACGCTAAAACGGCAGAAATTAACCAATCTATCTCTGGACTGAAGCCGCATCAGCACAGCGGAGGACCAGCTGGTGAGCCTAGATTCTCGCGTCCAAAAACTGAGTAAAGAAAATGACTTTTTATTGGAGAAAATCAACCAGCTGGAAAACTACAGCCGACGCAACAATATACGTGTCGTTAATCTGAAGGAAAACTGTGAGGGAAACGATGGGGTTTGTTTTCTTGTTGAATGTTGGTGCTTTGGTTTATCTTTTTTTCTTTCATCACGGGAGATACACTGGCTCTTGCACAGTGCATTTACAAGGAGGCTATGACACTCTTGTGTACACAGTTAATTAATGAATAGGGTAGTTAAGTTTGTTAGCTTCAATGTGAACGGGCTAAATGGACCAGTTAAGAGGAAGAGAGTTTAACACAACTTAAAAAACTGCAAACACTTTTTTACAAGAGACCCACCTTACCACACAGGAGCATAAAAAGCTGAGAAGAGAATGGGTGGGACACGTGTTATCATCCTCATTTAACTCTAAAGCCAGGGGGGTTGCTATTTTAATAAATAAAAACATTCCAGTTACAATTGGAGAAACTATAATTGAGCAGGCCGCTATGTCCTAGTTAATTGCCAAATCTACTCTGAACCCTGGACACTGTTAAACTTATACGCACCCAACTCTGATGATGAATCCTTTATTCAAGATATTTTTATGAGGGTATCGGAGGGACAACAAAACATACTTGTAGGAGGCGACTTTAATTTTTGCTTAGATCCTATATTAGATAAGTCAGCTACAACAACATCCAAAACAAAGGCAGCCAAGACTACCTTATCATTTATGAAAGATCTAAACCTGACTGATGTTTGGCGACAGATACACCCTCAAACTAGAGACTATTCCTTTTACTCCTGCCCACACAACTCTCACACCAGGATCGACCTTTTCTTATTGTCAACACAGTTGATTCATAGACAGTGTTGCCATAGTTACTTTGAAAAAGTAACTTAGTTACTTTACAAGTTACTTGACTTTAAAAGTAACTAAGTTAGATTACAAGTTACTTGATTTTAAAAGCAACTAAGTTAGATTACAAGTTACTCTATTAGTTACATTCAGCAGCTGCCGACAACCCCCCCGCCGCCTCAACATAAAAATGACAACCGGTTTTGCCAACACTAACTTTATTAGACACCGCCGGAGGTCCCCCCCCCCCCCCCCCCCCCACGCGAACGGAGGGTTCCCCCAACGGGCGCTGTAGCTGAGGTGATCTGACGGGACCACCACGCGTCCAGAGTCGCTGCCGCCGACCGCCGTACCCGGTCCCCTCCAACCGGTCCCCGCCTTCCGCAGCGCCGACGGACACCGCCCCGCGGCATACTAGAAGGAAAGCCCCCGCACCGCGGATGAGCACCTCCCCCCCTAAAAAAACGTCGAGGCGTGCCGCACACCGAGCCTCCGGCGGCGTGGTGAGGAGGGCGACGGGGCGACTGCTCCCCCAGCCGCAGGACGTGCCCAGCGGGTTAACCACAAATACCGAAATAGTAACGCAAGGTGACTTGGACAAGTAACTTTAATCTGATTACTGGTTTGGAAATAGTAACGTTAGATTACTCGTTACTGAAAAAAGTGGTCAGATTAGAGTAACGCGTTACTAAGTAGCGCGTTACCGGCATCACTGTTCATAGAACACTAGAATCTAACTATTTATCTAGGATGCTGTCTGACCATTCACCTTTGACCCTATCTATTTTGATGCCAGAAAAACCAGCAAACCAATATAGATGGCATCTGAACCCTACTCTCCTTCATAGACAAGACTTTTGCCAGTTTATTAGGGACCAGATAATATTGTTCTGTGAGATAAACTGCCCCTCCTCCCCCAGTAGTTTCATATTATGGGACACGCTGAAAGCTTATCTAAGAGGGCAAATAATATCTTATACAAAGGGTATCAAAAAGAAATATATGGCAGAGATAAATGAGTTAGAAGCAGATATTCTGAAATTGGAAAAGGAGTTTCAACAATCTGGGTCTAAAGAACTTTACCAACGACTGGTTAACAAAAAATTAAAATACAATACTTTACATTCTTAAAAAACATTTTAAGAACCAAAAAAAAATATTATGATTTGGGAGAGAAAGCTCACAAAATCTTGTCCTGGCAGTTGAGAACAGAGGAAAGCTCAAGGACAATTAATGCAATTCAAACTGAAACTGGTGCAATCTCACACAACCCCACAGAAATTAACAGCGCATTCAAACAATTTTATACAAATCTATATACATCAGAATCACCAGAGGATCTATCTAAGATTGATGAATTTCTGTCCACTATTGATTTGCCGAAACTCAGCCATGAAGACAAAAAGAATCTTGATTTGCCCTTCACTCAGAAAGAAATCGAAAAGGCCTTATGCTCACTACAATCCAATAAATCCCCGGGAGAGGATGGCTTCCCCCCTGAATTCTACAGAGAATTTAAGGACTTACTAACCCCCCTTATAATGGATGTGATTAATTTGGCATCTAAAACTCAAACCCTTCCTGAATCGTTCTCCACTGCCATAATCACAGTGATTCACAAAAAAAATAGAGATCCATTAAAATGTTCCTCTTTTCGACCCATTTCATTATTGAATTCAGATTATAAATTGATTTCCAAAGCCCTGGCAAACAGGCTTGGTCAACTTTTGCCAAAATTAATAAACCCAGACCAGAGTGGCTTTATTTTGAAACGCTCATCAGCCAATAACCTGTGCAGACTCTTTAATATTATCCACCTAACTAAATCTAAATCTGAACCTAGTGTAGCTGTAGCATTAGATGTTGAAAATGTCTTTGATAGGCTAGAGTGGCCGTATTTATTCAAAGTTTTGGATTCGGCCATTTTTTTATCAATTGGGTGAAAACACTGTACCATAAACCCAGAGCCAAAATTACCACAAATGGACAGACTTCGGCAGCATTTCCCTTGAGTCGATCGAGTCGACAGGGATGTCCTCTTTCTCCTGAACTCTTTGTCCTGGCTATTGAACCACTTGCTGAAGCAATTAGACGGGATCCAGATATAAAGGGGTTCAGAGTAGACCAAATAAATCATAAAATTAATCTCCTGGCAGATGATGTAATTCTGTATCTAACAGACCCGGTTAACTCTCTCACAAAATTACAGACGCTGCTAAACATCTATGGTGCTATTTCAGGATACAAGGTCAATTTGGAAAAAAGTGAAATTATTCCACTCACGAACTTTGATCACACCGAACACCAACAAACAACCCCATTTAAGTGGCTCCAGAATATTAAATATCTAGGAATAATTATAGACAATGATCTTAAAAACTTATACAAACTTAATTACCTCCCATTGCTGAGTAAAATCGAGGAAGACTTCGACAGATGGAGGAACCTACCCATTACTCTAATTGGTCCAATAAACTGTGTGAAAATGAATACTCTCCCGAAGTTGCAATATCTTTTCCAGTCCTTACCCGTTCCATTACCTGAAACCTTTTTTAAAACACTCAACAAACACGTTAGACAGTTTTTATGGAACGGTAAAATCCCAAGGGTGTCAATGGAAAAATTAACATGGGATTTTAGCCTGGGAGGTTTTCGATTGCCCAATTTTAAAAAGTATTATTTAGCGGCCCAGATGCGATATATTTCGTCACTTTTTGGCGGTGATGCTGCCCCCTCTTGGATACAAATTGGACTTCATCCTCTGAAGGAGGGAGCTTCCAGTGATTTTATTTATAAATGGAACTCCAAAACCATATCCAACAGGACAGATAATCCTATTTTGAAACATTTGATTAAAATATGGTGTGAAGTTCAGAAAAATCTTGGGCTGAATTTGAGACTGTCACCAAAAACACCTCTAAGACAAAATGAACTAGTACCCATGACTCTAAAAAATAAGATTCTGGAGACTTGGCATGACAAGGGAATCCAGCATCTGGAAGATTGCTTTGATAAAGGACGTCTCATGTCTTTTGAAGAACTGAAGAGAAAGTATGACTTGTCCAGTAGAACTTTCTTTTGTTACCTCCAGTTAAGATCTTTTTTGAGAACTAACCTGGGCCCTGAAATGATTCTACCTGTGTTAACTAATGTGGAAAAAATGCTTCATGAGGGAATATATGTGCAAATTTATTTCTAAAATGTACTCCATGTTGATGAATGAGTGCCCAAAACCAGGATTACACAGATCCAGACTGAGATGGGAATCAGACTTGAATATAGCAATTGATGAACAACTCTGGTCAGCTTTGTGCCAGAACAGTCTGTCAGCAACGGTTAATGCCCGGTACAGACTTGTGCATTATAATTTTCTTCATCAACTGTACCTTACCCCACAGAAGCTACATAAATCCAAACCTGAATTGTCAGAAATGTGTTTCAGATGTGGTATAGAGGTTGGCTCCTTCCTACACTGTACCTGGCTTTGCACAAAGGTGAGGTCCTTTCAACAGGTCTTTAACGAAGCTCCAAATAAAATTTGCAGAAATTGCTTTATGCGTGGCCAAAAAATGTATAGCAATGACTTGGAAGTCTGATTCCCCGACTCTCATAGACAGATGGTCTGTGGAAATGAACAGTTGTATTCCTCTTGAAAAGATTACATATAGTCTCAGAAAGAAATATAAGTTATTTTTGCAAATCTGGCAGCCTTATTTGGAGTACATGGATACACCACCAACAGTACCATAGGACTAACTATTTGGAGCTCTGAATTACGCTATGTACTGTGTCATTGCAGTATTTCTCTGTGATGTGTCATCCTATGCACCAACTTTTTTTTTTTTTTTTCTCTTTGGGTGGGGGGAATTATTTACTAAATTTATTTAATTAGTGTTATTCCATCTATATTTGTATTTTGTTATGTATTTTTTTGTAATGTTTAATGTAGTATGCTCTGTATGCTCTGCATGTTCTCTTGGATTGTGAAAATATTTGGAAAAATAAAATATCACAAAAAAAAAAAGATGTTGTGGCACTTGATGGGAGTGTCGTGGAGGCTCTTCATCTTGGAAGCCGTTTCAAGCTGCCTCACCTCATGTTGAGTATTAACCTCTTCTCTACTTCCTGTTTCATCAGTTCCTTCAGTCACATGTTCACATCTCCTCCTCACACTGAGCTTATGTTCATCTAAAACCTCCTGCAGACCACGATCTGCTGAAACACAAGAAACAATGTCAGAGACAGAGAATCTGAGAATTTGCTGATTGTTTTCATCAGATACAGAAAAACTACAGAAAATGAAAGCTTTTTAACTTTGTGCTTTTATAACGATGTTAAATGTTGATGCTGTATGAAGGAACAAATAAAACCACATGTGCTGTTGTCAGAAGTGAAGACATCAGCAGACACATGAACAGTGCTGCTCTGACCGGCTGTCTGAGCTCCAGCTCCTGTTCTGGATATTTGTCCACAGTGTGAACAGGAGGAGTTTCCTGAAGAACCAGACTGGTCCCAGTTTGAGGTGATGCACTGTCTGCAGAACCAGTGTCCACAGATGGTGGCGACTGGATCCTTCAGGACGTCCTCACACAATGCACAGCAGGACGACTGCTCCTCCTCAGAAACATGACTCCTCTTCCTCTCCCTGTGAAGACATTTCCTGATAACTCACATGTCACAGTCACAGGTTGTCATTACTTCTGTCAAGGAGGTTTTGTTTTCACCCAGTATGTTTGTGTGCTGGTTGGTTCGTTAGTGGGATTATAAAAACAACAGATTACTAGTAAACTTGGTGGAAGGTTGTGGTCTGCGAACTAAATTGGGGGGGGGTTACTGGAGATCCAAATCAAAATGAGTCTCTAGTGTTTTTCAAAGTGGTTTCATAAGGAGCGTGTTGGTTCTTGGTGGAGGTCTGAGCTCTTTGAGGGATTTTGAGAGATTAGTCACCAACTTCAATGAAGCTGTGTCCTAAAGCAGGGGCCACACTACAGGAAACTAGATCCTCTTCAGAGCAGGTCACAGTAGAAACAGTCTATTACTCTGTGTGTGAGGGTCCAGGTTCATTACTGAAGAATGGAGGAACTCCCATTGACCAGTCACTCTTCAGAGACACACAGCTGGACCCTGGAGACTCTGCTCTCAGTCTGTGGTCCTGACATCTGCAAACACAAACATGTTTTATTCAGAACACATCATTCACTGGTTCATTCTCTGAGGATTCAGTTTGGAGCTTCACATGTTTGTAGTGGGTCTCTTACTTTGTGTGTGAGGGTCCAACTTGCTCTGAAATGTCCTCGTCCATGTTGCACCGAGCCGGCTGGGGCTAAGTTGTGGTTCAGGCCACGCTGCTCTTCTAGATATTCAAGAATTGATTCAGTTTCTATTGACTGAATCAATTAATTTATTTTGTAAATGTTTTTAATTGTGGAAATAGATAAAGGTTTTCATAGTTTGTAGTACTGGTATTTATTTGAGTACACAGGACTTCTTATATACAAGGAAATACAGTTACCACATCAGAAACCTCAGGAAGGCTAGAGTTACATTAAAAGTAAAACACTTCGGGTGAAGCACAATAGGCTCTCTCTTTCTCTCTCGGTGCATGCTGGGAGTTTGTTGCGTGAGTGAGTGTCGGAGCGAGTGCGTTTTTCGCTCTTTATTTATCTTTTGTTTGTAGTTAATGTTATATTTTTTGAATCACATAACACATTAGAGTCACAGTAGTTTATTTTCTGGTGCTTTAGGGTCTCTCTCTGGGTGTCTTTCCCCTCAACAGCGTCTTGCTGGTGTAGCGATGGCCGCCATGGCCAGCGGGAATTTTAAATCACTGACACGTAAACACGGTGTTAAGATTTGTGTGAGTTTCCCCTGCAGCGTAGAGAACATCGGGCTCGCTGTGGGGGGAAAGGTCGGTCACAGCTGCGTGGTGTCAGCGGCCCGTATGAACAGCGTCGCGTGGACAAGGTGAACTCCGTGGTAGAGACAGGGATCATCGTGAACGGTTGTTTTGTTCAGGTACTGCCTTTATCCCAACCCGCTACCAAGGTGGTCCTGTCCAATGTCCCTCCGTTCATCACCGATGAGTTCCTCAGTATAGAGCTGTCCAGGCACGGGAAGGTAGCGTACCCCATACGTAAGCTGTTGTCTGGGTCTCCGTTACTGAAACACGTAGTGTCCCACTGCAGACAGCTCTATATGATACTTAACAACCGGAACGAGGAGCTCAACCTCCGCTTCCATGTTAAAGTAGATGATTACGACTTCGTGATTTTCGCCACTTCATCGGTGATGAAGTGTTTCGGGTGCGGAGAGGAGGGACACACGGTGAGAGCCTGTCCGAAGCGGAGTGACCCGGCTCCGCCCGGTCCTGATGCGGCTACGAGCGCTGGGGCGGGGGCCCCCGCTGCTCCTCCGGTACCGGAGCGACGGGGACCCGGTGCCGGCCGATCCCCTTGGCGAGCCGGTCGCTGCGGGGCGGGCCGGTCCCTCCGGGGGGCCGGTCGCTGAGGGGCTGGCCGTCACATCTGAGCGCCCGATCGCTTCGCCACGGGTTTCTCCTCCAACATCTCCGCGGAGAACCGAGGCTGTGACCGAGCCATCACGAGGGGTGAGTTTTGTTAATACACCGGGTGTTGGGGGGATGTGTTGGTGGAGGATGTTGTGGTGGAGGATGTTGTGGTGGAGGATGTTGTGGGTGAGGTAGAGGAAAAGGAGGTGGCAGATAAAGGGGAGGAAGAGAGTGGTGTAGGTAGCAAACAGGTGGAGGAGGTGACGGGTTCAGAAAAAAGCGTTGAGCAGGAGGGAGGGGACAGTGGAAGGAGAGGAGGAGAAGCAGCTGAGGGCAGGATGGTGTGGAGTGAGCAGGTGGAGGAGGAGGAGATGGAGGAAGAAGTAATAAAGGAAAAGAAAACAGTAAAATGTAGGAGGTCAGCTAGGACAGTTTTAACTGAAGCAAAGACGAGCAAAGTACAAGTGGAGAGTGATGTGAGTGAAAGTGAGTGTGTGTCTGACAACAGCGACTTTCCGCCTTTTAACAGCAGTCAATAAAAGAAAACCCTTACAGTAGATAAATTTAAATCCTTTTTACATCAAACAAAAAATCAGCAACTGAAACTTGAGGAGCACTTCCCGTCTTTTTATTTCCTCGGCCAGACTCCACATGAGCCAGAGGGAGGAGTCTGGTCTCACAGACCAGGAAGTTTTTAGAATAAAAAAACTGGTGCTCAGAGCAAAGAGACAACTGAGCAGTGATGGAAAGGACAGCAATGGTTGTATTAATTAATTTATTGTTTTCTGTTTTTGTTTCTAACATTTTAAACAACATGGATGTTTTTAAAGTTGGGGTTTTAAACGTGAACGGTGCAAGAGATCAAAAGAAAAGAACCTGTATTTATGAAACTATGAAAATGAAAAAAATTGATGTCATGTTTTTACAAGAAACGCATAGTGATTTTAATAATGAGTCTGACTGGAGGAGGGAGTGGGGAGGGGAGGCCATTTTAAGTCACAACACTTCTCTGAGCGCAGGAGTGGGCTTCCTCTTCTCCACGGCTTTTAAACCAAACTCGCTGGAGGTCAAACATGTGATCCATGGGAGGCTTCTTTTAGCCAAAGCTCAGTTCGACCATTTTACTGCTGTTTTTATTAACATTTATGCTCCAGCAACCGGTGCAGAGAGGAACCCGTTTTTACTGAAAATAAGTGAGATTCTTAATGATTGTGCCATGGAGGATTTTTTATTCTTGGGTGGGGATTTTAACTGCACTGAAGATGCGGTTTTAGACCGCAACCACGCAGAGCCTCATCCAGCCTCTCAGCACGCCTTAAAGCAGCTGGTCCGCTCTCACGGCATGGTGGACGTGTGGAGGAGGATGCACCCAGACTGCAGACAGTACACCTGGTCCCACATCAGAGAGAGTAGGATCTCCTCAGCCAGGTTAGACAGGATTTATTGTTTTAAACATCACTTTAACATTTTTAAAAGCTGCGCTATCATGCCGGCTGGTTTTAGTGATCATTCCCTGCTTTTATGTCATGTTTTTGTCAGGAATGTTTTAGGCGCTCTTCAGTAAACATTCGATAAGAATTTTAAAGATGTTTTTATGTATTTCTGGGGTGTTTTTAGATAGAGGAAGGGGGAGTTTAGTAATCTTAGGCAGTGGTGGGACCATGGTAAGACACAAATACGCTTATTGTGTCAACAACACACCCTCAATGTCACACGAGATGCCACCCGATCTATGAAAGATCTAGAGACCGACATAGTGGAACTAGAACATTTAAGTGAGTCCACCGGAAATCGAGGTTATATTGAAAGCCTCAAAGAAAAAAAATGGGTTCAGCCGACCTGTTAGAAAGTAAAGTACAGGGCGCGTTAGTCAGGTCTCGGTTCCTGAACATTGCTGAAATGGATGCTTCAACTAGTTACTTCTTCAGTCTTGAGAAAAAGAACGGGCAGAGGAGAGTAATCCACACCCTGCTCTCAGACACAGGGGAAGAGCTGATGGAGTCACGCCAGATAAGAGAGCGGGCTGTGAGTTTTTATCAAGCACTGTACTCTTCTGAGGAAGAACACACAGGCACACAGCTCGCTGCCCCCCTCCGGATGCAGGAGCTGCTGACCGCCCTGCAAGGCATGCAGGGACGGCGGGCTCCTGGCATTGACGGACTGACCCCGGAGTTTTATAAAGCTTACTGGGGCATTTTATCGCACGATCTTTTACAGGTTTTTAATGAATGTCTGGCGTCTGGTTCCATGCCAGTGTCCTGCAGGAGGGCGGTCCTCACACTGCTCCCGATAAAAGGGAACCTGCAGGACATCAAGAACTGGCGCCCTGTGTCATTGCTCTGTGTGGATTACAAACTTCTGTCCAAAGCACTGGCCTCCAGGCTGGGGAAGGCTATGGAGCAGGTCATTGACAGGGACCAGACCTACTGCGTGCCCGGCAGGTCCATGGTGGACAATGTCCACCTCATTCGAAACCTTTTGGATAGCTCCAGTTCATTCGATGTAGATATAGGCTTGATTTCCCTAGACCAAGAAAAAGCTTTTGACCGTGTTGAACACAGCTTCCTGTAGAAAGTAATGGGGAAGTTTGGGTTCAGCGCTGGCTTCATAGCTAAGATCAAGGTGCTGTACAGTGACGTTGAGAGTGTGTTAAAGATCAACGGCAGTCTGAGTGCTCCTTTCAGGGTGGGTAGAGGTGTCAGGCAGGGCTGTGCTCTGTCGGGCATGCTCTACGCACTCTCCCTGGAACCTCTCCTCTGCAGAATAAGATCTAGCATTCAAGGTCTGTTTTATCCTGGTTTTAGTGGCAACATGATTTTATCGGCTTATGCCGACGATCTTATTGTTTTTATTAAAGACCAGACGGATGTAGATATTTTAGCCAAAATCTTAAATGATTTTAGCATGGCATCGGCCGCGAAGGTCAACTGGAAAAAAAGCGAATCCCTCGCAGTCGGGGAGTGGCCTGGCGGTCTCCCAGTTCTCCCCCAAAACCTGAAATGGAAGAGGGAGGGCATTAAGTACCTCGGGGTGTTTTTAGGAAACGAAGATATACATAAGAAGAACTGGGAGAACGTCACAGAAAAAATAGAAAACAAACTGTTAAAATGGAAATGGCTGCTCCCAAAAATGTCTCTTAGAGGGAGGGTACTGGTTTTAAATAATCTTGTGGCATCCCAACTGTGGCACCACCTAATGTGTTTGGAACCCCCCCCTGGCTTGCTTTCCACTTTACAAAAGAAAATGGTGGATTTTTTCTGGGGGGGTCTACACTGGGTGCCACAGGGGGTGCTGTTTTTAGCCAGGGAGGAGGGGGGACAGGGCCTCGTCCACCTGGCCAGCCGGACTGCAACTTTTAGAATTCAATTCATCCAAAAATATCTCACAGGTCCAGCAGATCTGGTGTGGACAGATGTGGCCAGCAGCATCCTTAGGCGTGCCAATAACCTGGGGTTGGATGATGCTCTGTTTTTAACAGATTCTAAATTCTTAAAGTTAAGTGGGTTGCCTCCTTTTTATCAAGGTGTTAAATCATGGGCCCTTTTTAACAAAAAAAGGTGCCAAAAAGCAGTCTCTCTGTACTGGTTGTTGAGAGAACCACTTGTGAATGGAGCCAGACTGGATGTCAGCGGCACATCAACACCCGGCCTAATGGTGGCGCTGACCCGGTCTGGAACAGTGACCTTACAGCAGCTGGTGGTTGCAGTGGGGCCGGCACTCGACAACACCCAGGCCCTGGGCTCCCTGCTGGGGCTGCAGTCTACCCGGATGGCCCAGAGGATCCTGGAGCTCTGGGCCCAGAGGCTCTCCATCCGTGAAAAGGACCTCCTGAGGGCCTACCAGAGAGGGGAGACCGCACCAGAGGCTGCAGACCCCTACCCGGAAATTATCCTGAGCCCAGGCCTGGGAGAAAAGACCGGCCCCCCACTAACTGAAATAAATACACACAAACTAACATTACACAAAATGGACAAAGAGACACTGTACAGGAACTGTGTAAAAAGCATCCACCAGACCGGACTGAGCAACAGACCCCCCACTGTGTTGTCACGGAGGTGGGGAGAACATGGACCCAGCCCACAGTGGAGAATTTTATACAAACCTCCCCTTACAACCCAGTCTCATCAGAAAACGTTCAATGGCAACGTTGGTCCACTTGGAACGACGTTACCATCTCACAATCTGGCCTCTCAGATTGTGAGATGGTAACATTTAGTCCTCCCATTGTTTTGCATTGGCGTGTTCTCACGTCACGTGACTCTCAAGCTCCCGTCTGCGGAGAGGAAAACATGGCGGAGATTCCTTGTTTTTTCAGATAAAAATATAATTTTGTAACTTAGTTTGGGCATAAAAATACATTCTGACACCATTTCTAGCGAGAAATGTGCTCTTTGCTTCCACAGTCTTCAGCCAGTTCGTGCTTATGATAAATATTTTAATAGTTATCATGCATGTTTTTATCGTTGCTATGATGGTTGCCATGCCACCACGGCGCAGCGTGGTGTTTAAATCACAGTCCCTGCGTGGTGTCCTTCAGTGATCGTGAATGTTATTCATGTTATATAATAGTAATATTTGAGGCTAGATTACATCTCTAATGAGAAGGATCCTGCGAGTCTGTTCATACCGAGGCCGGCCCGAGTGCGCGACCGGACTGAGTGCGCGAGCGGACATGACGTGTGGCTGTCGTAAAAACCCTATTTGTAAACAACCAGTCCTTTAACTCAGCGCTACGTCATAAACACGGAGCGCTTGGAAGACCACGATGTCATCTTCCTTCTGTCAGGTAAGTAGTTTATTGTTTTTAAAGATCGTTACGATCTAGGTTTACAGTCCGAGTGCAGAAAGAGTCCGTCAATCCACACTATGGACGCTATTCTTCAGCTAATACGCCATTGATAGCCACATGCTTCAGCCCACGGTAGCCTGTGCTACCTGGGAGGTGAATACATGGTTGTTGAAACCAGTTCAAGACGCTTAGCTCATCATTGAGGGACGCTACAATATAAATATAAACATGAATTTGATTTATGAATGCTTTAGATTAATAAGGAGTGTATTTCTCTACTATTACTCCACAATATCAGGTCAGTTTGGTTTAATGTATAGCATGCACTATGACAATAATGTTTCCATGTTATGGAGTTGCGATTCATTTTATAAAACAATTGCTATGTTCTGTTTTTTAATCAAGGAGGATCCAAGTGAAGCTACAGGAGTTTCATTAACGTCAACAACTTGGACCGAACAGTTTGTTTTGCTTGATGAAGAGCAGGAAGGGCAGCCTGGAGAGAAAGAGAAGCCGGGTTGAGCCCACTACCATCATCCATGTACCACAAGGAAGATGAGGGAGAGAAATGATCCTACCATTAAAGAGGTACTTTTAAGTTACATA
Source organism: Pleuronectes platessa (assembly GCF_947347685.1). Taxonomy (NCBI): domain Eukaryota; kingdom Metazoa; phylum Chordata; class Actinopteri; order Pleuronectiformes; family Pleuronectidae; genus Pleuronectes; species Pleuronectes platessa. Next base: position 24,367,684 of record NC_070632.1, read on the forward strand.
CCAGAAACACCATTTTATATAATGTGCTAAATATACATTTTTATTACATCCCCAAAGTACGCTTGCTGAAATACAAGTTAATATCACACTGAAAGAATTTTGATCAATCATGCTTCCCTGCTGTGATTGTTTAACTGGGAAAACAACTTTTTCCACAGGAAGGCAAGTAAATTTAAGGAATACATGTGCAAAGTTTTCCTCTGTTATGTATAATGATGACCCCATCAAACATAATGTTAGCAATATTTACACCTTTTAATTTATACTGATTATTTCTGTCTACATGTGTGAATTTGCCTTCATTAGTTTCAGAAAAGAGCGATACTGTATCGGTCAGTGGGCGGCAGCACGAGACTCCGCAAACTAGTCTGTAAGCAAAGTAGACGAAGGCATCGAGGTTGCGGCCTGCCATCATTGTTATTTTTGCTTAAGGGACTGAATATGTTTCATGCAGGAATATTAGCATTTCCCTTATATCTACCAAAACTGCTTGTTTCACAGACTGCAGTTTTGTTTTGATCCGATGTGGTGTGCAAATACAACCGTATCTGCAATGGGTTGTGGGGCATTAACATTTGTAACTCTAATTTTGTTTTGACCGACTGTGAAAAGAACGTTGAGAACATCACCACTCTACAGGAAGACACAGTCCAGTAATGGGTGTCAGAATTTCAGTAGTGAACGACAGGTACTGTGGAAAAATGTGTGTCATTGTTGTACAATGTCCTTTGACTCTGTTTACACAAGGTTAACACAAAAAGGTTTGATTGTAAACTGATATTGGTATGAATTCATGTTATTCTCCTCTTCACAAGAAACAAACAATCCAAATTACCTGCAGAACGCCCTTGATGGACGCTTCAGCTGCATCGTCAGACTGGCCAGACAGCAAGATGCCAACTTTAATGCCAATTTATTTGTGTAACATTCTGTGACCAAATGTATAGATAACTTTTTGTAGATTGTAAAAAAGATAACCCATTTATTAAAAAAAAACTACACTAGAATTACCGCACTGCGTTGTATGACTCCGCTAACCAGTGCAGTGTCCGTCTACATATTTCTACATATTTTCTCTCGTATAAATGACACTGTGTCTCTTGACAACTGAAACTATAAGATGAGGTCAGTGTGGCCTTGACCTTTTGACTTTAACACAAATACACAGTTAGACAATCCGAAAACATACAGTTTGCCAAAATATATTTTGTTTCACATTCTAGATGGCATAAGCAGAGACATCAACTCAGGAAAAATATTTCTGTAGAAAAGAAAGCCCTGTACGTGTGTACGTATGTATACATACACACGTACAAACGCACTATTGAGACGTTTTGTTGTTTTTTATCATATATTCTCAGGAAGGACTGATGCATTTACTGAGACGGGACGTGAGGGCCTACTCTGCGTGCTCAGAGTTCAAGCCCAGCAGGCTGCAGCGGTCCTGACATATTCCGGAACAGCAGCACAGTCTTTGGATGACTCCTCTGAAGATGAAAACATGGCGAGGTACTTCTCCACTGATGAAGAACTGTGAGGGCTGTGATTAGCTACACTCTCTTGCTACAAGGCTACTCTTGCTACTCCTTGGCAGCCTTAGGAAGGCATTAGCTTGCTGTTGGGTAGCTGTTAGCTTCAGCATTTTTAGTTTTTAGCGGCCTGTGTGACGTTTATATTTAAAACAAAAAAATCAGAGGGAACCATCTTCATAATTTAACACTATGGTTTGTTTGTGTGTCCTTCAGTTCTTCTCAAGAGAAGCAGTACAGGTGTGCCTCAGCTCCACGGTCCCTCCTGCAGCCTCCGCTCCTGATGCTAACCTCATGTCTCCATCACACCAAGCAGCAGACCTGGATTGACAGACCTTTCTCCAGAGCTGCCCCCTCCCTCTGAAACCCCCCTCTCCAAAACACTATTTGTGTAGTTTTTAAAGTATTTTTTGCATGAGAATTGTTGATCATAACATTTCCAGCAGATGCCTTAATGTAATGTTTGTGCACAATAAATGACATTGATCATAACATATTGGTATTTCCTTGCACTTCTACACCATGATATTGTCAGATAAGATGCTGATTACATTAAAGCAGTGAATGCTCTGCTTTAAGCAACATAAACACACAATGATCCAATGGATCTGAAGTAGAATGGGCACATTACATTCTGTAGAGAATGCCTCAGTAATGGAAGTCAGAAAATAACTTTCTTTATCTGAGGTTCCAGTCATTTATAGTCACAGCAAAGCACACAGGTCTGGTTGTCTAGGGACACCCATATCAAATTGTTTAAGATGTGTAACATCAAGTTTGTGTATCAGTGCAAAATACATACCGTCATTAGTCAAGAGTTCACTCTCTTGTTTACACTAAATTTAGGTGACCCAGATGTTTCACAATGCATCTGATAAGGTTTTATGAGAAACATTCTTAACATTAAAGAAATGAACACAGAGGATAGCAATAGATGTTTGACTCAAATCAGTAGCTGGTAATCAGCAGCCTGACTTTTTCAAACACATTAATACTACAATGAATGAGGCAGGGGTTATCTATCAGAAATCAACTATATCGTCACATTAGGTTTCTCTTGAGCTCATTGAAATTACCTTCACATTCCACTCACTGTCACCTGAACCATACTGTTGTTTCTGTATCTACAGTGACTTTTAGGAAAACATGTATAAAGCAATGTATAAACAATAATACATCTTATTTATATAGAGCTTTTCAAGAAGTGCAAGTACTTAACTGAGGGACAGCTCATACAAACAATATATATGTCTTAAATCCATGTGATGGGACAGCCTCACACTTGGATGTAAACCAATTTTAAAACACATTTACTTATACTGGAGATCTTTTAAATGAATGTCCCAGAAATGATTTCTGATAGATAACCCCTGCCTCATTCATTGTAGTATTAATGTGCTTGAATAAGTCAGGCTGCTGATTACCAGCTACTGATTTGAGCCAAACAGTTATTGCTATCCTCTGTGTTAATTTCTTTAATGTTAAGAATGTTTCTCATAAGACCTTATCAGATGCATTGTGAAACATCTGGGTCACCTAAATTTAGTGTAAACAAGAGAGTGAACTCTTGACTAATGACGGTATGTATTTTGCACTGATACACAAACTTGATGTTACACATCTTAAACAATATGATATGGGTGTCCCTAGACAACCAGACCTGTGTGCTTTGCTGTGACTATAAATGACTGGAACCTCAGATAAAGAAAGTTATTTTCTGACTTCAATTACTGAGGCATTCTCTACAGAATGTAATGTGCCCATTCTACTTCAGATCCATTGGATCATTGTGTGTTTATTTTGCTTAAAGCAGAGCATTCACTGCTTTAATGTAATCAGCATCTTATCTGCCAATATCATGGTGTAGAAGTGCAAGGAAATACCAATATGTTATGAACAATGTAATTTATTGTGCACAAACATTACATTAAGGCATCTGCTGGAAATGTTATGATCAACAATTCTCATGCAAAAAATACTTTAAAAACTACACAAATAGTGTTTTGGAGAGGGGGGTTTCAGAGGGAGGGGGCAGCTCTGGAGAAAGGTCTGTCAATCCAGGTCTGCTGCTTGGTGTGATGGAGACATGAGGTTAGCATCAGGAGCGGAGGTTGCAGGAGGGACCGTGTAGCTGAGGCACACCTGTACTGCTTCTCTTGAGAAGAACTGAAGGACACACAAACAAACCATAGTGTTAAATTATGAAGATGGTTCCCTCTGATTTTTTTGTTTTAAACATAAACGTCACACAGGCCGCTAAAAACTAAAAATGCTGAAGCTAACAGCTACCCAACAGCAAGCTAATGCCTTCCTAAGGCTGCCAGGGAGTAGCAAGAGTAGCATTGTAGCAAGAGAGTGTAGCTAATCACAGCCCTCACAGTTCTTCATCAGTGGAGAAGTACCTCGCCATGTTTTCATCTTCAGAGGAGTCATCCAAAGACTGTGCTGCTGTTCCGGAATATGTCAGGCCCGCAGCCCGCTGCAGCCTGCTGGGCTTGAACTCTGAGCACGCAGAGTAGGCCCTCACGTCCCGTCTCAGTAAATGCATCAGTCCTTCCTGAGAATATATGATAAAAAACAAAACGTCTCAATTGTGCGTTTGTACGTGTGTATGTATACATACGTACACACGTGTGTATGTATACATACGTACACACGTACAGGGCTTTCTTTTCTACAGAAATATTTTTCCTGAGTTGATGTCTCTGCTTATGCCATCTAGAATGTGAAACAAAATATATTTTAGCATAACTGTATGTTTTCGGATTGTCTAACTGTGTATTTGTGTTAAAGTCAAAAGGTCAAGGCCACACTGACCTCATCTTATGGTTTCAGTTGTCAAGAGATACAGTGTCATTTATATGAGAGAAAATATGTAGAAATATGTAGACGGACACTGCACTGGTTAGCGGAGTCATACAACGCAGTGCGGTAATTCTAGTGTAGTTTTTTTTTAATAAATGGGTTATCTTTTTTACAATCTACAAAAAGTTATCTATACATTTGGTCACAGAATGTTACACAAATAAATTGGCATTAAAGTTGGCATCTTGCTGTCTGGCCAGTCTGACGATGCAGCTGAAGCGTCCATCAAGGGCTTTCTGCAGGTAATTTGGATTGTTTGTTTCTTGTGAAGAGGAGAATAACATGAATTCATACCAATATCAGTTTACAATCAAACCTTTTTGTGTTAACCTTGTGTAAACAGAGTCAAAGGACATTGTACAACAATGACACACATTTTTCCACAGTACCTGTCGTTCACTACTGAAATTCTGACACCCATTACTGGACTGTGTCTTCCTGTAGAGTGGTGATGTTCTCAACGTTCTTTTCACAGTCTGTCAAAACAAAATTAGAGTTACAAATGTTAATGCCCCACAACCCATTGCAGATACGGTTTTATTAGCACACCACATCGGATCAAAACAAAACTGCAGTCTGTGAAACAAGCAGTTTTGGTAGATATAAGGGAAATGCTAATATTCCTGCATGAAACATATTCAGTCCCTTAAGCAAAAATAACAATGATGGCAGGCCGCAACCTCGATGCCTTCGTCTGCTTTGCTTACAGACTAGTTTGCGGAGTCTCGTGCTGCCGCCCACTGACCGATACATCATCGCTCTTTTCTGAAACTAATGAAGGCAAATTCACACATGTAGACAGAAATAAACAGTATAAATTAAAAGGTGTAAATATTGCTAACATTATGTTTGATGGGGGTCATCATTATACATAACAGAGGAAAACTTTGCACATGTATTCCTTAAATTTACTTGCCTTCCTGTGGAAAAAGTTGTTTTCCCAGTTAAACAATCACAGCAGGGAAGCATGATTGATCAAAATTCTTTCAGTGTGATATTAACTTGTATTTCAGCAAGCGTACTTTGGGGATGTAATAAAAATGTATATTTAGCACATTATATAAAATGGTGTATCTGGTATGTAACTTAAAAGTACCTCTTTAATGGTAGGATCATTTCTCTCCCTCATCTTACTTGTGGTACATGGATGATGGTAGTGGGCTCAACCCGGCTTCTCTTTCTCTCCAGGCTGCCCTTCCTGCTCTTCATCAAGCAAAACAAAGTGTTCGGTCCAAGTTGTTGACGTTAATGAAACTCCTGTAGCTTCACTTGGATCCTCCTTGATTAAAAAACAGAACATAGCAATTGTTTTATAAAATGAATCGCAACTCCATAACATGGAAACATTATTGTCATAGTGCATGCTATACATTAAACCAAACTGACCTGATATTGTGGAGTAATAGTAGAGAAATACACTCCTTATTAATCTAAAGCATTCATAAATCAAATTCATGTTTATATTTATATTGTAGCGTCCCTCAATGATTAGCTAAGCGTCTTGAACAGGTTTCAACAACAATGTATTCACCTCCCAGGTAGCACAGGCTACCGTGGGCTGAAGCATGTGGCTAACAATGGCGTATTAGCTGATGAACAGCGTCCATAGTGTGGATTGACGGACTCTTTCCGCACTCGGACTGTAAACCTAGATCGTAACGATCTTTAAAAACAATAAACTACTTACCTGACAGAAGGAAGATGACATCGTGGTCTTCCAAGCGCTCCGTGTTTATGACGTAGCGCTGAGTTAAAGGACTGGTTGTTTACAAATAGGGTTTTTACGACAGCCACACGTCATGTCCGCTCGCGCACTCGGTCCGGTCGCGCACTCGGGCCGGCCTCGGTATGAACAGACTCGCAGGATCCTTCTCATTAGAGATGTAATCTAGCCTCAAATATTACTATTATATAACAAGAATAACATTCACGATCACTGAAGGACACCACGCAGGGACTGTGATTTAAACACCAAGCTGCGCCGTGGTGGCATGGCAACCATCATAGCAACGATAAAAACATGCGTGATAACTATTAAAATATTTATCATAAGCACGAACTGGCTGAAGACTGTGGAAGCAAAGAGCACATTTCTCGCTAGAAATGGTGTCAGAATGTATTTTTATGCCCAAACTAAGTTACAAAATTATATGAAAAAAAACAAGGAATCTCCGCCATGTTTTCCTCTCCGCAGACGGGAGCTTGAGAGTCACGTGACGTGAGAACATGCCAATGCAAAACAATGGGAGGACTAAATGTTACCATCTCACAATCTGAGAGGCCAGATTGTGAGATGGTAACGTCGTTCCAAGTGGACCAACGTTGCCATTGAACGTTTTCTGATGAGACTGGGTTGCCCCTTAAGAAAAGAACAGGCGACCTCCAGTGGAGAATTTTACACGGCACCGTCGCCTCCAATGCTTTTATTTCTATTCTTAATCCCACCGTTTTAAGCAAGTGTCCATTTTGCGACCTGCGTGAGACTATTTATCACGTTTTTACTGAGTGCAAGAGACTGACAAGTTTCTTCGCTCTTTTAACTGCGGTTTTTAGTGATTTTAACGTCACTTTTACTGAGAAGGTTTTTATCATGGGAGCTGCCTACAACAAAGCAGATAAAGATAAGTGGCAGCTCCTGAACCACCTCTCAGCTGAGGCCAAGATGGCCATTTACATTAGTAGAAAAAACAGGGTAGAGAACAGGAACGGGCAGGAAGTGGGGCGGTGTGTGTGGTAAACCTCCGGGCCAGACTCCGACTCGAGTTCAGTTTTTACACAATGGTATCTGATCTCAAGTATTTGGTGTTTTAATGACATACTCTGCACCGTCACCAACAATGAGCTGTCCTTTCCACACTTTTTAACAGACTGAGTTTTTTAACAGAAGCACTTTTTTTATTTATTGAATAATGCTGTAAACAAGTGTTTTGTAAAATGAAGAATATGTAAATAAAGTGTTTGTGAAAAATCAAAATCTCTCTCTCTCTCTCCCCATCTCTGACCCATGCGTACAAACGTTTTGGAGACAGGAAAGTGGCGACGCAAACGTCAGGTGGCGAACTGAAGCAGATTCATCATTTACATTAAAACTAACAGTTTAGTTTCGCTTCGTACACTTCGCTTTTATTGTGATGGTTATGAAGTCGATGACAAACTTAGGATCATGTATTTAGTTAATAATGGACAGTGTGGGATAATGAATATTCACCATTTACCACGTGGGCCACTTTATATTAAACTTTACCCTAGAGCATCGCATGTTTGCCAAAAATAGCCCCACATTTGTTTTGGGATATTTGGGCCACATTAGTTATTGGTGGGCAGTTTTATCCATTTTCCATAAGAAGGCCAGAAGTGCCACATCACCGCCTGAAGTGGACCACAGCCGTATTATATCTGCGTCCCATCAGGTGATCACTGTACCAAAAAACCCACAATCACAAGGGCACAACAAAAAACAACATCTCCGATCCTGCTGAATAGGAGGCGCTACTGGATGTGATTTAGTCCTTTCCATAGTTTAACTTGTGTCATTATGTATTGTCGACGTCTTTGTAGTTTTTATGTTCATATGATCTTTAAAATGCTATCCACAATAAAAGTTGCATCGACGTGGATGCTTGGCCATTAAGACTTGATTCTGATATGTGTGACAGGAAGCTGAATTAAGTATAAAGTATAAAGTATATCCCATAAATGTGTTTGATGGAATTCTAATGGATCCTTTGGAGGACGTGTTGTTCACACTTTGTGTTTGGTCACGGTGACAACAGCCTGGTGCACAGCTCCATGAAGAGATGATGGTCTCACTCTGCTGCAAAGGAAGTGGACCTCAGAGCTTCAACATCTGCTGGACAGATGTTAGAGCAGCGTGTTCATGTACATGGCGTCACAGTCACATGTTACACTGAAACATGTGTGTTGAGGATCATCACAAAGTCACATGATGACCTCTCCACACAGTGAGAACTTGAGCCTGTCAGGAACTGACTCTGTCAAACATTTCTTATCCTGAAGTCACAAAGAACTGAGACGGGCTTGAAGATGAAGTGAAATCATCATGTTGAGACAAGTGTCTCTACGAAATATCACAAACTGCTCAACAAAACAGGCCCAAAATGTCCACTGTCTTCAGGACATCATCTCTCAGACACTTTCTGTCCCTTGTCTCTGCTGTGAACCTCCCATCATCAATTATTTCCCAACATGCAGCTGTTCCCAGAGGCCTGCTACAGTCTCCCCCTTGTGGTTGTTCTGAGGTGGTGGTCGAGAACGTACAACAAGAATCTTCATCTACGTTTTTATAAACGTTCTCGGGTCAGTTTTCCAATAAATATGGTAAAATGTTTATTAAACAGTTTCCTCAGAGACTTAAAGATGCTCTGCTCTTCATCGACTCTTCTTCATACTGTAAATGTCTCATTCACTTTTCTTCTGCTTGTTTCCATTATGTCAAACTGGTGATTTTGTTCTTTTAACCTGCACCAAGGATGAGATGTTTCCACCTGTTTGTTTGAAGAGTAAAGAAAAGAAGAGTCATGATTCCAGTGAAGTCGGTGGAAGGATGTTTATTGAGCATTAAAGGAGAGACAAGTAGAAACAAAACTTTTCTCTCTGAGATGTTTTTCTTCTCGTAACATCTGGTTTGTCACAGAGGAAATGATCCATGTGTTTGACTCATAGACTGAATATAAAGGCTTTGACTGGGATGTGCTGCTGTTATACTGCACTGCCACCTGTGGGTCAAAAGTAGAAAAGCCACCACCGCTCTGCACCTGATGCAGAAATTAAAAACGTCCCATTTTTAAGTCCAGAGTTTTGATCTTTTGTGTCAAAGACAAAACTCTGATTTTAAACTCAATGTGATTTCAATGTGTTTAACTTTGTGTTGAACTATATCAATTTGTGACGTGAATCCAGGAACTTTAACATCAGAAACAGACATATACACAGAATGTGGTTCTACACACATGGAGTAAATAAACACACAATCGGGGCAAGAAGGTTGCTGGTTTGAATCTGGTTCAGATGGGGTCTTCCTGTGTGGAGACTGCATGTTCTCCCCGTGTTTTCTCCAGGTGCCCTGGCTTCATCTCACAAACATATGCAGATTAGGGGTTGTATAGATTGGAGACTACACACAAGCTGCTGCTGCTTCAGCCTCTGGATCCTCAGGACACAGATCAGCCTTCGTCCACACACACTGTCCTCTTCACACTCACCTCCTAAAAGATCACTTCAATCTGTTGAGAAAAGAAGACATCAGTGTCACAGAGACTCACTTCATCAGCTGTGAGTAAGTGATGCAGCACATCCTGTAAGAGCAGCAGGGACTTCAGTCCTGTTCAGAGGTAGAGCAGCTTCCTCTCTGCTTCATGTTCACGTGTTGGAATGAACACGCTAAGAGCTCAGTGTGTGTCCTCTGCATGTCAAAGTGCAGAGTGGACACCTGAGAGGTGGATTTACTGCTGTTACAGGTGAAGCCATGTTTCACTGTGTGTTTAATGAACATCTTCTTCTGACAAACTGGGACAAGTTGAGATAGATGGACCTCAGCAGAGGTTCTGCTCTGTATAAAGAGCTCCTGGTTACCATGCTGATGAGGAGAGACTTCAGTCCCACTGATCTCAGAGCTGTGACAAAGATCCACCTGATCAGTTCTTCACTGATGAAGTGAGAGAACAAAGTGTCTCAGATCAGATGAAGACGACACCGTCTCTGTCCCTCGCGTGAGGCTGTCAGCTGTGGTCCAGCTTCATTTCCTGTTCACATGAAAACAAAAACAACTGTCGTCTTCACGTCAACTCGATCACATGATCCCAATCAGCTTGAGGCTCGTCTGATGGCTGACTGTTGTCTCTCTGTCCAACACTCTCACACTGTCTTTGAGGACACACACAGTCTCACTGTCTCTGAGGAAACACACTGTCTTTGAGGACACACACTGTCTCTGAGGACACACTGTGGTGGAAACCTCTGACATCACTATTTAATAGAAACACATGGACCTGTCTTCCGGAAGCTGACTGAGTGCATCTGGTGTTTTGGTGACAGGATGAGTCTGGAGAGATTGAGATGTTCTGGGTGAGTTAGAGATCAACTGAACCTACCAGACTTTGATTTCAATTTCCCTTATCCGTCCCTTTAAGGAGAGTGTGCACCACACAACAGTGTAGAGTCACTCTGGTCAGTGGGCGGAGCTTTTAAACGGGTTGATCTCCGACTTAACCTGGAGCAGGATAGCTGTTCATCAGAAGTTACCATGGTGATTTACCTTGTTAAGAAGTTGACGAGCTTCGTAGGACTGAAAAAACTAAACCTGAAGTTAACCTGATAACCACAAATCCTGCACAGACCCTGGACCTGTGATACTGACTGTGTTTAGTAAAATACTAATGAAAGCAGCCTGGACTGACTCCAAACATCTACTGACCTCACAGTCTCCAGTCGACAGGTTGAACTCTGCTCCAGGGAAGCCAGAGAAGAACAGCTGATCTCTGACAGACTGCAGCCCCACAACCTGAATAAAGAATAAAACTTTGAATTAAACTGAGTTCATGTGTGAAAATAACAGACACATATTTATGTGAACACAGACTCATAACAAGGAAGATAAATATGAAATCAGACATATTGGACTAAAAACGAGTCCTGATTCAGTAAGTAGCTGAAAATGTTAAATGTCACAAATTAATTAATTAATGTTAAATTATAATTAAATTAGATCAATTGTGTATAAATGCTGTATTATAGATATGAGATCTACAAAAGTCAGTCAGTGAACTGACCTCAGAGTCTCCAGTCGACAGTTTGGACTCTGTAGAAAACCACACAGCTCCTTCACTCCTGAGTCCTGCAGGTTGTCGTTGTAGCTCAGATCCAGTTCTCTCAGATGAGAGGGGTTTGACCTCAGAGCTGAAGTCAGATAAGAACAGCTGATCTCTGACAGTCTGCAGTGATTCAACCTGGATGAAGAAATATGAATATTTGAATGTGTCCTCCAGTTGTTTTTGATCGTCATCATATCAACACAGACTCTCAACATGCTGCTGACCTCATTCCAGTCTGTGACCTGAAGATAAATATCAGATCAGACATGTTGGAGCATTGTTTCATTCATCAGCTTCTTCTCTGTGTGTTGGTCACTGAGCAGGTTTGTGTAATTAAACACTGTTTAAAGTAGTGATGGCTCTAGACACTCACTTCCTGTTTGTTTTTAGACTTATCAACAGTCCAACGTGTTTCAATAAGAATGTGTCTTATTTTGAAAACCTGAGGAGGACGAGTGCTCGGCCTCAGTCCACATGTTATTTACTGACACTTTCTTAGTGATCAGTAGCAGGTGAGTGCAGGTGAATGGAGTTGATGAGGTGGACGTGAGTGACAGGCTGAGTGAGTGACATTTCAAATAAATAATGACCCAATAAGAAAGAAAGTCTGAAAAGTGAAGAAGGATTTAAGGACCTCAGAGTCTCCAGTCGACAGTTTGGACTCTCCAGTCCAGAACACAGCTGCTTCACTCTTGAATCCTGCAGGTTGTTGTCACTCAGATCCAGTTCTCTCAGATGTGAGGGGTCTGACTTCAGAGCTGTGGCCAAGACTTCCCAGTGAGTCTCTGAGAGTCCACAATCACAGAGTCTGTAATTAAAGAAAATATCAAATCTGTGAGAATTAAATCAGAAAACACAACATTCATACAAAACGTGAACATTTGACCCTCAACCTGGTAAATCCCCTCTTTGTTAAAAACTCCTGAAGAAAATCTTTTCAAATTTGGTTCATGCGTTCATTGAGACTAACAGAGGAACTCATTAGATTCAGGTGGTCAGGGTTCAAAGGTCAAGGTCACAGAACAGCTTCATGGCCTCTTGAACATGTTATCTCAAGCCTGTCTTTAGGGGACTCCTTCACATTTAGACCAAAAGATAAACGGATTCGATTTCAGTGGTCAAAGGTCAAAGGTTACAGTGACCTCATATTATTGTTAAGTAAACATGTCAGGAACCTGGAGGGACGGACACTGCACTGGTTCGTGGTGGCGTACAAACACAGGGTGGGAACTCACACACACACACACACACACACACACACACACACAAACACACACACACACACACACCCGCACACACATACTTCCTACTCAAAGAAAGGCTGTACTAACAGTGTTGACCACTGCAACACCATGCTGCCCAAAACAATGAGGATAATTTAACACTGAGTGTATTTGAAGAACGACTCATCTCCACTGAATGAACATGTTATTGATCATGTCTGGACTCACTTAGCCTTCCTGCAGTTCCTCAAAGCTGGGATCAGTCTTCGTCGACCCCTGTCTGATGTGTTGAACTTCTCCAGGTCCAACTCATCAAGAACCTCCTCTGACATCTGCAGCATGTAGGCCAGAGCTGAGCAGTGGATCTCAGAGAGTTTCTCCTCTGATCTGTTCTCTGACGTCAGGAACTGTTGCATCTGCTGATGAACTGAGTGGTCGTTCATCTCAGTCAGACAGTGGAAGATGTTGATGCTTCTGTCAGGAGAAATTTTATAACTCTCCATCTCCTTCAGGTTGTTGATGACTCTCTGGATGATCTCTGGATTGTTCTCTGTCTGACCCAGCAGGCCTCCTAAGACTCTCTGGTTGGACTCCAGACTGAGGCCGTGAAGGAAGCGAACAAACAGGTCCAGATGACCATTTGTACTGGTGAGGGATTTCTCCATGGTTCTCTCCAGGAAGTCATCCAGGGAGAAGGTACTGTCTGTGTCCACATCTGTTCTCAAGAAGTTGTTGAGTTCTTCTGTGTTCCTCTCGGTGTAACAGTGGAACATGTAGACTGCAGCCAGAAACTCCTGAACGCTCAGATGAACAAAGCAGTAGACTGATTTCTGGAAGATCACACACTCTCTTCTGAAGATCTCAGTACAAACTCCTGAGTACACCGAGGCCTCTGTGACATTAAGACCACACCGCTCCAGGTCTTCTTGGTAGAACATGATGTTTCCTTCCTCCAGATGTTTAAGTGCCAGCCTCCCCAGCTTCAGCAGAACGTCCCTGTCAGCCTCCGTCAGCTGCTGTGGAGTCGTCTCATGTCCCTCAGAGTACTTGTTGTTCTTCCTCTTTGTCTGAACCAGCAAGAAGTGTGAGTACAGGTCAGTCAGGGTCTTGGGCAGCTCTCCTCTCTGGTCTGTGGTCAACATGTGCTCCAGAACTGTAGCACTGATCCAGCAGAAGACTGGGATTTGACACATGATGTGGAGGCTCCTGGACGTCTTGATGTGTGAGATGATTCTGCTGCACAGCTCTTCATCACTGAATCTCCTCATGAAGTACTCCTCCTTCTGGGCGTTAGTGAAGCCTCGTACCTCTGTGACCCTGTCGACATATGCAGGAGAGATCTGATTGGCCGCTGCAGGTCTGGAGGTTATCCACACGAGAGCCGAGGGAAGCAGATTCCCCCGGATGAGGTTTGTCAGCAGCACGTTGACTGATGACCTCTGTGTGACATCAGATACAAGCTCCCTGTTGTTGAAGTCCAGAGAAGGTCTGCTTTCATCCAGGCCGTCAAAGATGAACAAAGGTTTACAGACAGCAAGCGTCTCTGCCGTGAGCTTCTGTAACGCTGGATGGAAAACACGGAGCAGCGTGAGAAGACTGTGCTGCTGGTCCTTCACCAGGTTCAGCTCCCTGAACGAAAGCACAGTCAGCAGACCCACATCTTGGTTTTCTAAACCCTCTGCCCAGTCCAGAGTGAACTTCTGCACCAAGAAGGTTTTTCCTACGCCAGCGACGCCGTTGGTCAGGACGACTCTGATGCTGCTCTGCTGGTCAGGGGAGGCTTTAAAGATGTCGTGACACTTGATGGGAGTGTCGTGGAGGCTCTTCATCTTGGAAGATGTCTCAAGCTGCCTCACCTCATGATGCATATTAACCTCTTCACTCTGTCCCTCTGTGATGTAGAGATCAATGTAGATCCTGTTGAGGAGGGTTCTACTTCCTGTTTCATCACTTCCTTCAGTCACATGTTCACATATCCTTCTCACACTGAACTTATGTTCATCTAAACCCTCCTGCAGACCAGGATCTGCTGAAACACAAGAAACACTGTCAGAGACACAGAATCTGAGAATCTGCTGATTGTTTTCATCAGAAACAGAAAAACTACAGAAAATAAAAGCTTTTTAACTTTTTTCTTTTAAAACGATGTTAAATGTTGATGCTGTAAGAAATAACAAAATAAAATCACATGTGCTGTGGTCAGAAGTGAAGACATCAGCAGACACATGTACAGTGCTGCTCTGACCGGCTGTCTGACCTCCAGCTCCTGTTCTGGATCTTTGTCCACACTGGGGACAGGAGGAGTCTCCTGAAGAGCCAGACTGGTCCCAGTATGAGGTGATGCACTGTCTGCAGAACCAGTGTCCACAGATGGTGGCGACTGGATCCTTCAGGACGTCCTTACACAAAGCACAGCAGGACGACTGCTCCTCCTCAGAAACATGACTCCTCTTCCTCTCCCTGTGAAGACATTTCCTGATAACTCACATGTCACAGTCACAGGTTGTCATTACTTCTGTCAAGGAGGTTTTGTTTTCACCCAGTATGTTTGTGTGTTGGTTGGTTCGTTAGTGGGATTATAAAAAACGGCAGATTACCAGTAAACTTGGTGGAAGGTTGGGTAAGGGTTAGGGTTGGGGAGTGTTCCTCTTTCACAGACATGTTCATAAGACTGATGTTTACCAGTGTGTGGAATTTGGTGCAGAGCCAAATCAAAATGAGTCTCTAGTGGATTTCAAAGTGGTTTCATTAGGAGCGTGTTGGTTCTTGGTGGAGGTCTGAGCTCTTTGAGTGATTCTGAGAGATTAGTCACCAACTTCAATGAAGCTGTGTCCTAAAGCAGGGGCCACACTACAGGAAACTAGATCCTCTTCAGAGCAGGTCACAGTAGAAACAGTCTCTTACTCTGTGTGTGAGGGTCCAGGTTCATTACTGAAGTGTAGAGGATAATCTTTGGACATGTCACTCTTCAGAGACAGACAGCTGGACCCTGGAGACTCTGCTCTCAGTCTGTGGTCCTGATATCTGCAAACACAAACATGTTTTTATTCAGAACATATCATTTACTGGTTCATTCTCTGAGGATTCAGTTTGGAGGTTCACATGTTTGCAGCAGGTCTCTTACATTGTGTGTGAGGGTCCAGGTTCATTACTGAAGTGTAGAGGATAATCTTTGGACATGTCACTCTTCAGAGACAGACAGCTGGACCCTGGAGACTCTGCTCTCAGTCTGTGGTCCTGACATCTGCAAACACAAACATGTTTTTATTCAGAACACATCATTTACTGGTTCATTCTCTGAGGATTCAGTTTGGAGGTTCACATGTTTGCAGCAGGTCTCTTACATTGTGTGTGAGGGTCCAGGTTCATTACTGAAGTGTAGAGGATAATCTTTGGACATGTCACTCTTCAGAGACAGACAGCTGGACCCTGGAGACTCTGCTCTCAGTCTGTGGTCCTGACATCTGCAAACACAAACATGTTTTTATTTAGAACACATCATTCACTGGTTCATTCTCTGAGGATTCAGTTTGGAGGTTCACATGTTTGCAGCAGGTCTCTTACATTGTGTGTGAGGGTCCAGGTTCATTACTGAAGTGTAGAGGATAATCTTTGGACATGTCACTCTTCAGAGACAGACAGCTGGACCCTGGAGACTCTGCTCTCAGTCTGTGGTCCTGACCTCTGCAAACGCAAACATGTTTTTATTCAGAAAACATCATTCACTGGTTCATTCTCTGAGGATTCAGTTTGGAGGTTCACATGTTTGCAGCAGGTCTCTTACTTATTTGTTGAGGGTCCAACTTTCCTAGGAATGTCCTCGTCCATGTTGCATCGGGCCGGCTGCGGCTCAGTTGTGGTTCAGGCCACGCTGCTCTTCTAGATATTCAAGGTCTGGACTAATTCCTTCTCATTCTGCGCTCAGTTTACAGAAGAACACAGTGAAATTACCTTTCACACCAGTTTCAATGTTTATCTGTTGAAAATGTCACAAACAACACTTGTGTGTTGCAAATAGCTCTCTCTCTCTCTCTCTCTCTCTCTCTC
Source organism: Pleuronectes platessa (assembly GCF_947347685.1). Taxonomy (NCBI): domain Eukaryota; kingdom Metazoa; phylum Chordata; class Actinopteri; order Pleuronectiformes; family Pleuronectidae; genus Pleuronectes; species Pleuronectes platessa. The sequence continues at coordinate 24,384,178 of NC_070632.1, forward strand.
TCTCTCTCTCTCTCTCTCTCTCTCTCTCTCTCTCTCTCTCTCTCTCTCTCTCTTTCCAGACAGGTGACCTCAGGAAGCCTGCATTATTTTTGTATTAAAATATTAGTCAATCACTTGATTTATTCAGCCAGTTTCAACCATTTCACTGAGAACATTATTAAATGAATAATATGAATATATTTTTTTGGGGCATCAGCCAATAAGGGTGTGGAGGTGTACTATTGTACAAGTTCAATAATAAAGTTCCCTTTCAAGTAATATTGGTTTATGTCATTTGTAAATCCACCAATAAACCTGCATAGTCACAAACAAACGTTCAATAATATAATAATCCAATATTTTGGCAACTTGAGCATTTCCTAAGCCACACTCAGATTAATCAACTACATTAATTAATGATTACAAGCTTGTAAAAATGCAGGTGTCCCTCAACCCCCTGCCACTAAGAGAAGGAAACTCAACATCTAGTATCATGTTCACGTCATAAAGGCTGGAAATGAATTACAGAAATTTCTAGACAGTAACTCTGAGAGCAAATCAGTCAGCAGCTTGAAGCAGCACTCTGTATCTCCACTCAGTTCTATGGCTTTGTGCCCAAATGAAGGTCAAACACAAGCTCTTCAACTTTATAGTCACTTTAAAACTCACACAAAACCAGTATAAAGTGATATGTGTGTGTGTGTGTGTGTGTGTGTGTGTGTGTGTGTGTGTGTGTGTTTGTGTGCGTGTGTGTGTGTTTACCTGGCTCTGCAGGTCGATGTTCCTCACACCTCAGCCAGTGAGTCCAGAGCTTTACGGGGATCCACAGTGAAGACTCTCGACTGGTTGGTGACCACTGCTGTAACGTATGGTTGTGAAAACACGTTCTGTTATTAAACACTTGATGAACAGATGTGATGAAGATGAAAAGTGAAACTGTGAGTTAACTCTGTTAATTAGTCCTTTGAAGGCTCTTTGTTCCAGACCTGCTGTTCACATCTGTCTCTGGGATCCGATCACACGAAACCACGTCTGTCACCAGGTGTGAACTGACAAATGTTAGTGTGAACTGACAATCCGTGTGAGAGTGTAATAGTAAAACTTTCAGAAAGTTATGTTCACACTAACCTGCTCATTTTCCTTCCTTCTGCTCGTCCAGGTGAAAAAGGAGTCTGACCGCTCCTTGTTCTCATGCTTCTCCTCCCTGTTGAACCAGTTCACACTTGAAACCACCCAGTTCAAAGTCCAGTTCATGCCCATAAAAATTAACTGGTTCACAGTTCATGTTTTATTGTGATGGTTATGATGTCGATAGCAAACTTAGATTTAATATTAGATTAGATTCAACTTTATTGTCATTGCACAGGGTACAAGTACAGAGACAATGAAATGTAGTTTAGCATCTAGCCAGAAGTGCAGAAAAAGCATAAAAGTGCAGAGTATTTGCATATGTAAAGTGGAATATGTAAATAAATAAGATATGTCCATTTAGAAATAGAGATGGAATATGAAGAGTATTGATACATTAGTAGCAACAATAGAAGAAGGTAGTATAGATGACAAACTTAGGATCACGTCTTTAGTTAATAATGGACGGTGTGGGATCATGAATCCAGATGTTCACCTTAACACTGAGTCCTGACAGTGTGCGTCTCCTGGGACTGAGCCGTACAATGTGATTTTTCATGATGTTTAAATGAGCCTCATAAACTCTTGAATCAAACCAACACTCAAGTTACTTCATGTGCTGTGCGATTAGCAGACAGATGTTAACACTAAGTGTGACATGTTGAGATATCTATGTTTCTCTGTATTTTGTGATTATATTTTACCTATATCCTGTGAACAAATATTAGCTGTATAATCCATATAATCAATAATGCTACAACAGTTACTTTTAGTTAGAATGATGTATAATCTTTTTGACTCAGACGCAGGGTCAGGCCCAGAGCACGACCACAGAAAGAGCAGGTGTCAACCTGAATGTCAATCTGACCCAAAATACAATTCGGAGAAAAGTGTGTGATGGAAATTCATCTTGAGATTTGAAATAATGAAAGCACGGATGCTCAGAAAAGAGAGAGGACGTGCCAGAACTAATACAATAAGGTGCTTCATGAAATATGGTGAGAAAAAGATATGAAATCCTCCGGAAAAGTATTATCTGCTGGGTCTCTCCACTGTGGCAGGCTCCCTGTTTGCCAAGGCCACAGTGGTGGGACACCTGGTCAGTTGAAAGTGATGTGCTTGCAAAAAACTGCACTTTGAGGAAACAGTATACATCTGGCCAATAACTGGCCAGATGAATTCCCTCAAAGAAAAAGAACCGCCTCTGTGCCCACCCTGTGTCTGATTATATATACTGTGGACTTAGGATTGAACGGGGCTTCTTCTCGACATGATCCACTGAACCTGGTGACGTGTCCGGCAGAACCCCAGAGACTCTCTGTAAGTATTTCAGTGAATACAATAAATGTTCAATTTCCAGAACTTCATGTATAAGTGTCTAATTATTCCTTCTCAAATCCTGGATCAACAAACACGCTTGTCCAATCGCCGGAGGCGAGTTCAAGTTTAAAAGCCTGGCGACGACAAAATTGGTGACCCCGACGTGATCCAGTGAAGGAAAAAAGGACAGATCGTATTGACAATAAGAGGACATCTCGAGGATCTCTTTGTTCACAGTGAAAGACCGCGGTCAACATAAAACAGGTGAGCAGCGACCTTTTTATAACTAAAACGGCTGTGATTGGAAAAAATAACTAAATTAACTGTGAGCAAAGAGAAATACGAGATGTAAGTATATTAAGAGTGGAGTGAAGGAAATTGTAAGGGTCTGGGACCCTATGGTTTGAAACCATTTACATTTATTGAAAGGATTTGGGATCCTATGGCCAGGGGCCACACTGAGAAGTGTACGGAACACTGATAAAGTGGTGCACGGAGCACGCACTATAATTTAAAGGATTTGGGATCCTATGGCCAGGAGCCACATTGAGAAGTGTATGGAACACTGATAAAGTGGTGCACGGAGCAAGCACTATAATTTAAAGGATTTGGGATCCTATGGCCAGGGGCCACACTCATATCTGTGTCCGGAGTCAGATATGAAGTGAAAAAGGGAATCAGGGATTTCCTAGTCTGGGATTAAAGGGGAAAAGTGTGGGGTGGTTTCCTGTGACATCAAGGTAATTACGAACACAAAGAGTGTTTTGAGTCACAGTTCTGAAAGGGTATTGAGGGTTGGAATAGATATTGGCAGAATATTAATAGATTGTGGAAAAGTGTGTATTTTGGTTGTGTTAAACACCCAGAGAACGGGCGCTACTGAAACTATTTCTGTAGTAGAAGCTTCCTGTTCTGACCAAGTATACATGGCAATGCGTCCTCCACATCTAAGTTCTGCCAACAGTATTTGATAAAAATTGTGAAAAAAGTAGTTAAAGAAACAAACAAAATGACGACTACTAATGCAACATTCCAGGAGGTGATTCCTTTGGCCCTTTTGAAAGAAAATAAAATGTCGACCTGCCGTAATAAAATAGAGGCGGTCATTTTAAAAGCCATAGAACACTCTGTGGATCGTGACAAAGCCAGAAAAGAGGAACAGAAATAATTACACAGGTGGATTAAACAGGGCTGGATGATCCCAGTCATTTAAAAAAAAAAAAAAAAAACACTTCCCCCAATAACACATAGGCTGTCGGTACTAAAAGGGAAAGAATTACTGATATAATAATTATAAATTAATATTGATTATATAATATAGGGAGTTCTTTCTGAAAGAACTAGTGTGAATGAAAAAGTGTGTCTGTGAAAACGAGAGAGGAGGAGAGGAAAAAGAGTCAAGGTCAGCTTGCTGACTGAGACAGAGAGGGAAACGACTGACTGAGACACAGAAAAAACTGACTGAGACTGAGAGAAAACCGACTGACTGACAGAGGAGAGACAGAAATAATGCAAAAAACTAGACTAGAGGCTATACGCCTGCCATTTGATGTATGTTGTATGTATGGATGTGAGGGTAAACGTGTAAAGGACTTGCCAAAGAAAGTAAAAGAATGTTGACTGAAGGTTTGAGAGATTAACTAATGACGAGAAAGATAAAGCTATGTTTAGGAATAAGAAAGATCTATAGGAGTGAGATGTTTCAATTCAGTAATATCTTGCTCTGAGATGGATAATAGAATGTAAAACTTGAGTGGCAAAGAAAATAGGGGAAGAGAAGTGGGAATAGAACGTTTTTGTAAGTGCACAGGATGAAAGGAGGGAGATAAGAGTGTTTGGGAGTCGGAAAGCCATCTGGGAAAGGCCAGAATCCTTACAGGTTGCAACTGGCATTGAGACCATAAGGAGGCTTGGATGTTTGTTTGTCTGTTTGTTTGTTTTTACTATTGCTTCATTCAGAAGTAAAAAACTCCAAAAGAAATTGTTAAATTTACACTTTTGGTACCAATTTGTTATTTTGGATTTTTCCAATATATCCAATCCATTAGAGGAAAGGAGAAAAGGTTTTGGCCTCCAAATTATTACACAAAATCCAATCATTAAATAGTTTATTCTCATTTTTTAACTGACACAGCAGGGATAATAGGATACACCAGTTTAATATTTCAGACAATTTATTATTTGATTCTTAATATAACTTCAAGGATGAGTGATTAACCAAATCACATTAATGTGTCCTTTAAAAGTCCATTTCTAGGTACAGTTAATGTGCAATTTTTTTTTTTTTGGGGGGGGATTTTTCTTTCTCTGTTTTGTATTATTTTTGAGCCATTTTACATCTTTACAAAAGTGTAACCCTCATCTGTGGTTTTGTGACAATGAAGATGATAATTGTTTTTGTTTTGTAGTATGGAGAACTTGATTCTCTGATGCAATGAGCTCCGTGAAGCTAGACAGAGCTGATCTTGCTTTGCTCTGCTCAGGTTTGATGAGAAGAGGAAATGCTGTTCTATTTACTTGTATTTCTTAGAGCTGAAAATCATTCATGTGCTTTCTATATGAGCAAAATCAATCATATCATGATGAGAAATTCAAACTTTACTTTAAACTTAATTCTGTGCTGCCTAGAATTAGATTTTTTTTTTTTTTTTTTGGTTTCACCTGAAGTTGCTTTAATTCCACATTCAAATCATCCATTTAAGATTAAATAATCAAGACATGTTTAATCTATTTACAGTTGGCCTTTAAAATAGGAGTTTGATTCACCCTCCATGTAATTATTGTTAGACTCTTGCGACCTAAAAATAAATATGTTTCACCATTGAAAGAAGAATAAATCTTAATCCAATTAAAGGGACAGATGTCTAAAACACTTTAACTCATAGCGTGTTTCATCTTAAATGAAAAACACAAACTATAGTACAAGCCCCCTTGTTTACACACTTCATTGAATACCATATCAATAATTATATTTTAATTACTTTGCAACACTTTAACCTTTAAAGAACCAGAAGAAGGGAATTTCTTTTTGTGTGTTTTGTTTTACTAATTATCTTAACATCCAATGCTCCTAATTTGAAAGACGTTGTTAAGCTCTACTTTTTGTTTTTATTTTATCATAAAGGAAATTGTGACAGAATGACTTTTATTAATTTTGTTTTGTTTTGTTTCAGCTGTCTCACACATTTGTCCTTTGTATGTGATGCCTGTTTTACCACAGGGCAGTTTGACGTCAAAGCTTCTGAATTATGATGTAATGAAGCAGTCGATGACTTTTGGAAAATGGTTTGAACACAAATACTCAAATGCTGTTAAATTTGCTGCTTATTGAAATTCAGCTTGTTAATCATTTAATATTTCATGAAATGCCAAAGATTTCTGTCGCTTTTCTGCCACTTTTTGAATCTTTTATTTTTGAATGTCCACTTATTTGGCTATTACTCCTCAAAATTGTAAAGAAATTGTTGACCAAAAAAGATGGGTCTACCTGTATGTCTTGTTTTGATTATTTGTTTATTTTCCTTTTCAAATATAAGCTTATATAATTTACTGTAAACTCAGTTACGCACTGCAGCATATTAATCACTTTTCAGTTTGTTTTCCTTTCAATCTCTGGGATCTGGGCTCCATGTCTCCACAACCCCCTCCCATCCGGTGTCAACTCCACCTCCTCCACCCTGACCGACTACGCCCTGCGCCTGGCTTGTACAGTGCAAGCTTAAACACCTGGCCTGTAGGCGAGTATCAATTCCACGAAAGGATCTTTACAAGGCTGAGATCCAGATCACTGACTCTTAAAATTAAAAAAGCCTCACTGACAATTCTTGACAATTTTGTTCCTGGAGCAGATCTGACAGAAGCTGATATCTGAACAGCTTGCTCCTGTACCCTGTGTGGTCACATATAAACGAATGGCCCTGGATCTGCTACTGGCAGGAGAGGGTTATGTGTGTGCACTGCTATAGGAAGTTCTTAAAATAATTTTTTTTTTTCCAAACTGCCCCTGGTGGCTGGGTGACCAGTGCCCTCTCCACCTCTACGCACCATGACACAACATGGATGTAGACTCTGAAATTGCTGAATAGATCGCCACGGCTCTGATGAAGGATGCTGTGGAGCTGAAGCTGAGGAAGCTGAGGACGATGGAGATGACGATGCGACGATGATGATGATGTATGAGGACGGGTTTGCACTGGATGGGATGACGGTTGAGGGGTACATGAACTCCCCAGTAAGTGGTTCACACCATTAAATGGTGTGAAAAGAGGGATTGTTAGGGTTGAATAATTCTATATAGTGGGGGTCTGACTGAAACTATTTGCAACTAAAGGGGGGGTGGAAGCATGACCAGTTTGAGCCAGATATTAGGCCTTTATACAAATCATAACTAAATAACCTTTTCCTTCCTACTGTGTCATCTTGAAATTAGAATGTATGTGGGTCACAGTTCTGTTTCGTTGTTTTGGCTTAGTTGTTTCGAATTTCTGTACAAACAGAACATTTTAGCCGATATAGCAGGAACACGATAATACCTTTTCTCCAACAACAGTTTGGCCCTCATGGCATCAGCTGTGTCAAGGCCTTGAGAGTGTCTCCTGTTCACTTCCTTATTCCAAATGCCAAGAGGAGGGACTACACGTGCGCACTTTCGATGAGGAAGAACCAAGACCTACTGTTATAAAATCTTACAGACGCCGGCTGTTTGATGCGTTTTGATGTGCTGATGCGTTCTGCTGGGTCTCTGCCACTTCCCCCAGGCACACTACTGATACAGCCTGAAGTGCTAGTAACCTCTCAGAGCTACACCACACCCCCTCTCACACACTGATAAAGCGCTCCAGTTTCCCAAGTACGCACACAGACCTTGGGACACACTATAACTGATACAGCCTGAAGTGCTAGTAACCTCTCAGAGCTACACCACACCTCCTCTCATACACTGATAAAGATCTTCTCGGCGGGACCTGTGAACCGACGCCGGAGTTTTAACTTTGATTTCCTATTTTACTATTCATTTTAATCATTTAACAGAGTCCACAGTATTAGTTTTATTTTTACCTTTTGTGTTAAATTTTTCTATTCATTTTAAATCATTTAACAGAATCGATAGTGTTAAGTTTAATTTTGTTTCTTCTGTTTAATTTTCTCTGCATGTGTTTTAATAAAATATAAGGAAAAATGGAACCAAGACAAAGACCTTGGCATCCTTTCAGACACCCTGGGTTATGTGGGTTTAGGGGGATAGTACTGTTTTTGACCATTATCACTTTAGTGATTGTATTTCCTCTGCTATGGTTCGAAAAGAAACTAAACTCAAGCTCCACCACGTCCCCCACGACTCCAACTGCCGCCTCTCATATCACCCCCACCACCCCTTTCCTGACCAATCCTACTCGGCAATATCACAAACCAGAACATCACTCTCGGAGCAAGCGCTCTGGCTCCACCGCACCAAAGGTAAAAACCTGATCTAGACCCGGCACCACATCTAAGAATGAACCCATATGTCTTACGGTAGAAGGTAATGCACGCATCACATTTCAAATAGACGTGTGTCGGCATTTCGATTGTCCCACTTACAGATACGCACAATATTATGTAAATCCAGTCTCAATGAAAGGATGGGATTACACGGTCGCATATTCTGGCACAGACTGGGAGCCAAGGCCTTCGGCCTGGTTTTGTAAAAAAATAAAAAACCTGGTGGGACTAGCTCGGGGAGTGATCCAACCCCAAGAGGAGGGGGGATCATATCTGTTACTTACAGTCGATCTAACAAAACAAAACATCTCCCAAATCACACAACAAACTTGCTCAAGTTGGAAGTGTCGCGGGGAAAAGTACTCCTCCCTCTATCTGTCCCTAACGGCTTACGTCAAAGGTTATCCCTCAGTGGAACTCATGATAGAACAGACTTGGCCAGATGCGTCCACTCCCTCTAACACGACCTCTTTCTCACCTTTCATTGAACCCGTGCCCCAAGGAAGCGGTGTCCTGGCCTTCGTCACAGATGATCTGACCTATGATAACGTTCTTGGTTCAGAGACAGGGTATCACATGTCCAATACTTGGCTGTTGCTAGCCCAGGAAGCTGCTAGATCTTCCCCTTTTTCTGATTGTGTTGTGTGTTCCGGCCCCCGACCTGTGTTGCATATGGTTCCCACACCATTCGAATACACCAGTATAGGTACCACAGAACATGTATCTGAAGGCACTCCTGACATACACTGTCTATTGAACATAATGGGGAAACATGTTCCCTCACCCAGATGCAAACAGTATGACGACTGGTATCCCATGACCCCACAAAATGCCACACCACCATTCTTCAGTAATCGACTAGACAAAGGGGTTAATTTCACCTGTATAACCCGCTCCAAGGAAAGCCACCCAGCACGTTTAATGGGACACCTTAACCCTACTCACTGTCACACCATGCTCAATCTCACCAGCAACACCACAGCACTGTCTCTTACTGTGGCCCGCTCTGATGTCTGGTGGTATTGCGGAGGGAAGAAAGTGTTCGGCTGGCTTCCTCCGAATTGGTTCGGCACATGCGCGTTGGTTTCCTTTGTATCACCAATCTCTGTAATTCAAGCATCCAATGAAGTTCAAGCCGCGTTATCCCAAGCAGCCGACTTACACCCTAGGGCACGCAGATCAGTTGATGCTTTTTCCAGTAGTCCGGTGTATATGGATGCTATAGGAATTCCCCGGGGGGTCCCAGATGAGTATAAACTGGCAGATAACATTGCAGCAGGATTTGAGAGCATGCCTATCATTAGTGCTATGTTCCCAGTTACTCCCATCAAAAATGTCGACCGAATCAACTATCTCCACTATAACATCCAACGCTTGTCCAATTTCACCAGAGACGCAGTATCTGCGGTACACGAACAGCTGTCTGCCACCTCCTTGATGTCATTTCAAAATCGTGTAGCAGTTGATTTCCTTTTAGCAGAGAGAGGGGGTGTATGTGCTATGATAGGTGCACAATGTTGTACGTTCATCCCTAACAACACAGCCCCAGACGGTACCTTATCTAAAGCACTCCATGGACTGCGTTCACTCTCTGTGGAAATGAAGGAACACTCTGGCGTGAAACCATGGGATGATTTTATGTCTAACTTCTTTGGCAAATGGTCTAAACTGGTCTCGGCCTTCATACTATCTGTCGCAGTGTTCATAGCCCTGTTCGCCATCTGCGGATGTTGTTGTATTCCCTGCATTCGAGCCCTGTGCATCCGTGTCATAGACTCTGCGATACAAAAGAATGACACTGAACGTGCATTACAACTGCCCCTGCTAGCTCACTCTGAGGAGATGAGGGACTGCGTTTCTTATGATTTCTGCCCAGATGGTGACAACTTACCAGATATTGACCATGCCTTTGCTCTTGCGTTACAGACTGTCCCCCCAGTCGTTCTGACCCCTGCTTTCGGACTTCCCCAATAAGTTGATGCTCAATTATGATTAGTCACATAGCCCCAAATGGTGATGTATGGACCCTTACAGGACACGGTTTTGACTTTCCCGACACAATATCTCTCACAGGAGCCCTAACAGTCGTTAGAACCCCTAAACTTAATACTTCATGCAATAGCCCTATGAAATGCTGGGAGCCTTACCCTGATTTTAGTGACATGTGATTAACTTATATTAACAGAGGGATTGTTGAGATATCTATGTTTCTCTGTATTTTGTGATTATATTTTACCTATATCCTGTGAACAAATATTAGCTGTATAATCCATATAATCAATAATGCTACAACAGTTACTTTTAGTTAGAATGATGTATAATCTTTTTGACTCAGACGCAGGGTCAGGCCCAGAGCACGACCACAGAAAGAGCAGGTGTCAACCTGAATGTCAATCTGACCCAAAATACAATTCGGAGAAAAGTGTGTGATGGAAATTCATCTTGAGATTTGAAATAATGAAAGCACGGATGCTCAGAAAAGAGAGAGGACGTGCCAGAACTAATACAATAAGGTGCTTCGTGAAATATGGTGAGAAAAAGATATGAAATCCTCCGGAAAAGTATTATCTGCTGGGTCTCTCCACTGTGGCAGGCTCCCTGTTTGCCAAGGCCACAGTGGTGGGACACCTGGTCAGTTGAAAGTGATGTGCTTGCAAAAAACTGCACTTTGAGGAAACAGTATACATCTGGCCAATAACTGGCCAGATGAATTCCCTCAAAGAAAAAGAACCGCCTCTGTGCCCACCCTGTGTCTGATTATATATACTGTGGACTTAGGATTGAACGGGGCTTCTTCTCGACATGATCCACTGAACCTGGTGACGTGTCCGGCAGAACCCCAGAGACTCTCTGTAAGTATTTCAGTGAATACAATAAATGTTCAATTTCCAGAACTTCATGTATAAGTGTCTAATTATTCCTTCTCAAATCCTGGATCAACAAACACGCTTGTCCAATCGCCGGAGGCGAGTTCAAGTTTAAAAGCCTGGCGACGACAGACACCACTTTATATTTGACATCTAGCACCATCCAATGGGTTCAGGGGCTCTCAGTCAGGCTCCACCCCCTGCTCTTCCAAATATGGTTACCTCTGGTTTCAAAAAACCAAGATGGCGCTGAACAAAAAGTCAAAGTGAGGCTTCAGAGCAGCAGTTCACCAACCAGCATGTGACATCACGTTGGATTGATACTTGAGTTCAACTTTATTTTGGAAATCTCCTTCAGAACATTTTACAAACTCCATCATACACAAGTTCACAACAGAGAAATGAATTCACACATTACAGATTCTTATGTTTTCCTTCGTCCTCCTGACGTTGATCATCACCTATACCTCAAAGTCCTCTGCGCCGCCCGGACAGTTTCCGGATCTTACCGAGCCTCGGCCAGAAACGCCCGCAACACCATCCTGCTGCACGGAGTCCAGCTGTTCATTTGCATGCTGTCGTTCCTCTCGCCCTTCATCAACATCGCTCTAGTCACCACGTGGCCCAACGACCACACCACCATCCTCTTTATCACCTTCCTGTTCACCAATGAGCTGCCACGGTAAATAATCAATAGTAAATGTATTGATCTGCTGTCAGGCTGTTTATATTGAGACATATTGATCAGAGGTAGAATTTCATTACGAGCACAAGCTTTTCATTATATGTATAGAGTATATCCCATAAAAGTGTTTGATGGAATTCTAACGGATCCTTTGGAGGACGTGTTGTTCACACTTTGTGTTTGGTCACGGTGACAACAGCCTGGTGCACAGCTCCATGAAGAGATGATGGTCTCACTCTGCTGCAGAGGAAGTGGACCTCAGAGCTTCATGTACATGGCGTCACAGTCACATGTTACACTGATACATGTGTGTTGAGGATCATCACAAAGTCACATGATGACCTCTCCACACAGTGAGAACTTGAGCCTGTCAGGAACTGACTCTGTCAAACATTTCTTATCCTGAAGTCACAAAGAACTGAGACGGGCTTGAAGATGAAGTGAAATCATCATGTTGAGACAAGTGTCTCTACGAAATATCACAAACTGTCTTCAGGACATCATCTCTCAGACACTTTCTGTCCCTTGTCTCTGCTGTGAACCTCCCATCATCAATTATTTCCCAACATGCAGCTGTTCCCAGAGGCCTGCTACAGTCTCCCCCTTGTGGTTGTTCTGAGGTGGTGGTCAAGAACGTACAACAAGAATCTTCATCTACGTTTTTATAAACGTTCTCGGGTCAGTTTTCCAATAAATATGGTAAAGTGTTTATTAAACAGTTTCCTCAGAGACTTAAAGATGCTCTGCTCTTCATCGACTCTTCTTCATACTGTAAATGTCTCATTCACTTTTCTTCTGCTTGTTTCCATTATGTCAAACTGGTGATTTTGTTCTTTTACCTGCACCAAGGATGAGATGTTTCCACCTGTTTGTTTGAAGAGGAAAGAAAATCAGAGTCATGATTCCAGTGAAGTCGGTGGAAGGATGTTTATTGAGCATTAAAGGAGAGACAAGTAGAAACAAAACTTTTCTCTCTGAGATGTTTTTCTTCTCGTAACATCTGGTTTGTCACAGAGGAAATGATCCATGTGTTTGACTCATAGACTGAATATAAAGGCTTTGACTGGGATGTGCTGCTGTTATACTGCACTGCCACCTGTGGGTCAAAAGTAGAAAAGCCACCACCGCTCTGCACCTGATGCAGAAATTAAAAACGTCCCATTTTTAAGTCCAGAGTTTTGATCTTTTGTGTCAAAGACAAAACTCTGATTTTAAACTCAATGTGATTTCAATGTGTTTAACTTTGTGTTGAACTATATCAATTTGTGACGTGAATCCAGGAACTTTAACATCAGAAACAGACATATACACAGAATGTGGTTCTACACACATGGAGTAAATAAACACACAATCGGGGCAAGAAGGTTGCTGGTTTGAATCCGGTTCAGATGGGGTCTTCCTGTGTGGAGACTGCATGTTCTCCCCGTGTTTTCTCCAGGTGCCCTGGCTTCATCTCACAAACATATGCAGATTAGGGGTTGTATAGATTGGAGACTACACACAAGCTGCTGCTGCTTCAGCCTCTGGATCCTCAGGACACAGATCAGCCTTCGTCCACACACACTGTCCTCTTCACACTCACCTCCTAAAAGATCACTTCAATCTGTTGAGAAAAGAAGACATCAGTGTCACAGAGACTCACTTCATCAGCTGTGAGTAAGTGATGCAGCACATCCTGTAAGAGCAGCAGGGACTTCAGTCCTGTTCAGAGGTAGAGCAGCTTCCTCTCTGCTTCATGTTCACGTGTTGGAATGAACACGCTAAGAGCTCAGTGTGTGTCCTCTGCATGTCAAAGTGCAGAGTGGACACCTGAGAGGTGGATTTACTGCTGTTACAGGTGAAGCCATGTTTCACTGTGTGTTTAATGAACATCTTCTTCTGACAAACTGGGACAAGTTGAGACAGATGGACCTCAGCAGAGGTTCTGCTCTGTATAAAGAGCTCCTGGTTACCATGCTGATGAGGAGAGACTTCAGTCCCACTGATCTCAGAGCTGTGACAAAGATCCACCTGATCAGTTCTTCACTGATGAAGTGAGAGAACAAAGTGTCTCAGATCAGATGAAGACGACACCGTCTCTGTCCCTCGCGTGAGGCTGTCAGCTGTGGTCCAGCTTCATTTCCTGTTCACATGAAAACAACAACTGTCGTCTTCACGTCAACTCAATCACATGATCCCAATCAGCTTGAGGCTCGTCTGATGGCTGACTGTTGTCTCTCTGTCCAACACTCTCACACTGTCTTTGAGGACACACACAGTCTCACTGTCTCTGAGGAAACACACTGTCTTTGAGGACACACACTGTCTCTGAGGACACACTGTGGTGGAAACCTCTGACATCACTATTTAATAGAAACACATGGACCTGTCTTCCGGAAGCTGACTGAGTGCATCTGGTGTTTTGGTGACAGGATGAGTCTGGAGAGATTGAGATGTTCTGGGTGAGTTAGAGATCAACTGAACCTACCAGACTTTGATTTCAATTTCCCTTATCCGTCCCTTTAAGGAGAGTGTGCACCACACAACAGTGTAGAGTCACTCTGGTCAGTGGGCGGAGCTTTTAAACGGGTTGATCTCCGACTTAACCTGGAGCAGGATAGCTGTTCATCAGAAGTTACCATGGTGATTTACCTTGTTAAGAAGTTGACGAGCTTCGTAGGACTGAAAAAACTAAACCTGAAGTTAACCTGATAACCACAAATCCTGCACAGACCCTGGACCTGTGATACTGACTGTGTTTAGTAAAATACTAATGAAAGCAGCCTGGACTGACTCCAAACATCTACTGACCTCACAGTCTCCAGTCGACAGGTTGAACTCTGCTCCAGGGAAGCCAGAGAAGAACAGCTGATCTCTGACAGACTGCAGCCCCACAACCTGAATAAAGAATAAAACTTTGAATTAAACTGAGTTCATGTGTGAAAATAACAGACACATATTTATGTGAACACAGACTCATAACAAGGAAGATAAATATGAAATCAGACATATTGGACTAAAAACGAGTCCTGATTCAGTAAGTAGCTGAAAATGTTAAATGTCACAAATTAATTAATTAATGTTAAATTATAATTAAATTAGATCAATTGTGTATAAATGCTGTATTATAGATATGAGATCTACAAAAGTCAGTCAGTGAACTGACCTCAGAGTCTCCAGTCGACAGTTTGGACTCTGTAGAAAACCACACAGCTCCTTCACTCCTGAGTCCTGCAGGTTGTCGTTGTAGCTCAGATCCAGTTCTCTCAGATGAGAGGGGTTTGACCTCAGAGCTGAAGTCAGATAAGAACAGCTGATCTCTGACAGTCTGCAGTGATTCAACCTGGATGAAGAAATATGAATATTTGAATGTGTCCTCCAGTTGTTTTTGATCGTCATCATGTCAACACAGACTCTCAACATGCTGCTGACCTCATTCCAGTCTGTGACCTGAAGATAAATATCAGATCAGACATGTTGGAGCATTGTTTCATTCATCAGCTTCTTCTCTGTGTGTTGGTCACTGAGCAGGTTTGTGTAATTAAACACTGTTTAAAGTAGTGATGGCTCTAGACACTCACTTCCTGTTTGTTTTTAGACTTATCAACAGTCCAACGTGTTTCAATAAGAATGTGTCTTATTTTGAAAACCTGAGGAGGACGAGTGCTCGGCCTCAGTCCACATGTTATTTACTGACACTTTCTTAGTGATCAGTAGCAGGTGAGTGCAGGTGAATGGAGTTGATGAGGTGGACGTGAGTGACATTTCAAATAAATAATGACCCAATAAGAAAGAAAGTCTGAAAAGTAAAGAAGGATTTAAGGACCTCAGAGTCTCCAGTCGACAGTTTGGACTCTCCAGTCCAGAACACAGCTGCTTCACTCTTGAATCCTGCAGGTTGTTGTCACTCAGATCCAGTTCTCTCAGATGTGAGGGGTCTGACTTCAGAGCTGTGGCCAAGACTTCCCAGTGAGTCTCTGAGAGTCCACAATCACAGAGTCTGTAATTAAAGAAAATATCAAATCTGTGAGAATTAAATCAGAAAACACAACATTCATACAAAACGTGAACATTTGACCCTCAACCTGGTAAATCCCCTCTTTGTTAAAAACTCCTGAAGAAAATCTTTTCAAATTTGGTTCATGCGTTCATTGAGACTAACAGAGGAACTCATTAGATTCAGGTGGTCAGGGTTCAAAGGTCAAGGTCACAGAACAGCTTCATGGCCTCTTGAACATGTTATCTCAAGCCTGTCTTTAGGGGACTCCTTCACATTTAGACCAAAAGATAAACGGATTCGATTTCAGTGGTCAAAGGTCAAAGGTTACAGTGACCTCATATTATTGTTAAGTAAACATGTCAGGAACCTGGAGGGACGGACACTGCACTGGTTCGTGGTGGCGTACAAACACAGGGTGGGAACTCACACACACACACACACACACACACACACACACACAAACACACACACACACACACACCCGCACACACATACTTCCTACTCAAAGAAAGGCTGTACTAACAGTGTTGACCACTGCAACACCATGCTGCCCAAAACAATGAGGATAATTTAACACTGAGTGTATTTGAAGAACGACTCATCTCCACTGAATGAACATGTTATTGATCATGTCTGGACTCACTTAGCCTTCCTGCAGTTCCTCAAAGCTGGGATCAGTCTTCGTCGACCCCTGTCTGATGTGTTGAACTTCTCCAGGTCCAACTCATCAAGAACCTCCTCTGACATCTGCAGCATGTAGGCCAGAGCTGAGCAGTGGATCTCAGAGAGTTTCTCCTCTGATCTGTTCTCTGACGTCAGGAACTGTTGCATCTGCTGATGAACTGAGTGGTCGTTCATCTCAGTCAGACAGTGGAAGATGTTGATGCTTCTATCAGGAGAAATTTTATAACTCTCCATCTCCTTCAGGTTGTTGATGACTCTCTGGATGATCTCTGGATTGTTCTCTGTCTGACCCAGCAGGCCTCCTAAGACTCTCTGGTTGGACTCCAGACTGAGGCCGTGAAGGAAGCGAACAAACAGGTCCAGATGACCATTTGTACTGGTGAGGGATTTCTCCATGGTTCTCTCCAGGAAGTCATCCAGGGAGAAGGTACTGTCTGTGTCCACATCTGTTCTCAAGAAGTTGTTGAGTTCTTCTGTGTTCCTCTCGGTGTAACAGTGGAACATGTAGACTGCAGCCAGAAACTCCTGAACGCTCAGATGAACAAAGCAGTAGACTGATTTCTGGAAGATCACACACTCTCTTCTGAAGATCTCAGTACAAACTCCTGAGTACACCGAGGCCTCTGTGACATTAAGACCACACCGCTCCAGGTCTTCTTGGTAGAACATGATGTTTCCTTCCTCCAGATGTTTAAGTGCCAGCCTCCCCAGCTTCAGCAGAACGTCCCTGTCAGCCTCCGTCAGCTGCTGTGGAGTCGTCTCATGTCCCTCAGAGTACTTGTTGTTCTTCCTCTTTGTCTGAACCAGCAAGAAGTGTGAGTACAGGTCAGTCAGGGTCTTGGGCAGCTCTCCTCTCTGGTCTGTGGTCAACATGTGCTCCAGAACTGTAGCACTGATCCAGCAGAAGACTGGGATTTGACACATGATGTGGAGGCTCCTGGACGTCTTGATGTGTGAGATGATTCTGCTGCACAGCTCTTCATCACTGAATCTCCTCATGAAGTACTCCTCCTTCTGGGCGTTAGTGAAGCCTCGTACCTCTGTGACCCTGTCGACATATGCAGGAGAGATCTGATTGGCCGCTGCAGGTCTGGAGGTTATCCACACGAGAGCCGAGGGAAGCAGATTCCCCCGGATGAGGTTTGTCAGCAGCACGTTGACTGATGACCTCTGTGTGACATCAGATACAAGCTCCCTGTTGTTGAAGTCCAGAGAAGGTCTGCTTTCATCCAGGCCGTCAAAGATGAACAAAGGTTTACAGACAGCAAGCGTCTCTGCCGTGAGCTTCTGTAACGCTGGATGGAAAACACGGAGCAGCGTGAGAAGACTGTGCTGCTGGTCCTTCACCAGGTTCAGCTCCCTGAACGAAAGCACAGTCAGCAGACCCACATCTTGGTTTTCTAAACCCTCTGCCCAGTCCAGAGTGAACTTCTGCACCAAGAAGGTTTTTCCTACGCCAGCGACGCCGTTGGTCAGGACGACTCTGATGCTGCTCTGCTGGTCAGGGGAGGCTTTAAAGATGTCGTGACACTTGATGGGAGTGTCGTGGAGGCTCTTCATCTTGGAAGATGTCTCAAGCTGCCTCACCTCATGATGCATATTAACCTCTTCACTCTGTCCCTCTGTGATGTAGAGATCAATGTAGATCCTGTTGAGGAGGGTTCTACTTCCTGTTTCATCACTTCCTTCAGTCACATGTTCACATATCCTTCTCACACTGAACTTATGTTCATCTAAACCCTCCTGCAGACCAGGATCTGCTGAAACACAAGAAACACTGTCAGAGACACAGAATCTGAGAATCTGCTGATTGTTTTCATCAGAAACAGAAAAACTACAGAAAATAAAAGCTTTTTAACTTTTTTCTTTTAAAACGATGTTAAATGTTGATGCTGTAAGAAATAACAAAATAAAATCACATGTGCTGTGGTCAGAAGTGAAGACATCAGCAGACACATGTACAGTGCTGCTCTGACCGGCTGTCTGACCTCCAGCTCCTGTTCTGGATCTTTGTCCACACTGGGGACAGGAGGAGTCTCCTGAAGAGCCAGACTGGTCCCAGTATGAGGTGATGCACTGTCTGCAGAACCAGTGTCCACAGATGGTGGCGACTGGATCCTTCAGGACGTCCTTACACAAAGCACAGCAGGACGACTGCTCCTCCTCAGAAACATGACTCCTCTTCCTCTCCCTGTGAAGACATTTCCTGATAACTCACATGTCACAGTCACAGGTTGTCATTACTTCTGTCAAGGAGGTTTTGTTTTCACCCAGTATGTTTGTGTGTTGGTTGGTTCGTTAGTGGGATTATAAAAAACGGCAGATTACCAGTAAACTTGGTGGAAGGTTGGGTAAGGGTTAGGGTTGGGGAGTGTTCCTCTTTCACAGACATGTTCATAAGACTGATGTTTACCAGTGTGTGGAATTTGGTGCAGAGCCAAATCAAAATGAGTCTCTAGTGGATTTCAAAGTGGTTTCATTAGGAGCGTGTTGGTTCTTGGTGGAGGTCTGAGCTCTTTGAGTGATTCTGAGAGATTAGTCACCAACTTCAATGAAGCTGTGTCCTAAAGCAGGGGCCACACTACAGGAAACTAGATCCTCTTCAGAGCAGGTCACAGTAGAAACAGTCTCTTACTCTGTGTGTGAGGGTCCGGGTTCATTACTGAAGTGTAGAGGATAATCTTTGGACATGTCACTCTTCAGAGACAGACAGCTGGACCCTGGAGACTCTGCTCTCAGTCTGTGGTCCTGATATCTGCAAACACAAACATGTTTTTATTCAGAACATATCATTTACTGGTTCATTCTCTGAGGATTCAGTTTGGAGGTTCACATGTTTGCAGCAGGTCTCTTACATTGTGTGTGAGGGTCCAGGTTCATTACTGAAGTGTAGAGGATAATCTTTGGACATGTCACTCTTCAGAGACAGACAGCTGGACCCTGGAGACTCTGCTCTCAGTCTGTGGTCCTGACATCTGCAAACACAAACATGTTTTTATTCAGAACACATCATTTACTGGTTCATTCTCTGAGGATTCAGTTTGGAGGTTCACATGTTTGCAGCAGGTCTCTTACATTGTGTGTGAGGGTCCAGGTTCATTACTGAAGTGTAGAGGATAATCTTTGGACATGTCACTCTTCAGAGACAGACAGCTGGACCCTGGAGACTCTGCTCTCAGTCTGTGGTCCTGACATCTGCAAACACAAACATGTTTTTATTTAGAACACATCATTCACTGGTTCATTCTCTGAGGATTCAGTTTGGAGGTTCACATGTTTGCAGCAGGTCTCTTACATTGTGTGTGAGGGTCCAGGTTCATTACTGAAGTGTAGAGGATAATCTTTGGACATGTCACTCTTCAGAGACAGACAGCTGGACCCTGGAGACTCTGCTCTCAGTCTGTGGTCCTGACCTCTGCAAACGCAAACATGTTTTTATTCAGAAAACATCATTCACTGGTTCATTCTCTGAGGATTCAGTTTGGAGGTTCACATGTTTGCAGCAGGTCTCTTACTTATTTGTTGAGGGTCCAACTTTCCTAGGAATGTCCTCGTCCATGTTGCATCGGGCCGGCTGCGGCTCAGTTGTGGTTCAGGCCACGCTGCTCTTCTAGATATTCAAGGTCTGGACTAATTCCTTCTCATTCTGCGCTCAGTTTACAGAAGAACACAGTGAAATTACCTTTCACACCAGTTTCAATGTTTATCTGTTGAAAATGTCACAAACAACACTTGTGTGTTGCAAATAGCTCTCTCTCTCTCTCTCTCTCTCTCTCTCTCTCTCTCTCTCTCTCTCTCTCTCTCTTTCCAGACAGGTGACCTCAGGAAGCCTGCATTATTTTTGTATTAAAATATTAGTCAATCACTTGATTTATTCAGCCAGTTTCAACCATTTCATTGAGAACATTATTAAATGAATAATATGAATATATTTTTTTGGGGCATCAGCCAATAAGGGTGTGGAGGTGTACTATTGTACAAGTTCAATAATAAAGTTCCCTTTCAAGTAATATTGGTTTATGTCATTTGTAAATCCACCAATAAACCTGCATAGTCACAAACAAACGTTCAATAATATAATAATCCAATATTTTGGCAACTTGAGCATTTCCTAAGCCACACTCAGATTAATCAACTACATTAATTAATGATTACAAGCTTGTAAAAATGCAGGTGTCCCTCAACCCCCTGCCACTAAGAGAAGGAAACTCAACATCTAGTATCATGTTCACGTCATAAAGGCTGGAAATGAATTACAGAAATTTCTAGACAGTAACTCTGAGAGCAAATCAGTCAGCAGCTTGAAGCAGCACTCTGTATCTCCACTCAGTTCTATGGCTTTGTGCCCAAATGAAGGTCAAACACAAGCTCTTCAACTTTATAGTCACTTTAAAACTCACACAAAACCAGTATAAAGTTATATGTGTGTGTATGTGTGTGTGTGTGTGTGTGTGTGTGTGTGTGTGTGTTTGTGTGCGTGTGTGTGTGTTTACCTGGCTCTGCAGGTCGATGTTCCTCACACCTCAGCCAGTGAGTCCAGAGCTTTACTGGGATCCACAGTGAAGACTCTCGACTGGTTGGTGACCACTGCTGTAACGTATGGTTGTGAAAACACGTTCTGTTATTAAACACTTGATGAACAGATGTGATGAAGATGAAAAGTGAAACTGTGAGTTAACTCTGTTAATTAGTCCTTTGAAGGCTCTTTGTTCCAGACCTGCTGTTCACATCTGTCTCTGGGATCCGATCACACGAAACCACGTCTGTCACCAGGTGTGAACTGACAAATGTTAGTGTGAACTGACAATCCGTGTGAGAGTGTAATAGTAAAACTTTCAGAAAGTTATGTTCACACTAACCTGCTCATTTTCCTTCCTTCTGCTCGTCCAGGTGAAAAAGGAGTCTGACCGCTCCTTGTTCTCATGCTTCTCCTCCCTGTTGAACCAGTTCACACTTGAAACCACCCAGTTCAAAGTCCAGTTCATGCCCATAAAAATTAACTGGTTCACAGTTCATGTTTTATTGTGATGGTTATGATGTCGATAGCAAACTTAGATTTAATATTAGATTAGATTCAACTTTATTGTCATTGCACAGGGTACAAGTACAGAGACAATGAAATGTAGTTTAGCATCTAGCCAGAAGTGCAGAAAAAGCATAAAAGTGCAGAGTATTTGCATATGTAAAGTGGAATATGTAAATAAATAAGATATGTCCATTTAGAAATAGAGATGGAATATGAAGAGTATTGATACATTAGTAGCAACAATAGAAGAAGGTAGTATAGATGACAAACTTAGGATCACGTCTTTAGTTAATAATGGACGGTGTGGGATCATGAATCCAGATGTTCACCTTAACACTGAGTCCTGACAGTGTGCGTCTCCTGGGACTGAGCCGTACAATGTGATTTTTCATGATGTTTAAATGAGCCTCATAAACTCTTGAATCAAACCAACACTCAAGTTACTTCATGTGCTGTGCGATTAGCAGACAGATGTTAACACTAAGTGTGACACCACTTTATATTTGACATCTAGCACCGTCCAATGGGTTCAGGGGCTCTCAGTCAGGCTCCACCCCCTGCTCTTCCAAATATGGTTACCTCTGGTTTCAAAAAACCAAGATGGCGCTGAACAAAAAGTCAAAGTGAGGCTTCAGAGCAGCAGTTCACCAACCAGCATGTGACATCACGTTGGATTGATACTTGAGTTCAACTTTATTTTGGAAATCTCCTTCAGAACATTTTACAAACTCCATCATACACAAGTTCACAACAGAGAAATGAATTCACACATTACAGATTCTTATGTTTTCCTTCGTCCTCCTGACGTTGATCATCACCTATACCTCAAAGTCCTCTGCGCCGCCCGGACAGTTTCCGGATCTTACCGAGCCTCGGCCAGAAACGCCCGCAACACCATCCTGCTGCACGGAGTCCAGCTGTTCATTTGCATGCTGTCGTTCCTCTCGCCCTTCATCAACATCGCTCTAGTCACCACGTGGCCCAACGACCACACCACCATCCTCTTTATCACCTTCCTGTTCACCAATGAGCTGCCACGGTAAATAATCAATAGTAAATGTATTGATCTGCTGTCAGGCTGTTTATATTGAGACATATTGATCAGAGGTAGAATTTCATTACGAGCACAAGCTTTTCATTATATGTATAGAGTATATCCCATAAAAGTGTTTGATGGAATTCTAACGGATCCTTTGGAGGACGTGTTGTTCACACTTTGTGTTTGGTCACGGTGACAACAGCCTGGTGCACAGCTCCATGAAGAGATGATGGTCTCACTCTGCTGCAGAGGAAGTGGACCTCAGAGCTTCATGTACATGGCGTCACAGTCACATGTTACACTGATACATGTGTGTTGAGGATCATCACAAAGTCACATGATGACCTCTCCACACAGTGAGAACTTGAGCCTGTCAGGAACTGACTCTGTCAAACATTTCTTATCCTGAAGTCACAAAGAACTGAGACGGGCTTGAAGATGAAGTGAAATCATCATGTTGAGACAAGTGTCTCTACGAAATATCACAAACTGTCTTCAGGACATCATCTCTCAGACACTTTCTGTCCCTTGTCTCTGCTGTGAACCTCCCATCATCAATTATTTCCCAACATGCAGCTGTTCCCAGAGGCCTGCTACAGTCTCCCCCTTGTGGTTGTTCTGAGGTGGTGGTCAAGAACGTACAACAAGAATCTTCATCTACGTTTTTATAAACGTTCTCGGGTCAGTTTTCCAATAAATATGGTAAAGTGTTTATTAAACAGTTTCCTCAGAGACTTAAAGATGCTCTGCTCTTCATCGACTCTTCTTCATACTGTAAATGTCTCATTCACTTTTCTTCTGCTTGTTTCCATTATGTCAAACTGGTGATTTTGTTCTTTTACCTGCACCAAGGATGAGATGTTTCCACCTGTTTGTTTGAAGAGGAAAGAAAATCAGAGTCATGATTCCAGTGAAGTCGGTGGAAGGATGTTTATTGAGCATTAAAGGAGAGACAAGTAGAAACAAAACTTTTCTCTCTGAGATGTTTTTCTTCTCGTAACATCTGGTTTGTCACAGAGGAAATGATCCATGTGTTTGACTCATAGACTGAATATAAAGGCTTTGACTGGGATGTGCTGCTGTTATACTGCACTGCCACCTGTGGGTCAAAAGTAGAAAAGCCACCACCGCTCTGCACCTGATGCAGAAATTAAAAACGTCCCATTTTTAAGTCCAGAGTTTTGATCTTTTGTGTCAAAGACAAAACTCTGATTTTAAACTCAATGTGATTTCAATGTGTTTAACTTTGTGTTGAACTATATCAATTTGTGACGTGAATCCAGGAACTTTAACATCAGAAACAGACATATACACAGAATGTGGTTCTACACACATGGAGTAAATAAACACACAATCGGGGCAAGAAGGTTGCTGGTTTGAATCCGGTTCAGATGGGGTCTTCCTGTGTGGAGACTGCATGTTCTCCCCGTGTTTTCTCCAGGTGCCCTGGCTTCATCTCACAAACATATGCAGATTAGGGGTTGTATAGATTGGAGACTACACACAAGCTGCTGCTGCTTCAGCCTCTGGATCCTCAGGACACAGATCAGCCTTCGTCCACACACACTGTCCTCTTCACACTCACCTCCTAAAAGATCACTTCAATCTGTTGAGAAAAGAAGACATCAGTGTCACAGAGACTCACTTCATCAGCTGTGAGTAAGTGATGCAGCACATCCTGTAAGAGCAGCAGGGACTTCAGTCCTGTTCAGAGGTAGAGCAGCTTCCTCTCTGCTTCATGTTCACGTGTTGGAATGAACACGCTAAGAGCTCAGTGTGTGTCCTCTGCATGTCAAAGTGCAGAGTGGACACCTGAGAGGTGGATTTACTGCTGTTACAGGTGAAGCCATGTTTCACTGTGTGTTTAATGAACATCTTCTTCTGACAAACTGGGACAAGTTGAGACAGATGGACCTCAGCAGAGGTTCTGCTCTGTATAAAGAGCTCCTGGTTACCATGCTGATGAGGAGAGACTTCAGTCCCACTGATCTCAGAGCTGTGACAAAGATCCACCTGATCAGTTCTTCACTGATGAAGTGAGAGAACAAAGTGTCTCAGATCAGATGAAGACGACACCGTCTCTGTCCCTCGCGTGAGGCTGTCAGCTGTGGTCCAGCTTCATTTCCTGTTCACATGAAAACAAAAACAACTGTCGTCTTCACGTCAACTCGATCACATGATCCCAATCAGCTTGAGGCTCGTCTGATGGCTGACTGTTGTCTCTCTGTCCAACACTCTCACACTGTCTTTGAGGACACACACAGTCTCACTGTCTCTGAGGAAACACACTGTCTTTGAGGACACACACTGTCTCTGAGGACACACTGTGGTGGAAACCTCTGACATCACTATTTAATAGAAACACATGGACCTGTCTTCCGGAAGCTGACTGAGTGCATCTGGTGTTTTGGTGACAGGATGAGTCTGGAGAGATTGAGATGTTCTGGGTGAGTTAGAGATCAACTGAACCTACCAGACTTTGATTTCAATTTCCCTTATCCGTCCCTTTAAGGAGAGTGTGCACCACACAACAGTGTAGAGTCACTCTGGTCAGTGGGCGGAGCTTTTAAACGGGTTGATCTCCGACTTAACCTGGAGCAGGATAGCTGTTCATCAGAAGTTACCATGGTGATTTACCTTGTTAAGAAGTTGACGAGCTTCGTAGGACTGAAAAAACTAAACCTGAAGTTAACCTGATAACCACAAATCCTGCACAGACCCTGGACCTGTGATACTGACTGTGTTTAGTAAAATACTAATGAAAGCAGCCTGGACTGACTCCAAACATCTACTGACCTCACAGTCTCCAGTCGACAGGTTGAACTCTGCTCCAGGGAAGCCAGAGAAGAACAGCTGATCTCTGACAGACTGCAGCCCCACAACCTGAATAAAGAATAAAACTTTGAATTAAACTGAGTTCATGTGTGAAAATAACAGACACATATTTATGTGAACACAGACTCATAACAAGGAAGATAAATATGAAATCAGACATATTGGACTAAAAACGAGTCCTGATTCAGTAAGTAGCTGAAAATGTTAAATGTCACAAATTAATTAATTAATGTTAAATTATAATTAAATTAGATCAATTGTGTATAAATGCTGTATTATAGATATGAGATCTACAAAAGTCAGTCAGTGAACTGACCTCAGAGTCTCCAGTCGACAGTTTGGACTCTGTAGAAAACCACACAGCTCCTTCACTCCTGAGTCCTGCAGGTTGTCGTTGTAGCTCAGATCCAGTTCTCTCAGATGAGAGGGGTTTGACCTCAGAGCTGAAGTCAGATAAGAACAGCTGATCTCTGACAGTCTGCAGTGATTCAACCTGGATGAAGAAATATGAATATTTGAATGTGTCCTCCAGTTGTTTTTGATCGTCATCATGTCAACACAGACTCTCAACATGCTGCTGACCTCATTCCAGTCTGTGACCTGAAGATAAATATCAGATCAGACATGTTGGAGCATTGTTTCATTCATCAGCTTCTTCTCTGTGTGTTGGTCACTAAGCAGGTTTGTGTAATTAAACACTGTTTAAAGTAGTGATGGCTCTAGACACTCACTTCCTGTTTGTTTTTAGACTTATCAACAGTCCAACGTGTTTCAATAAGAATGTGTCTTATTTTGAAAACCTGAGGAGGACGAGTGCTCGGCCTCAGTCCACATGTTATTTACTGACACTTTCTTAGTGATCAGTAGCAGGTGAGTGCAGGTGAATGGAGTTGATGAGGTGGACGTGAGTGACATTTCAAATAAATAATGACCCAATAAGAAAGAAAGTCTGAAAAGTAAAGAAGGATTTAAGGACCTCAGAGTCTCCAGTCGACAGTTTGGACTCTCCAGTCCAGAACACAGCTGCTTCACTCTTGAATCCTGCAGGTTGTTGTCACTCAGATCCAGTTCTCTCAGATGTGAGGGGTCTGACTTCAGAGCTGTGGCCAAGACTTCCCAGTGAGTCTCTGAGAGTCCACAATCACAGAGTCTGTAATTAAAGAAAATATCAAATCTGTGAGAATTAAATCAGAAAACACAACATTCATACAAAACGTGAACATTTGACCCTCAACCTGGTAAATCCCCTCTTTGTTAAAAACTCCTGAAGAAAATCTTTTCAAATTTGGTTCATGCGTTCATTGAGACTAACAGAGGAACTCATTAGATTCAGGTGGTCAGGGTTCAAAGGTCAAGGTCACAGAACAGCTTCATGGCCTCTTGAACATGTTATCTCAAGCCTGTCTTTAGGGGACTCCTTCACATTTAGACCAAAAGATAAACGGATTCGATTTCAGTGGTCAAAGGTCAAAGGTTACAGTGACCTCATATTATTGTTAAGTAAACATGTCAGGAACCTGGAGGGACGGACACTGCACTGGTTCGTGGTGGCGTACAAACACAGGGTGGGAACTCACACACACACACACACACACACACACAAACACACACACACACACACACCCGCACACACATACTTCCTACTCAAAGAAAGGCTGTACTAACAGTGTTGACCACTGCAACACCATGCTGCCCAAAACAATGAGGATAATTTAACACTGAGTGTATTTGAAGAACGACTCATCTCCACTGAATGAACATGTTATTGATCATGTCTGGACTCACTTAGCCTTCCTGCAGTTCCTCAAAGCTGGGATCAGTCTTCGTCGACCCCTGTCTGATGTGTTGAACTTCTCCAGGTCCAACTCATCAAGAACCTCCTCTGACATCTGCAGCATGTAGGCCAGAGCTGAGCAGTGGATCTCAGAGAGTTTCTCCTCTGATCTGTTCTCTGACGTCAGGAACTGTTGCATCTGCTGATGAACTGAGTGGTCGTTCATCTCAGTCAGACAGTGGAAGATGTTGATGCTTCTATCAGGAGAAATTTTATAACTCTCCATCTCCTTCAGGTTGTTGATGACTCTCTGGATGATCTCTGGATTGTTCTCTGTCTGACCCAGCAGGCCTCCTAAGACTCTCTGGTTGGACTCCAGACTGAGGCCGTGAAGGAAGCGAACAAACAGGTCCAGATGACCATTTGTACTGGTGAGGGATTTCTCCATGGTTCTCTCCAGGAAGTCATCCAGGGAGAAGGTACTGTCTGTGTCCACATCTGTTCTCAAGAAGTTGTTGAGTTCTTCTGTGTTCCTCTCGGTGTAACAGTGGAACATGTAGACTGCAGCCAGAAACTCCTGAACGCTCAGATGAACAAAGCAGTAGACTGATTTCTGGAAGATCACACACTCTCTTCTGAAGATCTCAGTACAAACTCCTGAGTACACCGAGGCCTCTGTGACATTAAGACCACACCGCTCCAGGTCTTCTTGGTAGAACATGATGTTTCCTTCCTCCAGATGTTTAAGTGCCAGCCTCCCCAGCTTCAGCAGAACGTCCCTGTCAGCCTCCGTCAGCTGCTGTGGAGTCGTCTCATGTCCCTCAGAGTACTTGTTGTTCTTCCTCTTTGTCTGAACCAGCAAGAAGTGTGAGTACAGGTCAGTCAGGGTCTTGGGCAGCTCTCCTCTCTGGTCTGTGGTCAACATGTGCTCCAGAACTGTAGCACTGATCCAGCAGAAGACTGGGATTTGACACATGATGTGGAGGCTCCTGGACGTCTTGATGTGTGAGATGATTCTGCTGCACAGCTCTTCATCACTGAATCTCCTCATGAAGTACTCCTCCTTCTGGGCGTTAGTGAAGCCTCGTACCTCTGTGACCCTGTCGACATATGCAGGAGAGATCTGATTGGCCGCTGCAGGTCTGGAGGTTATCCACACGAGAGCCGAGGGAAGCAGATTCCCCCGGATGAGGTTTGTCAGCAGCACGTTGACTGATGACCTCTGTGTGACATCAGATACAAGCTCCCTGTTGTTGAAGTCCAGAGAAGGTCTGCTTTCATCCAGGCCGTCAAAGATGAACAAAGGTTTACAGACAGCAAGCGTCTCTGCCGTGAGCTTCTGTAACGCTGGATGGAAAACACGGAGCAGCGTGAGAAGACTGTGCTGCTGGTCCTTCACCAGGTTCAGCTCCCTGAACGAAAGCACAGTCAGCAGACCCACATCTTGGTTTTCTAAACCCTCTGCCCAGTCCAGAGTGAACTTCTGCACCAAGAAGGTTTTTCCTACGCCAGCGACGCCGTTGGTCAGGACGACTCTGATGCTGCTCTGCTGGTCAGGGGAGGCTTTAAAGATGTCGTGACACTTGATGGGAGTGTCGTGGAGGCTCTTCATCTTGGAAGATGTCTCAAGCTGCCTCACCTCATGATGCATATTAACCTCTTCACTCTGTCCCTCTGTGATGTAGAGATCAATGTAGATCCTGTTGAGGAGGGTTCTACTTCCTGTTTCATCACTTCCTTCAGTCACATGTTCACATATCCTTCTCACACTGAACTTATGTTCATCTAAACCCTCCTGCAGACCAGGATCTGCTGAAACACAAGAAACACTGTCAGAGACACAGAATCTGAGAATCTGCTGATTGTTTTCATCAGAAACAGAAAAACTACAGAAAATAAAAGCTTTTTAACTTTTTTCTTTTAAAACGATGTTAAATGTTGATGCTGTAAGAAATAACAAAATAAAATCACATGTGCTGTGGTCAGAAGTGAAGACATCAGCAGACACATGTACAGTGCTGCTCTGACCGGCTGTCTGACCTCCAGCTCCTGTTCTGGATCTTTGTCCACACTGGGGACAGGAGGAGTCTCCTGAAGAGCCAGACTGGTCCCAGTATGAGGTGATGCACTGTCTGCAGAACCAGTGTCCACAGATGGTGGCGACTGGATCCTTCAGGACGTCCTTACACAAAGCACAGCAGGACGACTGCTCCTCCTCAGAAACATGACTCCTCTTCCTCTCCCTGTGAAGACATTTCCTGATAACTCACATGTCACAGTCACAGGTTGTCATTACTTCTGTCAAGGAGGTTTTGTTTTCACCCAGTATGTTTGTGTGTTGGTTGGTTCGTTAGTGGGATTATAAAAAACGGCAGATTACCAGTAAACTTGGTGGAAGGTTGGGTAAGGGTTAGGGTTGGGGAGTGTTCCTCTTTCACAGACATGTTCATAAGACTGATGTTTACCAGTGTGTGGAATTTGGTGCAGAGCCAAATCAAAATGAGTCTCTAGTGGATTTCAAAGTGGTTTCATTAGGAGCGTGTTGGTTCTTGGTGGAGGTCTGAGCTCTTTGAGTGATTCTGAGAGATTAGTCACCAACTTCAATGAAGCTGTGTCCTAAAGCAGGGGCCACACTACAGGAAACTAGATCCTCTTCAGAGCAGGTCACAGTAGAAACAGTCTCTTACTCTGTGTGTGAGGGTCCGGGTTCATTACTGAAGTGTAGAGGATAATCTTTGGACATGTCACTCTTCAGAGACAGACAGCTGGACCCTGGAGACTCTGCTCTCAGTCTGTGGTCCTGATATCTGCAAACACAAACATGTTTTTATTCAGAACATATCATTTACTGGTTCATTCTCTGAGGATTCAGTTTGGAGGTTCACATGTTTGCAGCAGGTCTCTTACATTGTGTGTGAGGGTCCAGGTTCATTACTGAAGTGTAGAGGATAATCTTTGGACATGTCACTCTTCAGAGACAGACAGCTGGACCCTGGAGACTCTGCTCTCAGTCTGTGGTCCTGACATCTGCAAACACAAACATGTTTTTATTCAGAACACATCATTTACTGGTTCATTCTCTGAGGATTCAGTTTGGAGGTTCACATGTTTGCAGCAGGTCTCTTACATTGTGTGTGAGGGTCCAGGTTCATTACTGAAGTGTAGAGGATAATCTTTGGACATGTCACTCTTCAGAGACAGACAGCTGGACCCTGGAGACTCTGCTCTCAGTCTGTGGTCCTGACATCTGCAAACACAAACATGTTTTTATTTAGAACACATCATTCACTGGTTCATTCTCTGAGGATTCAGTTTGGAGGTTCACATGTTTGCAGCAGGTCTCTTACATTGTGTGTGAGGGTCCAGGTTCATTACTGAAGTGTAGAGGATAATCTTTGGACATGTCACTCTTCAGAGACAGACAGCTGGACCCTGGAGACTCTGCTCTCAGTCTGTGGTCCTGACCTCTGCAAACGCAAACATGTTTTTATTCAGAAAACATCATTCACTGGTTCATTCTCTGAGGATTCAGTTTGGAGGTTCACATGTTTGCAGCAGGTCTCTTACTTATTTGTTGAGGGTCCAACTTTCCTAGGAATGTCCTCGTCCATGTTGCATCGGGCCGGCTGCGGCTCAGTTGTGGTTCAGGCCACGCTGCTCTTCTAGATATTCAAGGTCTGGACTAATTCCTTCTCATTCTGCGCTCAGTTTACAGAAGAACACAGTGAAATTACCTTTCACACCAGTTTCAATGTTTATCTGTTGAAAATGTCACAAACAACACTTGTGTGTTGCAAATAGCTCTCTCTCTCTCTCTCTCTCTCTCTCTCTCTCTCTCTCTCTCTCTCTCTCTCTCTTTCCAGACAGGTGACCTCAGGAAGCCTGCATTATTTTTGTATTAAAATATTAGTCAATCACTTGATTTATTCAGCCAGTTTCAACCATTTCATTGAGAACATTATTAAATGAATAATATGAATATATTTTTTTGGGGCATCAGCCAATAAGGGTGTGGAGGTGTACTATTGTACAAGTTCAATAATAAAGTTCCCTTTCAAGTAATATTGGTTTATGTCATTTGTAAATCCACCAATAAACCTGCATAGTCACAAACAAACGTTCAATAATATAATAATCCAATATTTTGGCAACTTGAGCATTTCCTAAGCCACACTCAGATTAATCAACTACATTAATTAATGATTACAAGCTTGTAAAAATGCAGGTGTCCCTCAACCCCCTGCCACTAAGAGAAGGAAACTCAACATCTAGTATCATGTTCACGTCATAAAGGCTGGAAATGAATTACAGAAATTTCTAGACAGTAACTCTGAGAGCAAATCAGTCAGCAGCTTGAAGCAGCACTCTGTATCTCCACTCAGTTCTATGGCTTTGTGCCCAAATGAAGGTCAAACACAAGCTCTTCAACTTTATAGTCACTTTAAAACTCACACAAAACCAGTATAAAGTTATATGTGTGTGTATGTGTGTGTGTGTGTGTGTGTGTGTGTGTGTGTGTGTTTGTGTGCGTGTGTGTGTGTTTACCTGGCTCTGCAGGTCGATGTTCCTCACACCTCAGCCAGTGAGTCCAGAGCTTTACTGGGATCCACAGTGAAGACTCTCGACTGGTTGGTGACCACTGCTGTAACGTATGGTTGTGAAAACACGTTCTGTTATTAAACACTTGATGAACAGATGTGATGAAGATGAAAAGTGAAACTGTGAGTTAACTCTGTTAATTAGTCCTTTGAAGGCTCTTTGTTCCAGACCTGCTGTTCACATCTGTCTCTGGGATCCGATCACACGAAACCACGTCTGTCACCAGGTGTGAACTGACAAATGTTAGTGTGAACTGACAATCCGTGTGAGAGTGTAATAGTAAAACTTTCAGAAAGTTATGTTCACACTAACCTGCTCATTTTCCTTCCTTCTGCTCGTCCAGGTGAAAAAGGAGTCTGACCGCTCCTTGTTCTCATGCTTCTCCTCCCTGTTGAACCAGTTCACACTTGAAACCACCCAGTTCAAAGTCCAGTTCATGCCCATAAAAATTAACTGGTTCACAGTTCATGTTTTATTGTGATGGTTATGATGTCGATAGCAAACTTAGATTTAATATTAGATTAGATTCAACTTTATTGTCATTGCACAGGGTACAAGTACAGAGACAATGAAATGTAGTTTAGCATCTAGCCAGAAGTGCAGAAAAAGCATAAAAGTGCAGAGTATTTGCATATGTAAAGTGGAATATGTAAATAAATAAGATATGTCCATTTAGAAATAGAGATGGAATATGAAGAGTATTGATACATTAGTAGCAACAATAGAAGAAGGTAGTATAGATGACAAACTTAGGATCACGTCTTTAGTTAATAATGGACGGTGTGGGATCATGAATCCAGATGTTCACCTTAACACTGAGTCCTGACAGTGTGCGTCTCCTGGGACTGAGCCGTACAATGTGATTTTTCATGATGTTTAAATGAGCCTCATAAACTCTTGAATCAAACCAACACTCAAGTTACTTCATGTGCTGTGCGATTAGCAGACAGATGTTAACACTAAGTGTGACACCACTTTATATTTGACATCTAGCACCGTCCAATGGGTTCAGGGGCTCTCAGTCAGGCTCCACCCCCTGCTCTTCCAAATATGGTTACCTCTGGTTTCAAAAAACCAAGATGGCGCTGAACAAAAAGTCAAAGTGAGGCTTCAGAGCAGCAGTTCACCAACCAGCATGTGACATCACGTTGGATTGATACTTGAGTTCAACTTTATTTTGGAAATCTCCTTCAGAACATTTTACAAACTCCATCATACACAAGTTCACAACAGAGAAATGAATTCACACATTACAGATTCTTATGTTTTCCTTCGTCCTCCTGACGTTGATCATCACCTATACCTCAAAGTCCTCTGCGCCGCCCGGACAGTTTCCGGATCTTACCGAGCCTCGGCCAGAAACGCCCGCAACACCATCCTGCTGCACGGAGTCCAGCTGTTCATTTGCATGCTGTCGTTCCTCTCGCCCTTCATCAACATCGCTCTAGTCACCACGTGGCCCAACGACCACACCACCATCCTCTTTATCACCTTCCTGTTCACCAATGAGCTGCCACGGTAAATAATCAATAGTAAATGTATTGATCTGCTGTCAGGCTGTTTATATTGAGACATATTGATCAGAGGTAGAATTTCATTACGAGCACAAGCTTTTCATTATATGTATAGAGTATATCCCATAAAAGTGTTTGATGGAATTCTAACGGATCCTTTGGAGGACGTGTTGTTCACACTTTGTGTTTGGTCACGGTGACAACAGCCTGGTGCACAGCTCCATGAAGAGATGATGGTCTCACTCTGCTGCAGAGGAAGTGGACCTCAGAGCTTCATGTACATGGCGTCACAGTCACATGTTACACTGATACATGTGTGTTGAGGATCATCACAAAGTCACATGATGACCTCTCCACACAGTGAGAACTTGAGCCTGTCAGGAACTGACTCTGTCAAACATTTCTTATCCTGAAGTCACAAAGAACTGAGACGGGCTTGAAGATGAAGTGAAATCATCATGTTGAGACAAGTGTCTCTACGAAATATCACAAACTGTCTTCAGGACATCATCTCTCAGACACTTTCTGTCCCTTGTCTCTGCTGTGAACCTCCCATCATCAATTATTTCCCAACATGCAGCTGTTCCCAGAGGCCTGCTACAGTCTCCCCCTTGTGGTTGTTCTGAGGTGGTGGTCAAGAACGTACAACAAGAATCTTCATCTACGTTTTTATAAACGTTCTCGGGTCAGTTTTCCAATAAATATGGTAAAGTGTTTATTAAACAGTTTCCTCAGAGACTTAAAGATGCTCTGCTCTTCATCGACTCTTCTTCATACTGTAAATGTCTCATTCACTTTTCTTCTGCTTGTTTCCATTATGTCAAACTGGTGATTTTGTTCTTTTACCTGCACCAAGGATGAGATGTTTCCACCTGTTTGTTTGAAGAGGAAAGAAAATCAGAGTCATGATTCCAGTGAAGTCGGTGGAAGGATGTTTATTGAGCATTAAAGGAGAGACAAGTAGAAACAAAACTTTTCTCTCTGAGATGTTTTTCTTCTCGTAACATCTGGTTTGTCACAGAGGAAATGATCCATGTGTTTGACTCATAGACTGAATATAAAGGCTTTGACTGGGATGTGCTGCTGTTATACTGCACTGCCACCTGTGGGTCAAAAGTAGAAAAGCCACCACCGCTCTGCACCTGATGCAGAAATTAAAAACGTCCCATTTTTAAGTCCAGAGTTTTGATCTTTTGTGTCAAAGACAAAACTCTGATTTTAAACTCAATGTGATTTCAATGTGTTTAACTTTGTGTTGAACTATATCAATTTGTGACGTGAATCCAGGAACTTTAACATCAGAAACAGACATATACACAGAATGTGGTTCTACACACATGGAGTAAATAAACACACAATCGGGGCAAGAAGGTTGCTGGTTTGAATCCGGTTCAGATGGGGTCTTCCTGTGTGGAGACTGCATGTTCTCCCCGTGTTTTCTCCAGGTGCCCTGGCTTCATCTCACAAACATATGCAGATTAGGGGTTGTATAGATTGGAGACTACACACAAGCTGCTGCTGCTTCAGCCTCTGGATCCTCAGGACACAGATCAGCCTTCGTCCACACACACTGTCCTCTTCACACTCACCTCCTAAAAGATCACTTCAATCTGTTGAGAAAAGAAGACATCAGTGTCACAGAGACTCACTTCATCAGCTGTGAGTAAGTGATGCAGCACATCCTGTAAGAGCAGCAGGGACTTCAGTCCTGTTCAGAGGTAGAGCAGCTTCCTCTCTGCTTCATGTTCACGTGTTGGAATGAACACGCTAAGAGCTCAGTGTGTGTCCTCTGCATGTCAAAGTGCAGAGTGGACACCTGAGAGGTGGATTTACTGCTGTTACAGGTGAAGCCATGTTTCACTGTGTGTTTAATGAACATCTTCTTCTGACAAACTGGGACAAGTTGAGACAGATGGACCTCAGCAGAGGTTCTGCTCTGTATAAAGAGCTCCTGGTTACCATGCTGATGAGGAGAGACTTCAGTCCCACTGATCTCAGAGCTGTGACAAAGATCCACCTGATCAGTTCTTCACTGATGAAGTGAGAGAACAAAGTGTCTCAGATCAGATGAAGACGACACCGTCTCTGTCCCTCGCGTGAGGCTGTCAGCTGTGGTCCAGCTTCATTTCCTGTTCACATGAAAACAAAAACAACTGTCGTCTTCACGTCAACTCGATCACATGATCCCAATCAGCTTGAGGCTCGTCTGATGGCTGACTGTTGTCTCTCTGTCCAACACTCTCACACTGTCTTTGAGGACACACACAGTCTCACTGTCTCTGAGGAAACACACTGTCTTTGAGGACACACACTGTCTCTGAGGACACACTGTGGTGGAAACCTCTGACATCACTATTTAATAGAAACACATGGACCTGTCTTCCGGAAGCTGACTGAGTGCATCTGGTGTTTTGGTGACAGGATGAGTCTGGAGAGATTGAGATGTTCTGGGTGAGTTAGAGATCAACTGAACCTACCAGACTTTGATTTCAATTTCCCTTATCCGTCCCTTTAAGGAGAGTGTGCACCACACAACAGTGTAGAGTCACTCTGGTCAGTGGGCGGAGCTTTTAAACGGGTTGATCTCCGACTTAACCTGGAGCAGGATAGCTGTTCATCAGAAGTTACCATGGTGATTTACCTTGTTAAGAAGTTGACGAGCTTCGTAGGACTGAAAAAACTAAACCTGAAGTTAACCTGATAACCACAAATCCTGCACAGACCCTGGACCTGTGATACTGACTGTGTTTAGTAAAATACTAATGAAAGCAGCCTGGACTGACTCCAAACATCTACTGACCTCACAGTCTCCAGTCGACAGGTTGAACTCTGCTCCAGGGAAGCCAGAGAAGAACAGCTGATCTCTGACAGACTGCAGCCCCACAACCTGAATAAAGAATAAAACTTTGAATTAAACTGAGTTCATGTGTGAAAATAACAGACACATATTTATGTGAACACAGACTCATAACAAGGAAGATAAATATGAAATCAGACATATTGGACTAAAAACGAGTCCTGATTCAGTAAGTAGCTGAAAATGTTAAATGTCACAAATTAATTAATTAATGTTAAATTATAATTAAATTAGATCAATTGTGTATAAATGCTGTATTATAGATATGAGATCTACAAAAGTCAGTCAGTGAACTGACCTCAGAGTCTCCAGTCGACAGTTTGGACTCTGTAGAAAACCACACAGCTCCTTCACTCCTGAGTCCTGCAGGTTGTCGTTGTAGCTCAGATCCAGTTCTCTCAGATGAGAGGGGTTTGACCTCAGAGCTGAAGTCAGATAAGAACAGCTGATCTCTGACAGTCTGCAGTGATTCAACCTGGATGAAGAAATATGAATATTTGAATGTGTCCTCCAGTTGTTTTTGATCGTCATCATGTCAACACAGACTCTCAACATGCTGCTGACCTCATTCCAGTCTGTGACCTGAAGATAAATATCAGATCAGACATGTTGGAGCATTGTTTCATTCATCAGCTTCTTCTCTGTGTGTTGGTCACTAAGCAGGTTTGTGTAATTAAACACTGTTTAAAGTAGTGATGGCTCTAGACACTCACTTCCTGTTTGTTTTTAGACTTATCAACAGTCCAACGTGTTTCAATAAGAATGTGTCTTATTTTGAAAACCTGAGGAGGACGAGTGCTCGGCCTCAGTCCACATGTTATTTACTGACACTTTCTTAGTGATCAGTAGCAGGTGAGTGCAGGTGAATGGAGTTGATGAGGTGGACGTGAGTGACATTTCAAATAAATAATGACCCAATAAGAAAGAAAGTCTGAAAAGTAAAGAAGGATTTAAGGACCTCAGAGTCTCCAGTCGACAGTTTGGACTCTCCAGTCCAGAACACAGCTGCTTCACTCTTGAATCCTGCAGGTTGTTGTCACTCAGATCCAGTTCTCTCAGATGTGAGGGGTCTGACTTCAGAGCTGTGGCCAAGACTTCCCAGTGAGTCTCTGAGAGTCCACAATCACAGAGTCTGTAATTAAAGAAAATATCAAATCTGTGAGAATTAAATCAGAAAACACAACATTCATACAAAACGTGAACATTTGACCCTCAACCTGGTAAATCCCCTCTTTGTTAAAAACTCCTGAAGAAAATCTTTTCAAATTTGGTTCATGCGTTCATTGAGACTAACAGAGGAACTCATTAGATTCAGGTGGTCAGGGTTCAAAGGTCAAGGTCACAGAACAGCTTCATGGCCTCTTGAACATGTTATCTCAAGCCTGTCTTTAGGGGACTCCTTCACATTTAGACCAAAAGATAAACGGATTCGATTTCAGTGGTCAAAGGTCAAAGGTTACAGTGACCTCATATTATTGTTAAGTAAACATGTCAGGAACCTGGAGGGACGGACACTGCACTGGTTCGTGGTGGCGTACAAACACAGGGTGGGAACTCACACACACACACACACACACACACACAAACACACACACACACACACACCCGCACACACATACTTCCTACTCAAAGAAAGGCTGTACTAACAGTGTTGACCACTGCAACACCATGCTGCCCAAAACAATGAGGATAATTTAACACTGAGTGTATTTGAAGAACGACTCATCTCCACTGAATGAACATGTTATTGATCATGTCTGGACTCACTTAGCCTTCCTGCAGTTCCTCAAAGCTGGGATCAGTCTTCGTCGACCCCTGTCTGATGTGTTGAACTTCTCCAGGTCCAACTCATCAAGAACCTCCTCTGACATCTGCAGCATGTAGGCCAGAGCTGAGCAGTGGATCTCAGAGAGTTTCTCCTCTGATCTGTTCTCTGACGTCAGGAACTGTTGCATCTGCTGATGAACTGAGTGGTCGTTCATCTCAGTCAGACAGTGGAAGATGTTGATGCTTCTATCAGGAGAAATTTTATAACTCTCCATCTCCTTCAGGTTGTTGATGACTCTCTGGATGATCTCTGGATTGTTCTCTGTCTGACCCAGCAGGCCTCCTAAGACTCTCTGGTTGGACTCCAGACTGAGGCCGTGAAGGAAGCGAACAAACAGGTCCAGATGACCATTTGTACTGGTGAGGGATTTCTCCATGGTTCTCTCCAGGAAGTCATCCAGGGAGAAGGTACTGTCTGTGTCCACATCTGTTCTCAAGAAGTTGTTGAGTTCTTCTGTGTTCCTCTCGGTGTAACAGTGGAACATGTAGACTGCAGCCAGAAACTCCTGAACGCTCAGATGAACAAAGCAGTAGACTGATTTCTGGAAGATCACACACTCTCTTCTGAAGATCTCAGTACAAACTCCTGAGTACACCGAGGCCTCTGTGACATTAAGACCACACCGCTCCAGGTCTTCTTGGTAGAACATGATGTTTCCTTCCTCCAGATGTTTAAGTGCCAGCCTCCCCAGCTTCAGCAGAACGTCCCTGTCAGCCTCCGTCAGCTGCTGTGGAGTCGTCTCATGTCCCTCAGAGTACTTGTTGTTCTTCCTCTTTGTCTGAACCAGCAAGAAGTGTGAGTACAGGTCAGTCAGGGTCTTGGGCAGCTCTCCTCTCTGGTCTGTGGTCAACATGTGCTCCAGAACTGTAGCACTGATCCAGCAGAAGACTGGGATTTGACACATGATGTGGAGGCTCCTGGACGTCTTGATGTGTGAGATGATTCTGCTGCACAGCTCTTCATCACTGAATCTCCTCATGAAGTACTCCTCCTTCTGGGCGTTAGTGAAGCCTCGTACCTCTGTGACCCTGTCGACATATGCAGGAGAGATCTGATTGGCCGCTGCAGGTCTGGAGGTTATCCACACGAGAGCCGAGGGAAGCAGATTCCCCCGGATGAGGTTTGTCAGCAGCACGTTGACTGATGACCTCTGTGTGACATCAGATACAAGCTCCCTGTTGTTGAAGTCCAGAGAAGGTCTGCTTTCATCCAGGCCGTCAAAGATGAACAAAGGTTTACAGACAGCAAGCGTCTCTGCCGTGAGCTTCTGTAACGCTGGATGGAAAACACGGAGCAGCGTGAGAAGACTGTGCTGCTGGTCCTTCACCAGGTTCAGCTCCCTGAACGAAAGCACAGTCAGCAGACCCACATCTTGGTTTTCTAAACCCTCTGCCCAGTCCAGAGTGAACTTCTGCACCAAGAAGGTTTTTCCTACGCCAGCGACGCCGTTGGTCAGGACGACTCTGATGCTGCTCTGCTGGTCAGGGGAGGCTTTAAAGATGTCGTGACACTTGATGGGAGTGTCGTGGAGGCTCTTCATCTTGGAAGATGTCTCAAGCTGCCTCACCTCATGATGCATATTAACCTCTTCACTCTGTCCCTCTGTGATGTAGAGATCAATGTAGATCCTGTTGAGGAGGGTTCTACTTCCTGTTTCATCACTTCCTTCAGTCACATGTTCACATATCCTTCTCACACTGAACTTATGTTCATCTAAACCCTCCTGCAGACCAGGATCTGCTGAAACACAAGAAACACTGTCAGAGACACAGAATCTGAGAATCTGCTGATTGTTTTCATCAGAAACAGAAAAACTACAGAAAATAAAAGCTTTTTAACTTTTTTCTTTTAAAACGATGTTAAATGTTGATGCTGTAAGAAATAACAAAATAAAATCACATGTGCTGTGGTCAGAAGTGAAGACATCAGCAGACACATGTACAGTGCTGCTCTGACCGGCTGTCTGACCTCCAGCTCCTGTTCTGGATCTTTGTCCACACTGGGGACAGGAGGAGTCTCCTGAAGAGCCAGACTGGTCCCAGTATGAGGTGATGCACTGTCTGCAGAACCAGTGTCCACAGATGGTGGCGACTGGATCCTTCAGGACGTCCTTACACAAAGCACAGCAGGACGACTGCTCCTCCTCAGAAACATGACTCCTCTTCCTCTCCCTGTGAAGACATTTCCTGATAACTCACATGTCACAGTCACAGGTTGTCATTACTTCTGTCAAGGAGGTTTTGTTTTCACCCAGTATGTTTGTGTGTTGGTTGGTTCGTTAGTGGGATTATAAAAAACGGCAGATTACCAGTAAACTTGGTGGAAGGTTGGGTAAGGGTTAGGGTTGGGGAGTGTTCCTCTTTCACAGACATGTTCATAAGACTGATGTTTACCAGTGTGTGGAATTTGGTGCAGAGCCAAATCAAAATGAGTCTCTAGTGGATTTCAAAGTGGTTTCATTAGGAGCGTGTTGGTTCTTGGTGGAGGTCTGAGCTCTTTGAGTGATTCTGAGAGATTAGTCACCAACTTCAATGAAGCTGTGTCCTAAAGCAGGGGCCACACTACAGGAAACTAGATCCTCTTCAGAGCAGGTCACAGTAGAAACAGTCTCTTACTCTGTGTGTGAGGGTCCAGGTTCATTACTGAAGTGTAGAGGATAATCTTTGGACATGTCACTCTTCAGAGACAGACAGCTGGACCCTGGAGACTCTGCTCTCAGTCTGTGGTCCTGATATCTGCAAACACAAACATGTTTTTATTCAGAACATATCATTTACTGGTTCATTCTCTGAGGATTCAGTTTGGAGGTTCACATGTTTGCAGCAGGTCTCTTACATTGTGTGTGAGGGTCCAGGTTCATTACTGAAGTGTAGAGGATAATCTTTGGACATGTCACTCTTCAGAGACAGACAGCTGGACCCTGGAGACTCTGCTCTCAGTCTGTGGTCCTGACATCTGCAAACACAAACATGTTTTTATTCAGAACACATCATTTACTGGTTCATTCTCTGAGGATTCAGTTTGGAGGTTCACATGTTTGCAGCAGGTCTCTTACATTGTGTGTGAGGGTCCAGGTTCATTACTGAAGTGTAGAGGATAATCTTTGGACATGTCACTCTTCAGAGACAGACAGCTGGACCCTGGAGACTCTGCTCTCAGTCTGTGGTCCTGACCTCTGCAAACGCAAACATGTTTTTATTCAGAAAACATCATTCACTGGTTCATTCTCTGAGGATTCAGTTTGGAGGTTCACATGTTTGCAGCAGGTCTCTTACTTATTTGTTGAGGGTCCAACTTTCCTAGGAATGTCCTCGTCCATGTTGCATCGGGCCGGCTGCGGCTCAGTTGTGGTTCAGGCCACGCTGCTTTTCTAGATATTCAAGGTCTGGACTAATTCCTTCTCATTCTGCGCTCAGTTTACAGAAGAACACAGTGAAATTACCTTTCACACCAGTTTCAATGTTTATCTGTTGAAAATGTCACAAACAACACTTGTGTGTTGCAAATAGCTCTCTCTCTCTCTCTCTCTCTCTCTCTCTCTCTCTCTCTCTCTCTCTCTCTCTCTCTCTCTCTCTCTCTCTCTTTCCAGACAGGTGACCTCAGGAAGCCTGCATTATTTTTGTATTAAAATATTAGTCAATCACTTGATTTATTCAGCCAGTTTCAACCATTTCATTGAGAACATTATTAAATGAATAATATGAATATATTTTTTTGGGGCATCAGCCAATAAGGGTGTGGAGGTGTACTATTGTACAAGTTCAATAATAAAGTTCCCTTTCAAGTAATATTGGTTTATGTCATTTGTAAATCCACCAATAAACCTGCATAGTCACAAACAAACGTTCAATAATATAATAATCCAATATTTTGGCAACTTGAGCATTTCCTAAGCCACACTCAGATTAATCAACTACATTAATTAATGATTACAAGCTTGTAAAAATGCAGGTGTCCCTCAACCCCCTGCCACTAAGAGAAGGAAACTCAACATCTAGTATCATGTTCACGTCATAAAGGCTGGAAATGAATTACAGAAATTTCTAGACAGTAACTCTGAGAGCAAATCAGTCAGCAGCTTGAAGCAGCACTCTGTATCTCCACTCAGTTCTATGGCTTTGTGCCCAAATGAAGGTCAAACACAAGCTCTTCAACTTTATAGTCACTTTAAAACTCACACAAAACCAGTATAAAGTTATATGTGTGTGTATGTGTGTGTGTGTGTGTGTGTGTGTGTGTGTGTGTGTGTTGTGTGCGTGTGTGTGTGTTTACCTGGCTCTGCAGGTCGATGTTCCTCACACCTCAGCCAGTGAGTCCAGAGCTTTACTGGGATCCACAGTGAAGACTCTCGACTGGTTGGTGACCACTGCTGTAACGTATGGTTGTGAAAACACGTTCTGTTATTAAACACTTGATGAACAGATGTGATGAAGATGAAAAGTGAAACTGTGAGTTAACTCTGTTAATTAGTCCTTTGAAGGCTCTTTGTTCCA
Source organism: Pleuronectes platessa (assembly GCF_947347685.1). NCBI lineage: Eukaryota > Metazoa > Chordata > Actinopteri > Pleuronectiformes > Pleuronectidae > Pleuronectes > Pleuronectes platessa. Next base: position 24,426,266 of record NC_070632.1, read on the forward strand.
GACCTGCTGTTCACATCTGTCTCTGGGATCCGATCACACAAAACCACGTCTGTCACCAGGTGTGAACTGACAAATGTTAGTGTGAACTGACAATCCGTGTGAGAGTGTAATAGTAAAACTTTCAGAAAGTTATGTTCACACTAACCTGCTCATTTTCCTTCCTTCTGCTCGTCCAGGTGAAAAAGGAGTCTGACCGCTCCTTGTTCTCATGCTTCTCCTCCCTGTTGAACCAGTTCACACTTGAAACCACCCAGTTCAAAGTCCAGTTCATGCCCATAAAAATTAACTGGTTCACAGTTCATGTTTTATTGTGATGGTTATGATGTCGATAGCAAACTTAGATTTAATATTAGATTAGATTCAACTTTATTGTCATTGCACAGGGTACAAGTACAGAGACAATGAAATGTAGTTTAGCATCTAGCCAGAAGTGCAGAAAAAGCATAAAAGTGCAGAGTATTTGCATATGTAAAGTGGAATATGTAAATAAATAAGATATGTCCATTTAGAAATAGAGATGGAATATGAAGAGTATTGATACATTAGTAGCAACAATAGAAGAAGGTAGTATAGATGACAAACTTAGGATCACGTCTTTAGTTAATAATGGACGGTGTGGGATCATGAATCCAGATGTTCACCTTAACACTGAGTCCTGACAGTGTGCGTCTCCTGGGACTGAGCCGTACAATGTGATTTTTCATGATGTTTAAATGAGCCTCATAAACTCTTGAATCAAACCAACACTCAAGTTACTTCATGTGCTGTGCGATTAGCAGACAGATGTTAACACTAAGTGTGACACCACTTTATATTTGACATCTAGCACCGTCCAATGGGTTCAGGGGCTCTCAGTCAGGCTCCACCCCCTGCTCTTCCAAATATGGTTACCTCTGGTTTCAAAAAACCAAGATGGCGCTGAACAAAAAGTCAAAGTGAGGCTTCAGAGCAGCAGTTCACCAACCAGCATGTGACATCACGTTGGATTGATACTTGAGTTCAACTTTATTTTGGAAATCTCCTTCAGAACATTTTACAAACTCCATCATACACAAGTTCACAACAGAGAAATGAATTCACACATTACAGATTCTTATGTTTTCCTTCGTCCTCCTGACGTTGATCATCACCTATACCTCAAAGTCCTCTGCGCCGCCCGGACAGTTTCCGGATCTTACCGAGCCTCGGCCAGAAACGCCCGCAACACCATCCTGCTGCACGGAGTCCAGCTGTTCATTTGCATGCTGTCGTTCCTCTCGCCCTTCATCAACATCGCTCTAGTCACCACGTGGCCCAACGACCACACCACCATCCTCTTTATCACCTTCCTGTTCACCAATGAGCTGCCACGGTAAATAATCAATAGTAAATGTATTGATCTGCTGTCAGGCTGTTTATATTGAGACATATTGATCAGAGGTAGAATTTCATTACGAGCACAAGCTTTTCATTATATGTATAGAGTATATCCCATAAAAGTGTTTGATGGAATTCTAACGGATCCTTTGGAGGACGTGTTGTTCACACTTTGTGTTTGGTCACGGTGACAACAGCCTGGTGCACAGCTCCATGAAGAGATGATGGTCTCACTCTGCTGCAGAGGAAGTGGACCTCAGAGCTTCAACATCTGCTGGACAGATGTTAGAGCAGCGTGTTCATGTACATGGCGTCACAGTCACATGTTACACTGATACATGTGTGTTGAGGATCATCACAAAGTCACATGATGACCTCTCCACACAGTGAGAACTTGAGCCTGTCAGGAACTGACTCTGTCAAACATTTCTTATCCTGAAGTCACAAAGAACTGAGACGGGCTTGAAGATGAAGTGAAATCATCATGTTGAGACAAGTGTCTCTACGAAATATCACAAACTGCTCAACAAAACAGGCCCAAAGTGTCCACTGTCTTCAGGACATCATCTCTCAGACACTTTCTGTCCCTTGTCTCTGCTGTGAACCTCCCATCATCAATTATTTCCCAACATGCAGCTGTTCCCAGAGGCCTGCTACAGTCTCCCCCTTGTGGTTGTTCTGAGGTGGTGGTCAAGAACGTACAACAAGAATCTTCATCTACGTTTTTATAAAAGGTCCTCGGGTTAGTTTATGTTTATTAAACAGTTTCCTCAGAGACTTAAGGATGCTCTGCTCTTCATCGACTCTTCTTCATACTGTAAATGTCTCATTCACTTTTCTTCTGCTTGTTTCCATTATGTCAAACTGGTGATTTTGTTCTTTTACCTGCACCAAGGATGAGATGTTTCCACCTGCTTGTTTGAAGAGGAAAGAAAAGCAGAGTCATGATTCCAGTGAAGTCGGTGGAAGGATGTTTATTGAGCATTAAAGGAGAGACTGAATATAAAGGCTTTGACTGGGATTTGATGCTGTTATACTGCAGTGCCACCTGTAGGTCAACATCAGAAAAGCAACCACAGCTCTGCACCTGATGCAGAAATGAAAACGTCCCATTTTTAAGATGGAAAATTATAAAGACAAACTTAAATACACTGTATATGACTCTTTATAGAGGATTTATATATTCTGCTTGTGCTGTGTCATTTAAATAAACACTTTCTTCATGTGAATAAACATAATCGGGGGAAGAAGGTTGCTGGTTTGGATCCGGTTCAGATGGGGTCTTCCTGTGTGGAGTCAACCCAGTCTCATCAGAAAACGTTCAGTGGCAACATTGGTCCACTTGGAAAAACGTTACCATCTCACAATCTGGCCTCTCAGATTGTGAGATGGTAACGTCTCTGTCCGCCCATTGTTTTGCATTGGCGTGTTCTCACGTCACGTGACTCCCATCTTCCCGTCTGCAGAGAGGAAAACATGGCGGAGATTCCTTGTTTTTTCAGATAAAAATATAATTTTGTAACTTAAATACATGCATAAAAATACATTCTGACACCATTTCTAGCGAGAAATGTGCTCTTTGCTTCTACAGTCTTCAGCAAGTTCATGCTTATGAAATATATTTTAATAGTTATCACAAATGTTTTTATCGTTGCTATGAGGGTTGCTATGACGCTGCCATGCCGAAGACCACATCGTAGCGTGCTATTTAAATCACCGTCCCTGCGTTGTGTCGTTCAGTGATCGTGAATGTTAGTCACGTTATATAAAATGTATATTTGAGGATAGATTACACCGCTAATTCGAAGGATCTAAGGAGTCCGTTTATATCGAGGTGGGCCCGAGTGCGCTAGCGGACCTAACGTGTGGCTGTCGTAAAAAAAATTTTGTAAACATCCGGTCCATTTAACTCAGCGCTGCGTCATAAACACGGAGCGCTTGGAAGACGACGATGTATCTTCCTCCTTTCAGGTAAGTAGTTTATTGTTTTTAAAGATTGTTAGGATCTAGGTTTACAGTCCAAGTGCTGAGACAGCGGATGCAGAGTCCGTCGATACACACTATGGACGCTATTCATCAGCTAATATTCCGTTGTTTTGCCCCAGGCTGCGGTCCACGGTAGCCCGTGTTACCTGGGATTTGAATAAATGGCTGGTGAAAACAGTTCTACATGCTTAGCTAATCTTTGAGGGACGCTACAATATAAATATAAACATGAACAGATAATGAATAAGGAAGCTAACAGAAACCACGAATCCGCCCATAAATATATTTTTACACAATACAGTGTAGGGTGCCCACTATAGGGCCTTCACTTTGCATTAATTTTAAGAGTTTGAGAGGTTCCCTATTTTTGGTTTCTATTTAGTTTGATTTCGTTTTCTCAAATTAAGGATGGATTATGATTTAACTTTGATTTATGAATGCTTTAGATTAACAAGTAGTATATTTGTCTACCATTACTCCACAATATCAGATCAATTTGGTTTAATTTATAGTATGCAATATGACAATAATGTTTTCATGTTAGGGAGTTGCGATTCATTTTATAAAACAATTGCTATGTTCTGTTTTTTAATCAAGGAGGATCCAAGTGAAGCTACAGGAGTTTCAGCAACGTCAATAACTTGGACCGAACAGTTTGTTTTGCTTGATGAGGAACAGGAAGAGCAGACTGGAGAGAAAGAGAAGCCGAGTTGAGGCCACTCCACCATCCACATACATCGAGGAAGATGAGGGAGAGAAATGATCCTACCATTAAAGAGGTACTTTTAAGTGACATACCAGAAACACCATTTTATATAATATGCCAAATAGAAATTTTTATTAAATCCCAAAAGTACGCTTGCTGAAATACAAGTTAATATCACACTGAAAGAATTTTGGTCAATCATGCTTCCCTGCTGTGATTGTTTAACTGGGAAAACTACTTTTTCCACAGGAAGGCAAGTAAATTTAAGGAATACATGTGCAAAGTTTTCCTCTGTTATGTATAATGATGACCCCATCAAACATAATGTTAGCAATATTTACACCTTTTAATTTATACTGATTATTTCTGTCTACATGTGTGAATTTGCCTTCATTAGTTTCAGAAAAGAGCGATGATGTATCGGTCAGTGGGCGGCAGCACGAGACTCCGCAAACTAGTCTGTAAGCAAAGTAGACGAAGGCATTTTAGGCATTATTTATTTTGCTTAAGGGACTGAATATGTTTCATGCAGAAATATTTGCGTTTCCCTTATGTCTACAAAAATTGCTTGTTTCACAGACTGCAGTTTTGTTTTGATCCGATGTGGTGTGCAAATACAACCGTATCTGCAATGGGTAGTAACTCTAATTTTGTTTTGACAGACTGTGCTAAGGACCTTGAGAACATCACCACTCTACAGGTAGACACAGTCCAATAATGGGTGTCAGAAGTTCAGTAGTGAACGACAGGTTTACACAAGGTTAACAAAAAAATGTTTGATTGTAAACTGATATTGGTACGAATTCATGTTATTCTCCTCTTCACAAGAAACAAACAATCCAAATTACCTGCAGAAAGCCATTGATTGACGCTTCAGCTGCATCGTCAGACTGGCGAGACAGCAAGATGCCAACTTTAATGCCAATTTCTTTGTGTAACATTCTGTGACCAAATGTGTAGATAACTTTTTGTAGATTGTAAAAATAGATGACCCATTTATAAAAAAAACTAAATGAGAATTACCGCACTGCGTTGTATGACTCCGCTAACCAGTGCATTGTCCATCTACATATTTCTACATATTTTCTCTCGTATAAATATCACTGTAACCTCTTGACAACTGAAACCATAAGATGAGGTCAGTGTGGCCTTGACCTTTTGACTTTAAGACAAATAGTCAGTTAGACAACCCGAAAACATGTAATGCCTCCGGCAACTCGCTATTGCAGAGACATTAAAACGTTAGTGTAGTAGACTGGATTTTATTGGTGTTACATTGGACATCTTGTATGGGTACACCAAAAATATATATTTGGTTTCACATTCTAGATGGCAATAAGCAGAGACATCTACTCAGGAAAAATATTTCTGTAGAAAAGAAAGCCTTTTTGTGTGTGTATATATACATACACACAAACGCACTATTAAGACGTTTTGTTTTTTATCATATATTCTCAGGGAGTACTGAGGCATTTACAGAGATGGGACGTGAGGGCCTACTCTGCGTGCTCAAGAGAAGATTCCACAGAGTTCAAGCTCAGCAGGCTGCGGCAGGTTTGGATGAATCCTCCTCTGAAGAGGAAAACATGGCGAGGTACTTCTCCACTGATAAAGAAATGTGAGTGCTCTGATTAGGTAAACTCTGCTGCACTGCTACTGTTGCTACTGCCTGGCTTTAGCTTGGTGTTTGGTAGCTGTTAGCTTTAGCATATTTAGTTTTTAGCGGCCTGTCTGACGTTTATGTTTAAAAAAAAAATCAGAGGGAACCATCTTCATAATTTAACACTATGATTTGTTTGTGTCCTTCAGTTCTTCTCAAGTGAAGCTGTTCTAGTGTGCTCCAGCTCCACGGTCCCTCCTGCAACCTCCGCTCCTGATGCTAACCTCATGTCTCCATCACACCAAGCAGCAGACCTGGAGTGACAGAAATTTCTCCAGAGCTGCCCCCTCCCTCTGAAACCCCCCTCTCCAAAACACTATTTGTGTAGTTTTTAAAGTCTTATTTGCATGAGAATTGTTGATCATATAATTTACAGCAAATGCCTTAATGTAATGTTTGTGCACAATAAATGACATTGATCATAACATATTGGTATTTCCTTGCACTTCTACACAATGTTATTGGCAGATAAGATGCTGATTACATTAAAGCAGTGAATGCTCTGCTTTAAGCAAAATAAACACACAATGATCCAATGGGTTTGAAATAGAATGGGCACATTACATTCTGTAAAGCAGGGGTGCCAAACTCAAATACATGCGACGTCTGGCGTCAGCGACGCGGCCTCGACGTTTGGCCTGTTCGTCACACCGACGGCAGAGAACATCATCCTGGAGATGACTAATCTCGTCGGAAATACGGCGACGGCTGGAAAGGGATGGACGCGACCGACCTGCGCGCCTACGTGGGGCTGCTGATCTTGGTGGGCGTGTACAGGTCCCGGGGCGAGGCCGGCGCCAGCCTGTGAGATGCTGAGAGCGGCGGCTGGATATTCCGCGCCACGATGCCCCTGAGGTCTTTTACATGTACTCCAGACTGCTGTGATTAGACAACCGCGAGACGAGATGCGCGAGACGCGCCTCCGACAAATAGGAGCCCATGCGAGAGGTCGGGGACGCTTGGGCGACGAGGCTGCCGCTCCTATACAACCCGGGGCCCTAAGTGACCGTGGACGAGCAGCTGGTTCTGTTCAGAGGTTATTCTTTTTGTTATTCTTTTCTTTATATATATTTTTTTCTTTTACTGATGTTATGTTGTGTATTTTTTGTTATAGCGTTATGTTACGTGGCCTCTTCAGTTGTCCGCCGGTATGCACCTGGCGACTCTGAGCTTTCTTCTTCTTCTTCTTCTTCTTCTTCTTCTTCTTCTTCTTCTTCTTCTTCTTCTTCTTCTTCTTCTTCTTCTTCAAGATATTGTCGAAATTCACGTTTCGTCTCTTCTCCTCTCCTCTCCCCTAGCCCCCTCAAACAAGCACACACGCACACACACACACAAACCCACGCACGCACGCACGCACACACACACACGCCAGGCCGGTGCCCTTTCCGACAGTACATGCCCAGTAAAGCCTGAAACATGCTTCTGCGACTGCGTCTGCGTCTTTTCACGCCGCTGTGGCGCAAGACTCGTCTTGACACTTGTCATTCATGCTTCCCCAACCGTTGCGCGTCTTACAAAGCAATTCCGCGCCAGAACACTAGGCGGAGTAATGCTTTTTGTCGAAGACGACCTGAGAGACGCCTTCTTTCTTCTTCATCGATTGTTTATTTACATAGCTACTGCGCCTGTCTGTGTGTTTCAAGCAGAGGGGGGGCGTGTGTGTGTGTACGCGTGCGTGTTTCTGTATGCGTGTGTGTGCGTGCGTGCGTGTGTGTGTGTGGTTAGTTCAATCAGTACCCAAACGCTCACAGCCATCAACATGGGGAAGCAGGGACAACACAAGGGTTAAACAAGACAGAAAACCTCCATGTTATTTATGTGGAAAATTGTTTTTCCGTTTCTGTGTTATATTAAATTTCTCTGTCTAAGGAACTTTAATTTCTAGTGTTGGATGTCTCTCTGGGTTCTATTACTAATGTTGTATAGATTAGGGCCTGTTATTTAATGAATGAATTGAATTTCTCGACATTGATTACATCCACAACTCTTAATTAGTCTCTGCAATGATTTACTGCAAAGCAAAAGTTAGCTATGGTGTGTAATGGTTGAAGTAAAGTCGCACCCATACAAACACCTTCACTACACTGTATTAAATGTTGAACCATCATTACAAGAATAAAAAACTGTAAAAATGGGAAAGAGCTACTGCATGTACCATCACTGTTAAGATCAAGAGCATAACATTTTATTGTAAAAATCAATATAATCTGGAAATTATTGCAGTAGAAACATGAGAACAAACCAGGTGAATCTGCAACATTAGTACAATCCATATTACCAAGAGCTGGAATTGTGGATGAAAAGTTTGTGAGAGAAGTCCTGAACGCAACCCCCCTGGTATGTGAGAGTGAAGAAGAGGACAAGAGGGAGAGACTGCATTTCTACAGACCCACATCAAACTATCACATGCCTGAGAAACAGGTTCCACACAAGACAAATCATCCTGCAAAGAGTTCCTGTCACGGAATCAAAAAAAGGCCGCGTCAGTCAGAAGGATGTGACAGCTCACATCTGAGCCCCCCAACAAAACATTCACACTCATCAGCTCTTAATGCAGAAGACCTTGAACTGTTGAATAGCTATTGAGGCATGTCCCACGTGATATTTCCCAAAGAGCAGAGCATAGCTCAAGTATAACAGGTTCAAAGTAAAAAGTTCAAAGTTTAGTTTATTGTCACATGCACCAATGACGACTTTACAAAAAAGAAAAATGATATACTATATAACATATAACATAGTCAAATAAAGTAGCAGTTTACAGGGTATATTAAATTAAATAATATGAATATATGTATGACATTTAACATGGTCAAATGAAGCAGCAGTTTACAGGGTGAAGGGGTGGGGAATATTAAATTAAATAATATGAGTATATGTGAAGTAAGTGTATTTGTATGAGTGGGGGAGCAGAATGTACATGGTAACTGTTCAGAGGGTCAGTGTTGATTGTTCAGAAGCCTTACGGCCTGGGGGAAGAAGCTGTTTTTGAGTCTGGTAGTCTGTGCTCGGATGCTCCGGAAACGTCTACCAGACGGCAGCAGTGTGAGAAGTCCACAGCCTGGGTGGCTGTGGTCCTTGATGATCTTCCGTGCTTTTCTCAGGCATCTTGTGTTGTAGATGCCTTGCACGGCAGCGAGATGGCAGCAGATGATACGCTCCGCTGTCTTCACCATCCTCTGCAGGTCCTTGCAGTCAGCAGCGGAGCAGCTACCATACCTGGCAGTCGTGCAACCTGAGAGGATGCTCTCAGTGGTACACCAAAGTTTGCAAGTGTTTTTGCAGCCATGCCAAACTTCTTGAGTCTCCTCAGGCAGTATAGGCGCTTTTGTGCAGTTTTGACCACAGAGTCCTCTTGTTGGGACCAGGTAAGTGGGGACGGCTCTGCTGCGTCCTCTGCGGCTGCTGATTCTGATGCAGCGGTTCCGGCGTCGAGAGTGCCCGTGGTTGCGGTGGTGCCGGTGGCGGCTGTGGTTCCGGTGGATGCCGGGCCGGGTGCTGCCTCCCTGTGTCAGAGGGGGGCCATGGACTAACAGACATCATCTCCAGGACTGCTGCTTTTAGACTGCAGGCAGCCCAGAGGCTACTGTATGGCTCCACACTGTGCTTGTCGGCTGTGGCACGCCAGCTGCTCTGGAGAGCTGGGGGCCTCCGATATGACAAACAGCTGTTCTTGTTGAACTCTCCTCAGCACAAACTGACTGGACTCAGTCATTTTTATACCTCCGTGATAGATGCCTGGAGGACTCTCAACTTCACGAGGCCTCCTGACCCCACGCCTGGGATGTGGCTGTTTGAGGAGCAACTGTTCAACAATGGATTCCTGATTGACTCAGTACTAACATCCACCTTCACATAAACTACAGTAAAGAATAAGTTCAGGGAGGCAGGAATACTGAAGCTGGGCCACCTGACACGGACATCACTGGAGAGGCTGGCGGAGGTGACGGGGATAAGATCCACCAGAGTGCTGCGGAGCCTCGTGGACGAGGTGGGGCAGTCACTGGCCCAGCCTCTTCGGACCTTTGCCCAGAGCCAAAGTCAGGCTGACCAGTGGACAAGAACACAAGAATACAAGTTTCCTATCCTGAATGTGAGTCCTGCAGTGGGGGAGTGGAGAGAAGAGAGCGGCCGACTGCTAACCCTCAGGACTCCAGCACTGGGCACCTTCAACACCTCTGCAGGGAAACAGCTCTACCATAGCTGCGTGAAGGTCCTGAACTGTCGCTCTCTTGCAGGAGTCAGGGAGTCGAGATGGACGGAGGTTTTTGGCTCGGACTATTCCCCTAGTGGCAGCTGGCGGGTCCTGTATAAACCTCCTGTGGAGAAACGGATGGCAGACATCCAGTGGAGATTTATACACAGAGCTCTAGATACAAACAGATACAGAGCTCACCTGGACCCAAGCACTAAGGGGGCGGTCCTTTCTGCTCACTGCCAGAGACCCTGGAGCACTTAGTAGTGTCGTGTCCCAGGTTAGCTGACACTTTTAAACAACTACAGGAGTGGGTGGGGGGTCTAGGAGAGGTCTTCTCACTGCCACTATTTGTTTTTGGACCCAAGTACTTTGCAAGGAAAAAGCACACTATGGTTTTAATGAATTTTCTCTTTTCTAATGCCAAGATAGCGACCCGGATTAGTCGAAATAACTAAATGGCTGGGGGAGGATGGACAGATCCACTGCGCTGTCTGAGGGGTTTGGTGGCAGCGCGGCTGAGAATTGAGCTTGCGTATTTTACACTGATGGACAATTTTGAGGGTTTCAGGGCTGTGTGGGGGGTGGGACAGGTCCTGTGCTCACTGGGGGACAACCAGTCTCTGGTTTAAAAATGTTAACACAACATCTGGTAATTTTAGGGGTGTTGTATGATGTGTGTGTGTGTATGGAATGTTTTAACCTTTTTCTGCTCCACATAATTGAATAGTTAAGGATTTATTTTGACAATGTTTCAAAGTCTTCTTCTTCTTCTTCTTCTTCTTACACCGTCTCACATTTCCGCGTGCAGCTATAAAAAATAATAATAATTGTTCTTGTTCTGCTCGCACACAACGCGAGCAGCCAGGGCAAGCTCAGAGGCTCCAGTCCTCGGGTCGCGGAGACCCAGACGTGAGAGATGCCCCAACGCGGGTATCGGGAGGGCCCTACGTCACACCGGGGAATAACTTGGACTGTGCCGTGCAGAGATAAAAAAAAAAGATGTCAAACGCATCGTACTGTCATTTCTTTATTATTATTATTATTATTATTATTATTATTATTATTATTATTATTATTATTATTATCACTGAGCAGGAACAGGTCCGAGAACAGAACGCAGGGAGCCGGGGTCGCCGCGAAGACAGGTCGGGGTCAAAGAGAGTTACTAACAAAGCATCAGGGTACAAGTGGGGACACCGTCCCCATCCCCATCGCGTAGCCGTGCCGTTCTTCCTGACGAGGTCAAGCGATGTCACGTCAAGAGCGTTTCACCAGAGAACAGGTTCTCCATCAGCGCTGGTCAACATCCTGTGAACGGGAAGAGGACCAAGACGAAGAAGAAGAAGAAGAAGAAGAAGAAGAAGAAGACTTTTTTGACTTTTAAATAACTTTATTTAAGAGACATTATCAAAATAGCTCTTAATTACTCACAAATTTATTTATTTATTTATTTATTTTTTTTTGGGAAAAGACAAGGGATGAAAACATTATATACACGCACACATCATAAACCAACCCTAAAAAGTTAAAACCAGAGACTGGTTCTCCCCCAGTGAGCACAGGACCTGTCCCACCCCCCACACAGCCCTGAAACCCTCCAAATTGCTAGTAAGTGTAAAATATGCATGTTCAATGCTCAGCCGAGCTGCCACAAACCCCCTCAAACAGCGCAGTGGATCTGTCCATCCTCCCCCAGCCATTTTGTTTTTTCTACTAATCCAGGTTGCCATCTTTGCATTAGAAAAAAGAAAATTCATTAAAACCATAGTATGTTTTTTTCTTGCTGTGTACTTGGGTCCAAACACAAAAAGTGGCAACGAGAAAACCTCTCCTAACCCCCCCACCCAATCCTGCAGCTGTTTAAACATTTCAGCTAACCTGGGACAGGACACCACTAAGTGCTCCAGGGTCTCAGGCAGTGAACAGAATGGACACCCCCCCTCAGTGCTTGGGTCCAGGTGAGCTCTGTATCTGTTTGTAGCTAGAGCTCCATGTATAATTCTCCACTGGATGTCTGCCATCCGTCTCTCCACCGGAGGTTTATACAGGACCCGCCAGCTGCCACTAGGGGAATAGTCTGAGCCAAAAACCTCAATCCATTTTGACTCCCTGACTCCTTCAAGAGAGCGACAGTTCAGGACCTTCACGCAGCTGTGGTAGAGCTGTTTCCCTCCAGAGTTGTTGAAGGTGCCCAGTGCTGGAGTCCTGAGGGCTAGCAGTTGGCCGCTCTCTTCTGTCCACTCCCCCACTGCAGGACTCACCTTCAGGATAGGGAACACGTATTCCTGTGTTTTGGTCCACTGGTCCGCCTGACTTTTGTTCTGGGCGAAGGTCCGCAGAGCCTGGGGCAGTGCCTGCCACACCTCATCCACGAGGCTCCGCAGCATTCTGGTGGATCGAATTCCCGTCACCTCTGCCAGCCTCTCAAGTGACGTCCGGGTCAGGTGGCCCAGCTTCACTATTCCTGCCTCCCTGAACTTGTTTTTTACCGTTGTTGAAGTGGGTGTGGATGTCAGGACTGAAGTGACCAGGAAACCATTATCAAACAGTGGCTCCTCAAATAGCCACATCCCAGGCGCGGGGTCAGGAGGTCTCGTGAAGTTGAGTGTCCTCCAGGCATCTATCACAGAGGTGTAAAACTGCGTGAGTCCAGTTAGTTTGTGCTGCGGAGAGTTCAACAGGAACAGCTGTTTGTCATAACCAAGGCCCCCGGCTCTCCAGAGCAGCAGGCGTGCCACAGCCGACCAGCACAGTGTGGGGCCGTACAGGAGCCTCTGGGCTGCCTGCAGTCTGAAGGCAGCAGTCCTGGCGATGATGTCGGTTAGTCCATGGCCCCCCTCTGCCACAGGGAGGTACAGCACGGACGCCCGCACCCAGTGGTGACCCGACCAGAAGAAGTCCACCAGCAGCCTCTGTAGTTGCTCCATGAGTCCCGGTGGAGGAGTGAGCACATAGAGTCTGTGCCACAGGGACGCTGCAACCAGGTTATTGACTATCAGACTTCTTCCCCTGTAGGACAACTGGGGTAGCAACCATTTCCATTTAGACAACTTGACCTGCACCTTTCCCAGCACTCCCTCCCAGTTCTGCCTCTCTATCTCTTCACTGCCGATATGCAAGCCGAGGACTTTTAACCCTTTAATTCCCCATGTCAGGTTCCCAGGGAGACGGGGTACTCTCCCTGCGTCCCACTGACCAATCACACAGGCTTCACTCTTACCCCAGTTAACTTTTGCCGATGAAGCCTTCGCATACAATGACAGACTGCCCTCTAATTCTTGTATGTCTGCCTGATCCTTGACAAAGATGTTCACATCATCCGCATAAGCTGATATTACTATTGGGGGGCTGTGAGCCAGCTCAGGCAGACGCAGGCCTTTCAGCCGAGTCCTGAGCCGACACAGGAGCGGTTCGATTGCCACACTGTAGAGCTGGCCTGAGATGGGGCATCCCTGCCTTATCCCTCTTTCAACTGGTACAGGTCTGCTCAGCCCTCCCCCCACCTTCAAAACACAACACGTATCATTGTATAATAGTTTCACCCAGGACAGAAAATGCTCCCCAACACCGAAAGCCTGCAGTGTGGAAAACAGGAATGAACGATCGACACGATCAAATGCTTTTTCCTGGTCAATGGAAATAATGCCAATATTAATATTACACGTTGTACACAGATCAAAAATGTCTCTCATTAAAAACAAATTGTCTTGCATTGACCTACCTGGTACACAATAGGATTGGTCAGCACCAATAAACACTTCCATAAAAACCTTGAATCTATTTGCTAAAACCTTAGATAAAACTTTATAGTCACTACATAAAAGAGAGACGGGTCTCCAGTTTTTCAGCAGGGTCAGATCCCCTTTCTTCGGCAGGAGTGATATTACAGCTCGTCTGCAGGAGGCTGGAAGAAGCCCCTTCCCAAACGACTCCTTCAAGACATCCAGCAGATCCTGTCCCATAATGTTCCAGAAATGTTTTAAAAAATCTGCCGGTAATCCATCCATACCTGGTGACTTGCCTGCAGCCATCTGCGAAACTGCAGTGGTCAGCTCCTCCAGAGTGATGTCCGAGCTCAGGATGTCCCTCTCACCTGGACTCAGCTGTGGGAGGTCCTGCAGCAACTCGGCCACAGCTTCAGCGTCACACTCCTCTGCCCCAAACAGGTCGGAATAAAACTCCACTGCGTGTCTCCTCATCTCGGCTGGTTCTGCTGTTATATTCCCATCCGGCAGCCGGAGACCCACCATCTGCTTCCCCTGGGCCACGGATCTCTCCAGATTAAAAAAGAAAGAAGTGGGTGCGTCTATGTCTTTTAATTTCTGGAACCGAGCTCGAACCAGAGCTCCTTTGGCCTTCTCCTGGAGAAAGGAGTTTAGTTGTTGTTTTTTAGTTTTTAATGTCTCCGTGTTGGTAGGTACACTTTCCAGCTCCTTTATGTCGGCCTCTAGCTGCTCCATTGCTCTTTTAATGTTCCCTGAAGAGTACGCAGTGTATTGCTGGCAGAACACCTTAATCTGACCCTTGCCAACCTCCCACCACTGACACAGGGAGGGAAACAACTCTTTCTTTGATTCCCAGTTGGCCCAGAACAGCTTAAAATTCCCACAGAAATTTAAATCCTTTAAAAGCTTAACATTAAAATGCCAGAAGGATCCAGGCTTTCTAGCAGGAGATAAAAGTAGATCTACTAGAACTAAATGATGGTCTGTGAAGCCAACCGGGTGAATTTGACAGTTTGTCACACGGGTAATAAAAGGAGCGGATATGTAAAATCTGTCCAGCCGGGCACCATGGATCCTGCCGTCTGTTATCTTTATCCAGGTGTACTGCCTGGCCGAAGGATGTTGCCTCCTCCACGGGTCCACTAGATCTGCCTCCTTGACTGTCTGGCCCAGGAAAGAGGAGGACTGAGGATGGAGCTCCTGTCCTGTTCGGTCCAGATTGACATCCGTGCAGCAGTTCCAATCCCCCCCCATTACAATACATTCCCCTTGACCAACACTACCCAACATGTTTTTTAATAATTTAAAAAGAGTAACCCGTTCAGGACCTTGGTTGTGTGCATACACGTTGATTAAATTAAAAATAATACTGTGTATTTCTACTCTTATAGTCAGAAACCTGCCTGCCACGCTCTCTGTGCTGGATAGAATTGTCATGTTTAAAGAGGGAGAAAATAACACAGCGACGCCTGCGCTCAGGTTAGAGCCATGGCTGAGTATGTGCTGCCCCCCCCACCATACTCCCCAGTCTGTCTCATTCAGGCAATCACTGTGTGTCTCCTGTAAAAAAAGGACATCCAGCTTTTTTACTTTAAAAAGTTCTGATACTAAAAACCTTTTCTGAGCACTTCTACCCCCGTTAATGTTTAATGAGGCTACCCGTAATGCCATGAGAGGATAAAAAATGCAGCTTAAAAAGACAAACAGGTACACACAGCAGAACGAAAACACCCAGTGATGAATGGTCATGGTCAATTTTATTTACAACTTTTTCTTCTCTTTGACCGTATATTACATGGTAGACCTTTTTTAGCCGCAGTGACATGCTTCCTGAGCCTATACCTTCTTTTCTCATCCAGGACATCCGTCCCCACCACCTTCTGCAGTGTACTGACTGTCTGAATGAACTTTCCTACGTCTGGGAAGTACTCCCCTACTTCCACTGCTTTGCCAAATGATTCATCCAGAAACTCATTGACCTCTTTTAATGAATATAACTCTGCGCTTAGTGAGATGCTGTCAGCTAGAGACACATTATCAGATTCATAATCTTCCTCCACATCCATCTCACTAACCTGACTGTTGTTTACTTCAGCCTGTGGTTCTGCCTGCTGTGCAGGACCACACTGCATCTCCTGTTGTTGCTCGGCAACAACCACCTTTTCTATTTCAACCTGTTTCTCACATCTCTTCTTCGACCTCACCGCAGCCACCGGCACTACCGGTACCACCGGAGCCGACCCGGGAGCCGCAGCCACCGGAACCGCATCCGCGGCACCGGGAGCCGCCGCCCCCGGAACCGCATCCGCGGCACCGGGAGCCACCGGAACCGCATCCGCGGCACCGGGAGCCTCAGCCCCCGTAACCGCATCCGCGGCACCGGGAGCCGCAGCCCCCGTAACCGCATCCGCGGCACCGGGAGCCGCCGCCCCCGGAACCGCATCCGCGGCACCGGGAGCCGCAGCAGCAGAACCAGTAGCCGCAGAGGACGCAGCAGCACCGGCCGACCGGCCCCACGCAGGCCGAGTCACCCCAGCGCTGCCCTCCCCTCCTTCCGCTCCAGCGGCCCCCCCCGCCCGTCTCCCGTTCGGGCACGTCACCTTCTTGTGCCCCACTTCTCCACACTGAAAACACTTCATGCTCCCCGAGCTCGCGTACACCATGTAGAACTGTTCCTCGTAGCGAACCCGGAAAGACACGTCTAGTGTCTGAGACTCATTCTCCAGAAACATGAAGGCTTGTCTCCTCAGAGACTGGACGTGCTTCAGCTTCGTGTCTCTGCACCCCAGAGCCACCGCGCGGAACCCACTCGCGAACTTCCCGAACCTCCTCAGCTCTCTCTCCAGAGCTTCATTGGGGATGAACGGGGGGACACCGGACACGGTGATCCGGGTGGAAGCTACCGCTAGCGGGGACACTTGAATGAACTCCTCCTCTAAAGTTAAACCGCTCTCAATTAGCTTAGTGACCGAGTCTGGATCTTTAAAAAAGATCACCAGCGCCTTGTTCATCCTGGAAGCGTAAGAGATGTTCTCATGTCCCACCTGCTCCCCCACAGCCAACAGCACCTGCTCCACCGTGGAGCTGAGCTGAGGCACCAGCCTGACGCCATGTCTCAGGGACATCGGCGGCGTCCCTGCGGACGCCATCCCCCCCACAGACACGGCAAACACACAGACAAACTACACTAAACGTACACAAACACTACACAACAATGAACATACAATAAACATACAGAAATCTGAATAAGTTTGAACGCGCTTTCCTTCACCTCCTCTGTCTTCACAACTACACCTCCACCAAAGAAGAAGAAGAAGAAGAAGAAGAAGAAGAAGAAGAAGAAGAAGAAGAAGAAGAAGAAGAAGAAGAAGAAGAAGACAACTATGTCGGAGACGACTACGACCCGGTGCGTGACGCCGCTGCTGCAGATTCTTCATGGTGCACATCCTCGGAAGACTTTGACTTTTAAATAACTTTATTTAAGAGACATTATCAAAATAGCTCTTAATTACTCAAAAATTACTTTTTTTTTTTTTTTTTTTGGGAAAAGACAAGGGATGAAAACATTATATACACGCACACATCATAAACCAACCCTAAAAAGTTAAAACCAGAGACTGGTTCTCCCCCAGTGAGCATAGGACCTGTCCCACCCCCCACACAGCCCTGAAACCCTCCAAATTGCTAGTAAGTGTAAAATACGCATGTTCAATGCTCAGCCGAGCTGCCACAAACCCCCTCAAACAGCGCAGTGGATCGGTCCATCCTCCCCCAGCCATTTTGTTTTTTCTACTAATCCAGGTTGCCATCTTTGCATTAGAAAAAAGAAAATTCATTAAAACCATAGTATGTTTTTTCCTTGCTGTGTACTTGGGTCCAAACACAAAAAGTGGCAACGAGAAAACCTCTCCTAACCCCCCCACCCACTCCTGCAGCTGTTTAAACATTTCAGCTAACCTGGGACAGGACACCACTAAATGCTCCAGGGTCTCAGGCAGTGAACAGAATGGACACCCCCCCTCAGTGCTTGGGTCCAGGTGAGCTCTGTATCTGTTTGTAGCTAGAGCTCCATGTATAATTCTCCACTGGATGTCTGCCATCCGTCTCTCCACCGGAGGTTTATACAGGACCCGCCAGCTGCCACTAGGGGAATAGTCTGAGCCAAAAACCTCCGTCCATTTCGACTCCCTGACTCCTTCAAGAGAGCGACAGTTCAGGACCTTCACGCAGCTATGGTAGAGCTGTTTCCCTCCAGAGTTGTTGAAGGTGCCCAGTGCTGGAGTCCTGAGGGCTAGCAGTTGGCCGCTCTCTTCTGTCCACTCCCCCACTGCAGGACTCACCTTCAGGATAGGGAACACGTATTCCTGTGTTTTGGTCCACTGGTCCGCCTGACTTTTGTTCTGGGCGAAGGTCCGCAGAGCCTGGGGCAGTGCCTGCCACACCTCATCCACGAGGCTCCGCAGCATTCTGGTGGATCGAATTCCCGTCACCTCTGCCAGCCTCTCAAGTGACGTCCGGGTCAGGTGGCCCAGCTTCACTATTCCTGCCTCCCTGAACTTGTTTTTTACCGTTGTTGAAGTGGGTGTGGATGTCAGGACTGAAGTGACCAGGAAACCATTATCAAACAGTGGCTCCTCAAATAGCCACATCCCAGGCGCGGGGTCAGGAGGTCTCGTGAAGTTGAGTGTCCTCCAGGCATCTATCACAGAGGTGTAAAACTGCGTGAGTCCAGTTAGTTTGTGCTGCGGAGAGTTCAACAGGAACAGCTGTTTGTCATAACCAAGGCCCCCGGCTCTCCAGAGCAGCAGGCGTGCCACAGCCGACCAGCACAGTGTGGGGCCGTACAGGAGCCTCTGGGCTGCCTGCAGTCTGAAGGCAGCAGTCCTGGCGATGATGTCGGTTAGTCCATGGCCCCCCTCTGCCACAGGGAGGTACAGCACGGACGCCCGCACCCAGTGGTGACCCGACCAGAAGAAGTCCACCAGCAGCCTCTGTAGTTGCTCCATGAGTCCCGGTGGAGGAGTGAGCACATAGAGTCTGTGCCACAGGGATGCTGCAACCAGGTTATTGACTATCAGACTTCTTCCCCTGTAGGACAACTGGGGTAGCAACCATTTCCATTTAGACAACTTGACCTGCACCTTTCCCAGCACTCCCTCCCAGTTCTGCCTCTCTATCTCTTCACTGCCGATATGCAAGCCGAGGACTTTTAACCCTTTAATTCCCCATGTCAGGTTCCCAGGGAGACGGGGTACTCTCCCTGCGTCCCACTGACCAATCACACAGGCTTCACTCTTACCCCAGTTAACTTTTGCCGATGAAGCCTTCGCATACAATGACAGACTGCCCTCTAATTCTTGTATGTCTGCCTGATCCTTGACAAAGATGTTCACATCATCCGCATAAGCTGATATTACTATTGGGGGGCTGTGAGCCAGCTCAGGCAGACGCAGGCCTTTCAGCCGAGTCCTGAGGCGACACAGGAGCGGTTCGATTGCCACACTGTAAAGTTGGCCTGAGATGGGGCATCCCTGCCTTATCCCTCTTTCAACTGGTACAGGTCTGCTCAGCCCTCCCCCCACCATCAAAACACAACACGTATCATTATATAATAGTTTCACCCAGGACAGAAAATGCTCCCCAACACCGAAAGCCTGCAGTGTGGAAAACAGGAATGAACGATCGACACGATCAAATGCTTTTTCCTGGTCAATGGAAATAATGCCAATATTAATATTACACGTTGTACACAGATCAAAAATGTCTCTCATTAAAAACAAATTGTCTTGCATTGACCTACCTGGTACACAATAGGATTGGTCAGCACCAATAAACACTTCCATAAAAACCTTGAATCTATTTGCTAAAACCTTAGATAAAACTTTATAGTCACTACATAAAAGAGAGACGGGTCTCCAGTTTTTCAGCAGGGTCAGATCCCCTTTCTTCGGCAGGAGTGATATTACAGCTCGTCTGCAGGAGGCTGGAAGAAGCCCCTTCCCAAACGACTCCTTCAAGACATCCAGCAGATCCTGTCCCATAATGTTCCAGAAATGTTTTAAAAAATCTGCCGGTAAACCATCCAAACCTGGTGACTTGCCTGCAGCCATCTGCGAAACTGCAGTGGTCAGCTCCTCCAGAGTGATGTCCGAGCTCAGGATGTCCCTCTCACCTGGACTCAGCTGTGGGAGGTCCTGCAGCAACTCGGCCACAGCTTCAGCGTCACACTCCTCTGCCCCAAACAGGTCGGAATAAAACTCCACTGCGTGTCTCCTCATCTCGGCTGGTTCTGCTGTTATATTCCCATCCGGCAGCCGGAGACCCACCATCTGCTTCCCCTGGGCCACGGATCTCTCCAGATTAAAAAAGAAAGAAGTGGGTGCGTCTATGTCTTTTAATTTCTGGAACCGAGCTCGAACCAGAGCTCCTTTGGCCTTCTCCTGGAGAAAGGAGTTTAGTTGTTGTTTTTTAGTTTTTAATGTCTCCGTGTTGGTAGGTACACTTTCCAGCTCCTTTATGTCGGCCTCTAGCTGCTCCATTGCTCTTTTAATGTTCCCTGAAGAGTACGCAGTGTATTGCTGGCAGAACACCTTAATTTGACCCTTGCCAACCTCCCACCACTGACACAGGGAGGGAAACAACTCTTTCTTTGATTCCCAGTTGGCCCAGAACAGCTTAAAATTCCCACAGAAATTTAAATCCTTTAAAAGCTTAACATTAAAATGCCAGAAGGATCCAGGCTTTCTAGCAGGAGATAAAAGTAGATCTACTAGAACTAAATGATGGTCTGTGAAGCCAACCGGGTGAATTTGACAGTTTGTCACACGGGTAATAAAAGGAGCGGATATGTAAAATCTGTCCAGCCGGGCACCATGGATCCTGCCGTCTGTTATCTTTATCCAGGTGTACTGCCTGGCCGAAGGATGTCGCCTCCTCCACGGGTCCACTAGATCTGCCTCCTTGACTGTCTGGCCCAGGAAAGAGGAGGACTGAGGATGGAGCTCCTGTCCTGTTCGGTCCAGATTGACATCCGTGCAGCAGTTCCAATCCCCCCCCATTACAATACATTCCCCTTGACCAACACTACCCAACATGTTTTTTAATAATTTAAAAAGAGTAACCCGTTCAGGACCTTGGTTGTGTGCATACACGTTGATTAAATTAAAAATAATACTGTGTATTTCTACTCTTATAGTCAGAAACCTGCCTGCCACGCTCTCTGTGCTGGATAGAATTGTCATGTTTAAAGAGGGAGAAAATAACACAGCGACTCCTGCGCTCAGGTTAGAGCCATGGCTGAGTATGTGCTGCCCCCCCCACCATACTCCCCAGTCTGTCTCATTCAGGCAATCACTGTGTGTCTCCTGTAAAAAAAGGACATCCAGCTTTTTTACTTTAAAAAGTTCTGATACTAAAAACCTTTTCTGAGCACTTCTACCCCCGTTAATGTTTAATGAGGCTACCCGTAATGCCATGAGAGGATAAAAAATGCAGCTTAAAAAGACAAACAGGTAAACACAGCAGAAAGAAAACACCCAGTGATGAATGGTCATGGTCAATTTTATTTACAACTTTTTCTTCTCTTGGACCGTATATTACATGGTAGACCTTTTTTAGCCGCAGTGACATGCTTCCTGAGCCTATACCTTCTTTTCTCATCCAGGACATCCGTCCCCACCACCTTCTGCAGTGTACTGACTGTCTGAATGAACTTTCCTACGTCTGGGAAGTACTCCCCTACTTCCACTGCTTTGCCAAATGATTCATCCAGAAACTCATTGACCTCTTTTAATGAATATAACTCTGCGCTTAGTGAGATGCTGTCAGCTAGAGACACATTATCAGATTCATAATCTTCCTCCACATCCATCTCACTAACCTGACTGCTGTTTACTTCAGCCTGTGGTTCTGCCTGCTGTGCAGGACCACACTGCATCTCCTGTTGTTGCTCGGCAACAACCACCTTTTCTATTTCAACCTGTTTCTCACATCTCTTCTTCGACCTCACCGCAGCCACCGGCACTACCGGTACCACCGGAGCCGACCCGGGAGCCGCAGCCACCGGCACTACCGGTACCACCGGAGCCGACCCGGGAGTCGCAGCCACCGGACCCGCATCCGCGGCACCGGGAGCCGCCGCCCCCGGAACCGCATCCGCGGCACCGGGAGCCACCGGAACCGCATCCGCGGCACCGGGAGCCTCAGCCCCCGTAACCGCATCCGCGGCACCGGGAGCCGCAGCCACCGGAACCGCATCCGCGGCACCGGGAGCCGCCGCCCCCGGAACCGCATCCGCGGCACCGGGAGCCGCAGCAGCAGAACCAGTAGCCGCAGAGGACGCAGCAGCACCGGCCGACCGGCCCCACGCAGGCCGAGTCACCCCAGCGCTGCCCTCCCCTCCTTCCGCTCCAGCGGCCCCCCCCGCCCGTCTCCCGTTCGGGCACGTCACTTTCTTGTGTCCCGCTTCTCCACACTGAAAACACTTCATGCTCCCCGAGCTCGCATAAACCATGTAGAACTGTTCCTCGTAGCGAACCCGGAAAGACACGTCTAGTGTCTGAGACTCATTCTCCAGAAACATGAAGGCTTGTCTCCTCAGAGACTGGACGTGCTTCAGCTTCGTGTCTCTGCACCCCAGAGCCACCGCGCGGAACCCACTCGCGAACTTCCCGAACCTCCTCAGCTCTCTCTCCAGAGCTTCATTGGGGATGAACGGGGGGACACCGGACACGGTGATCCGGGTGGAAGCTACCGCTAGCGGGGACACTTGAATGAACTCCTCCTCTAAAGTTAAACCGCTCTCAATTAGCTTAGTGACCGAGTCTGGATCTTTAAAAAAGATCACCAGCGCCTTGTTCATCCTGGAAGCGTAAGAGATGTTCTCATGTCCCACCTGCTCCCCCACAGCCAACAGCACCTGCTCCACCGTGGAGCTGAGCTGAGGCACCAGCCTGACGCCATGTCTCAGGGACATCGGCGGCGTCCCTGCGGACGCCATCCCCCCCACAGACACGGCAAACACACAGACAAACTACACTAAACGTACACAAACACTACACAACAATGAACATACAATAAACATACAGAAATCTGAATAAGTTTGAACGCACTTTCCTTCACCTCCTCTGTCTTCACAACTACACCTCCACCAACGAAGAAGAAGAAGAAGAAGAACAACAACAACAACAACAACAACAACAACAAGACTAAGAAGAAGTAGACAGCTGCTGCGCCAACGCCGCCGCCAACGGACAAGTGAAAAGAGAGACCTTCCTGTCCAAAAACTTAGAAATATCATGGTCCTCGACGCCGTACGGCCGAGAAGGGCAATCCACCTCCTCCTCCGCTACGCCCATCGGGGTCACTTCCCCGGGCCCCACGACGCACGCGACGTCTGGCGTCGCCGACGCGGCTTCGACGTTCGGCCTGTTCGTCACGCCGACGGTAGAGAACATCGTCCTGGAGATGACGAATCTGGAGGGTCGTCGGAAATACGGCGACGTCTGGTAAGGGATGGACGGGACCGACCTGCGCGCCTACGTGGGGCTGCTGATCTTGGCGGGCGTGTACAGGTCCCGGGGCGAGGCCGCCGCCAGCCTGTGGGACGCCGAGAGCGGCCGCACGATATTCCGCGCCACGATGCCCTTCAAGGTCTTTCACACGTAATCCAGACTGCTGCGCTTCGACGACTGCGAGACAAGACGCTCGAGACGCGCCTCTGACAAATTGGCGTCAGTTCGAGAGGTCTGGGACACTTGGGCGACGCGGCTGCAGCTCCTCAAAAACCAGGGGCTCGAAGTGACCGTGGACGAGCAACTGGTTCCGTTCAGAGGTTATTCTTTTTGTTATTCTTTTCTTTATATATATTTTTCTTTGTTGTTGTTATTGTTGTTGGTGTTGTTGCGTTATGTTACGTGGCCATGGCTAGCCAGCAGCTGGATATTTCTCGTCGGTTGTCCTGTCTCCCCTGTCGACATTCACATCTTGTCTCCTCTCCTCTCTCTCCCCCCCCCCCCCCCCACACACACACACACACACACACACTCACACTTTCCGGTGATGAAAGTCTACACCGGAAAGTGTGAGCGGCGGACGCCCGGAGAGGAACCTGGGGCTGCGGGTCGTGCTTGACGTCACAGAGGGACTGAGTGGGCGCAACGTCACGTGCGAAAAATTACTTCACCTCCTACGAACTCGCGCGGCAGCTCCTGGAGAGGAACATCACCGTGGTCGGCACGGTTCGGAAGAACAAGCCCGAGGGGTGGTCTCCACCGTGTTCGCCTTCACGCTCGCCGCCACTCTGGTGTCTTGCTTCCCGAAGAAGAAAAACAAGAATGTGGTGCTCCTGAGCACGCGGCACTCGGAGGCCGACGTCAGCGACTGCGCGAACGGCAGACCGGTCATCGTCCTGGACTACAACTGCAACAAAGGAGGCGTGGACAACCTGGACAATGTGATCGGAACGTACAGCTGCAGGAGGATGACCGCGGGCTGGCCCCTGGTCGTCTTCCACAACATCCTCGACGTCTCTTCCTACAACGCCTTCGTGATATGGCGAGAGGTCAACCCCGACTGTTCGCTTTTCTATTGCCCTTCGTGCGCGTGCTGATATATGGTGGGCTGTGCGTGTGCAAGTATGTGCGTGCGTCTGTGTGTTTGACACAGGGTATCACAACAAGCGTTAGTTAAAACGCTACCCAAACGCTCATAGACAAACAGCATGGGGAAGAAGGGACAACACGAGGTTTAAGAAGACACTTAGAAACAGTACACCCTTGTCACATGCATGTGTTCTTCCTGCAAGTAATGTGGATTTAATGTTCAAGTGTATGTTATGTAAATACACATGTTAAACTTGGCCCATTTTGTCATAATCTTGTTTGGGTAGGGGAGCGGTTGGGGCATGACAAATATTCTAGCTCCAAAGTGGGGCATGACAGGTAAAGTTTGAGAACCACTGCCTTAACCTAACCCTAACCCTAAAACCAAGTCTTAAACCTTCAAGGATTTAAAAGGGGCGTCACAAAGTAAGGACTGGCCAAAATGTCCTCAGTCCATCATTTGTAGGCTCAAATTGGTCCTCACAAAGAAGCTTCACAAGATTACATAGACACACACACTGCTACAGAGTGCTGGTTGTAAGTTTATTCAATTATTATTAATAAGGAAAGTATCAAGTCTTCAAATCCCCCAAAATGGCACTACCCTTCCCATGACCATTAAGAATACACATGCCAAGTATAAAGTCGATTAGATGAACTATTTAATATGAGATATGTGTTCCTTATACAAACAAACAGATATTTGTGGAATTAGGTTGATTTTTTATTTTTTTGTACTATGCTCTTGATTTGTTGTTGCATTCCAAAAGATATGAATAATTTAAAGTCTTATTGTCTTTTTCATTATCAATAGTTGTATAGGGTAATTGTCTTAAATTCTTCTTTTTTGATGGTTATGAGGAATTCTGTTCGTTTTGATGCATTTCAGGATTCACAGCTAAAGATGGTTTATGCAGTGGTTACTTCCTGCAACGTTAAATTTTTGTCAATGAAACCTGAAACTTTCTGTAATGGATTTCTTGATTTCTTTCGTTTACGTCACCAAAATGGACGGAAGTTAATTTGCCACTAAAACACGAGGCTTCAGACAAATGGACTGAGCATCTGCAATAATGTCTTCTACCTCTTTGCTGCCTGCCGATATAATCTAATAAAAAAGGCTGGAGCACAACATAATGGGAGTCCTCATGTCTGTCTGTCTGTGTTGCTTCCTGTCCAGAAATTCATTAACAGATGTGCAGTCATTGTCCCGGTAGGTACTTCTCTCTAAAGGCTTTTCTTTCTGTCAGTATTTCTGTCACCTGTGGAGACGACAACTCATGCATGTCTTCATGGAAACTGTCGGACCAGGTCCCTTCTCCTAATGATGGCTGGCTTTTCATCCCAGCTATGCGTGCAGCCATGGAAAACAACAATAATACTACTGACTTCCAATAAGGACATTTTGTCCAAACGTTTTTCTCCTGTATTTTATTGGAGAGGTGAAACGTCTAAGTGTGATAGGTAAGTGTGAATAGTGGAGGGAGACACATCGAAGGGTCGCAAGCCAGAGCCGAACCTGGGCCACTATAGCGGACTGATGCTTCAGTACATGGGGATGAGCAGTGCAGCGCCCCCAAACATGTTATTGTTTGAGCATATTCTGACCATATTTTTATATTATACTTATAAAGAACAAAGTGGCGAAGAAAAGACCACAAAAAAAAGAAAACTATTGCCTCTCTAAAACCCAAAACATGTTTAAAAGCACTGAAAACACAACAGAAGTTACACATAATTTAAATGCATTTAGACAAAATAGATCAATATATACAAAAAGTTCCATAAGTGCAGCTGCTATGTGTGTGTTTCAGGAACGTTTACAGTGCTTTAATGTGTCTGAACAGTCTTGGATCGATAGGTTTGACTAGACTTTGTTCATATCTGAAGTTTTTATGAGGTTGCATGCTGTCTGCACACCAATAATACATGTTGGGACCTACAGCCACAGAGAACCATAAAATGAGGACTGGTGGAAGATTCCACTCCAGCCTAAAGTACGGGGGGGGAGCAGGCTACAGTTGGAACTGTCAATGACCCCTGCTGTGTCTCTAGCCGCGCCTCAGATTTTGAACTCTGACCCTCCTATTGGCCTAAGACCCTTAACCCTGCTAGAAGGCGGGAGTTACCTCTAAGGTGCTATTTAAGGGCAAACACACCGAAAATATTTCTTTCCAGTTCCACTCACATTAGAGCTAGCATCTCCAGTTTAGTTCTCAGTGATTCACAGGACACAAAGGAAACAAACTTAACAGCTGTTTGATTTTTCATAAGTTTATTTTAAACTTATCTTTTCGTAGTTTCACTTTTAGTTTAAAGCTACTTTTTCTAATCCAGTTTAAGCTTAACTTATCCTTTTTTAGTACATCGTAAGCTTATTTTTCCTATTTTTACTTAAAGCTTTTAATCTGAATAGCGCGCGGCAGAAACTCCCCCTCACTCGCTGGCCGAGAACAGAGACACTTTCCCCGCTATCCACGGACAATCCGGCGACGGTTGTTCCTTCCTGCAGACGGGCAAAGACCTTGCCAAGGAGAACGAGAAGCATTCTCTCCGAGACGGGCAAAGACCTTGCCAAGGAGAACGAGAAGAATCCTCTCCGATTCGGCCCAGCGCAATCTCGCCGTCGCCCCCAGCGGCTCCGCGATCAGCGGCCCGAGGCCAGGACATCATCCACTTCCTCCTTCCGGGATTCGCGCTACTCCGGTCGTGCACGAAACCCCGCGAAGCAACACGAAGTAAGAGACATATGTCTGGGCAGAGTCTAGTTTAATAATTAGCGTGTTTTTGTATATGATTGTACTTTTATAGAAAGACCGCCGTGTCGATCTTATTGTGAAAAGCGCGCGGTGACGATCCGGCGCTTCCTGTTTGATTCGTGTTTCCGTCAGGCCGATCTCACAGAAGACGTGCATCTGTTAAAAGACACCTCTTACGTAGCTGGATTGCCGGCCTCACTGTGTGATCGCCTCTGACGGCGTTTTTAAGATCATCTCCGATCTGTGTTACTATATGTTTCTCTCTTTCTCTCTATTGTATTCTCTCACATCCGCCGACACACACATCCTCGCCCACGCACACACACATAGTCGCATTACATATAGTCATTCTGATATCAAGGAGGGCCTGAACGCACCTCGACGCCATTCGGCGCTAAAGCTAAGCTAAGACAAAGAATCCCTTTGTCCTCCCTCGACCTTTGTCCCACGTGTGTTTAAGTCGGCCATCTTTGACCATCTTGACTCTAAGTTACGTGGTCCTTCGACCATTGATTGCAATACACATCGAGGCCCGCCCTCCATTCGGACTCTAAATTCCTTAGGCGACTCCGCCATTTTGAGTTGTAGTCCTGGTGTATATTACATCACCAATTTTGTAGTCAAACCCCCAGGGTTAAGCCGGCCCTCTTAAACTTCGTGAGTCATCGACCCCCCTTTTTCCCTCTCTCTCTCACACACACATACACTTCCCCCCACTCACACACACATACACACGAACACACACACAGCCCTATCAGAAGGATGGCAGTGTGATCAATTGTGCTAAATGTGCTGCGACTGTATTGGATATAGCGGATTGTGTTAAATGAAGAATCATTTGGAACAACTTTGACTTTTATATCTTTTTAATAAACCCCTTTTATACTTAAAGTATTCGAATCTTGTGATTATTGGTGCATATTTATGTGAACACAGTTGGATAACGATAGCCAGTGCTTGAACTCAAACCCTTCATCGTTTATTATATAATCCCTAATATTAACTATTGAGATTATTAATTTAACTTTATCAGATGAGACTGATACTTATAGACTTATTCGTTGGTCCCTGTAACCAGGGTGGTGCCCCTTCTCGAGTATTAATATAGATAGTAGCATTCTTAAATTGACGATTTTATTGTTGTGACTAATTATTTCATTATTCTTGGTTGATAACCTTATCATTATTAATTGATAGCTTGTACTTTCTAAATTGATAATTACTTGTTTTTCATTAGTAGTTGTTATTCATTGATTGATTATTCTTAAAGTTTACATTAATTATTTAATTATTCTTAATCAATAAACTTTATCATTCTCAAATTAGTGATTTAATAATTCTTAATTGTTGAACTTCCTTATTTACTCATTAATGGTTTTATTGTTATTTGATTACTGATCATCTTCAATTAATAATCTAATTATTTTGTTTAATAAATAATCTTTATTGTTTCAATAATCATATTCCATGATTATTGATAATTAGCCAACGTCGAGTCCCCCTACTATTGCACAACATACAGCTTAATGCAAGTGTGAAGTTTCTGAAAGCTTGCATGTTAGCTCCTGCTAGGTAAATATTGGACTGATGAAAAAGCTGTGCGGATGCCAGCCAGTACTCTTGTTCACACAGCTCTGAGTGTCTAGAACTAACATCCACCTGTTCTACTCAGCATTTCCAATATTTCCACAGCTGACAGGAACTGCGTCCCCTCCACCATAGTCAGCCTTATGAAACCAAGCGGCTGCTGGTGGTGCAGTTTGTGTGAGTGCGGTGGGGTCGTCCGATATCCTGCTTGAGCTGCAGCATCGCTCAGGAGCACCAGTTCACAGAGAATGAGAATGAAAACCAAGTGATCCAGCAGTGAAAGTTCTGATGGAGTTCTGTTAGCTATGGTTCTCTGATGCTGAGACACAAACTGACACCAGGCCCACGCCAACAACCCTACTGTGCAGGTTATTTGTATTGTCAGTACTTTCAAAGTAGGACATCTTGTCTGTGGCGCACTCAAATCAGGATACTGATTTTTCAAATAAAGTCAACTTGATAAAAGTATTGATGTTTTTTGATGAATATTCTTTAGGTGAGATGTAGGTTGCATGGTGCAATAACTCCTGACTTGTGTGTCATGTTTTAAAAGTGCATATGTGCAGAAAGAAGCAGTCTTTAATATGTTGTAAATTACATTGTATTGACGTCTTATAAGGGTCTGACAGTGGGAAATAATGCAGTGTCCTGGAAGCTGTTTCTGTGGCTACCAGCGTTGGATAACAAAGAATTAAATGTTCTGATCACAGTCCCAACTGGTGTGAGAGGAAGATTGCAGTTTTATTCCATGTTGGCTGTAAACTCAGCAGTAGGTTTATTAGGCCCCTACTAGCCCATATGTATGGGACAGAAGTGTTGATAATGCTCATTCAATGGCCTGATTGCAGTGTGATCACTTATCTCAGACAAATGGTCAGTTAAGAGACTAGGATGTTTCAATCCAGGGAACCAACGTTATAGAATTGCTACTGGACAGTAATCTGTAATAAGTCATCTGTAATCTTTGATGCAAAGGACATAAAAAAGTATCCAAGAAATCACAGATAGGATTTTTCCATCACAGCAGGTAAAGACTAAACTTTTGTCAAGTAACTATTACACTTTCCATCTTTACCTTCTTTTAGCTGGTCTGCCCGTTACAAAGGTCTGATAGGTGTTAGTCCAAATGGAAAATGAATAGGGCCAAACTTTGCCTTGTGTCGCACAGCATTCAGGGCTAAAAACAAATCCTACACACTGAAGAAACAGCTTATGTGCACATACTGTATTTCTGCCGCACAGTCTCCAGCTGAAGGAATTTGATCTAATACAAGATTATATCAATTTACATGTAAGTTAATATTTTGCAAGAGTAAACCATGTCACAGTCATCATCAGGTGATAGGGCGTATGGCTTTTAGGAAGTAAACCTTTGTGTTGATTCAGTCTGTTGGTGCAGACATAAACTGATGATTCTGTGCATTTCTGAGATGCTGATGCAGAGGTGCGGCGGTAATAAGAGTCCATTTATAATCCGCCAGATGTTTCCTAAGCTGTGCAAATGGCTGAGAAATGCATGGCTGACTTCAACACCTTTTCCAAGGTCACCAAAGTGTCAAGAATCGGGCCCGGAGCTGCCACTGAAGACCCTGAGAGTCTTATATCCTGGGGCAGCTAAGGTACATTGAACAATAAAAACAAAATTGCTATTTTAATTGATAGCGTTATGGCCATCTTACAATAGTTGAATTGTAAAAAAAAAAAAAAAGAAGGTTATTCTTACTGTTCCTTGAGAACATGTTTTCATGCAACATAAATTTTGATCTCCAAATCAGTGGTGAATCTTAGATATTTTTTTCATGATCCATAAAGGGGCTACAATTTACACATAGGCACAATTATATGTTCAAGAATTCCTGATTCAGAAATCTGCACATTTAAGATATGCCTTGTTTATTGTTGGTTCTGCAAAGTCACACGTCATTGAATATACTGTATTTTGGGAAAAAATTCGTAGCTGTAAAAAAAAAAGCTTAGAGAATAAAGAATCTTTATTCCCCCCCCCCCCCCCCCCCCCACACACACACACATGTGTGTGCATGTATTAAGGCAACTTGTGGAGAAAGTCCAGACCCAATTCTCCAGAGATCCTCCCCAGGTCTGAAAACGGCTTTTGACTGTTTTCTGTGATTGAACAGGGGTTTTGGTTTGGGGCAATGTTAACCAAGGGGGACTTTGGAGGCTGCCAGACCCCTTAATTAAGACATTGTGATCCATGAAAACCTCACTGCAGTATATCTGGTAAAGTGATGGAAAAAATAGCCCCTTATAAAAAGGTTTATTGGTTTACAGCATATATGCCGGAAACAGTGTTTTGTTAGTTGTGTGGTAAGTGTGACCTTCTCTGTTTTGAACATATGGCACAGGACCCCCTGTTTTTGAAGAGTAATTGCAAACTGATATGTAAACTGTTCTGTTTTTATCGATGGTTCTTTCAAGAATCTGACTTCATCACAAAAATATAACTTTTTCTTCTCTTGTAATAATCGGTGTATCGGAAATATTACAGACAGCTCAGACACACACACTCACTCACTCACTCACTCAACTAATCAATCAATCAATCAGACTCTTATTTACCACTATACATACAAAGAAAATGTAAATGTAAGACAAAGTGCTTCACATGTCATTGTATGTCAGCCAATATTTCGTCGAGTCACCGGATACGTCCCGTCAAAGATGTATTGGCCTGAGAGGAGAGAACACACATCTGAAAAGGTAGTGGATTCTGAAACCTTGAGGCTTGAGTGGCTGGCAAACATCAGCAGACACTGACCAGAGTTAGCTTTGGAGCTCAAATGGCTGATGATGTTCACCAGAGAGTCGAGCAACAGTTACATAGAGTTAGCTTCACACATGTGACTGCAGGTTGTGTATGTCTCTGATGATTTTCCGCCTGTTCGATGCAGCTGGACTCAAGATTGACCTCCAGCTCCTGCGTGAAGGTGAACCTCTTCAGCTGGATGATCAATATACTGATGTCAGAGGAGGAGAGAGCAGGAAAGGTTTGGATCACAAATGGACAGGCGTAACCGTATCAGAATTGATGCATTTTCAAATGAAAACGTAGTAGCGTGGTTGTAGCAACAGTATTTCACCATTCACACACACATTCATACAGTGCATCTATGTGCAGCACTTTCTTTATCACACATTGGTTACACACTGCTGGCACAGCCGTCAGGAGCAATATGGATTTTGCTCAAAGACACTTCAGCATGGAAGACTAGGATCCAACGCCCATACTACTGGTCAGAGGACAACATTTATATTCCAGATGTCTCTCCTGTGACAAGAAACACGAAGCGGAGGCCGATTTTAGTTAAAATCTTTTCATGACGACACAAACACATTAGCATGCAATTATGGTGGGATACATATTTGACTCAGTTTGAGTTACTCCTGTAAACAGTCACTCACTGAGCCTCCAGGGAGAGCTGGATGTTGTAACCCTCCCTCATGGACTGGCCACCACATCTGCAGAAGAAAGATAGTGTTCAAAAGAAAACAAAGTCACAACACATCAAGAACGTTTTGTATAATTAGTGGACAATGTTGACGACAATGTAATTTGATGAATGAAGTGACCCAAACCACCACAACAAACCAGAAGGAGTTTAAGTTATTTTATATTTTTCTTTAAATCACAATGATCAATGGAGATGGGGTCAGCTCAAAAAAAGGAATGATTGGTTGACTCTGATCACCACAAACTCTCTTGACATCTCCGTGGTGTTGTGTATGTGTTTGACATCACTTTTCGCCTGGAGATATTTGTAAAACTTTAATTTACATTTTGTTTGTGTCTGTTGCATGTTAGAAACGTCATTAACAGGAAATGTAACTTAGAAAAGTACTTGATTAGGACATTTGACACACAAGCCCACTCATGCACACACACACACACACACACACACACACACACACACACACACACACACACACACACACACACACACACACACACACACACACACACACACACACCACCAATCCTCATTGCCCATAGACAACACAGGGCCTGCTACCCCATTCACCAGCACTGCCAAACTCCTGAAAATACCAAAGACGGAACACTAGAGTCCGAATTTGAAAAGTGAACAGAATAGAAACAAGAGAAAATATGTTTTAAAGTTACAAAAAGCTGACAATAAAATATAGGGCATCAAAAGGTAAATAATCAGAAAATAATGTTGTATGTAAAATTTAAACAAACATTGAAGTATCACGGCCTCCTTGCTGTGAACTTCATATTGTGAAGCCAACATTCAGGGAACATAAACGTCTGTGTACTGTCTTGTTTGTTTCACTAAATCAGAGTCCTGTTGGACACAGTTGGGGAGGGGCCAAACCAACAATGGCATCTCTGACCCAATAAAACCCAGGGGACCTGAGAGAGGGGGAAACAGACAATTGAGCAGATTTTCCAACAGACAATCTGTGTCTAAAACCCCAGAGGTAAGGAAATCAATTATAAGGAGGCTCTGGTTTGCAGCATGGTCAGCAGAGACGGAAAGGTATGTCAAATTCATCATAAAAACTGTTTTTTTTTCATTGAAATCTTAAGATACATTGACCTCTATCAGAATTTCTTTTATTAATTAATACATTTTAATTTTGTTAATGTTTTTGGCAACAATCTTTCACTTGAAGATTGCCACGGTGTTCTGGTCTGATGTTCTGATCTTTGAGTGGAATTTATTTCATGCTCAGATTAGTGATCTATTGTAAAACTGATTTCAAGCCTGACAAGAGGACTGGTCCTGCACTCACAGTAAAATACTGTGTTTTTGTCTCCTATCAATCATTTTGTCCGTCGAGTTTGATTGCTGCAGTAATGTTTGAGAGACTGTGTTCCAGAAAAAAAACAAAAAACAGGCAGACTGTTGGACAGATGGACTTAATGACTGAACTATGAAGGCAAAAGTGTGAAAGGCAGTTTCCCGTTGTTGCAGCAGTGATGCGTCTGAGCTCTGGTGTTAATAAAAGCCATACAAACCACATCTGGAAAGTGCAGCAAGGAGACCGCAGCCTGAAAAACACATGTGAACGTAATCAGGACTTCACTGAAAGCTGGAAATGAACCAGTTATAATCAGTGTGTTTGAGAGCAGCGGGCCGTCAAAAGGCTTCTGCAGGCTTCAAATGAACGAGGTTGCTTGAGGTGTCGACAAACCAACAAGCACTGTGTTAGAAGCAGACTGAGGCCTAAGCTAAGCAGCAAATGTATCGTTCACCTGTGTTATTGAGTGACACACACCAAACGCCTTACACTGACTTGGACAAAATTTATTTAATTACTGCAATTGCTAATAAGCAATTGAATTAAGTTTAGTCAGATCAAACTAAACAGTTTAGACGAACCCCATTGCTTTAAGTCAGTTGTAGGGGAGAGTGGGGTAAAGTGAGACATTTTTTGAATGAGCTAAAATGATATATCAGTAAAATGTACACATTTACCATTAGTTCAGGATGCTTTCTAGCAATGTAAATGATCAGAATGTCTTCAGGACAAAGGGCAGTGAAAATATGATTATTTTTTAAAAAGTGGTCTTGTGTCTCACTTTACCCCGGCTACGGTACAGAGAAATCCAGGGGGTAAAGTGATCAACTTAAAACTACCATAACAACACATGTTGTAATAGTTAAAATCCTGACAGCTAGATTGACAACCACACATTCCAAAACTAATATCGGACTAGTAACAGAATAATGGGGATTCGTCAATTAAGCACATTTATGATTATTATGATTCATGTGATCTTTTGCACACCCTAGCTTCCCTGCACATTGTTTCTCTGTCCAATTGGCAGGGACAGGGATATTGTTTTTGTCTACGTATTCAAATGCCAGTTCACGGCACTTAACTGGAGCAAGGCCATGGAACTGGTCAGCTAGTTGTTTCAAGTGTTTGGCAAGCTCCTCCTCCATCAGTAACTTTACATTACTTCAACTATTACTTTTGAGTGTACTGCCCCCCGATTGATGAACAGATTACTCAATATGTAACTACCAATTCCACAAACGTCTGTCTGTATGTGGAATGCATATCTAACGAATAGTTCTTCTCCTCAGCTTCTAACTTGGCATGTTAATTGTTAATAGCCTTAGAAAGGGCAGTGCCGAGTTCGGTGGCAACCAGTGCCCCATAGTCAGTGGAGGCGGGGCAGTGTGCCTTCAGTCCAAGTTGAACATGTCTTCTTCCCACCCTCAGATAAACTACAGCAGTGGTCCGAAGTTGGCATCGAATATAACATCTTCAATGCAGGTAAAACAGGTAGGATGAACTTCACTCTGCACCATAGACTATTTATAAAAAGCTCTGCACATAACGTCCAGCACACAAACAATACAAGTGTCACTATATTGTAGAATTGTTTGAGGAGAACTCACTAATGACAAGGAAATATTCTGAAGTAGCTCCAGAGCATCAACACAGGACAAGAGAACAGAACATTCCAAACAAGCAGGTTTACAAGGGCACTGCACTTGTCCTGATGAATTGGGTATACTTAGTCCTATTAGCAGGGGAGCTGAAAATTTAGAGTTTGATCTGAGGGTGGCACAAGAGGAAAGGTCATGGGGTCATCACACTCTAAAGGATAGTTCCTCTGCTGAAACATGGAAGTTAAAACTAAAGACGTGTTGGATGTCCAGCTATATTTTTGTCTATAATGTTGAACGTATCAGCAGCTATTTTGAACACACAAATGTATTTGTAAGCTACAGTCACATATCTCTTGTATTGTTGAATATCAAACACGTTATGGTGTTTGTTAAAAGTAAATTCAATGCATGTGCACAGTTTTTGTGTTTTGTAAGTGATTTTATTGTTTTGTGTTTTAAGTTCAGATTGCTTTTTGTGCATTGTAACTTCCTCCTTCTCTACATTATATCTTCACAGTACTGTGGATAATTTGACATACTGCTACTCACTGAGATCTGTCGTATCTCCTGGCACTGTTTTTAACTTGGAGCTGTTTATCATTGCGGGCAGTTTGGATGGTTAACCACACCTGTCATCAGTGGCCCGTCAGCCCATCGGTGTGTTTATACTGTAAATGGGTGTGGTGGCCGTTTTTTAAGCATTTTGAGTGGATGAAGACCTGACATGGATCATTTGTGGTTTGGAGTCAGTGTGTAGACTCTACTTTATTCATTGATGCGGCATTTTAAGAAGTCTCTGACCTACAGTAAGTGATCAAGTGCAATTACATCCCTTCAATTATGTTTGTGTCTGAATCCAGTTTTTTGTTGCATCCATAGTGGTTATACTTTAAAGAAATAGTAAAATACATGCTCAGTGAATGCATTAGATTTGTCAACAAAATGTCTGTGTGCAAGCGCACAGTCTGAGCAGAAGCAGAGCAAATATGAGCACAAGCAGGGGCTATTTGGGAGCAAGTGCAGGGTTTTAAGTGAGCTTTACAAAATGTGAACGTGAAATCAGGTCCTCCTCCAAAAAATAAAAGACCAAGCTCTTGATAAATGAAAACAAAATCATGGTGGCTATATAATACCAGGAGAAAAAGTGTTTTATGAGGCTCAGAGTGTGAGCGCTGAAGTGTCGGAAAACTGTCTGGCTTTGCTGCTCTTGTCTTTGATGGCAATTCATGCTCCTGTTTTGGTGTGTTCCCATCCATCACAGTTTGCATCAGGTCAAATGGGACCAGCTCTGGGAGTCCTCAGCTCTCTAACAGATAATCAGGTATCTTTTATTTAAGGGTACGTTATGGATCAGACCCACTAAGACATCTAGTCTGGAGAATACTGTGTTGAATCAGCTCACTTATTAAGCAACTCCACACATGTTTGGAGTAAAATCAGCAGTCTGACTCAGAGTTTCTGAGGTTTTAAAGCCCCCCCCCTCATTACACACACACACACACACACACACACACACACACAGACCCATACACACACCACCACCATCATGTGTGGTGTCCCTGGCTGCTGGACATTAACGCCGGATCATTAACTGTTAATTCAAGGCCGGCTTCATATTTTCCAGACTACACTGTGCAAGCTGGTCATGTATCAAAAGTATCATCCAGGCTCAGCCGGAGACCCAAGAACACAGCATCTCCACATTTGCGCACACTGCACCACTGCCAGGCCACCGCAGATACAAATCCAGCAAACACAGGCAGAAGATCAGCTTGATCAGAGTTTATTACCCCCCACCATTACATTTGTCAAACACATCAGCTTGTCCTGATCCTAAAAGTATTTTCTTTCATCGAGTTGAGAAACAGAAAAACAATGTTGTGTTAGAAAGAAATATTATTCAGATCTTTTCTCATCATAATTGCAACTCTATAAGCAGGAATAAGCAGCTCCACAATGCAATTAAGGTTAAGTTTGTTCACATGGTGACTTTTCATCTGGGACTTGCTGGACTATCCTCAGTCCTTAGCAAGTATGTGGCCAAACAAGTGCAAGTTAAAGCTAAGTTTTGTTAGCCTGGAAAAGCTGGCAAGAGCAGACCACGCAATACGATCAATGCATCCCACTCCCTTCTTTGGATCTATCATACTTACAACATATTGCACAATCCCTCCCTTTGGGCTTACAGTATATTTTATATATTACATTTTTGCTTCCTATTTTAAGGGTCTGACTACCAACAGTGCGAAAGCCCTTTTGTTGTTCGATTGATTATTCAGAAAATGAGTTGCATTTTTGGCAGCTTGAACATACTCCAAAAACTCAACAAACTTCGTGACCACTTTGGCCGGTGTACAAGTTGTGTATTTTAACAAATTCCTCCTGGAGCTTTCATCAGATTAACTTCAAATTCAGTGAATGTCATCTTAACAAGATGATGAGTTTTCTTCACATGTTGTGACCATGGCGCCACATTTTGAAGAATCAGACATCTACACAGAAATCATGACATAAAATCGCAGTGCCACCTGGTGGCAACAGGAAATGTCTTGTTTTTTGCACATTTTACACTTGGATTAATTCCTCCTCGTCCATTGAGCACAACTTTGTCAAACTTTGTTAAAAGACATTGATCATGAAGTCCTATGTAGACTGTGATTTTTTTTTACACCATATTAGTGATGTGGGGTCAAATTTCAACAAGTCGACGTGACACATGAAATTGCTGTAACTTAAGTCTACTTTCATCAATCTCCATCAAACTATATTTGGGTAATATCGCCCCCCGCAAAGACATTCATATGGTTTCAAGGAATGAGCGTGGTCAAATAGCTGAAAAGTTCCCCCAAAAGAGCAGCATAGCACCACGATTGACAGACATGTACAAAAAACTGTAGTGTAATTAGTCGTTTCATTACATTCCAAAAAAACTCTTGGATCGATATGCTTGACGAAACAGGAAGTCGACCATTTTTGACCACCTACACATGTTGTATTTTGAAAAAATCCTTTGAGAGTTTCATCAGATCAACTTTAAATTTGGCGAGTGTTATTTCAACTCCACGAGGATTAAAACTAACTCAAACGGTCTGTCTGTCCATGGCATCAAAGTTTGATGATTCTCCAAAAAAGAGAGATTCATGATCCTCTGTGCATTGTCCAATCTGCACTTGATGGCTTGTACCATAATACCTTGTGTTTGTTTGATTAGCTCTAGTGTTTATAAGACACATGTAACATGATGCACAGAGTTAGGAATTTAGTGTTAAAATGAGCAGAAGTATCCAGAGCCATGTTCCAACATCATCGATTACTAAGCACACACACACTCCTGCAGACAAAAGTTCTTGCCACGGATAATGACTTTTAACTTCATTGCTTAAGATCATCGGTTCCCAAACTGGCGTACGCGTACACCACAGGAAATTCATTGTATTTGTAAACCTGCTTGGCAATAAAATCAAATCGTGATTCTGATTCTGATTAAGACTCCTATTTTGTCTATTGAGAGCAGAGGGAGGACGCTGGCAGGCAGGTCAGTTAGTGACAGACAGGTACGGCAGCAAATAATTTAATTTGTTCAGAAGGACATGAAGGGTATCTCCAGATTGTAAGGGTTTCAGAAACAATTTACCAATTCGCCATTACTCTAAGAATCATACTGTTCAGCAGCCCTCTGCTGGAAAAAATTATGTGTTTTTTATAACAATAATATGATACACGGAAGTAAACTGCCCAGTCAGAAGGCTAGTGTGAGTGGTAGGCAAGTTTGTTTAGTAGTTCACATTAATTATGCTGAAGCAATGAGGATTTTTTGGGAATCGTGAATATCCCTCTTTTCTTAATTTATGGCAATTCATTTAGTAGTTATAATTGTTGAAATATGTCAATCCCGACTGACTGTCTGATGTCCATAGAGCCAACCAACTATGGTGGCAAACCATCAGGATGGTTAACTCAGTGTGACAGCTCACCCCCCTCTGTCCACATCTGGATCCAATTAGTTGAGTTCAGCTTCTTTTCACCGGTTTGTTGTCTCTGTGTGAGACAAAACATCAAACTTCGTCTCCTGTGTTAGTCTTGACTCAGACTTTTTGTTTTGGGGGGTCCAGCGGCTCTAGGTCTCTCAATGGTTTGGTGGACAGACTGACTGGCTTAACCGCACTTTGTTTGTTTTGGATCAGCATAACCAGAAAAAACATAACTCAGGGAGGATTATGAAACTGGTGCGAGACACACACACAGCCTTCAAAAATGCTTCACAAAGCTGAAGCGGACACGAGGGAAGTTCTGAAGAATTCCAACCCTCCTAAAAAGTTTTGCGGGGGAAATTTTGACAATTTATTTGTGACTTTATAAACTCTCAACTCCTCAACCTTTCACTGTCATCTCCTTCAGCTGTCCACTCACTGATCCACATCCAGGATTACTGCGATCATAAAGTTATTTTGCCATTAAAGTCATCAGAAAACTTCAGCTCTGGGCCAGCATCTCCTCAGATGAATGAAAAGTTGAAATGATTGGAGGAACCTCAGCCCACTGGTGGTTTCCTGCAACCCTGCTCTGGTTACAATCCTGCAAAGAGAATGATGAGAGATTTTCCGTTGCGTCCTCCGAGGCAACCTCAGTGGTCGTGTTTCCCAAGAGCTGGGTCACAATGTCTTTCCCCCCCCCCCCCCCCGACTTTGGAAAACATTAAATATGAATTACTTGCATATGAGGGGGCGCCAATAGCAATTATATGGGGACAGTGTGTGCATGTGTGTTAGGGGGCTCTTACATAAAGATCTGAGGGAATAGTTTCAGAATAATTATAAAAAGACAGCTTAACACGTGTTTGACTATGTACTGTTTGTGCAACTGAGGAGACAGTATACACAGAATTAGACTTTAAACTTAATAGATGTGGTTCCACAATAAAAATACACATTTTGCTGCAACATATTGCTGCTGTAATGTGAAACTTACAGCAGACAAATGTATGGATCCTATTGTCTAAACTGTTACTTGACTTAATATTGCTTCAAGACAGCAATTCATTTTTGAGGTTATATCATAAAGAACTAGTGAAAACCATCAATATCTTTATAATCAGAGTGTGCATTTCATTTGAATGCATTCTGTTGCTTCTGTATTCAGCAAGTACGGAAACTGTGGTTGCAGCGGTTAGGAGCAGTATAAAGAAATACGTTGATAATCTCAACCAGGCCTGTCATTGTTTTCATGGCTAAATGAATGTCGCTGAGTATCTTGCTATTTAAGTAGGAATATGATGTTCACATTCTGAATTTCTTCACTGCTACCAGACCAGTGGCCGATCTAGGATTTTTCTAAATCAAGGGCCATGAAAGGACCTTCCTTTACACAGATTGGCCAATTACATGTCCAATTCCCATGCACAATTGCTGATTTAATAATTAGCACATTTGGGTAATTTCTTGATAGTTTAAAGCAAAGCCACACATCACTGAATAAATGTAGAAAATTGCTCCTTGTTCAGCACATACTTAAAAATACTTAGAAAATAACAATAATTCTTAACAAATTGTCTTATTATTATTAGTATCGTTAGCCAGTGACTAGTTTATATAAAAAAAATACTACTTTCGGGACAGGGCAATATAGGGGCCTATCAGATTCCAGCGCACAGTCTGACCGTGGTAAAAGCATTGGTTATAATGGATGTGAAATGATGAGAAGTAAAGGAAAAGAGGGAGTTTATCCTGATTGCTCTTCCTGTCCCCAATGTCTTTGCTGATCTATGATTTGAACTAGCATCTTTTCCATTGCAGTCCATCAGAGAACAGGGGAGCTTTGTGTTTTGCTCCATTGTGTAATTTGGAGCATTCACTTCAGTGACTTCATTTCATGTGTCCTGTCACAGGCCTGCTTTATTATCTATGTTCACTGAAGCTCATAATGTCTTCATTTCCTCTCTAAATGTGTAACTTTTCCTCTCTCCCTGTGTAGGACCACTAATTGCTCCATGAAGAATCGGGGGCCATGGTACAGATGGGGCTCCCATCTCCTTGCGATGGCCTTATGGGTTGGGATTGGAGTAAAGCTCCAAGTTGGGGGTGACCAGATGAAGCCGGCCCGTGCACCTCTGATCCCCCATCGGCCTTTTGTTGTCGTGTGGAATGCACCTACGGAGTCCTGTCGACTTCGATTCAAAGTAGACCTGGACCTCAGTGTTTTTGATATCGTAGCGAACCACAACGAAACCCTCAGTGGACCAAATGTCACCATATTCTACCACAGCCACCTGGGATACTACCCATACTACTCCAACTCTGGGTTCCCCATTAATGGTGGCTTGCCACAGAACCAGAGCATCTCCAAACACCTGAGTAAGGCCCGGACTGACATTGACAAGCTTATCCCGCATAAGGATTTTCGAGGCTTGGGTGTCATTGACTGGGAGAACTGGAGGCCCCAGTGGGTCAGAAACTGGGGCTCCAAGGACATATACCGCAACAAGTCCAAGGAACAAATCCGGAAACTTCACCCAAATTGGCCAGAGAGCAAGGTAGAGAAAGAAGCAAAGGAAAGCTTCGAAAGAGCCGGGCAAGACTTTATGAATCTGACCTTAGCACTGGCTGAGGGCCGCAGGCCCAATGGGCTGTGGGGGTTTTACCTGTTCCCAGACTGCTACAACTATGGGTACAAGCAGCATCCACAGCAGTACACTGGTGAATGTCCAAATGTCGAGCATGTTCGCAATGACCATCTGATGTGGCTGTGGAAGGAGAGCTCAGCCCTCTACCCATCCATCTACCTCGACTATGAGCTCAAGTCCTCCCCCAACACTGTCAAGTTTGTCCACTATCGAGTCAAGGAAGCCATGAGGATTGCGTCTATTGCCCGTACAGACTTCACATTGCCTGTGTTTGTCTACTCCAGAGCTTTCTATGCCTACACCTTTGTGGTTCTTTCTGAGGTAAGTTTTTTGTCTTGAGACAGATGATTAGGGCATCTGCTCACAAGACGTCTTGAATAAGAAGAAAACCACTAAATAAAATAAAATGGCCATAAAAATTCTTAAAATAACCTCAAACCTGAAACTAGTGAGTTTGCAGAAGGTGTTTGTGGAATAAATGTCCTGAAAAATCAGGGAGAGTGTTAAATATCTGTCTGTTTAAGAGTGACCTGCTTCATACCATCGGGGAGAGCGCCGCTTTGGGAGCATCAGGCGTCGTCCTCTGGGGATCATCAGAATACTCTCGATCACAGGTAATGCTAACTAATGGTAAACATCAAAAAATATTTCAAAATGATGCGTTAGCACTGACTTAAGTGGTGCAAAGCTGGTTTTTATTCAACAACATGGACTACAAAGGTCTTTAAATATATTTCAACATGAAATCAATTTACCCCTCCCAAAAAAACCGAGCATTCATCATATTCTCACATTAACACTACATTACAGCATACATTACATAAGACACTCCACAAAGTAATAGGAAACCATGGATGGCGTATTGTTTGCAGTCACAGTGCATAAAATAAGACTTCATGATGACTGACAGTGATAATTCAAAAAATACATCTTTAATTTCTCCTCCATAACCCTGTGTTTGAATCCAGAAGACAAGAGAAACATGTGGTTAATTGGTTAGTATTTCTGTTGGTGACATTTTTTGCAACAAACTCTGTATCTTAAATCAACAGAAAGACATTTTCTAACATGATACATCTGAAATTGTGAAAATAAGCTTGTACTCACTTGTCATCAGAACCATGACTTTCAGCAACAAGTCTTACTTCTTAATTGAACACAAATGTTGTTGTTTGCTAACGCAGGGGCGGCTCCTGGCATAGGCAACCTAGGCAGTTTACTAGGTTGCAAAATGCAGAGAGAGCGCCACAAGAGGCTGATTTATCATGACGTGATAGGTGCATTTTTGTCGACATGAATAGCTTCATACCTCCAACATTGCCATCTTTGACTCTAAAGATGCTGATGTTGCATATGTTGCTGTAACAAGAGAGATTTGTCTTTCCAAAATTAAAAATACAACAGCAAAAGTGTGAGGAAAATTCAATAGTAAATGTTCTGTATTTATTTAGCGCACTTAAAGTGCTTAAAATGAAGCATTAGAAGAGAGTATGTCTGCTATATCTCTCATCCCATCATCTCTGAACTGTGTATGAACGACAAGGAAGAAAGAGATACAAATAAAAGCAGCGAACCATTTTTACAGCTGTTGATGGAATGGAAAATATCCAAACAGACATGCAAAATTGATATTAACTACTGATATTATTAATGTATGAAATTCAGATCCAAATGAAAATCCCGACCTAATTTAAATCTGGTTTCATCAGGCGACTGTTGGGCCTTGGCAGAACACTCTCTCAATGCAAAAGTTTGTAGTTAGGTATGAAGTTAAAAAACATAGCTATATATTATATACATTTTAACGGACTTATGATTGTGTTTTTCCTTCTGCCTCCTACAGAGGAACTGTCTGACAGTGAAGAAGTATATCGATGGCCCACTGGGACATTATGTTATCAATGTCACATCAGCTGCTAAGTTGTGCAGCAAAGCATTGTGCAAGAAGAATGGCAGGTGCGTCCGCAAGAGCCTCGACTCAAACGCTTACCTGCACCTTAATCCACGCTTCTTCAACATCCACCGCAGGCCGACACCAAGGGGCCCCCATTTCCACGTCAGCGGTCACCTCAACAACTATGACATCCTGGACATGAAGAACAAGTTCACCTGCCAGTGCTACCAGGGCTGGACGGGGGTCCATTGCGAGATGCCCCAGGCCCCGCCTCCACCTCTCCTGCCTCAGCCTGCCATCCCTCTGCCGCACCCCCATGAGAACAGCCTGTTGGGGGATATCTTGCTCCTCCTATCCCTCCATTTCTCTTGTCTCTGCATCATTATCTTCCTGGGTCTTTGTCTGATTATTAAGTGTCTCAATCTGTAGCCAACAAGACTCAAGCCATTGTGTGTTAGCTCTCAGTGTGATCAGCTGCAGTTTCTCAAATGTCCAATAGATGTTGTTTCAAGAAATCTCAGACTTTCCTGAAAATAATAGGCATACCTCCAACTTCTAAAATTCAGCTCTCACTTACTGAATTCACTTCATCTAATGTGTACCTTAGTGGTGACAATTTTTTGACTTAAGAAATATTACACCAAAAATCTCGTTTTATATAACTAACAACCAAGCAGACTTAACACGTTGCCCTGTAAAGTTTGTATCTTGCCCATTTGCAATTAATAATGTT
Source organism: Pleuronectes platessa (assembly GCF_947347685.1). Classification (NCBI taxonomy): domain Eukaryota; kingdom Metazoa; phylum Chordata; class Actinopteri; order Pleuronectiformes; family Pleuronectidae; genus Pleuronectes; species Pleuronectes platessa. The sequence continues at coordinate 24,470,476 of NC_070632.1, forward strand.
AAAGATTTAACGTAAAAAACGTCCATAAAAACTTTAGAAACCACTCCCACCACAATAACCTCTAAATTTTTTATCCAGACCCAGGATTTGGTGAAATTAGGCCAATAAGAAGGTAGACAGAGATCTCTCTCTCTTTTTCCATGTCCCTCAGCTTGATCGGGGCCCCAATCCACATGAAATGAATTCTTTAGAGCCAGTGCCTCAACTGCAGGCTCCTTCCAAGCTTATCACTCTGTCCTTCAGGCTGAGCAGAAACATTACAGGTCTCTGTTTGCCGAGTATGTAAGATACACTGCCTTTGTTGCTGCTGAAAACTGGAAGGAGCAACGAGGGGGAGTGAATTATCATTCAGAGGTTTCTGATTTCACAAGTTCCTATGGATGGTTCAATACCTGTTATTTTTATTTTGCTGTGTCTCGTGTTGATCCATTACACTGGTGGTGAATCATTGTCTGTTGCTGTTAAATTTTTTACATGAAACTGTAAACATCAGAGGAAGCGGTCTACACGTATAAGTGACCCACGAAGGTTGTTGCCATTTTGGATTGTGTTGACCACAAAGACATGCTAAATGACTCTTAGCAGGAAACCGATGGATTGCTTACTCCGGGTAGGAAATGAGTCCTTAGCCCAAGTGAAGGAGTTCAAGTACCTCGGGGTCTTGTTCGCGAGTGAGGGTACTATGGAGCGTGAGATTGGCCGGAGAATCGGAGCAGCGGGGGCGGTATTGCGTTCGCTTTACCGCACCGTTGTAACGAAAAGAGAGCTGAGCCGCAAGGCAAAGCTCTCGATCTACCGGTCGATCTTCGTTCCTATCCTCACCTATGGTCATGAGGGCTGGGTGATGACCGAAAGGACGAGATCGCGGGTACAAGCGGCCGAGATGAGTTTTCTCAGAAGGGTGGCTGGCGTCTCCCTTAGGGATAGGGTGAGAAGCTCAGTCATCCGTGAGGAACTCGGATTAGAGCCGCTGCTCCTTTACTTAGAAAGAAGTCAGCTGAGGTGGTTTGGGCATCTGGTAAGGATGCCCACTGGGCGCCTCCCTTGGGAGGTTTTTCAGGCACGTCCAGTGGGGAGGAGACCTCGGGGAAGACCCAGGACTAGGTGGAGAGATTATATCTTAACACTGGCCTGGGAACGCCTCGGGATCCCCCCGTCAGAGCTGGTCAATGTGGCCCGGGAAAGGGAAGTCTGGGGCCCCCTGCTTGAGCTGCTCCCCCCGCGACCCGACCCCGGATAAGCGGATGACGATGAGTGATGATGAGATGAGTGACCACAAAGGCAGAGAATTGAGTTTTACGAAGATCTTTCTGATCTGCATCACCAGCTTGTCCTGTCGGTACCGCTGTCACCTAACAATCTGCAGTTTGAAACAACAAGAAAGATTCAATGTACCTTGGTTTTTAACATGACTACAAATGGCTGTTCAGTTGAGTTGAAGCCTGATATTTAGGCATTGGACTTCTTGTCATTTGCACTCTTCATTTTACATTTGAAAAGCAATTGAAGATCAAAGAATCCTGGCCTAGCCTAAGAAGAATCCAAACGTTGGATAATGATAGATCTATTGGCTGCATTTGGAGGAGACTTTGGCCTGTTCACACCTGGGGCTAACATGTGTTTTTTGTGATCCGCTCTCAAGTAGACAACTCTTAGTACAGGTGTGAACGCACTCAGATCTTATCACTTATCTGTACCCATATGCTGATTTGGTTTTGGCCATCGCCAAAATATCAACACTGACCAAGACATCATGACTGTTGTTTTCTTAAATTGATTAAATCTCTCTTTACTGCAGCTGCAGGAGATTAATTCAGAGCATCCTAACTACTCTCTCTCTCATGCTGACATGCAGACACACAATCTCGGACACATCTTTACACTGAAACTGGGTCAAAATTTGGTCGTATCACACATGACATACGTGTTCATTTGCATGTAGAGCGGGGAAGTGAGATCCGATCACAGGTGGTCACAGGAGACACCTTTAGGATGCATTTTAATGCCAAGTGTACTTAGCGCTTGCCACATGTGACTGGATCTCTCAGGACAGATGTTAATAGAATGTGTCACACTGCTATGACACAATTTTTCACCAAATGCAGACACCAAGGAAAGAGGCACCCTAATTTGGACACTGCTCACTAATTGTGAAGAAAGAGCTGCTCAAGTCCTCCATTGTTAGCCATTGTGTTTTCTGCTGCTGGAAAGTCCAGAAGAAAACACAACAGCACCCTTCAAACTCATGTGCAGCTCACTGTGACACAGTGACAACTTGTGCTAAACTATGATATTACAGTTGCTGTTGAGGGGAGCGTTTTGGGGCTGTAAACTTCATTAGTCTTCTTTTGATCTACTGTATTTGTCTTTTTCACTGGCATTTATACATGATTTATTTAGTGTAACTTGTTTTTATGTATGTGTGTGTTTACAGCCTAAATAAAAGAGATAAATAGAAGAAATCTCTCTCGTAAATGTCTGTGTAGCAATGACAACTGTGATGATTTAGAGAACACATGAGAGAAAAACTGCTGTATTGTCTTCAGCTGGATGACAAACGAGACGTAAAAGTATAAAAACCTAAAAAAAAACGATCAGTAAAATAACAGAGCCCTTCAGAAGACAAGACAAGAAGGTCCAAACTCTCAATCGTTAATTTGGGATAATGACTGTTATGAGGCTGACATCACAGCCAGCCCTCCATCAGGCTGCTGAGTGCAGATGAAGTTGTGTGGTGACAGTGTTCCGTGGCAGGATGGGTCACGTGACCAGACAACACAACAATAGTCCCTGTGTTTGTCTCATGGGAAAGGGAAGGACAACCCTATGTCAAATGCTGTTTCTGTTGATGAGAGAACGGAGCAACGAGCTTCTGTTGCGACTGGAGGTTCGATTTTCACGTCTCTTCAAAGTAGAGTCAACAGGGGATTAGAGGAAGTGTTGAAGTCAGCTGATTCCTCAAAAGCTCAAACTGAACTGGAGCTTGAGAGACCCGTCACTAATCTGCTGCTGCTAGAGGATCAGAAAGCTGCAAGTTTTTTACCTGTAGATTAACTGTGGGGCTGTGGGTTTGGTAAACCCCTCACCTTATTTACCTTATTTACCACAACATCAAACTCTATAATGATCCTTCATTTGCTTCAGCTGTGTTGCATATATAAACCCCACCCATGAAGGTATTCAAGGAGAATTGCAATCATAGGAAAGACAAACGAGCTTCCGCCAAAGCTGAGGATTTGATTATTTCATCTCACCTTAAGGGCCTTGGGTATAAGAAAATTTCCAAAAAATGTAATATTTCAAGAGATACCTTTAGAAGTTTAAAACTGATGGAACAGCTTCATACCTGCCTGGCCGTGGAAGAAAGCCCATCATTTCATCAAGGTCCCTTAGCAACTTAGTCAGAACAACTCAGATAAACCCCTGTGTGACTGCAAGACACCTACAGGATGACCTGATGAAGGCTGGTACAAGTGCGTCAGTGGCAACTATAAGACGAATAAATGAATAAACAGGGACTTCATGGCCGGACTCCAAAACGCACTCAGCTCTTGACCATAAGGAACATCAAAAGTCGACCAGAATATGCCAGAAGGAACTGGATAAGTCTACAGTGATTTGGGTGACAGTTCTATGGACTGATGAAACCAAACTGGAACTATTTGGACATATGGACCAGCTGTATGTCTGGCGTGCGAAAGGCCAGGCTTATAACCATAAGAATACCATCCCTACGGTCAAGCATGGAGGTGGGTCATTGATTATGTTGGGCTGTTTTTCTGCAGCAAGAACTGGGGTTCTTGATCGTGTACCTGGCATCATTGATTCTCAGAAATACCAGGCCATTTGAAGAGGAATGTGATGCCTTCAGTTGACCAATTAAACCTTGGTGATCATTGGACTTTCAAGCAAGAAAATAATCCAAAGGCCACCTCCAAGGCAAGCAAAGCTTGATTGAGAAAAAGATCCTGGAACGTCCTAGAGTGGCCTTCTCAGCCGCCAGATTTAAATCTGATTGAAAATCTTGGTTGGATTTAAAGAAGGCAGTTGCAGCATGGAAGCCATCAAACATCACTGAGCTAGAGGCTTTTGCACTTGAAGAATGGGCAAAGATTCTGATCGAGTGCTTGTCCGCACTTACCGAAAACGTTTGTTAGAAGTTATAAAAGCTAAAGGATGCGCAACAAATCTCTGAAGCTTGGGGTTGAATAATACTGAACATGTGTTAAAAGAATAACATTTTTCATTAGAACTTCAAAGTTAAGTCAACTTATGTTGTCAAAACAAAACTCAAAACAAAACTGTTGGTTGTTAAATGAGTTTTTTTGCCATTTATTGTCATTATCTTTCATCAACATCACTATAATGTTTTCTGACGTGTTGAATATTTCTGATATCAACTGTACCTGCAGTTTTTTTATGCTGGCAAATAACCTGTTGCAGCTCTGCCTGCATTATCAGCTGAGATTCACAGTGGGACATGGGCTGCAGTCTTCAGCTGGCTGGATGATCACGTAGCAGCTGACAGCATTTGCAGAAACAGAAAAGCTTGGTGTTTATGGGATTTAGTTTGATGAAATGTTATAAGTTTGATGATGCCTTAACTTAACTGAACTAGTTTATGGAATACCTGCTAAACTAATTACATTCTTGTTAATATTTGTAACAATGCATGCTTACATATTAAATAAATTAAGATGTTAAACATGGTAAACTTTGAAACAGGAAACACAGCTTGTTAAATCTATTTGAGCATCCATCAAGCAGTTTTGTGGAGTCTGGTTGCTCTTCAAATGTTTGTGAGTCTGTTCATAGCTGAATTTGGGGTGTGATGAGCTATAATAAATCAAAGCCTATGAGGTGCATTTGTGTTTTGGACTATACAAATAAAAATGATTTGAGAAGGCATTCTCCTGTCACTGAACATGTAAGTGTTTTAATTTTGTCCTTTAGGTGGCGCTACAATAAAAGCAGCTCAGACCAGCACCGTCATTAGGATTCATCCTGTAGGTACACTGTATGTCTGAACTCAATTTCAGGGGCTTCGACGTTCATGATGAGTAAATACGGTTCTTGCAAAGCATATGCTGACTTGGCTGAATCATTGCGTCAGTGCGTATTTGTTGCTGTTATTATTGGATTATGATGATTGGCAGCCAAGGAAGCAAACAGCCGTTACATCTGCATTTCACAGTCCTCTCAGTTTCATGTCAGTTTCTTTTTCTTCTTCACCTTCTAAATTCCAGCCTGACAATGTAAGGAGAGAGAAAACAATGCTGTGTGTTACAGTTCTATCAGAGAATAAAGTCTTTCCTTCAACTGTTTTTACATAACCACATCTGAGGAGTTGATGTTTTAAAAACACTGAATACTGGATCCACTTCATAAAATAAACTCTGAGGTTCATCATTCAATGTGTCGTAAATACACAGAAACCAAACACCTGTAATTTGACAGACCTCAGGCTTCACTTTGCTCCTGTACTTATACTAGCTAATAACCATAATCAGCTGCAGCACAGTGTCAGCAGCGTTCAGCTCGTCTGCAGTGAAGCTGGCACAGATTCAACATGAGATTTGTTCTCCTTAGAGCTAAAGGTCTCTACTTAAAATATAAAAGCTAATTAAAGAATAAGCACAGCTCCCTTCTGTAGTCTCTGTTGTCATCAAAACCCTTGAAAAGGACGCAACCTATGACGTGTTCTTCCATTGTCCCAAACTTTCTGATTTCTCTACCCTGTCTTCGACCCTCAGGCCAAATCCCACTGGTCCCCACTAATATTTTAAAAACTGCTCACAAAAATGATCTTCTTAAAATGGCTCAGAAACAATTGAATAAGATTTTTTTACCAATCAGTAGGAGGCTATGTCTTCACCCCTGTCCATTAGTTGGCTGGTTAGTGTTTTGGTTTTAAACAAGATTGCACACAAAATAAGAGAAGATTACCACAAACGTAGTGGAAGGACTTGGATCCGGAAAGGACCCATTACAGATCAGCGTGCGGATCCAGGAATGTTTCTTCACTTTCTTTAACATTGCGAGATGGAGCTTTTTTTTTTTTTTTTTTACATTTTCACCATTTTCTCAGAGAATAATTCATTGATAAATGAAATTGTGAAGTTTGATTGACTTTGCAGGGACTGTTAAGCCTTAGTGGAGGTTATGCTCTCTACTGCCAGTCAGCCAGTCAGTTCTACCTTTAGCTTCAACGTACCCTCAGGTTTGGCTTTTAACGTTATTGCGATTAAAAGGCATCACGTGATGACGCCAAGGTACAATTGAAGATTATTATTATTATTTTAATTTTTACAACCAATGTGACAGAGCTTTAATGTGATGGTTGCACAGCTGTTCCAGGTCGCTCTCTCCCATCTCCCATTTATTTGCAGTAATCTTCTTCAAGCCCAAACAACTAATAAATTGATTTGGAAAAAAAGGAAGGTGTCTGTAGCTTTCGCACCACTGTATTGAACACCTGTCTACCTGTCTGTCAACCTTACTGCCTGCATGCACCCTGCCAGTGTTGTCACCATGCATGAGTGGACACTTTAGCCGGAGAGACATACACCACTGAAGCAGAGACGATAGCCAGAAGTTAACAACCCCTCTAGCAGTTGTCAACGGCAGAATGTATGAACTGAGTCCAACTTCTGTCTTCACCTCTGATTGGCTGTTTATCAGCGGTTCGGTACCAACTGTGCAGCTTCTTCTTCAGCTTCATCTGCTGCTGCTGCCGATTACAGGGCTCAGGGTAAAGCAGCTAAACATTTTTGACTTGAGTAAACAAACAATTAACCCGATCTAAACACACACGACTGATGTTTCACCTCCAAAACAGCCTCAGGTGGAAACAAAACGTTCATATCAGCTTCACTTCCGTCTCTCTGTAAGCAGAGAATGATGACTGACTGGTAAAACACATCATTTACCCCCTTTAAAAATAAAAGTATGTATTGAAGAAAAAAAGATAAACCTACGAAGTTACTTGTGATCTCATCCAGCAACAGGTTTGAGGCTTGACTGAAGCAAAGGGATAAAAACTCAGAATTTTATTTTCACCTTTCTCCTTTTCCAAGTAAAAATGTCAGTTTGAATGTGTCGGTCAGTATCAGATGGTTTTGTCATTTGTAGACAGATTTATGATGTAGTGCTAAAATGAAGCAATCATGTTTTATATTGCGGTTCAGATTGTGATTGGAAGTTTAAAGCTATATGTTATTGATTCATTTGTGTTTTCTCAGTGTTTCACATTTTATAACCAAAAGCATTTTCTGAGTTGTGCTCATGACAAGAAAACCAAAAGTGTAAAAATAAATTACTATCAACCAATTTTGAAATAGTGGGAATGAAAACTGTGAGAATATGTGTTGAAACAAGACTAAGAGCCAACAGCACTGCCAAGATCCCTGTGAGGCCGCACTGAGACACTGGTTACATTATATTACATGTCATGTTGGGGTTCAGCATAGTGCTGTTGAAATACAGCATTTATCTACAAACCACAAATATCAACCTCATGGTGGCGCTAGAAAAAAAGGCAGGCGATGACAGAGTTTAGTAAGATTCATTCTCTTGACATCTGTGGTAATCTGACACAATTTTCTGCAGGTGAACTAACCAACCAACTGACGCTGCTGCGGCGTCATGGGACTATGACTAAAGTAAACACCAGTGCAAAACTTGCATTGCATAAACTAGAGACTATCTTGCAATGTGATCACACTAATCTGTCGGTCAAACGACATCATATCTACATGAATATATTAGCGCTCAGAGATCAGGGGTTAAACTGTTTGATCTCTACGCCTCATAGTAAAGTTTCATGACTGCATCTTGACCATAGACTCAATAAACAATTTAATGACATGACGGCCTCTCAAAAGTGAAGCCAAAGCAACTCCACTGACACCTAGTGTCTGGCAGCAGTATAGTTCATATTCGTCCATCTCCATGTTACCAGATGGGACATGGGCCAAACTGAAAAGTCCAACTACATGGTAAATCATTTTTCCAAAGATGGTTTCTGTCATTTTAGGTAGTTCTCATCACAATGATATATGTTCAAGTGCTCATTTTTCACGTAAGGTAATAAATATGTGCTTTATTTGCCTTAGTTTCATAAATATATCGTCAGTAGCACTAGTCAAGGTACAGCGTTGGTAAAGGAAATATGGCGTCAGGACATCATGGAGTCACCAATAACATTAAGAGAGAACCTGTGGTGGTGCCTGATGGCCAAATTGCATGGCCTTGAGCAGCAGGTCCTTGGTTTGATTCCTGCTCTGCCAGCCATACAATTTCCTGTTTTTAATTTGCCTATTTCTCTCCCCCCTTTATTTCCTGTCTCTCCCGCGCTGTGCTATAAAAATTTAAAACGTAAAAATGCTCCTATGATAAAAGTTAAATGTTCCATCCTAATCCCCAAAAATGTAAAATCACTCGGAAGCGTTTTCTAGTATTATGAGAAGGGACTCAGATCAGAGTGAGTAGGAGTCGTCCCTTCCAGTAAAAACACGAACTCGGCGTCAGTCTGTTGATTTTAAATCTAGTCTTCTGCTTAGATCTCGATCCTACATCAACACACAACAACTCTGTGCAGCTCCTCTAGGGCCATAAAATACAGAGCTAGCTTGGCGGGCGAGGATGGCATCAGAAACAATAATAATGCTGTGGGGGTAAAACTGGCAGCTTTGCAACAGAACACTCTGCCTGTGAAATCCACTGACATGTGAGAAACGAACCACAAGAGGAGTGGAAGAGACCGCTGACTCTTGCTGCTCACGGTTTGTTTAAAATGTGCTCATAACCGCGGATAGTAGACTAGTTCTCAGTCCCTGGAGGTCAAAGGTCAGAGCCACAGCAGACTGGCCAAGATGAAAGAAGCTCTGCTTGTTTCCTCCTACGTGATGTTCTAATAAAAGCAACAGAGACGAGGTTTGACGTGGTTTTAACAGCAAATGATGATTATGCTGTACTGTAAACTGTTCAGATTAGATGATTGACGGGTGCAGTTTCTGTTTTTTACATTTTACAGTTTAAAAACAGTATTTTCTTTTTTATTTATCCTTCAGTTTGGTTGTTTTGCTTTTATATTTATGTGATTGCATGCAAATGTTTTATCCAACTGCCCCTGAACAACACAGACACTGATGAACTCCAGGCTGCAATCAATGAAGTGGCAAAAGGGAATGGCATAAAGACTTGCAGGCAGACATGGAAGACAACATTGGGATCAGGTCCAGGATGAGCAGGGCCAGTTTGCAGCTCTGCTTTACAAAGAGGACTTCTGAGAAGGCAGAAAAACAGAGGAACAGGAAACCACAGAGAGACAGCCGAAGCTATAGCGTGACCCTGTCGTACTGGACCAACTGCATGTTCTGGAGAAACACAGGATGGCTGGTGGTCCAGGACGGCTGGTGATCGCCATGCATGCATCGTTTTTTGGGGTTTGTTTGCTAAGTTCATATAGTTGCACTTATAAAACCCAAGAAGAAGTATGACTCGAAATAGAGCACAAGTGAGTTAAAATAGTCAATTTTGCTGAGGAACCTTCCTTACTGAGTGAAATTAGCCTGAAGTATTTGAGCGGCTGCCATAATAAGAGCTGTTCGAATTTTCTCAATGATTAGGAAAGGAGCTTCAATGCCTCCTAACTTGTCTCCTTTAGGATAGGAAGCATCAGACCATCCTTCATGAAAGGAAAGGAGAAAATGCTGCCTCACAATTCATTGCGACAGCAACATTTAAAGCGACACAACCTTGTAGTTAGTCCTGAAGAGTTGTCAGCATTATGCAGCACGAGTTTGGCACCCTAAGAAATAAGTGGTGGTTTCCTTTGGTTAAATGACAAGTTAAACTGCTAAATTGCTACATAGGTTTTTGGATCTTATTTTTTACATGTTTGTCAAAAAGATGAAGCATATTTTTAATAAAGGTGAAGAAAATAAACATTTGACAAATTGTGATTGTTTTCATTTAAGGCACCAGTGGAAGGAAGGACATTTAAAAACTTAAGGAGAGATTGAAAGTGAATTGGAGTAGGTTAAGATATGTGTAATTTTTCGATAAAAACTAAAGGAACCAACTGTCAGAACAGTTAATATGAAGGAGTGCCGACTTTCATCTGCAGCCACCACAGAAATCAGTTTCCATTTTCCATTCTTTTTTAAATAAATTTATGTCGACCTAAGTTTTGCAGGAGAAGGCGCCACGCACGTTTTTCAGATGAAGATCCGTTTTGCTTCTCAGAAAAACCCTTCATATCTTACAGTATGTACTGAACGTGAGCCGACCCTGAACCATCGCTTCCTCCTCGGGCAACTTGATGCCTCATTACAGCTGAGACCATTAAAGCGGCAGGAAGATCCGTGCTGTCTGAGCCCACATTTTTATAACACAGTCCATATGTTCGAGTGGAGGCTCCGACCGCCACAGCCGCGGACGCTGAGGTTTCCATGCAGTGGGGTGAGGAGGGGGGGGGGGCGATGGGGAGGAGGTAAGGGGGGTTGTGTGGGTTCAGGGTGGGCCGTTCATCCACAGAGGTGATGGAAACTAATCTGCAGGCAGGATCACAATGCCAGGCCAGAGGAATCCAAATACACTACCTACCCACCCACCACCACCAACACGCCACTTCACTCCACCCTCTGTGGGAATGTGGTTTCCTTTACACACACACACACACACACACACACACACACACACACACACACACACTCTTAGGTGTTATGAAATCAGGCTGTAGGTGTGTTTTTTCTGCAGTTAGCATTTATTAGAACATTTGTATGAGAACAGAGTGTGTATATGTGTTTGTATGGTTCATTGTGTCCATAAGTGTTTGTGCAATGTTCATTGGAACTGCTGACCTTGAGATCGAAACCTGAGCCTTTGTCTTTTCGTCTGAACCTTTTTGAAGAATCACAGTGCAGTTTTTTTTATGTTCAACACACACTGTTCAATATGCAAAACACGCTTTCAGCAGGTTTCTGCAGCCGCGGGTCCTGACAAAGCTTAAGTCAGCTTACTGTGGACAAGGGTAATGTTATTAGAACCTGGATAGACAAAAAACAACCAATCTATAATTTGACCATGCAGAGAGTGGACACAAAAAAAACTGAGACAATTAATTTATTCAGGAAATCTTGCAGTTTGAGGGAATTATAAGACCACTAGCCAAAAATATTGAATGCATAAAGAAAAACTAGAAATATCACACTGCGGTTGTGCCTCCAACAACCAGAACAGCTGCAGTCTACATCATTTTGTTTCCAAAGTCATTTACTGTGGGTCACATTGATCTTTGACCACTGAACTCCATTCATCTTTGAAGTGAAAACCGGTCAAATTGTGAAAAACATGAAATTCCCTGAAGGCAGACTTGAGATATTGTGTTAAAGAGGCTAAGAACATGTTGAGTAGGACGAACTTTTATTCAGTTCTTCGTTGAGTCCAGATGAACACTTATACCAAGGTAGAAGAAATTCAAGGCGTTCTTGAGATATCGCATTCACAGGGTAGAAAAATGGGTTTTGTGATAACCAGCAACTTTGATCTTTGGCTAAACATATAATAAGTATAGGGAAGAATGTGAACGTTTCGTTTTTTGCTTCGTTTTTGATATATTCACCTTCTAGCAGAAGTGACTTGTGACTTGTGACAGCACACTGTAAATGCAACAAATAAAAAATAAATAACACCTATAAAAGTAACAGCTCCAACTCCAAGAAATACTGGGTTTGCAAGTCAAACACACTCACTTTTTTATTGACCTTTTTAACCATTATCACCGAAAAGCTTTGGAACAATTGTTGTTCCCAAACTCTTTGGCTTGTGTCGCTCTTCTTATTGAAAACAGCTTTGGGTCATTCAGATAAAGTTGACATCCTCAGGGACCTGCTGCTCACAATCAGAAAACACACTTTGAACACGGATTACTTCTCCAAACACTGTTACGCATAATTCCAGTTCAAGTAATGACAACCCACAATCTGTCACAGCTGATGGAGACTCACATTAGTTGTCAGAACGTTCCAGGCAGATTCTACCTTCGGCCTGACGAGTGCTGAAACACACAAACTGTTTGTTTGTGTATGCTGTTCACAGTGTGTGCTGGAAGTGCTGCTCAGGGAGCAAATCAGAGAAACCTGCAAATGAGGCAGTAGAGAGAGAAGATCTGAAGGAATCGCTGATGACTGATTGTCCGGGAGAGAGGAAAAAATAACATCTGAGATTGGTTTATAGTAGGTGCTGATATAAAATAGCACAATGTAAGAATTTCTCACATGTACAGGGTCCCCCTACAGGTTGGAGGCATAATTCATGTTTTAATCACCATGGTAAATACAATTTGCTGTTCTTCTTATATCTATAAGTTTATACCGTCCTCTGAAGGCAGAAAGGATTGCCCCCCCCCCCCCCCCCCACCAATCAGCTGGAGATGAAGAACCAGGTTGTCATCTGTGCTGCTCATCTAGCAGCACCAAAAGTAGAAGCCATGGTGGCTCCTGTAGCCTCTTCAGTCTTTTGAGCCCTTTAAAACAAATAGTCCTAGCAAGTTAGAATTAGTCTAGACCGAAGATTAATGAGATTTGACAGATTACGAAAGAATTCGGAGTAGCTTTGTTTCAGAAATTTGTGACCTCACGCACATACAGGACTGCTGCATGGTAACACTCTCTGATGTTCAAAGCTCATGATGAATGAACACAGAGGATCTAAGATGTTAATAAACACAAGTTTTGCTGATGCCTTGAGGGAGTCAGGTTTCTCTTTTAATAATATGTTCTGCCGTAATCTAACAGGACTGTGTGCAATTAAACATACAAACTATGCTGCGTCTCGCTCTCTGCTAGATGAAAGTGCTGTTTAGTTGGATGACATATTTCTCATATGAAAACACACGGCTAACAAAAAGGGGAAATCCATGTGTATATTTAACGGAGGGACTTGCAGGGACCGGTTTCACTGTAACTTTTGTCTCCTTGGTTGTAAATATGCGTGGTTAACCACTGGAATCTCTGCTCCGGTTGGGTTCAAGTGCTGGGTCCACATGTAATGTCATTTAATCAGCACAGTGACACTCTGCTGCAATGGGAATACAAATTAAAGAAGAATACATGCATTCGAAAATACTAGTTAACTCAGCCTGATGATTTCCTGTTTTTTCTGCTCCACACATTTTCTCAGGGCTTGTTGAGGTTCTGTGTTTTTTACTTATTAAATTGTTCTAAAAGCGACATAGTGACACAGGGTTTCCCATTAGAGTCTTCAGAGAAAGAGGTCAGAGAAAGTACTGGTAAAAAAATACACCTTAGCATAAGTTTAGTCAGGAAGACTTTACCCCTATTCATTCAATCATAATTTTCTCACTCTCTCTTTGCTTATTAATTAATTAATTAATGGCCAATCAGATTCTGCCACAGTCTCTTCCAGCCAATCATGCGGCTGCTGTCAAACCTTAAATCCCTTCTCCTTTCTTCCGCAGTCAGCCATCATTCAGTGAGGCGTATAATCCACCTCCACCCCACCCTCCTTCAGTCTTCAGCAGAATCACCAAAGATTTATCTGGATCCTCAACCTCAACCAGTGTCTAGACCCCAGGGTGGATTCCTATACTAGGTTCTGCTTCATCCCCATCTAATCCTGATGACATCACATAGGGGTCTAAAACACTAAAAGACTCAGTGTGGATGTGAATAAATGTTAAAACGTTGAATCAAAGTCTCTCCTGATTGAAGTTCAGCTATTGGTGCAGATGACGCCACGCTAGATGCTTTATTTGTCAGTTACCTTCAAATTCCAAAACTACTTGTTAGAACAGGAGTTAAACCTGTTTCCTGGAATAACTGTATTCGTCCACTGTCAAACATATGAAGTCATCTACTGTTTATGTTGAACCTTCACGACTCAGAGTGGTGGTCCAAACGTGCTAGGGCACGGCATATCTTGTTTCATGGTCAAAATGCCTGTAGTTCAAATATGAACCATCAAGTTTTTTTTCAGTCAGAAAGTCAGGTATGGTAAAAAGAACAGAACAGAACATTTTGTGGTGGATGTAGACTTTTCACCAAGCAGGCTGGCGTTTGTATCGGGTTTCCTGCTTTGAATTTGTTAACTTGGTTTGGATTCCGCTCGTATAGAAAGCCCTGAAGGCCTGTGTTTCCAATCTTACATTTTCTTCATAAGTTACCCAGATATTTGTGTTTAGAAAAAAAACTAAAAACACTTCACACATTCATATTCACCAAATTGTAGATGAAAAATGCACTTTCCTGTCCTGGTTTCAATTTTAAAATGACATTAATGTTTTCCTGGATTCAGACTTGATTGTAGAAACATAAAGTTTTATCCTCACAGACACACACACACATCAGGAAAATTGTTGTTGACAACTGTGTGTTTACTTCTTACTTCCCCTCTGATCCTGATTGAATTGGATGAGTTGAGACTTTTCTTCCAGAGAGGATCAGACCTTAGAGGAGCTCAGCAAACTCACAGGGATTTAAAATGTCTCTCTCTCTCTCCCTCTCCCTCTCTCTCTCCCTCTCTCTCTCCCTCTCTCTCTCTCTCTCCCTCTCTCTCTCTCTCTCTCTCTCTCTCTCTCTCTCTCTCTCTCTCTCTCTCTCTCTCTCTCTCCCCCCCCCTCCCTTCTCTTGCCTGTGTGTCTCGCTGTCTCTCGTCACCCTCCCTCGCTGCACTCTAATCGCTGTGTTGTGGTCGCGAGGCTCTCTCCTCCCTCTGCTCTCCGCTCTGGGCTGTATATAAGTGTGTTTCACTGGCCTGTGTTTCACAGTGACAGACTGAATGCAGGCCTGATGGCTGTACAGCGCTGAGGTCCATCATGACCCCGGGAAAGAGGCCCCCTGCGGACTGCTAATTATCTGGTGATGTGCAGCATCTACAGGTGAGCTGTTCAAATCAGGGAGCAACTTTCACCCGTGGTTTCATAGTTTCATCTCTATCAGGCTAAAATTTGAAAATCAAGTTGCTCTGGAGTACCTTTTATTTTGCCGCACAAAGATTAAGATAAGGTGTGTTTTTAAACCCAGGGTTGCTGGAGCATGGATTTGAGCCACTGTTTTGGGTGATGCAGGAAAAGGGAAGAGGAGGAGAAAAGGGGAGGGCCCTGTCATGTCAGGAATGTTGGGTCACCCCTCACAACTCTCTCGTAGTGAAGAAAGGTTTTCTCATTTCGAAATTGGACACACGGGAGCACGCTATTCTTAAGTCTCAGTGGGTTAAGTGTTTTGCTAAGAAGGCTGAAAATCTTGGTTGAGTTTCAGTCATTTAGCAGATGCGCTGTCTCCCTACAGTAAATGGTGAGACATGCAGACAACACGGGAGGTCATGGTTTTCAAGGAACGTCAAAGAGAGCACAAGTTCATCAGAGGAGGCTATAAAAAGTCCCTCACTGTTTATGGGAGCGTGCTGTTTTCCAGTCTGCCCTCAGAGACAGAGTGTTAGAGTGTCTGAGGTTAAAGATCAAACGCTGAGCCGGGAGTCTTGATTAGCTGACAGGATTTCAGGACTGCTTTAAGCTCCACGCTGAAGTGAGATGCGGAAAGATCTTTACTGTCTAAAGCCACTCAATAAGATACTCATTCACAACGGAGCCAGATCAACATGTCAAATCTAGAGTAGCTGATTTGTTCAGCTAATTGTGGAAAAAGTATTGCAATCATCCGAGGTACAAATATTGATGTTACGAAATAATCCGTTCTCCAAATTTAACTTTCAAAGTCAAACTACTCATAATGCAGAAGGAGGTTTTTGAAAGTGTTAAATTATGGGCTACCACAGTGCTGAAATATATATTTTCTTATATGCACAAAGTGATAATTTGTGGGAAAACAGTGGCTTTCATGTTTTACACTAAATACATGGTTGGTTTAAGGAGGAAGTTATAAAAAATGTCTGGGCATGTTAGCGTGTATGTGTTTGTTGGTTGACAAAATTTTACCAAAATGGCATTTGCCTAAAAAATAATGAATAGAGCATACATCTATTTCTCATCTCTAATGTTGTATAGATACAAATTGAATACATAGTTTCATTCCTGAAATCGGTCTTATACCTGAGCCAATAGTGAGCAGATCATGAAATCATCATCCCCCTTGAAAAACCATTAATTATTCCCTAAAAGTTTGAAAAATGTGAAAAGACTAAAAGCCTTGCATCTTTAAAGTGATAAACAAATTTTTGATCGGTACCTTTGTCCTGAATTGAATGGTTTTCCAGTGTTTCCCATAAATGATCTAGACTATGGCGGCCCGCCGTATCGTAATTTGTCCTGAGCAGTTTTATAAATAACCAAATTTATTTTACACTTCTCATTACCAGAGATTTTAATCTTGGTGTATGCAGCGAACATTGCTGCGTGCTTGCTCACGCTGTTGGGCTACTGCATGTTAGTACTATGGTCCATAACGTTTTTACCATAAACACAGACAGTCAGACCTCATAGTCTCAGCTGCAGTTGTGGCATCAATGCAGTTCTTTCAATTACAAGAGTATTTGTCTTTAACTCTTTAGTTTTGTATCTGCCACTCAGAATCTGTTGTGCGTGAGAGTGACCTTTGTGCGCATGTTTGACAGGAGGACACCATAGACTGAAGAAGTTCTGTGGAAACACTGGGTTTGTTTCTTGACCACCAAGTTCATGGAAATCTGCTCAGTAGCCTCTGCGTAATCTTACTGACAAATAAACAGCTGGGAAAGAGCTACTTGGTACAGCTACTAAAACGAAGATCCTAAGACTCTCAAGATGCTCTTGTTTTTATCAGATTCTGGCTAGAGTCTTTTTCTGCCTTCCTTTCTTTATTTTTGATCTATTCATTGTCTTCTCTCTGTTTCATGAGATCATCCATCTGTTTTCTCCATTTGACAAATCCACCCCAAACAGAGTGATTTCTGGAGCTGGATTAACTTTGGCTCAACCGAGTGGAAAGATTTCTGCCTTGGTGGTTCCCGCTCTTCGGCTTTTGTTTGTGAGGAACATGAATCACGACCACATTCAGAATACCACCAGGAATATTTGTTAGAATATGCCTCTCTTCGCTCTGGTTAACATGGTGCAACCAGCTTTGTGTGTGATTCATGGAAAGTCCTGATTCAGAGTCGTGTTACAGTTTGGAGGATTTTCATGGTCTGTTTTCAACTGAAGCATTGCATGGGCCCCTCTGTGTGTTGAGGCCTCTACTGGTCTGGTGAAACTGTTGAAAAGAATCTTAAATACATGATCATTAGGCTCTTGATGTGCTGTTTGCTCTGATGAAACTTATTTCTGGTTGTTGTTTTTTAGCTCCAAAACAGCACCTTGTAAAACGCTGATAGAAATTAAGACCTAGGGGATTAAATGAAATAAACTGTGAATAGATAAATCACTGCGGCTCTGGTGTCATGAAACAGATTCAGTGTTGGTTTTGTCCAAATCCACAGAGTCATTTTTGTGACTCCAGTTGCTCAACAGCGTTCAGTCGTCTCTGTGCTGCTGCTGACTCGCTCGCTCTGTTGAGCTGGCACGTTTAGCCCAGAATGGTCTTCAGCTTACGGGAAATGCTGTTCGTTAAAGGCTGCTAAAAAATGACTTTGGATTATTCCACTGCAGCGTGAAATGTTCATTACTGTCATGCCATTTGAAGCTCAACACATTCGCAATCAGCCTGTGTAAATAGTGATGTGACTTGGTGTTGGAACATATTTACATGACAGATGGCTTATGTGACAAAATCTGGTATTTTGGCGTCTGGCCTTCAGCCCGGCATCAGGGGTTCGGCTCGATTCCCACACATCAAACCCAGCGAGTGCCTCTTCCTCTCCTGGCATCTCTGAATGTGCGCAGTGTTCTCATCTTTCTATCCTCTCAGAAGTGCCTCCATCACACTGTCAGCTTCATTTACCCCAGAGTTCAAAAAGCTTTCTTTGGTACCAAGTCCTTGGTGAAATGAGACCCTGCGAGGTTGCTGATGTTGTTGAGGTCATGCAGCGGTGCTCAGAGCCATGCACCAACAATAAAAACTGTCTTTACTTCAATCCTCGTTTGAAAACACAGATAGGACATCATACTCGGAGCTTCTATAAGCTGTGCAGGTGTGCCATAATTCCTCCCTCTTATTTTCCTCTTGACCTTTGGCCTGCGTCATCTTCTGGTTCATGGATGCTGCTGAGAGGCCGACCAACCCTCTGAGGCTCGATTTCACCCAAGTTTTCCGGTAGAGAATATGAAAATTAGACGTTCTCGCTTTTTTCTCCATGTATTTGCTGAATGAGTGGAGCCATTCCACAAGAACCACAGACGTCAACAAACTCTTATCTTAATCGATGCCAGACCGACCCACGGCTCCAAGCCCCTCTGGATAGATAATTCACGTCGACAAACTTTAAACATGAGCTTGAGTGTGTTTAATCTGAGGCTGCTCCCTCCAGCTTTTATCATGATAAGAAACATCAACTGAAGCACATGAAGGTTTTGGTCCAGTGCAGTCTTTCTGGTTGACCCAGACTGTGGTCACAAGTTTCTTTTGTTTTTTATGTGCCTATGATTACATTTAAATTGCCTGACAATCAGACCATCTATACAGTTTGGGAGAGTGTGGTTCCCCGAAACATAACAGCACTGGCTCTGTTTTCACGCACTGTGTTTTGGGGCTGCAACAATACGTTGGTCAATCAGTTAGTCTTAAGAGAAAATGACTCTGCAGCTGCTTGATAATTCATAAATAATTTCAATCCTCCCTGATTGTTGGACTTTTAGTCAGATATATCAAATCAATCTATTTGAATTGAAATGGAAATTGAATAGATAAAGTGCAAATGTGTGCTGCACAGGTAATAATGGATAGGTACAATGTCCCCCATGGTTACTGTTTTATTCACATTTTATATGAAGAATCATGACCCAGCAGTATGACATACAATACAACTCTAGACTGTGCGTCATACTGTACGTATTATGGCCTTCTTGTAGACTATTGATCAGTACTGAACTGTAAACTGCAGCTGTAATAACTAGCTACTGACCAAGTAAATCACATCACTGGCAAACAGTGTAAGATTTGAATGATACTATACAGACAGAAGTACAGTAGAATGTTCTGATTCAATGATCAAGTGTGATTTGCTTGCGGAAAGCAGAGTTAACATACATCAATGATTGGGAATAAATTGGAAACTGATTTGCAACAAAGTATCAGACTTTCTGCATCATCTCATGCACCAACATTCATCGCTGATGTCTTATTAACCCATGACCAGAATCTTTCTTCAATTTTAAACTAGCTTTTGTTGCCTAAACGTTGTCAAACCATAGGAGACGGATCAGAAAAGGTTAACATTAAATGTCTTTAATGTTTTGTAAGAGGCTTACCAGCAAGATTATAAAAGTAAGGCAGAAAACATAATTGGGGCCCGAGCACCGACAGTGCGAAGGTTATTCAGCTATTCAGGCTTGAACATACTGAACCATAAGTCGCAGGCGCATCAGGCCTGATGAAAATGTACGTATTTTGGAGTAATTCAAAATAAAGTTGTCTGGTGGGAAAAGTCGGCTTCCAACAGTTGTCATTCAGTGCTTTAGGGGTGTAGCTTTGAAAAGCGGGTTGATGGGAGGAGGTGAGATGTGTAAGTTGCATTTTTTTTTTGTATGTGTCGGCTACTCTTGCTTTCTTTTATAGGATTGCCAACCCTGGCTTTAAAGCACACATGTAGCAGCTGTGTGAAATAGTCTTAAAATCTTGCAGATTGTACAAACAATTATCACAAAGTGTCTCTTTTCAAGTTCTTTCAAACGCCTGTTCAGATAATTTCATACTTGAATAAACTAGAATTTTAAGCTTTTCAGAGGAGCACAACCCATGTGTACAAATCAATGTTGCATAATGATAGTTAACCGTAAACAGTGGTCTTTGATGGTGTCCAGGCAGCCAGCGTAGTATTTTTCAGGTTTGGGATTTCAAGCTCAATCAGAAAAATCATGGGGAATCAACCTAAAAAGAGAAATAAAACACGTTTATGACCTCAGTTAGAGAAGTAAAACAGGCTAAAAGCAAGTTAAATAATGGTCATAATCAGAAACATTCCTATCATCAAATCATGTCGGCTTTTCTCTCTGCCAGGCTTCATATGGAAGCAGTTTCAGCTCAAACAGAGGACCATTAAGCAGCCATACATGCATACATTTACACTGCAGAACATTCTCAGGGAAGGCTGCAGTCAAATTATTTCCAAACCAGCAGGAAGAGACTGGCAGGAACATAAAGAGAGGAAAAGACTTTGATTCCAAACCGACATAACTCTGAGAGGGAAAAAAGGAACAAATAACATTTAAAGAACCAAATCTGTAGAGTAGTTTAAGAGTTCTAGAATGATGGAACATTTTCTCTAATCCTTCTGTCATCCAGAGCTACAAATTGTGTACATTGAACTGATGAGATTGTATTTTCATCAGAGGAGGTGTAAAATATAATATGATCTTTATTTAAACGGTTTCAGCTGCTACCAAGTAACTAGAACAGCCGAGACACCTTTTAAAAACATTCTTCTTTGTAACACTAATGGCATCTTATGTTAACGTTTAAAAAAACATGAATATAAGTTGTGAAATAATTTTGCAGATAAACAAATGGAGCATGCTATAATTAGTTGTCTTTAGTTGATTTGACTCTTTGTGAATATTTTGTAACTTTTGACAGATCCTTTCAAACAAGAAAAACAAGCAGACACTTCATACTCTGCTCTAGAACGTATGGTCCATTCAGTAATTCAAACAAGTTAGCATACACGCTATCTTTAAGATGGCAATGGGTTAAATGCATTAAATGCTTTAAGTGAAGCTTAAGAGTCCCTGTTAACACAGTAGCATGTTTTTTAATTTTAATAACAGTTTGACTTAAAATGTCCTAGATCGTTGAAAAATGTTTAAGGTGTAATGTGACTGGGTGAGGTGTTCAGCACACAGAGTGCACACATAGGATGAAGGCTGGGGCAGGGAAGAATATTTACAGGCGCACGGATGCTCCTAAAGGGAATTGAAACATTAGATGAGAAAACTGACAAAGAGGAGTTAGAAAACAAGGAGGCAGGGATCAGTGGCCACGGGGTCCGGCAACAACAAGTCCAAAGTCCACAAAGCCAAAAATATTGAAACTTTTAGGAGTGATCATAATCCAAATAATGTCCCAACGCGAGACAGACTTTTAAAGCTATAAAAGAAATGTTGTGAAAGTCAGGGAATACAAAATCAACACTTGGTTTGTGGGGTAAAAATTCAACTCTTGAATTTCCCTCAGTGACAAAGAAAGAAACCAGGCTGAACACATTTAAGTGCAGAAATCAGACTTCTGATTTGTGTGTCTGCTGCTCGGCGACTGGATGTTTGGTTCCGACTGGATGTTTGGTTCCGACTGGATGTTTGGTTCTGACTGGATGTTTGGTTCTGACTGGATGTTTGGTTCCGACTGGATGTTTGGTTCCAGCAGCTGGATGTGCGACGCAGAGACACAGCAAACAGGGAACCTCACTGAGACATTTGGCAGGAAGGCCTGTCATTGTGGCCTGAGGCTTCAGCTCTGGTCACAGGGAGACTAGCTGTGGACAGGAACGCAGCGGTCTGTACAGCTGAAGTCCTCGTTCCAGTCACTGGGTGTCAACTGATTTCCCCTTTGTGACCTCTGACCCCTGTTAGCCATGGAAATTATCAAAAAAATATTTAGAGCGAGTCTCTGAGGACAGCACTGATCGGGAGATTCAAATGTTTAAATTAAACAATCATTTACCAATCAATCAATCAATCAATCTATCTATCTATCTATCTATCTATCTATCTATCTATCTATCTATCTATCTATCTATCTATCTATCTATCTATCTATCTATCTATCTATCTATCTATCTATCTATCTATCTATCTATCTATCTATCTATCTATCTATCTATCTATCTATCTATCTATCTATCTATCTATCTATCTATCTATCTATCATTACTACACAAGGTTGTGCAGTCTGTTAGGATGCTAAATACATCCCAGCCACTTTTCACAGGCTTAAGGATGGAAACCCACCTCAGCTCATCAAATGTTACAAGCAAATGCTAACGTTTTCATGAACTGCGTAAAAGATGTTTATTTGCATGGCAGACGTTGTGTGGGACCAGTTTGAGGTACATTTAGAGGAGTCGCTGAGCTCATCATAAACTCGACTATAAACTCAGTGAACAAAAAAAATCCAATACAGTTAGAAAGTATGAGGAAGTTGATGGAACTTCCACCTGATACTGTACAATAGGGAGATATGTTTCCATCCAACATAATTTATGTTTTTGCACATTAAAAACATTACAAATTACCAATAAAAAACCCGCTTATACTGAGAAATGATATTTGTCTTAATGAACATGAGAGGGTTACAATTTTCTTTTTACTAAATATGTCAAAATTGTGTTGAAATACATCGCAATATTAACATAATCACTTATTAAAGAATTAATCTTTTATTTACTTTCAGAAATTTTCAGACACTAAACTGGTATCAGATATTGGACGCTGTTCAAACACTGTCTGCTCTCTCTGGACCGGATGGGTGGAGCAGACTGACATAATTATTGACATTGGCATTACCAAATATCTGAAGCTCATCTCCATTTGTACAACTTAAAGGTTTAGTGTGTAAGATTTAGATGAAAGTGATCTATTGGTAGAAATTTAATATAAAAAAAACTTTGTTATGTTGTGTGATTGTCCAATTTGCAAGAATTGTTTTATTTACCCTACAATGGGTCCCTTAGAGGCCATGCTTTGTTTACGGTAAACTAGACTGGACAAACTCAACACCATTTCAGTTTCTATGACAACTGAAGGTTGGGAATACTCAGTTATACCAGTTTGATCAATCAAATATTTACTTTTATCCCCCTTGTGTTTCCATCCCTCCATCTCCCTCTCTTTAGGATGATTGACAGCTGCTCCTCCTGAACCCAAGAATGCCTGTGGTGCCAGTGGGCGGGACATCCTCCTCCCACCCTGTTGTACCTGTTGGCCTCACCTGCTCGTGGCTGCTTCTGCTCTTTCACGTTACCTTTGGTCAGAAACCTGCCAAACTGCCCTTGATCAATCGGAAGCCCTTCATCGCGGCCTGGAACGCCCCTCTCGACATGTGCACCATCAAGTACAATGTCACCACCAACCTTGACCGTCTTTTCCACATCCACGGGAGCCCACGTGCTGGTTGGACAGGCCAGAATGTCACCATTTTCTATGCCAACCGGCTGGGCAACTACCCTTACTACACCCCGCACGGCGACCCTGTGCATGGCGGCCTGCCACAGAACTGCAGCCTGGACATGCACCTGCTGAAGGCCTACCAGGACATCAACCACTTCATCCCTGCAGAGGACTTCCGGGGCCTGGCTGTCATCGACTGGGAGTACTGGCGGCCTCAGTGGAGCCGTAACTGGCACAAAAAGGACATCTACCGGCAAAAGTCTCGGGAGCTGACCGCCAAGGCTTACGTCAATGTGTCGGCGGCGCAGGTGGAGGAGCTGGCACGGCGGAGGTTTGAGAAAAGTGCCAGGGCATTCATGCAGAGGACTATTCAGCTGGGGACACGCCTTCGCCCCAATGGGCTCTGGGGTTTCTACCTCTACCCTGACTGCCACAACTACAACATGCATGATCAGAACTACACAGGCTTCTGCCCCCTGATGGAGAGCATGAGGAATGACGAGCTGGGATGGTTGTGGAACAGCAGCACAGCGCTCTTTCCCTCGGTGGCAATCAGGAAAAGTCACTCTAACAGTATCGGCAACCTTCACTTCTCCCAGCACAGGATCAGAGAGTCGCTCCGTGTTGCCTCGCTCACCTCGAAGGAGTATGACCTCCCCACATACGTGTACCTCAGGCTGGGATACCGGGA
The DNA here is from genome assembly GCF_947347685.1 of Pleuronectes platessa. Classification (NCBI taxonomy): domain Eukaryota; kingdom Metazoa; phylum Chordata; class Actinopteri; order Pleuronectiformes; family Pleuronectidae; genus Pleuronectes; species Pleuronectes platessa. The sequence goes on from NC_070632.1 coordinate 24,494,382, forward strand.
TGAGGCCATGGCCTTCCTCACCGCAGTAAGATACATGGTTTACAACGGAATTAAGTATGAGCAAAATGTAGATTGGACATTTACAACTCTTCTGATGAACAAAAGAATAGTTAATTTCCCAAACAATGTGTTTCAATTAAGAGATTTCCCCCTCATTTGTTCAAACCCAGTGAAGTTTAAAGGTTCCACATGACAAAGGATGATCTACTTTCCCTGTCATGTGACTCAAAATCCAGTTTAGATTATTCCGAGCCAATCGACTTATCCTATTCGTGAATTAAAAAAGTGAGCTTACATGCACTGTTCACGGTGTCATGGTGTTAGAGTGTTACTGTGCCTGGACAGGACTGAAAGGTTGGACCTCTTCATGTGTCTAATATCTCAGTTGTTTGGTTTTTAAATGAGTAATAAATGAGTATTTCAGGCCACTATGATGTGTTTATAAGTGTAGTGTATATGCAGCACAAAAAAACACCTTTCAATGTGTGGTATCTCTTTGAACATCTGAAATCATAGTCTTTTACTGTATTTACTTGTTTTTGTTGTAAACAAACAAAAATCGACCAACTTGACTCACAGTCAACTAATGACAGTATAGCAGATGTACAAAATAACATGGATGTGGCCTGAAATAGAATTCACAGGCTAACAAGAGTTAGTTTTTTAAGACTTTCAAATTTGAACAGTTAGGATTTGGAGCAGATTTAGCATCAGAAAGAACAGTGACTGCACAGGGGGGAACAGCGCAGACTTGGATGAAAACTAAATCTAGAATGAGCGACTAAAGCGATTTCAAAGAATGTTGGACGGTGTTACAAGACTGTGTATGTTCCTGTCAGTTCAAACTGAAATATCTCCTCAAGTGACAATGAGAATAAAGTCTGGGTTTAAATAGGCACAAGGAGCTGTTTCTGTGTTTGAGCCGTCATGCAATCATTTTAACTCCAGATATATGGTTAACTTTGTTTTAAATCAACCAGGGACTGAAGATACTTGCATAAGAAATTCATATTTAATAAGATAACATTGTAAAAATTTGTACTGATTCATCCAAATTATTAACTTCCAATGATTTACTCATTTATTTGTGTTTACACATCATTAGAATGAACTACAACGAAAATTATAAACTGTGATCCAGGACTCTCAACCAGTTATTTGTTGGCTCTTGGTAAAGGTCCAGAGTCCTAAGAAGGAAGTCTAAACCTATAATACAGGTTATCACACAGAAATCAATAAACTAAGTAACAATAGAAAACTCTTAAACTGTTACTTCCCACTCTTCACTTTGAAATATTAGGTTCAGTTGATTTATTATCACTGTTGTATTCAACCCTTGAGATTTGTTTTCATTTTGAGATGACTATCCTGACGAGAACCTTCATAGGCCACAACCAATCTAAAGCATTTCATACAAAGATGCTCATTAAAGACATATCGGTAAATAAATCTCTCCTGGCAGCAGGACGTCCATACTGACAGTGAACAGCCTGAAGTTACATACTGCCATCTTGTGGAGATGCACAGAAAAAATGACCTTAGAGTCACAAATACAAACCGTTTTGTTGTGGTTTCATTTTATACCTAAATTCTTCACAGCCAACCAGATATTTATACAAGCCATACAGCCTCAGTGCTCTACACACTGTGTGAGCAGTGTTTTAAATAAGTTTTGAAATATCTGTGTTGAAATATTTGAGTCATTAGCTAAGTTGTTTCTTCACTTGACCTTGAAAATTATTTGCAGCGCCTCCTGATGGCTCTTTGCTCCATGATTTTTCACACTGGTCAAATACATTTATGTAGTTGTTTTTCTGATCAGAATTCAGATAGCTGTGTCTTCTTGAATTAAGTACATTAAATAAAAACTATAAATTGTATACTGTTCTGTGAACGATGTGACAATAAACAGCAGTATGTCATGTCAGCGTCATGTCATAAGCGGTCCCATCATGTTATAATTATTCATGAATCCAATATCTCCCTTGTATATTCACTGCGCATGTGTCATTGCAGTATGTTCGATATTCAACGTGTGTCAGTGTGTTCATGAGTTGTGACCTCTGCACTTGCTCTTTGTGTCTTCCTGCAGAAAGACTTGATCCACACCATCGGGGAGAGTGCTGCTCTGGGTGCTGCGGGATTTGTCATTTGGGGCGACCTGAACTTGACCTCATCCAGGGTGGGTGTCCTCTTTTTCTAATCATTCTCCTACTTTCACGTCCAAAAAATAAATGCTCATGGGTCACAGACGGAGAACATCCTCCAAAATATCTGTCCAAGCTAATGACAGACATTATCGAAAAAGGTAATTTGTGCTGTTTGGGTAGAGGTCCGTCTCCTATTGGAACCTTTTGTGCTGTTGAGTCCTTTGAAGTCTAAATTTGTATTTTTCCGTGATAAACAATTTCTTCTCAGGGGCCTTGATTTGTTTTTAAATCCAGACAAACCGCCTCTGTGAATAGTCAGACAATAGGATGTTGACATTGTGTGGCCGCTGTGTGTTTGACATTTGGAAAAGTATAATGCATGGATGTTTTGGCTCGCTGTGATCCTGTCTGCATGAAAGGAGAAGACTGGAATTAGAGCTGTATAATCTATTTATGATCTATCGTTCAACCATCATAATCTTGGAACACTTTTACTCACTAGGGGGCCAAATATCTGTCGACCTCCACATCACACAAACCAACGCACATATTGCATCATGTTTGTTCTGTCTTTTTTTGTCTCCACAGTCGAACTGCTCCAAAGTGAAGACATTCCTGAGCTACCGCCTGGGTAAGTACATCATGAACGTGACGCGAGCAGCTGAGGTCTGCAGCGACTTCTTGTGCCAGAGCAACGGCCGCTGCGTCCGACGGGACCCCCGCGCCCGCCATTATCTCCACCTGAGCGCCAAAAGCTACAAAATCAGTTCCTCTAGCAATGTGGAGTTCGCTGTCACCGGGTGGCACTCTCAACACGACCTGCAGCTGCTGACGGACAGGTTTCGCTGTCACTGCTACGAAGGTCACGAGGGCGAAACCTGCGAAAGCATCAACAAAGTGAAGGAGGACGATGGGCCGTGGAGGGAGGGGGAGGAGGACGAGCAGGAGAGGAGGAGGACAGAGTGGGAGTTCGAGCAGGATGAACAACGGGAAATAGGGGAGAGTGCGGCGCCCCCAGGTGGCTTCAGCCTTCACGTCATGTTGCTGCTGCTCCTGTTAAACTTAGTGTTTGTTAAGACAGTCGTATGATGCATTCTGACAAAAGGAGGAGTCATTTCTCAAGCTGAGTAAAGACGTTACTTTTCCATAATCACGATGTCCGACCAAGTAAGTGAGGAAATGACTAAGTACTAATTCCGCCTAATCATTTAGTCTTAAAAATGTCAAACAACACAGTAAGGCTGCATGTTATCATGCTAATAATAACAATGGCAACAGCTAATTCTCAGCAGCAACATGTTAACCATGTTCACAATGGTATTTTGGCATGTTAGCATGTTCAAATTTGCTAACTTAGTCACTTTTGCAGGTATTTTGCCATTAAAAAAGTATTGAACAAAAGAAGAAAATCTACCTGTTAATGGCGCTAAAGGTTCAGGGATCACCAAAGTGATCCTAATGAGGGACATGCAAATCTGGACTATATTTCCTAGCAGAACATGCAAAAGCTGTTTTTGATTTGTCACTAAAAGCCAGAAACATCAAACCAAAAGGCAGGGATCACCAAAGTCATTAGGATTCATCAAATAAGGACCGTTAATGTCTGCACTAAACTTAAAGGCAAATAATCATGTAGCCCATAGTATCTGCACCAAACCAAGCTAATGGGATGTTGGCTGTGGCTTTGTACTGTATCTACCAGACAGACATGACTGTGTGTTCAGTCTTCTAACTGTGTGAAAGAGTGTATTTCTGAAATGTAAGAAGAGTTCCTTCAAACCAATGGTTAAAGGTGGTTAGTGTGAAATGAATGTTGAAAAATGACAAATGTGTAACAATAACCACTTCCTTATAATGGAGTGTGTGATGGCACAGAGGTTTGGCGCGTTGACAGATGAAGGTTTGGTTGATTGTGTCACTCACTGTTCAACTAAACTGTCATCTGAATGTTGCAGCAGTTTCTGCAACAACCTGCACTTCATCTTTAGCCGACAACTGCATCAGTTTTTCGAGGAATGTTAATCAGTAGATATATAAATATAGAGCTGTGGTTTATTAAAGTGTGGCATGAGTCACATACAGCAAAATAAATGTTTGACATGATGATTCAGCGTCGCTGCAGAGCTGAGGAATGGGATCAGAGGGATCCATTTTTTTTACTTTGAAATAACTTTGCGAGGCAGCTGGATTGCTTGCAAAATCCATCTTATTCAGAACCACAGTGGTTCGTACCAATCTGCATTCTATGAGGGGGGAACTACTGGCAGCTACAGGCATGTCTTAGGTGTATGGCAATAGCAAGAAACAACTGTTCATTAACAACAATGGCAGCTCCCAAAGGGGGTAGGCCGAGGCTGCTATAGCATTAGTTATATATGATTTTGAGAGTATTTCTTCATTGAAAGATGAAGAAGGGTACTGAGGGTTTTTGTGATGAATCAAACTAGACTCAAAAACCGTGATAGATGGCGAAAGATGTAAAATGATTCATCCACTCACCAGCCAAGATCTACTTGAAAGTGTTGCGTGCCCTTTTCCAGACAAATTTCAAATGAAGGTTTCTCACATGAATCTGTGCAACCAACCATTTGATGTGCCTTCTTTTAAATGGTTCGTGGTATATTTTTGAAGACATTTATTGCTGATATGAAACCTTTTTATTTCCTCAACAATACGCTGTTATTTCACTTGTTATTAAATACATACAATGTTTTAGTACTGTTGCTTACTCTATACTCTTGAACTGCTCAGATCAGGAAACGCCACATATTTGAGCCTGTGTGGGACATGGCGTGCACATGTTATAGGTAATAATAATCAGTATAACTGTATTTTCTTTTCATTTTTGTTGGTTTTGTTACTCAAAACCAAACCCAAGATATTGTGCAGAAGTTACTATATCATAGTCTGGAAGAATGGGATCAACAGGTTGGGTCAGGTTTGGGATTTTCATTCATCCCATAGTGGCTGCACGGCTACTGTCTCTTATTATTCATTCTTATTCAAACTGACAAGGACCTGAGAAAAACAGTTCTCCCTAGTTTGTTGATGGCTCCAGTTTTGATCTGACTCCTTCTCTATCCCTGAAACAGCTGTGAAACCTGAGGATCTAACTGCACCAGACGGAACAGCCATTCACCATTTCACTTCACTATCACATTTGTCTCAAGGGCTGCAGTCAGCGTTTATCGGTGGCAGCCTGCATACTAGAAGCACAGCAATCTGCTGACAAAAGATTTTTAGAGAGAATGAAAGACAGTTGCTCAAATGCTAAAATGAGTAGTTGTTAACTTGAAAAGGACCTTCTGCTGGTTGCATTATGATTAGTGCCTGTCGGGTCATTGTCAGAATGTGTGTGAGTGGCGACGAGTTATAGTGCCCCCAAAAAAAATCATGGAAAACCTAAAACTCTACGATCCATGGTTTGAGTGGGTTAGAATAAAATAAGTGCAGCTCCCAATTCTCCAATTTGACAAACTAGGATGCTGAAATATTACTATATATTTCCCAGCTTGCATTTGACCACTGTGTGTGTTCACAGAGTTCGTGGAGTGTATTTTAGAGGCAGCATGATTCATTATAGAAAGTCAATGGAAAGACACAATTAGATGCACATTTCCCACAAGGACAAGAGGAAGAAGAGAGACTAGGGGGACCATACTGCACAGCGCTATGTTCCACAAAGCTCCTGCATTCATAAGAAATAGCTGCCATGCTCTGCTTAAAAAGAAGGTTGAGTTACAGTAGGTGTTTGACACAAAGTTTTCAGATTGACCTAGAGTTCTGTATTACTGTTGAACCTGCTGGAACTAATTCTGGCAGTTGAAGTTTTGAATATCAGTCTGTTACAGACTTCTTATAGGAGATCATACTGACTCTCCAAAGTTACATAGAGCAAGGACAGATGTTCAGGGAGAGGAGTGGGACTGAAACAGGAAAAAATGTCTCTATATCCAAGTCAGTGAACCGTCAAACTCATTTGAAGTTGCTATTTTAAGGTTGAGAAAGTTCATGCCCTGTAAAACATTTTGTGTCTTTCCATTGACCTTACATACAAAATTCAATTTTGCACTCAGTCAGAAACAGTATTAGCTGTGTCTCCATCCATTTTTGTCCAATCCAAATTGAATCACAGACCACAGATCTGAATCATTTAAACTCAAACCAGACCCAGAACAGAGGTGGCCCTGAATCTTGGTTTTGGTCATTTCACCCAAAACACAATAAATTAAGGTTGAGTTTGTTTGAAGTGAAACATGTAGCATCTGGCACGACTCTCTGTGACATTGATCCTGGTTTATAATTAACCGTTATTTTCATCTCAAACAAGCCTCTCATCATGATGCTGTAACTGTTTCATTTGCGGTTTTTTGTTTTTGTTTTAGTTTTTTCCCTTAAGATTGTAAACCAAATATGCACCATGGACTATGCAACACATGAAAAATGTTACCTGAATGTAAATGCACTAAAAATAAAGACTTCTCTTCAGTACCTCTATTTTCTCTGTTTTATCTGTGCATATACATTTCTTGGGAGCTGTTGCTGGCCATGTTCAGACGATCAAAGCAACCATCTCCACTTTGTGCAACATTTGCATACTGTGCATGATGAGCCTTAAATATTCACAGGGCTACAAGTATGGATGCAGACTTTCATTTGATTGCTCTTTCTTCTTTGTAAAATACATCCTAAGGTGGAAATAGTCACTCTACTCTTTTCAAAGCAACAAACCGCAAACATGAATCATACATGAGCTGTGTGGTCCCAACACTGAGGACAGAAAAGAGGAAGAGGTGTGGACACAGAGATGATTGTCTCTTCTTTCTCACCAAAGATGACTGGTGAAACCCCGAGACTTTCATCTGAAGAAAACTAACAGTCACTTGCAGCTACTGTTCAGCATAAATTGTAAACAAACATAAATTGTCCCTTTTAAATAAAACAGTCAGCGATTAAACCTTTAAACCCCTCAGAACAAAAATAATCAAGCTGATCAGTCAGCAATGAGCAAATTCTGTTGATCAGTAACTCTGACAACAATATTAAGTGAAATGTCACAGGTTGGACATCTTGAACCCACTAATACGTGGACATGGCAATTATGAAAATTCTTTCTCTCATCTTAACCCGACATATGAGTAAATAAAAAATAATGATTTAATAAAGGCTAAGAACACCACAGCAGGTTTTGCCAATCGACATACATCATAAATATGTAAATCAAATACAATTTTAGACTACAAAATCAGAATAAAGCTCAATTGAGTCCTGAGTTTCTTGCAATGCCCATACAGCTTTTAGTAATTTGTGTATAATCAAAATATTGAAGAATCTTTTATAATTATCAAAATACCAAACATTTTAAATGCAAACTGAAATCATCAACTAAGTCAGCCAAATAGAATCAATTGAATTTTAAATGACCACTGAATTACTAAACATAAACTGAAGTCCTGCAAGGCCTTGCACTCAGACCACACTACTGCAAGATGAAAATGTGTGTTAAGCATAAGGCTTATTTAAGATGACTGCATGTAAAGAAGAGGCCACTATTATACTGTTATTTCATCAATTTACTTGATGTTTTGTGAAACTCAGTAGTAGAGTTCTGAACGAGTTGAGCCCAAACCTGAAAAGACCAGGAAATGTTCCTCCCAATTTTGGTCCATCACTGTCTATCATTTGAAAGATGGGGCCCCAACCTGTGTAGAACTGAGAACACTGGACCCAAGCCCAACCAGACACGATCTGAAGTTAACATTAGAAAGGACATCCAGATTTTCTGTTTATTTTGCTGATTGGAGTAGCAGCATGGCAAACGTAATCCACAAGTGACTTCAGATTAAAGGTCCATTTATTTTCAAAGTGATGGAGGAACAACACAACTCGTTTGCAATCAGCTTTGTATTTTTGTTGGTGTATATCAAAGATAGCTTTGACTATTTGCCTTTCTCCAGACGTTTGAACTCTTCTTTTGCTGCACTTTCTCATCCTACAATACTGCAGGGTACAAAACACAAACACTCACTAACAAGCACGCTATACGCACACACACACAGGACTTTCTTCAATGCTGTCTGTCGCAGCCAGGACTGGGTCTTCTCAGGTTATTACACATGTTCAACAGACCCAGGACCGTGGTAATAGAACACGACTGAGCAGTAATCTTTTTAGGTCCACCTGAACCATGGGACCTAAGACTCAGTGAGGTCCAGACCTCTACTCAAAAGCACAATATAAACACAACAAACAGAAATGCAATCTCTCCAACCACAGTAGATATCTATGATGAGGTGAAATATTGCCAAGCCTAACTATAGTCCATGTTGTTTCCTTAATGACATTGTTGTACGTGTTTTTGCTAATAACTGCCCACTTTAATTGGTGAGTGTCACAAAATTGATCAGCTACTGATAGCTACCAGTGATAAAAAAGTGCTATCTGTCTGTAATTTGTATTATTTAATTAAACACAATAAAACATGTAAGATCACAAATAGAGGCTTTAATACAACAGCCTGACAGCGTACAGCTGACACCTGAATCACCAACTCATTCAACAACAGACTGAACAATGGGTGCAGGCCTGAATGTCAGGAAATCAGATAACCATCGATCAGAGTGAAGAAACTTTTCTCTGACACATGAATCAGCAATCAGACACAGAGAAGTTCAGAAACCGAGAACAATCCTTCACGGACCACTGAAGAGAGCAGCAGGTAGGAGCCGATGAAATGTGGCAAAACTATTTATAATCCAGATTTCACCTATATCATCAAAGATACAGGAGGTTTTAATGAACACTTTGAAATAATGTGAAATCAATGATCTTAACAGCTTTGACGAAGCAGTGTGGCCCCAGCGATACAGTTTGTGATGATGTTGAAGCAACAGTCAACTTTTAGATTGATTTTGTATTAAAGTTTGATAATATTTATTTAAGGAGGTTTGTGATGTGATAATGAAGACACGACCCTATTTCTATAACAAATTAAGTCTTTGGGTAATGAGCAATAGCTCCAAATGAAACCATATTTATACTTTACACAGATACTTTTTCTCTAGTCAGTGGAGTTTTGACCTCAGAGAAGCTCAAAGTTGCAAGATAATAAAATTGCATATGGTTTTATCATCTCCCAAACAAATTATTTCCTCAGTTTGTTTATTATTGTTTCTCAGAGTAATTTCATATGGTACAACTGAAAACTCAACTGAAACAAAGTCACGTGTAATAAGACCTATAATCTAACAATGCAATGAATTAAAGGCCACTGTGGAATTAAAACATTCGGCAATGCTTTGTTTCAGGTCTCATATTTACCAGCTTCTTTTCTGCAAAATGTTTATTATATAGGCCTAAAAATGGTTAGCTGGTAATTAGCTGAAAAAGCTATTAATTAGAAGTTAAGTGATAAAAGTTTGGATGTTAAAATTATCTGCGAATAATCGGGATATTTAAAAAAAAGTGTGAGGGTAAATGTAAAATGGGCTAGTTCACAATTCATCATGATCGTCATAATCAGAAACTTTGGATCAACTTGGTACCATGGGACTATGACAGACACACATACCAACTCAGTGTATTTCTGTGGTTGACAAAAAAAACTTTTGATTTAAGTAAGATGAAAAGCAATAGCCCTGCACCGTAGCTCGTTTTTTTAAGTTGATGACTCGTCTCACATGTATGTTTTTATTTTACTGGTAAGTGGACATGGCTTAAACCAGATACCGCACAGTCTGTCAGACACTAAGATCAAGATTAATTAGACCCATCTCATACAGCGTGATCACATGGACCTGTTAAAGGTCTTTAGACAAATCAAATATATTTATTGAGATTAAATCATGGTTTGGTCAAATTCTGTGAATTTAAATCCACCATAAAAAGGTACAACCAGGGTATGTATACACTTTCTGCATTTAAGGTAATAGTATGTTTACTAATAGGAAGGGGAATTATAATGCCAGACCGGTAAAGACTTGCTCCTAATGGTTTGAGATGGTCTCTTGCAAATTATTCGTTTTTCTGTTGTTTCTTCTCTTTCTCCACAGCCGACATGATGGCCATGCCCTTTCTGGGCTGCACCGCCCTCTGTATCATTGGATCTCTCACCACCATCCTTGCCCTCCCAGCTACCGAGCCGCCACTCGTCCATGACCACCCCTTTGTAGCTATATGGAACGCCCCTACTGAGCATTGCCGACAACTTGACATCCCCCTGGACACAGCAGCCTTCCAGGCAATGACCACAACCGTATCCAAGCCTGGTCAATTCCTCACCATCTTCTATGAAGACCATCTTGGCCTCTACCCTAAAGTCAACACCGTTAAACGCAAGATCTACAGAGGTGGAATCCCCCAAAACGGCAACCTGACAGAACATCTAGCCAAGGCCCGGAGTCAGATAGACCATAACATCTACCGAGATTCTTCTCCTGGACTGGCTGTCATTGATTGGGAGTCCTGGCGCCCCCTGTGGGACCAAAATTGGGGATCGAAACGTATTTACCAGAAACTTTCTATCACTCATGCCCTGCAGATGGCCCCATTTTTATCAACACAGCAAATTTCCAAAGTAGCCAAGAAACAATTCCAGCATGCCAGCCGGTACTTTATGGAGAGGACCATCAGTCTCGGCATCGGTGAGCGCCCGAACCGCCGCTGGGGCTACTACTTGTTTCCTGACTGCTACAACTACGACTGGAAGAAGTCTCATTACACAGGAGAGTGCTCTGCGAAGACTCAGAAGCAAAATAACCAGATGCTATGGCTGTGGGAGCGCAGCACTGCCCTATTTCCCTCCATCTACCTCCACTCGACTCTGAAGAACTCTCCCGAGGCGGCACTTTACGTCCGCAACCGTGTCCATGAGGCGATGAGGGTGGCAATGCTGCCCAAACGTCCGTATACAGTGCCAATCTACGTCTACTCTAGGCCACTGTACAGGGATCAGACCCAGAAGTTAGAGAGCTTGGTGAGACAGTCAGATTCCTTTAAATTTGCTTGAGTAGCTGGTAAACTAACCTGAGGGTGATTATGCAGTTGGCATCACTTGGTTCTTCCATTTTGATGTGATCAGGGACTTCTAATATGTCAGATGTATCACACATTATCAGCTGTTTAGTTTGATTGGATTCCCACTTTGTTAATTTTGGCTCAATACAGAACTGTTGTAGTTTTCTTAAAGCTGTAAAAAATCTGTGATATAGGTATTTCCCTTTGTTATATATTGAAGTAAGAGCGATGCACTGCCCATGCTACTGTATGTGTTAATGTATGGAATGATAATGTTCCATAAATGTATGTTTCCCAACATAAGGATTCTGAATGTGTGAGTGTGTTAGTGTGTATTTAGCAGCATCACCACATGGAATTCTCCAGGTTGAAAGTGAATTTTTATGGAAGAAAAGAAATGCATTAAAAACAGTTGATTGTTAGTTTTGCTCCAGTTCCCCCAGCAAACCTAATAAGGATAAGATGATGGATGGATGGATTTGTATTAGTTCTGAGTGTCCTTTGTGTTTATTCCTCTTTCAGAGAGACCTGGTGAGCACCGTGGGAGAGTCTGCAGCTCTGGGGGCTTCAGGGGTCATAATGTGGGGAGGATCCAAAGACTACAACAACAAGGTAACCACTGCTTTGTCAAGTTCAATCAATGGTTGTACTGGTCTCCTCTCAGTCAAACAAGGGAGTTCAAGTCTGTAAACTTTAGAGCAAGATTCATACGCGATCATAAATATACATACATTTACAAAAAGTATTTGTGAAAACCATTTGATTGCTTTTCATATTTTCTCGCTAAAGTAGAGAAAACCTAGACATCATCACATCAGCTGAAGACATGTCTCTGAATATGTTTGCAGCAGTGATAACAAAGTTCACAGATATGAAAAGGGGAACAAAGATGACCAGGCTTTCATCTGCAAAGAAACAAACTGACCTTGTTTCCTCTTTCAGGAGGAAAGAGGAACTAGGAGCTGTGACACTGAAGTATTCGTTATCTCTGCCGACAGACGTGCCAAAGAATTATTTATTTGTAATTAGTGTGAATGATGAATCAGCACAACCTTTTCTCACCAGAATGAAGGGAACTTTGTCGTTCTTGTACACAGTGGACATATTTCAGCAAAGGGCTCAGTGGTTTGTATTTCAGACCCCTGAGCAATAAAAGCTGCTTCATGACCTTCAATGCTATGTGACCTCTCCCATTTCTTAAACATATTACACAAATGTGGACATGCAATCTGTAACACACAGACACACACACAAACACACACGTTAACTTTGTTAACTTAACATCTCAAAATTGAATGATGGAATCTTCAAATCCTCTTAACCTTCCTAACTGTGAACTTCAATTACTTCAACATACTTTCAGCTACAGACGGAATTTAACACTTTCACATTTCAGCCTCCAGCTATATCCATCTCAAGTAATGCTGGGGTGTTTATCTGAGCTGTCAACGTTCACTATCAGCTTTCACACAAACATTATAGTCTAACGTTTTTAATACTTGCTTTAGCCAATAATACTTTTCTATTACAATCAAGCTGAATAAGTATTTATGGTCAAATACATTTTCAGATCTAGAAATGAGCTTGTTGTAATTGAAATGGATAAAACATAACAAATCTATTCTTTTAAGCAGGACAACAAATTTTTACATTTCTGCGGTGACACCACTGGTACTTTAACTTTCAGTGCAACTTCTGCTCATCTTTTAAGGCCGGCGCATGCTTCTGCGTTTTCAGGGGCCCGCAAAGGCAAGAGCCCTTCCGGGCCCCTTACGTGCTTACGTAACCCTTCTTACGTGCTTGCGTGTGTCGCCCAATTTTTCTAACTATACGGCAAAGCTCTGCAAGCCTCACGCAGCACAAAAGGCTGTGATTGATCTGCTAACTACATCCTTTCCGGAGTCACATTTCCGGTTTCATGCCCCATAATACCGGCAGAAACCACAGAAGATTTAGAAGAACGAATATGGACCAAATAGAAGAGCATTTGGCAGAAGAGATAAGAAAGTATGACCACTTGTATAACCCGTATCTGACTGGCGGATTTGTCCGCCAGAAAAAGGTTATGAGAAGCAGCAGTGGCGATGTAAATAAACAGTTGACAACGATTGCCACACACAAAGAAGGCGTCTCTAAGTTCGTCTTCAACAAAAAATGTTACTCCACCGCAACGCTTGGAGAAGCATGAATGACGAGTCCCACAGACGCAGTTGCAGAAGCATGCGCCGACCTATAGTCACATTTAAGTTAAATATTTGATAACATGTATTCAGAAAATCTGTTTGAAAATGATAACAAAATACTTTGGTTTTATATCATACATGCATGGATTAATTAATGGTTTAAGGACTAATCCAAACCTCTAAATGTCCTTTTCCCTCTGTCCTTATATACCTGAGTCTGATGTGTAAACCCCACCCCCTCCTGCAGGTTGCCTGTGAGTCTCTGTCCGAGTACCTGACGTCTACCTTGAACCCGTACATTGCTAATGTGACGGCGGCCACCATGCTCTGCAGCGAGCTCCTTTGCCAGGGGAAAGGCCGCTGTGTCAGGAAGGACTACAACTCCTCCCAGTATCTGCACCTGAACCCCACCTACTTCCGCCTCCTGCGGTCCAACAGGAAGTACGTGGCGATTGGTCTACCCTCCTCAGCCGACCTCGATGCCTGGGCTGGAAACTTCACCTGTCAGTGCTATGCAGGGGGGACCTGTTCCCCAAAACTCTCCCAAACGATCGAGATCAAACAGATTTGGGTTTAACTTGTGAGGAGAGTCAAAAAACATAATTATTCATAGGTAATTAATCAGCATTTGATCAAATCACAAGTTCTAGTATTTTAGAGATTTCTTTCAAGAGGGAGATAAGGTCTAGACTCTAGACCTTCAATCACTCACACAGAAATTGTTCCCTAATGTGGCATTAACTGCTAATATCGTTATTTCAACTATGCAAACAAAATAGAATTCTATAGGAGATTAAATCAAGCTAAATATGAAAGTCTGTCCTAAGAGTTGGTCATTAATTAGGACCCAGTGAGAACTAAAGTAAAAACTGTGACATGATAACTAATTAGTTCCCATGATAAGTCAGTGTAAAAATGCCTACAAGACCAAGACCAGTCCACATCAATAACAATTACATGTAGGGATGCACCGATTTATCGGCCGAACATCGGTAGCAGCCGATATTCGCCTCGTTTACTGATATCGGCTTATCGGTAATAAACTTGACTTTCACCGATATCATTGGCGGATGTTCATATTTGTTGTAAAACCGCTGGGCACGTGCCGCGGCTGGGGGAGCAGTCGCCCTCCTCTCCGCGCCGCCGGAGGCTCAGTGTGCGGCACCGGGAGGTCCTCATCCGGTGGCACCTCACGGCGTTACTGGTGCGGGGGCTTTCTTTCTCTTGGACCGTGGGGCGGTGTCCATCGCCGGCGCGGAAGGCGGGCCGTTGGAGGGGACCGGGTACGGCGGTCGGCGGCGGCGACTCTGGACGCGTGTCGGGCCCTTCTCGCGGATCACCTCAGCTACGGCGACCGCTGGGGGAACCCTCCGGCTGGCGCCTAGCAGCTGACTGAGAACTGGTGTGGACCAGGGGAATCCGACTGTTTAATTAAAACAAGCATCGGGAAGGGCCACGGTGGGTGTTGACGCGATGTGATTTCTGCCCGACACTCAAAACAGGTAAAATTGAGGAGGGCTTGTTAAGTTATCTTGACTCACGCAGTGTAACTTGGCGTAAAAAGTATGAGCGTAGCGTCTGTTTAAGTACTTTATTCTCATGTGCACCGGCTCTATTCATCCGTCTCATGCACAGGTAACAAGGGAATTGACAACATACGTCGTACACACAGAAGCCGTAACACCTCTAATAAACGGGCAATACTGCTACCGTAAAAGAATGAGAAGAGCGTTCTCTATAATGATACTTTAACAGGGCTGTTTTAGACAGGTTAAAAAGGTGCTGTTTTAAATAATCCTTGTGGTATTTTGACCAAAATATGTTTATTATAATTATTTTTCTGGCACAAAAGGGTGAATGAATAACAACAAAAAGAAAATAAACAAATATCGGTATCGGTATCGGCTATCGGCCAGATTGTTATTTTAAATATCGGTATCGTATCGGCCAAGAATTTCCATATCGGTGCATCGCTAATTACATGTCAGAGACGAGTCTGAAAGCAATAGAACTAGAATGGCCAGCAGTAGAGCATATAATCCTGCCAAGGCCCAACAGTCCCCATTAATCCAATCAAGCTTCACCAAATGTCAGAGTCATAGATATCAGTTCTCTTAATATGTCTGATTGCTTTCATCAAGATCTGGGAATTATTCCCAAGGGAAAACAGTTCAAATGTTGAAAATCCTCACAATATTAGAGGATGGCCTGATTTCTTCCCTGGCCCTTCCACCGATTTCATTTTATATTATTTAATATTATTCTATTTTCTTATAGCTTATTTCATTTGAACTACTGCTATTCTGATGTATTGCATGTTGCTGTCTTCTTCTTGTACCTAATACTTTGTGAAGCTCTTTGGTCAACTTGTCTTACATGTGCTATATAAATAAAATTGACATTGAACAAGTTTTGTTTAGTTGTTTTTGTGTAATCTTGTTTACAAACAAACAAAACAACCAACCAATGGACTGGGTTGAAAACATTACCTCCATAATTGAAGTGAAAAACATATCAGACCCAACCACAGCCCCGATTTCACTGTGCATTTTTATGCTGGTTACAGTAAGTGTTTTATATCAGTACCCCTATCAGAAACTACCATTTTGATAAACCATTGAGGGTTATTTCAGTTTTGGGGTTTTATATTTGCTAACCAGGTCTTGCTGGTTTTAGAAGAACTTTTAATTCTCAACAGGCTTCTCTCACTGCAGACATTTTGACTTGTCTTTTGCCAGGAAGGTGTAATTAATGGATCCTTTCCATTTAGGTGTGTCAGTAAAATGGCATGTTCCAAATCAAGGGTTCGGCAGTGGCATACCTGAGTTATGATGCTATTTATTTCTCCATTTGACGAGAGAAATCGTCAGTTGTTTGAATTCCTGCTCCCATGTGAGCAAGTGTAAGAGCTTTGGGGTAAGGTGGGGTGAAGGCAGGGGCGTCGTTAGGCCTGTTTTAGAGGGGCTGAAGCCCCCCTAAAATGTTCTTCAGCCCCCCCCAAATGATAATTGTGATTTTGTTTTTGTTTTTAGTTTTTTTAATTAAACTATTGTTTTACACATGGACAAGTTATTTATAACATGCTACATATGTGAGTGCGTTTCTGGTTTGTATGTTTTCTCCCCCTTCAAGTTACAATCCAATAGCCTCTCATCATACTTAACAATAAAAGACCGGGCACTAGGACCTTGGGGAGTCTGCATCGCTGCTGCGCTGGCTTTCTCACTCTGCCAAGTAATGTCTCTCATCAAGACAGCAGGATTACAGCCAAGGAGTTTAGCTCATAGTAAATGATGCACGGATCTGTAGTTGTTAACGATTGTTACCTGCTTAAATTTAGGTTTACTTGAGGCAAATGAAGGGGAATATTGTAATGAGCTATGTTAACACTAAGCTAGCTAGCTAGCTATTTTGTTAGAAAATGTCTCAAACAATTTGTGTTGTCAAATTTCACAATGACCCTGAAATTCTGTCTCTTCTGTTATCTTATACTGAATGCAAGCAAAAATCCAGAGAAAAATCGGACTCTTTCTGATTGAACCAATCTATGACCTGTATGAAACATAGATATCCGCAGCCCCAAATGAGCCCGCGCGCAAACATTCAGCATCCTTAGGGGCTAAGCCCCCCCTTTCTTTCAATCCTAGAAACGCCCCTGGGTGAAGGGTTGGTCATCATAATTGGAGATTAATGTTTTCAGCAAATATGCATCAGAGTCAGGGTAAAAATGTATGTCTGAAATGGGTCTTGTGTAGATGCGTGTGTAGCGCCTTTAACCTTAATGGAAGAAAGCAACCCACATTCCCCTAGGTTCAGAAAGCTGGACTCTGACTGGAAGTTGAACAGTGATCATTTATTGCCTCACAAGCAATTATTATTTTGCAGTGCATGGAATTAGGAAAAAAAAACAAAAATAGAGCTCTTTCAATCAAATAAAAAAATAAAATATTAAAATAAAGTTCAAAGAAAAGTGTCCTTTCTTCTATATCCGAAGATGGGGTTTCAACCCTGTGTTCGTTCTACTACCCGGGTAGGTTTTATGGTGAACGTTCTTATCTGTATCAAAGGAAAGTGAGTAGATGTCTTTGGTCTTCGGAGTGGATCCCGATCTCCGTCCGCTGTCAATCGCCTGGCTCGCAACTGAACCACCAAAGGTTCAGAATACCGATCAATCCCTGATCTAGCAAAAAAACTATCTACACGCATGGTGCAGAAAATAGATTTCAATTATCCATATTCATCACATGACTTCTACTACACTTACTCGGATTCTCTGCATATACATATCAAAATGCAGTACATTGTCCCAATCATTGTAAATGGCGACGTACACATTCTGAGCTAGCTTAGCAATGCTAACCGCGACTAGCGTTAGCGTGGTAGCTAGCGATCTTTTAAAAGTCATTTTCCACATATCAGAATGATACAATAGTACCACGGTGGGTTAAAACATTTGGAAACATTCCTTTAACTCCGATTGGCTTTACAAAAATATCTCAGTAAGCAGCATGTTCATCTGAGCTAACATCAACAAGCTAATAACGAGGCTTAGCCTCTTAGCATGTAGCAATGCTCTTACCGGAGTCCAACAGAGGCTTACACGGCCGAAGCAGCTCCGCTCTCTCTCTCTCACAACACACAAAGCTCTCTCCTAATAAACAAGAGATTTATCAATATACTACGTGGGGATTAATCATTAATTTATGAGGTTTACATCACGTTTCATACCCAGGCGCTCTGTGGTCGTGACCATGAATGCAGGGCTAGCGCGCCACCTTGTGGTGGGGCCCGGTAAATTCTCTCTAAATGACATACATGGGTCTGGTACCCATGTGGGTTACACGTGGTTAAATGGCTTGACTGCACACTTTAACACCAGCCCCTGCAGCACACTTCACCTATGATACATAACATTTGGTTGCAGCAAGTACTGTGCTCAGGGGCGTTTCTAGGATTGAAAGAAAGGGGGGGCTTGGCTCCTAAGGATGCTGAATGTTTGCGCGCGCAGCGCAAACATTCAGAGGCTCATTTGGGGCTGCGGATATCCATGTTTCATACAGTTCATAGATTGGTTCAATCAGAAAGAGTGTGATTTTTCTCTGTATCTTTGCTTGCATTCATTCAGTATAAGATAACAGAAAAGACAGAATTTCAGGGTCATTGTGAAATTTGACAACACAAATATGAAACTGATTATAAACAACAACATTCTATAGCCACTGATATTGTTTTAAAATACTAGAGTTGATACTAGAGAGATAATAGAGTTGATACTAGAGCTGTTTTAGGGGGGCTTCAGCTTCAGCCCCCCTAAAACAGGCCTAACAAATCCGCCAGTCAGTGACGGGTTATACAAGCGATCATACTATCGGATCTCTTCTGCCAAGTGCTCTTGTATTTGGTCCATATTCGTTCTTCTAAATCTTCCGTGATATCTGCCGGTATTATGGGACATGAAACCAGAAACTAGACTCCGGACGGGATGTAGTAGGCAGACCAATCACAAGCCTTGCGGGCTGCGTGAGGCTCGCGTCGCTGTGTCGTATAGTTAGAAAAATTGGGCGACGCACGTAAGCACGTAAGAAGAGATACATAAGCACGGAAGGGCTCTTGCGCTTGCGGGCCCGTGAAAACGCAGAAGCATGCGCCGGCCTTTACGCTTCAAAAAGTACAAAAAAGTTAAAATTACAAACAATTACGCTGCACTGAACTGTAAGTAAAGTACAAAAAAATTAAAATAACGAAACCTGTAATTATTACTTGTGAACGAAGATCATTCATGTCTTACTAAACCTTGTCAAGCGAAAGTGAACGAGGTAAACAAATCCTGGTCACGTGGAAAAAGATCCAAAGACTCGTACCCGGCAGATGAACGAATCGTTCACCTCCCGACCGTATCTTCAGATCAATGATTCCTTCATCTGCCAACAGAGTCTTCGAATCAATGATTCGTTCATCTGCCGGATACGAGTCTTTGGATCCTTTTTCACGTGATCTGCATCAGCCTATGCAACAGTCCCGATGCGCGGCCACGAGAAAATGAACGAATCTCTCTTTGAGAGGACTCGTTACCCCCGAGTACTTGTAAGGATTCGTTCCAAACGAACGAATCGTTCACGAACGACACAACACTAGTCAACCACATGTGGACATGTTTCACATGTTAATCACATCTCAGCTACAACTGAAAATGCAATCTGTGAGTGTGACCATTTTCTTAAGAAATGTCAGTGCAACTTGGAGTCAAAGTTCAACATATTTCATAATTGGACTTTTTGCCTTTGTGTATCAAACATATAAATGATGAAGCCAGGGAAAATTGAATATGTTCAAGCTTTAATAAACACCTTGTGCCGTAATTAAATGACAGTACCTGGCATGGAATCTCACAGGCAATATGGATTTGAAAACGGCTGAATGTTACTATGATTCAACAGGACTGCTACAGACGAACACACACTGTGAGGACCCAGCCGGTGAGCAGTGCCCCACATGGCTGAGGACCGCCATGCAGAGGATCATCATAGGGAACTCCTCCCCTCCCAGGTGGCTCTGATTGTCCCTCACAGGTGAAGGGAATCAGCCGGGCAAAAAACCCCAAACAAAGGAGTGAGAGGCAGAGCTGCAGAGGGAAGAGACCCAGACGCTTACAGCCAAACACTATCAGGGTAAGAGGCCAGCGGCCTGCCTGTCTACTCTCATGAAGAGGAATAATTGCTGTCTCTCTCTTGTTGGATTAGGAATAGCCCGACAGAGCCCCAGATGCAAACTGCCAACCAGGTGAAGAGTTTTGAGTTACCTTTGGACGCCCTCCTCCCCTTTCCCCTCAAGTTATAAATAAACCTTATGTTATATTCACCACAACCCCTGCGTCTGACTGCTCTTTTTCCGGTTTTGTGTACCCACTGTTTGCTTTTGCAAAGCCAGGCTCCCACAACACACACAAAATAACAAAGGAGTCTGATATCCATATGGATTTTATTTGTTTGCCACTCATTTAAACAATCTTAACAGAAAAGAATCATTCCTACAAAGACTAATTCATAATTTATCCTGGAAGAATCCGATGTAGACCTCTTTCTTTTGTTCGACCCTTCTTGATGAAATGCATCTGAAACCAGCTGATTTAGTAGAGTTGAGTTTGACCCTCAGCAGGAGTCGATGGAACCGGTCGACCTTCTGCTTTACCTGATTCTGGTGATGAAACCAAGTGGATTTCCTTCAGCTTAGTGCATTTCTAACCCACAGCTGACCAAGTTCAAACTCCCACTGCATTCCTTGCATGTTTAGACAGAGGCCTCAACCATGAGTGGCAGTTTGTCCACACACATTGTCCTCGTCCTGGAGCTTCCGCTGTTATCCTCCTCCTGGCAGGAAGGAGGGAGCTGGGTCTCAGCCTGAAAAACATCAGGACATCGCAATAAAACCCAGAACACCTCAGGGCTGCAGATCTCTCAGCTCATACAAGTTTCCACAAGTGTCCTGCCTGTAAGGTCGCAGCGTATTTAAAGAGGAACTATTTAGACTCTCGAAGTAGTGTGCGGGTGGTGTTTATGGGTGACAGGTAATAATACCAGGACTAACTGAGTGTGCAGTTTCAACAGCGGGAGG
The DNA here is from genome assembly GCF_947347685.1 of Pleuronectes platessa. NCBI lineage: Eukaryota > Metazoa > Chordata > Actinopteri > Pleuronectiformes > Pleuronectidae > Pleuronectes > Pleuronectes platessa. The sequence goes on from NC_070632.1 coordinate 24,515,341, forward strand.
TGGGACCCCAAAGCAGGTGGGTGCTCAGTCAATGATGTCTCCTTTCACTGTCTCATTTGGGTTCAAAGGTTTATTGGTGTTTTTTTCTAGAGTTTAAGTGGAGAAAGTTACAAGGTGTAGAGTTAAGCCGCAGCAGTGACACGGTTTACCCTAAAATTTGACTTGACAAGAGTCTGAAAGGACAGAAATCATAAAACCGTCAGACTGAGTGGTTGCTTGTAACCTGCCTTGAGACAAAGATACTGTAGCTCCTCTTCTGATCTTTTGACCTCATAAAGATATTAATGTTAACACTGTGTACAGTGTGTAAAACTATCTGTCGATAGTGTGAAAAGTGATCACTGTCCTAACACCTTATTCTATTTAATAAGAATAGAATAAACAGTCAGTAAAGACGGCTGAACAGATTAGAGCTTGTAAAAGTGCAGCTGATAGTTTTTCCCAGAGGCTAAAGATTAGAAAGTAAGAGACTGTTGACATCAAACTATAATTAGAACTGAATGTATCCGTCTTTACTACTAGTTGACTTGGCCATATTATTTTATACTGACGAATTGTTTTATACCTTGTATTACTGTATATATATATGTATATTTATTTCATTCTTATTTATTCAATGTATTAACTCTTCTATGTATCAACTCTTTATTGTACCCTCGGCACCATTGAAAATGAGGGTCTTATCCCTCAATGTGTTTTCCGAGGTCTAAATAAAATATTCAATCAATCAATCAATCTGTAGCATCTGTGTCCGATTTCAATCGCTCCGTGTTTTTTAAATCCCGGCTCACGTAACAGAGAAGTGCCGATGAAAGCTGATGTGGACTCTGATCTTAAGTAGTAAAATTGGACCAACTCATTCATATTGGTGAAATTAATTGAGACTTTCTGCCTGATTTTATGCTGTGATGCCCAGATTTGACATCTTGGGCTCTCATTTTCTACTTTAAACTACACATTCCATTAACCGTTAATAATCTTCGGTTATGTTGTAACTCTGATTGCATTTCTTCACATTTTCCAACAACAGAGAATTACTTTTTCCATTCAGGATGAATTATGCCTTTGCCCTCAGGAGGCAAAGGGCTTATCAGGTCCACATCCTCAGTCAGTGACGGAGGGGAAAGTGTTCCCATCTTAGTTTCCTGCTGGTTTGTTGCATGTCTTCAACTGAGAACAACAGACATACTGTCATATTTCATCTCTATTATGCAACAATGGGAAATCCAGACAATTAGAGAGTCAGCTTTTTTTCTTCAGGATATTCAAAACACATAAATCTCTCCTAAGTCAGGAGATTTAGTGCCGATTCAATGCTGTCACGAAAATGTTTCCAACTCCGTGTTTTAACTTGAGCTGATGCCACGGATCTGCTCAGCTGAAAAAGAAAAAAATGCCAACACTAAGAATCAACTGCTGGTTGAATAAATGTGCCATACAATTTATTATGTAGGAAATTCAAAAATGAAAGAAACAATGGAGCTCTGATAGTTCTGTTAATATCATTCACTGCAAAATATTAAATGATATATGTTGCAAAATGATTAAGATAATGTTATAAAGTAAATTTAAAGGTTTTACTTTCTTTTAACAATGAAATTAAGAGGATTTTATTAATTTGATGAAATAACACAAATCTTTGATGAATAAAACCTTTATAAAGAGACATTGCAGAAACAATACTGAGTCTAAAGCCCTGCTAGCTGCTTTATCAGGCTGCATGGTAACAACCACACCATGCGTATGTGTTTATGAATAGCAACCACAATCACTGACCCACTAACACTGCCATCCACAAAACTACTAGCTGGCATGGCTTTAAATAACTTTTTATTATTATTAAATTATTCCTTACATCTGTTCAATGCATTATGGATGGAGAAGGGAACTGTTCTCACACTAACTTTGATTCTGTGTATTAGCTCATACATTTTTTTTAGATGAAAATTTAGATATTTCCACTAGCGAAATCTTTTGTTTTCTTTTGTTTTCTATTAAGAAATTTGATGGACAAAAACAATACTCATCTCAAACTGAAAATATGGCATGTTCTATTCATATCACAGATTCATTTCTTAAAGAGCAGCAGAATTCATTCTGACCTCCTAGTATTTCAGATTGATGTTTGTGTATCCTTCTCCCCACAGATACAATTATTGATTGAAAATGAATCAAGTAAAACTGCATCATGAGAGAGAACATTTCTTGGTCTTCATCACCATGTTGGCTCTGCTGGGCTCGGGCCAGGCCTTACCGAGGACGGACCCTCCCCTCCGTGCTGATCAACCCTTCCTTTTCATGTGGAATGCCCCAACTGAGCTGTGTGACAGCCGCTTTGGCATGCCCCTCGATCTCTCCTACTTCCACTTTGTCAGCAGCACGCTGAAAACAGCGACCAACCAGAGCATCTCCATATTCTACACCGACCGCTTCGGCCTCTTCCCGTACGTGGATGAAGACACTGGTGAGATTTACGATGAGGGTCTACCACAGCTGATAGACATGCAGGAGCACCATGTGCTGGCCGAGGACGACATAAAGAACTATATTCCTTCTAACCAGCCAGGTCTTGCTGTGCTTGACTTTGAGGAGTGGAGGCCACAGTGGGTTAGAAACTGGGGCAGTAAAGACATCTACAGAGAGATTTCCATAGAAACAGTTAAGAAAAAAAATGCATCATTGTCTGACGATGAGGCGGAGGATCGGGCGAAGATCGTGTTTGAGCATGGAGCAAAGAGGTACTTCCTCCGCTCCATCCGCATTGGGAAGAGGCTGAGGCCCTACAGACTCTGGGGTTACTACTTGTACCCTGACTGCTACAACTATGACTACAACCAGGACATGGCGGGCTACACGGGAGAGTGCCCCGCCATCGAGAAGGACAGGAACAATGATTTGCTGTGGCTGTGGAAAGATTCCACAGCGCTCTTTCCATCCATCTATCTGGAGCTGGTGCTCAGAGACTCCCAGCAGGCTCGGCTGTTCGTCCGCCATCGAATCCACGAAGCCATCAGGGTGTCAACACTCCCCAACAGTTCCTACTCAATCCCTGTATATGCCTACATCCGCCCTGTGTACAAGGAAAGCACTGATGACTACATGTCAGAGGTTAGATACACTGGTGCTCACTCACAAGTCTCACACAAAGGTTTTGTCACTTTGAGGCTGAATGTAGGCTATGATGCTGTGTCTTCGTTCCACAGAACAGACTCTGATATGTCTGATTGGCTGCCAAGTGTCTTGTAGTCTTATCTTAAGCTCAACGTACAATAAACAGCACCCTAACCCAAACCCGAGAAATATGCATCAGGCTCTATTAGACCGATAAACTCACCTGACTGCAAGAGAAACGGACCACATACACACTTTTAAATACAGAGGAGGAAACATGGTTGGCCTTTGTTCCTTGTTTCACTGGAATAGGCCTGATAATTCACTGTGTGCCACTCTTCAAACCTCACATTGTGTCTTTTTTTTCTGCCTATTACTATTTTATATCAAGACCCTTCATCATGCGTTATTATGCACTTGCATTAAAAGGTTTTTTCCAGTATCGGTTTTAGTGGGTTTCCAGTTGTTACCTCAGCCAACGAGGATATGTTTGTTTGTTTGTCAGGAGGATTATACAATATGGGCCAAGAAAGAAATTTTAAATTGTCAGTGATTCGTTCAGTTGTCGTTGTGTACTCAAGCTGAACATCAAACCAATTAACCAAAAAAAATTCCTTGCCAGAGGTGATAATTAATGTATCTTTATAAAAAGATATTGAGGGGACTGATATCTCTGAGTTTTAGTGCAGCTTGATTGATTTTCAGGGGACTATTGCTCTCCTTCAACATATTAAATCATGATTGTGTATAATTACTTTCGTAATACTGCGGTATTGTTACCATCTATTGAAATCTATTGTTTAAAATGGCTTTTTTCCCATTTGAGTATCAAACTTCAATGAGGAGGTTTGCAGTTTAGGAATCAATATGACTGATGTCATTTCCTTTGCTTCTCTGGCTGATTGTCTTTGTTCTTTGCAGTTTGATCTGGTCAACACTATTGGAGAAGCTGCCGCTCTTGGTGCTGCTGGCGTTGTTTCCTGGGGAGACATGAACGTCACAGATACAGAGGTAGAAAGCGCTGGTAGTTTAGTATTTTTCGGGCAAGATTTGAAACTTAAACTTGCAATAACTAAATGGTCCAACATCCGACATTTTTTTAGGACTCCTGCTATGATGCTCGACGCCACCTTGAGCAGGTCATGAACCCGTACATCCTGAATGTCTCGACGGCAACACAGCTCTGCAGCAGAGCGCTCTGCCAGGGCCGAGGTCGCTGTGTGCGGAAGCGCTGGGACGACGATGTCTTCCTCCACCTTGACCCGCGCCGTTACCAGATCCACCAGCAGAGTCGCACTGGCCCGCTCACTGTGAGCGGTGGCCTCTCGCAGGACGACATCAACTGGTTCGACCGCAGCTTTGACTGCATGTGCTACAGCAAGAAGCCGTGCAGATCAGTTATGACCTTCAATATCATCCAAGAGGCCGTCATCACCATGGGCAATCGAGGTGCTGACAGGCCCCGCCCCCTCCTGCTGGTTGTGATTTCACTCTTTCTGAAGTGTGCTGTGATGTGAATAGTCCATGATGATAACGTAATTACACTGTTATTTCAGCTTGTTGTTTGCTGTTTGTTATTTGTGACCAGTGTTAAAAATGTTTTGAATTCAGTTGAGCCTCATGTTCCTGTCTCGCTTTGCACCCGGGGACCAAATCTGTTGGTAATGGGATTAAAGAGTAACCCAGCTCTTTCCTGTGTAGTGTTTATGAGACGTCCATATTTGTTGTTGTTGTTATTGTTTAAAGATGAAACTAAATTTCTCCTTGCGGGAATATAAACTGAACTGACTAATTATCTAACGCACCATGAAATGTTATTGCTAATGTCTGGTGTTTTAACTTTACACCCTACAGCCTGGAATGAAACCAACACTTTGACAAGACTTCCCTTTTAAATAAAACTAATGAGCAAATTGACATTTAACACGTATTTTGAAAATAAAAAATAAAAGCTTGAAGTACATATCATGCTTGTTCTACATATTCCTGTTCATGATTTCCAGAAGATGATATCTGATGCTTTATGTATTTTCTGTCTTGTGCCATCATGAGATTGATACGTTCAGATTGAAATGTGTGAAGTTATTGCCATGCAAATAAATTCAAACACCTAGGATGAATTGTAATATTTTGTATTTATGAAAGTTTTTTTTCCCCCATCACTTTCAGCTGTGTACTATGTGTTCTGTGTTTATTAGGAAATGTTAGCTTATTGATATGCAAAACTAAGTTGAGTGATTATGATTGAAATCATGTGTGAGCTTGTTGACACTGTTTAGTTCATGTAGCCAGAGTGTTTGAAATAGACACATTTTATCAGACTGTGGCAGTTGTTGAATACAATTAGACTGTTGAGAATAAAATACAATAAAACTGGGAGCTTGCTGTATTTCCGTTGTGGTCCTTCTTCAAGTCAGGCAAGGCAGACACAACACATGTATGCAATAACATCACAATCATTTATACAAGAAAAATAAACTTCAGATAAAACAGGATGTTTATTCATCAACCTATCTGTACCAAACCCCTAGAAAAAAATCTGTTCAGAGATCCTGCCACAAAGAATAAAAACTATTTTCCCTAATGGAACCGTTTGATCTTAGGTGCCATCCACACTGTTATGGTTTATCTTTAAATTACTCTTTGGTAATTTACTCACACCAGCCATCCACATTGCAGTGGAGTTCCGTGGCCATCAAAATGCAGATGCCTTCCCCATGAAAGCACAAGGTTCATCTTTAGGTTCTCCACAGACAGTTGTGTGGATGAAGCAGCACATATAGGTGAAGCTTTTCAGTGAATACCCCAATCAGGCAACTTTTTACATTGTAATAATGCTATTTCATAACTTGTACCATATGATGACAAAGATTGGTTCATCAAGAAACAAGTGTGTCTCTAATCTTATTGGCTGCTATATGACATGCTGATTTTGTCACAACATATAGCATTTTGATATACATATCCATATACATTATTTTTATGAGCTTTAAGTTGGAGCTGGAGAGGATATTTAAAAAATAAAGTCACTTATCATATGACATGGTTGATCATTTGATCATCAACTATTTGTGGAGATATCTGGAAAATTGTGTGTTTCAGACTATATTCTTGTTCACTTTGACCTTTGATCAGCTCGAAAACCTTTCACTTAGTTTAGTGGAAATCCATTCACATCATCTATCTAAAACACACACACAGAGACACACAGACACAGACACACAAAAACACACACACAGGTGAAAACAACACCCTGCTTCAGGCTTTGCCGGCATGCTTGCTAATTAAATAGTAATGATTTGCAAACAGAGAACAATATTATTTCTAAAGGTAAGAGAGAAACAAAGATATTCCTCCTGAGTATCAGTGAAGTAGCAGGATCACAAATCACTGACTGATATATATTGTGCGAACACACATGTTAGCTTGCACCATAAACACACGGCAAAAGACTGGCTCAAAGAGAATGAATAAAAGCTGCATCATTGTCTGTATCCCCTGCTGTTTTTGACACACACACACACACACACACACACACACACACACACACACATTCTCTCCCTCTCTCCCTACCTCTCTATAATCAGATTGTATATAATGACAACAGCCGTTTTGTGATATCGGCTATATTTACATGAGATGATCACTCATCACTCAGTTTAATGAGACGCACAGATAAGTGAACCTTATATTCACAGGGGCAGCACTGATGATTCTCTCATAGTTTGTCCAAAGTCATTCAATATGTTGGCGACACTGACTAGTTACTGTTCAATAAATAATTAATGTCATAATGGAACCTAGTACCAGGTAATTTTCACTGACAAGTTAATGCTCACTGTCGTCATGTAGTGAAGGGTTTGTAGTGAATTACTAGTGTTTTTTACTTACCCACTTAAATATTGCTTCTCTGCATTAAACCTGACACATTTAAAAAAAAATTGAACCTGAAGAAATATAAAACCGGTCAAGTTAACACATCAATTAGTGAGGATTCAGAAGAATCATTGAGAGAGTTTATCAGCTCACAGCTTCACAGATGTGAAACACATCTGCCTTATGTCTTTGAATTAATGTGCAGTTAATTAAAAATGATACAATTCGATGAGCATATCAAACTTTGTCATAATAATTTACAATCAATTTTAAAAACTGGAATACAGATAATTATTCATGAAATTATATTCGGCCATATGTTTTAATGTTGATACTCAATAATATTCGGAGGTATTTTTAAACAAGAAAACAAATTATCTTGAAAGTTAATTATCTGTGACACACTGACAATTATATATTGGTTCGATGTCAAAGTGAACTGTCTTTGCTGTACTTCATGTTACTGTCCTGCAGGGGGAACAAGAGCTCTATATCTTTTACCCACTTCAGCCTCATACAGCTGTGTGATGTCATGTGCTCAACAGACACAATACACAGCAATTCTCACACTTACTTATTTAATCCTGAGGTAAAACTTAGAGATTGACATACTCAAATATCAACAACCATTAAGTTTTCCCTGATATGATCCATTTGATTTGATTTTCTTTCAGATTTTATCACGACAGTCAATACAACACAACCCAACACAACACAACACAACACAAGACAACATAAGACTGGCCTTTCTGGTACAGACCACATTCAGAGGAGGGGAAGTGTAAGAAACAGTCTCCACATTGAGCAGTGAAAGCAGGTAAAGCAAATCACTTTCTAGCAGTGATTCCAGAACATGCTACCATACTAGCAGCAACATCACACACTCACACACGCACACACGCACGCGCACGCACACGCACACGCACACACACGCACACACACACACACACACACACACACACACACACACACACACACACACACACACAACAAATAATGGTTATTGCATTGCATTGCATTGCATTGGAAATTCTATCATTGTAAAGTGAAGCTTACTTTTGGCATAATCCCACTAAGGGAAAGTAACACTCCGACAGGGCCAACATATAGCGACAAACAGATTTAGAGTGTCCATCTTCATGTCTTTGGACTCTTGGAGGAAGCCAGAGTTCCCAGAGACAACCCACACCGACACAGGGAGACTGGCAAACTCAAACTGGGATTCAAACAAAGACAATTCAGGTTGTGAGGCTAAACAAACATTTCTAGAACAAGTTAAAAAAAGCAGTTCCAAGTCACAGCTCCAACCTTAAGCATGACAAATGATTCATGTGGTGAGCCAGTTCTCTTTCTCTTGGTGGACACGACTTCCAAAAGAGTGAAGGAAGACGCATTCTAACCTAAACTACAGGACAGACATGATGAGACAAATGGCCAGCCTGCCTCCATCTGAAGATAAAGTTGTGTGATTGGTCGGTTTTTAGGACTAGTAATGCCACCATCCATTTTTGATTGAAAGTATGTCCTCTGGTTGTCTTTGTTTAAACCTGATGAACCTTTTTTTACTGATCACTTTCACCTTTTTCTCAGGTAAAGCAACCTGAAGGTAAAATTAGGGACTCGGTTACTTCTAGAATAAACCTAGTTGTTATTAACATTTACACACATTTTATATATGTATAGGTGGAAGACTTAAAAGTGACATTGTAATTACAATATTCTGTTCTTCATGTGTGTATATCTTACTGTGGTGTGGTGTTTACATTAAACTCCAGTTCAGCCTTGAATGGCAGAGCTTACTTTAATTAACAGTGACTCTGCAGCAAGATCTGGGTTGCCAGGTATTGTGCTGTTTGAGTTAAAAGTGTATCTAAGATCATTTCTAAAATGCTTTATTATATGACGAAATTCAACTTTTTGTGTCTAGCATCAAGAGCAAATTGGGATTTCTTTGAGGCCTGGTTATGCTTTATTGTGGTGCACAGCACCCTTACTCTTCTACTATTGGGTAATAAATTGCCTGCCTCAAGTCAAAATTGGATCGCTAGTATCTGTGGGGAACTCAAATCTATCTACATAAATCTTCCTGGGGAGTTTAACCCCCAGGTGGCATTCAGGGTTCACTGGTCCACATGGTTTTGCCTCAGTCACAAAAAAGAATCTGAAAACTGAACACAACTTAGAGTTATAAAATAAAACTCATTCTGCATATGTGGAATGTGCAGTGATGAAACACATTCATTGTTGCCTTGTATGAATGACTTGCATCCTTGCACAGTGGGATTTAATGTGAGGACTCAAGTTTGACTTGGTCTAACATCCCTCTCATCCATATGCAGGACTGGCAGCATCAGCTGCTCTTTCAGAAGAATCCGGCCTCTGAGTGACGGAGCTGCTCTGATCAACGGCCTGACTGTTGTGTGCTGTATGAATATTTCATGTCTGGGATCTCTTCCTGGTTCCTGCTGTGACCTGCAGGTTTGACAGATCTCTGCTGAAGTCACTCTGAGCTGCGGAAGAGCTGGATTTAAAAAGATTATCGTGAACATATCAAACTTTCAAGTTTTTACAGTAGTAGACATTTTGCACAATCTGGAATGAATATCCTTACTCTGAAACTCATACAGTAGCTCTCCATGTGCATTTATACATATGCAAATTTGCAGCTGTGGTTTAGGGGGAAGAGCTGAGGGGCTGCATCCTTCAGAGGAATGTGCAAGAATCCTTCTGTTGATGCAGACACGTTAAGGCTGAACTGAATGAAAACCGTCAGGTCAACGGAGGATTTCCTATTTCCCATCACAAGCTTTATGCGGCCTTTTGAGCTGCTGCACTTACTGCAGCTCAGTCAGCCGCCTATTAAGCTGTCCAGGTTCACAAATGAAATGTAACATATCATGTAAATAACACAACATTGACATTGTATTGCCCCTTGTCGTTTGTAAAATTTGTACAGTTGGTTAAGTTTGAAACCTAAACTTTATGATAACAAATTGTTTCCTGACTTTGTTTTGTTGAATTTGCTGCCACTCCCACACTTGGGTTTTTCCGCATGATTATTTTCTTTAAACAAACAAATCCAAATCTCAATTTAAAATGCCAGCTATTTTCAGCTGGCCCCTGTCTTTGCAGCTCAGTTTAGTTCAGTGTAGCTTCTCCTTTACGAGCTTCATTTATGTCCTCCTGAGTCTCTGTGTCTCGTCCTCTGGAAGCTCCGCCGCTGCCTTTTGAATCCAGGGAGAGTTGATTGTCCAACTGAGCTGTTGCAGTCCCCTCGCCCTGGTTCCCCTGGAGCTGCTCACTGAGCCACCACCTCACCGCCATATTCTCTTTTTGAAAAGTGAGCCATCCTTCATCCCATTCTGAGATATACAGGCCTGAGAAGATCCACTAATTTACGGTGTTTATTCAGAATGCAACAACTCATTTCTCTGGTGCATATGAAGGAGTCTTTGATTGGGAAGCCTCCAAAAGGTGTGGCCCCTGAACTGGGATTAACCAGGTCCACTTTCTCTAGTTGTGACGTTGTTGTTCTGTGTGTTCAAACGCTTGAATGTGGGAAAAACATGGATCCTGTAAACAAAATATGTTGTATTTATGTTCTTAAAAACAGCACATAAACATTTCTTTCTATAATTTTTAAAATAACGAAGAGCTAAGAAAAAGGATCAGGTGTGATAGGCCTATATCGTATTTCCTAAAAATGTTTGCAATGGCTAAAAGTTTGGTGTTGGAAGATATAAATTGTTTGCAATTGACAAAAGTGAAACATTAGAAAAGTGAAACATTAGAAGCTAATTTTAAAAGCTTGTACATTAATGATTCATAAGGGATGACGTCAGATATTCAGTACCTGGTGCACCAACATTTTCTGATTACTCCAACACAACAAGGGGCTACACTTAACAAGGGGCCAAACAGATTTCAGTTGGGGCCACTTGGACATGGGGAAAAAATGGCTTGAGTGTAGATCAAGTTAAAATTCATTCATGTTTGTTTAAAATTAACTTTGGAAATGTCACTTTGACAAAAGTTGAACTGCTGTGTAGAAAATTATAACTCAATTAGTGAAACAATCTAGAATAACTCTGGTCTAATTTTTAACATCCACCGCAAATAAGTTCAAAATACCAGTTGGTGTGAGGGACAAGGCATGTGCATGGTTTTTTGTGTGAATGGATCCTTTATATATTTTTCTCCGGGAAATTAAGAAAAGATAAAGATTACATTCTGGTGTAGTGTTGGCATTAGAGAAAAGGTTAGGATGTCAGCAAAACCCCAGATTCATTGTGAATACTGACAGCAAATCCCCTCCTAGCTTTCTGTGCGTTTATGGGCTGACCCAACATGAAAAGTCTGGGAGGGGGGGAGTCATAGAAAAGACTCAGTTGAGTAAGAACACTTGACAACAGCTGACTGAACTCCAGCCTGCTCCTGGTGGAGCCTTCACCCTCTGGGATCTGGCAGCCCGGTCCGGCCCAACTCCTGCCTGCATTATTATCTGCTCTGTTAGATGGAAGCTGTGGTCAAGGGGGGATAAGAGCTTTATTGTCCTGATTCTTTTCCTTTGTTGGGGATTGCCACATTTCTAGGTCACCGGCTGTGACTGAACTCCCCGCTGCCCAACCGATGCTTCACTGAGGGAATTCACTCCCTCCCCCATGTCCCCCCCCACCCCCATATTTTCTCTCAGCACTGTCAGGGGGGAACGCAATTAGAAATCAGCTCCGGGCAACAACAGCCAGGCTGCGATCTACCAAACGATTCCAGCGTCTGTTTTCTGTCGCAGCAGATACATTATGGATGCTGACTCAAGCGGTTTGTCAAAAGGCTCTTTCATGGTGATAATTGGGCGGACGGACCTTCAGATCCTTCCCCCCCATTCTCATTTCGCCTCATAATTATCTTCAACCTTTCACAGTGATCACTCTCACTGGGGTTAAGCTCACATTAATGTTCTTGCCTGAGGTTTTTTGCCAAATATTCGTTTTGGATTTTTTTCAGGATTAGATTTCTATAGCAATGCCAGTGGTTCTTGAAATGGAAATGTCAGCATGCTATCATGTAAAATATTTAGACAATTATGATTAGTAGGTTTACCATGTTCACCATCCCAGCACCAAACACAATGTACAGCTGAGGCTGATGCTATTTAGATTTTAAGTAACTCATCATGTAGGGGAAAATATCGTGTTTGCAAGACTTAAAGGGATAGTTGACCTAAAAATGGAAACTGTATTTAGCGTCTACTCACCACTATGCCGATGGAGGGTGGGTGAAGTGTTTGAGTCCACAAAACACTTCTGGAATTTCAGGGGTAAACAGCGTTGCAGCAGAATCCAATACAATTGGAGTAAATGGTGACCACTTCTTCAAACGTAAAAAAAACACACAAAAAATCTGCCTCCATACTGCTCGGGTGGTGTCATCCAAGTGTCGGCAAGCCCTGAAATTCATATTCGACACAAGAAGGCGTAACTTACACCAAGTTTTAAACCTAAATATCCTCTGGTATCCTCCTCGGAGGTGCGTTCACATTCTCACAGACACACAAGGCAACCTCACACACTGTCGTCCAAGGGCATGCATGGGTTGCGCATTTCCATCACTGAATGCGCTAGTATTGCTACTTCCGTTAGTGGAAATTTTGTCTTTCAACTTGGTGTAAATGACACCGTTTCGAGTCGAACATGAATGTGGGGGCTTGCAGACCCTTGGATGACGCATACATTTTAATTCTTTTTTTTATTTAGTCTGAAGAACAGGTCACTTTCGCTTCAACACTGTTTACCCCTGAGCCTCCTAAAGTTTTGTGTGGACTCAAACACTTCATCCAACCCTCCATCGTCAGAGTGGTGAGTAGATAATGAGTGAACTTTCATTTTTATGTGAACTATCCCTTTAACCCCAACCTTCTATACACAGTATGTATTACTTATTAGTTATCGTTTCTTGTCACAATTTACAGACTCCAGTTTGAATATTTTTACAGCTTTTCAACCAACAGACAGTGAAGCAAACACAAAACACAAAATCTCAGCAGAAATAATGAAACTAAACATCTGCTGTAGTGTAGCAGGAACTTATGCAGACCGCCTCAAGTTTCTCCTCTTTATCTTTCCAGGCTGATTCAGTTGGTTTTGTACAAAAACAGATTGGATGTTAAGAGTCTGCAGAGAGAGCTGGAGCAGACGTCTGGAGGTAATCTTTAGAGCGCATCAGATCACAGCGGCTGTCAGAAAGCTGCTGCCACAGTCAGTCGCCATTAGATGTCTGCAGCCGACGGCACGACGAGCTGCTGCCCAGTCCCAGCTGGTTGGCAGCAGAAACACTGTCACCTGCAGGAGAAGAAGTGGGTCCACGTTCAAAACACACAACGAGCAATGACAACGTATTGAATCCTCACATAAATGGCACAAATAGGATTCATATATGTGGAGATATTTGTACTGAACTTATGAAAAGTTGGGGAAAATGTGTGGCTGTGATCCTTGATGGAGCATACATAGGGAAACGGAGGAGAATGAACTTGTGAAAGGAAGCTAACTTCTGCTAATTTACGCTAATTCACACACTCAAGGGTTTTAACCCTGACTGTCAGCACCGACTGGCTCAGACTGGAACAGACAACTTGGTCCCGTCAGTCATCATAACCAAATCCCACTGATAAACAACAGCCGTGAGGTGTTTCCCCTCTGAATGTGCTGGAGCCAGTTCGCAGGGCTCCTGCATATCAGTCCCATCGCCACATTGGAACTCGACACATTCTCACCTCTGGCATGTGGTGACAGTTTGTCTGAGTTTGTCAGGGCAGAAAATCCAATCAGGTCAATGGGTACTGTCAGGACTGAATTCATTCCAGTTTTTTACGGAAGGGTGAAATAATGGGAGCAACCCCCCCTGGGCACCTCCCACAGGAAGTCAGACAGACTTACATATGAAATTTGACAACCACTCTACCACTGCACTGTCTCTGCTACCACGGGACCATGGCCAAGAGAAACAAGGATCTACATGTGCATGTTAAGATATTGGAGGGTAGAAAAGGGGTAACACGGATAACAGCCAGTGGGTAGTGCCATTAATTATCTATACGATGCAGATAGAGGTTAAACAGCTCACTCTTATGTTTCCTTCAAAAAAATTGTCTGGCTGCAAGTTTGAAGTAAAACAGTTAGTGGTACTAGTAGAGAGCAAATAATGTAGGTAGATGACGTTTTCTAACTCTGCTCCACAGACTGTTTATAAAACGCTCTGCACACAACTTCCAGCTCACAAACGCTAAAAAAGTGACAGAATATTGTAGAACTGTTTGAGGAGGACTCACAAATGTCTGAAGTAGCTGCAGAGCATCAACACAGGCCTTTTCAAACAAGAAGATGTCGAATGGGCACTGCACTAGATAACATCATTTATAATGCAGACAGGGTTACTTAAATGCAATCTTTGTTAAATGGAATGCATTTTATTTAACTGAATTGTTCATTAGACACTGAAATGCTCACTGTGCGTCCTTCATTTATTTTTGCCTAGCATGATGACATGACAAGTGATCAGTTTTAACCATAGTTGGTACAAAAGATACTTTAGTACAACACATCATTAGGAAATTAATTTAATGATTAGTCAGGAAAAGGATGATCATCTGGTAAATATTTTGTCTTTGACGTGACCAAATACAAATAAATTCAGACACAGCAAGTTTGGGTGTAATAATGATCACAACATTTTATCTGATATTTAGTTTTTAAGCACACAGCAGAAAGAAGTTACCTGAATTTGCATTGTCCAGAACAAGTGGGTTTGTTACCCTGGTAACCTGGCGTCGGTCCACCAATCAGGGGCCAGTGCTCCCAGGATGTCCATCTCATCTCATCTCATCCCAGAGAACAACCCTGGGAGCAGTTAGGAGAAGGTCAGTGAGCAGCTTGTTCGGGAGCAGAGCCTCAGTGTACCCGTCGTCCCATTGTTTCTAAATGAATGGGGCTGTCCAATTACTGGAGCAGGGACCAGGGCCTCGTTCACAAAAGACACGAACATGCAAGTTGGGTGCCAGAGAGCAACTCAGTGCCAAACTGGAGATTAGACTAGAATGTGGTTAAATACAACAAGTCCTCTGGGTGATCCTGGTTTGAATACAATTAGACATTAATGTTACTTCACCATCCAAAGACTGGAAAGCTATGAATACAAGTTTCACTTAAGTTTCATCTTACAATCATTTAATATTAATCATATTTTCCATCTTTTCAATAGCTTAATCTAACTTTATTGAGATATTTAGAACTTCATCTAATTCATCAAGAGCATGAGGCGTTCAGGTGAGGCAGTTTGGTATCGGACTTTTCTTACAGCAGCACTAAAATCAAACTGAATTCCTGACTATGAAACAATCTTCACCCATGTGAGTATTTAATGATACAAATGTATATTATGTTACATACGTAAAATATATGGCATATATGCTTTTCAACAACAGACTGTAAGATAAATGATCTGTCTTTCTCCCGTTGTACAAAAATGAAGCTAGAACACTCGTGATACAGGTGCTTCAATCTTGCACTGATGATGTCATCTGCGGCCATATTCTGGCAGTATTTATCATGGTGTGGAGCTGAGGTATACACATCAGAATCAGAATCAGAAAGTATTTATTGCCAAGTAGGTTTACACCTACAAGGAATTTGCTCTTGTTATTGGTGCATACAATGAACATAGAACATAAAAACATAAAAACACAATATATACAGCACACATAAGAAAAGCTATAAAAAGAAACAATATATTTTTACTCACTATTTACTTCTTATTTACTCCCTTTTTCTAATATTTATACAAAGTAACATTTATTTAGACATAAACGTATCTAAATAAAATATATATAATAGATAAAAGATATATAAAGTGAAGTAAAAAGTGAAATGCAAGATGCAAGGCAGTGAACAGTGTCAGATTAAAATATGCAATGTAATGCAGTATAATATAATGTAATATAATGTGTTAATTTAACACTTCCTTGAGGTGTGGGGGCGGAATAAAAGCTTGACCAATCATGAGTTGTTTCAGCTCGTTTCAGGCTCTATATATAATTTTAAAGAGCAAATTAAAAACAAACTTTCTAGCATTATAAACACTTGAACATATAAAGGTGTGATGAGAACTACCTTAAATGACGGCAACCATCTTTGACGAAAACAGAGGAGGCGGAGGTTTATGATCGATACTCCAACCAGCCACCAGGGGGAGATCAAGATGTTTTGGCTTCACCTTTGGGAGCCGCCATGTCCTCCATCTTTATATACAGTCTATCATTTCAATGTCATATATGCTATATATAAAATATTGGTGAATTGCCCTTGGATAGCATGGATTTGAATTACTGTTAGAAGTATTGCACACACCCTAACCTTGTTTTCATGCCCAGTGTGCAAGTCAACACTAGTGGTTCAACCCATTCACTGTAAGAATGTGTTGAGCTAAAAGCAGTTCCACCAGAAACATGTGCACACTTGTACAGAAACCTGTGAAAATGGAAGTCAGCCTCGTCCTCTACCTGTGAGCACAGTCTGAGCTGCTGCACATTTATTTAAACCACAGAGAAGCTGTTCACAGTCCAGACTGCACTGGTTCAGACCAGAAACCATCAGTGACAACTCCTCTCTGAATAACGCAGCCTGGACGGGCTGTCTGTTTGTCTGCCTGTGGTACTGTGGCTCTGTTCACCGAGGCGGCCAGCTGAGAGGAAGACTCCCTCTGTCGTCAAGACAACGGTGGACGAGGACAATGGGGCGCTGTGTTCTCCTCCCGGCTGGGCGGCGACGGTGACGACGAAACGATGGCGAGAGACAAGACAGCTGAGAGTGGTGCCGAGCTTGACTCTGCAGATAAACTGACATTAGAAGAAGAACTGTTTGTTCTGAGGATTTTTATTTATCTGAGAAAATAGCACAAATTAAAAAATATTAATGATGTTCTTTCATTGACAGTGGCTGCCTGATGGAGGTTCAGCTGTTTGTTGGACTGACTGTAACATGTTGTGTTGGGTCTGAACAACGGCGACTGTGTCCTCTGGATGGACAGCAACATCAACTGTCTGCTTTTTTGGGGTTCATATGTTTCCTCCTCATCTTCTACCAGCAAATAGGACCTCACCAAAAGTATCTTTGCTAAATTTCAGGATAAACTTTACATTTCTGGCTCCACTTCTGGTGGCTCGTGGCATCAAACTGTCCATAGTGGCTGTGCTCTAGCCTCTGGTCACAGCAGCATGATTTTAGTGCCTGATGTTAGACAATAACAAACAGAGCTATTGTAGGTTCTGGGAGTGAAACTCAAAACATATTTTTTTCCGATCGACCTTTATGGGTCTCAGATCTGTGGCCTGTAGCAGCAGGAAAATGTATAATTAGTCCCTATATGTACATTTTTTATAAAAAGTCAAAAGATAGTAGCCTGTGCATGTAAAAACTTCAGCTTGTACAGCAATTTGGTCAATCCAGTCATTCAGCTTGAAAACATGCTGCACTAACAGTTGACAACAAGATGTTATATAGTTGAGGAACTGATTTGGAAAGCTAAAGCCTAATTTTGGGTTTGGGTTTCTCGCTATTTGTCCATACATGGCAACAGCAGCAAATGCTCATGGGTATTGTAGTATTTTAAGAAAGCATGATTTCCCCAAAACTCGTGTCTTTAACATGCTTTATCCAGGACAGTCTCAATAAAAATAAAATTGAAATGTAAATGGTTAAAACAGATCTAGTTCATAACTCATAATTAATCATTTATATGCCTGGAGCTGAAACCAGGTCCTGCTAGCGAGGAACACAGTGCTAGCTTCTTAGCTAGCTGCTAACAACCGGTTAGCAATTATATTATAATATAAATTGGACTGCAGGCTATAAACGTAATATAGTCCCACTTATATGACATTGAACGTGAATGTGGCATCAACCCTATTCAAGTTGTTTGCTATCAGTGGGAGTTTGTGTATAAATGTTGAATATGTTTACTTAATCCATAACTTGAGGCGACAACTGAAGCAAACTGATTTTCCTCCACAAACATTAGAATGATCTACATGTCTTAAATGTTAGTTAAAATTATTTCAAAATTGAGTTGTTGAAAAAAGTGACAGTACTGTTTTGTTTCTGCCTATTCACATAATGTAACTCTTTAAATGCACACAAGGGTTAAACAACTACTATGAAATATCTTTTAATCCAAGTGACACTTTTCAAGTGGCTAACAAACCTGTCATATTACAGACTAAGTGAAGAGCTGTTTTGTGTGAAGAACTAAATACTCACAAAGGCCTGATTCACAGGAACATCAGCTAACACAACACAGCATCTACAGACATTTGTGTTACTGTTCATCCCACTGAAACAACTCACACAGGGACAGAACAGATTATACGCAACTACAGATGCTGAGAGCAGGTGTATTTCCAATACAACAATCAAAGATAACACTTTATTGTATATCACCTATTTCATTTCCCTAAAGTTTAAGGGTATGCATAACAGGAGTAAAAAATAAATTACATGTTTACATGGAGCAACAGCTGCTTATAAATTCAACACAACTAACTAAAATAACTAAAATAATTTCCATTTGTCCAACACATGAAATAAAGACATGGGACAGAATAAATGATCAATGTCCAATAAAACAGTGACTACAAACAAAAAACAATGAGTGCAGATTGAGTAAAAATACTTGGGAGTTAATTAAAAAAACTAAACAAATAAATTCTATGAATTAATACTGTGTTTGTCTCATATAAATTCTGTAAACAGTGAGTGGACAGGCAATGTTTTCTGTCTGTCAATGAAATGGGAAAATTGTGGATACATCCCAGAAATCTGCAACCTGAGAGGACAACACATCCACCAATCAAAGCCTTAATCAGATCACAGGACTGATCAAGAACAAGCTCCACTTAACACTGCTGATCTTTGACCTTTGTCCTCAGCAGTGTGTCCCCACAGCTGCATAGCTAGTGGAGGTGGACGCCTCCCTGCGGATTGTGCTGAACGGTGAGAGCTCCAGCTCGGTGGTGTTGCACTCGTGTTCGGTGTCGCTAGCGCCGGTGGCTCGGGGCGAGCCGCACTCAGCACAGCAGCAGCAGCAACAGTCCAGGAAGGCTTTGGTAAACGGCTGGCAGAGGAAGAACAGTAGCACCGGTGTCACAGCTGACTTACAGAAGAGCAGCAGCTGGCTGACCAGATGCAGGATGTCCAGTGCTCTCCTTGGAACGCTAGCCGCCATGTAAACGCTGATGATGTTGCAGATGTTCTCCGGGATGATGCAGAAGCCATAGAGGATGGCCAACGCCACCACAGTGCAGTTCATCTGGCTTTCAAGCTGGATCTGTTTCTGGCTGCCGCGGATGCAGGCCCGCTCG
Source organism: Pleuronectes platessa (assembly GCF_947347685.1). Taxonomy (NCBI): domain Eukaryota; kingdom Metazoa; phylum Chordata; class Actinopteri; order Pleuronectiformes; family Pleuronectidae; genus Pleuronectes; species Pleuronectes platessa. Next base: position 24,534,737 of record NC_070632.1, read on the forward strand.
GCGTGGCGGATCTTGCGAGCAGTGAGGAGCGAGCTGCAGATGGTGAACAGCGTTGGCAGACAGAAGTAGCAGCCAAAGTACCACCAGAGTCGTGCACCATCATAGGTGAGACCCAGGACGTAGAGTGTGTCTGGGAGCTCGGTGGAGATCCGGACCACGCAGCGCTCGCATGGTGTCACGTCGGGAGGATCGCCATCCTCAGTGACCAGCTGACGAATTAGCAGCTCGGGTAAAGCCAGCAGCAGAGCGCCCACCCATATGACGGCCAGCTTGGCTGTGGTGGACGCCCAGTTCTCAATCATCTCATAGTACATCTGCACATTGGTGGCGGCTCGGAACCGATCGATGCACAGGGCGCACAGCGTGAAGGTAGTGACCCCGAGAGATGCCACCTGGGAACAGAAGAAACAAATTTGGTTACACTTTGAAAAACGTTCTCATACATGTTCTGGGGGAAATGACCCAGGAGAGAAAAGAGCGACAATTTTCTGAGAATCGACTGGAGACTCTCTTGAGATAGATCACACCCTCCTGTCAACCTGTTGATGTACAAAACCATGAGGACTCAGTAGTTAAACAACATTATTACATGAGTGCTCAGTGCTCATCGGTCTTACCGCACCCATCTTTGAAGTTATGATCTCAACTACACGCCTGCACCTTTATCACTGTGACAATACACCTGACAAAACTGGCTCTGGGGCAGTTCCTGCAGACTAACTGTATAACCTCAACTATAACAACTACTTGATTAACCTTTACCTATAACCTTCCCACAAACACATCTTCATCTTAAAAGTCAACCATTTACACTTAGGTAACTTGTTTTTTGTCCATTTAATGTGACTGGGGGAGAGCGTGGCCTAGGGGATAGAGCGGGTGTTCTGCAACAAGCAGGTTGCCGGTTCGTATCCCACTCTCTCCCATCTGCATGCCTAAGTGTCCTTGGCAAGATACTGAACCCCTTAATGGGCTCTCATAAATGCTGAGTGTTCTAAAAATGTAAGTCGCCTTGGACAAAAGCGTCAGCTAAATGTAATGTAATGTTCAAACAGATTTAGGGTCCCACAAACTATCTGGACCACACAGACTCACAAGGTGAAAATAAACCAGCCACACTGTTGTTGCTGGTAAATAAAGAGTTGACAATGAAAATATAAACCTTGAATGTTCACCTAAATAATGATGCGATGACCATCAGAATTCAGTCAACAAAAAAAGAGAGAAAGGTTATAATATATTCAAGTAAGGAAGAGGAAATGTTGATATGTAAAGAGTAAAGTTTTATGTAAAGGTCAGAATATTGAGTCAAAGTCAAATGTTGTAATGGTTGGTAGAGTAGATAATAAACACTTTCCGTTTGAACATCCACCGCTATGACCTTTCTCAAAATATTTTAAAAACTTTTCAGAAAATATGATATCGTCCCCAGTCACTGTGGCTCTAACTGAGATGGTGCAATAGACCAAGGGAACCCTTTAATTTGCAAATGGATCCTCAGAGCTGACAGAGCTATTTGTCCGACTCTTTATCTTGACGGGATATGTCCTGCTTTCAGTGATCAATCTCTTCCGATCTTCAAAGGAAATGTTGCGAGGGGTGGGGTTACTCCAAAATACAACACAACAAACTTAATCAAGCACCTCCAGAAGCATCATGCTAAAGAGCAAGAGTTCCTGCAGTCGAACAAAAGAAAACAAGGAGACATGGCGAAGTAGTTACCTTTGGCGGATGTACTGCAAAGATGTGAGAAGCTTTAAACTGACCAAGTGAAAGCGTCAAAAATAAAAGTGAAGGGTCTGTAATTTCTTGTCTTGGATGCCCAACCCCTGTCGGCCCTGAAAACAAAGGATTTTGTCGCTTACGTGAACACTATTTAATATTTTATTAATAAATACAAATTCAGTTCATTATAATCTGTGTAAATTTGTAAAAAAAATTTTTTAGATTGGAAGGTAATGATTAAGTCAAGCCTGTTTTCAGTCTCTTCCACATGACGAGGTATCAGAACTCAAAAAGTTGGATCGGTGCATCTCTAATTTTCACACACACACACACGCAACATGCAATAGAAAGTGGCCCTGAGACTATTATAAAAAAAATACATGCAAATAGACACAACACGTGCAAAGTAGTGCTGTGAGTATTTGGTATTATTTTGAGTATTTGGTAGTATTGTGAGTATTTGCTTGTGTTGTGAGTATTTGATAGTGCTGTGGGTATTTGGTAGTATTGTGAGTATTTGGTTGTGTTGTAAGTATTTGGTAGTATTGTGAGTATTTGGTTGTGTTGTAAGTATTTGGTATTATTGTGAGTATTTGGTTCTGTTGTGAGTATTTGATAGTTTAGTGAGTATTTGGTTGTGTTGTGAGTATTTGATAGTTTAGTGAGTATTTGATCGTTTAGTGAGTACTTGGTTGTGTTGTGTGTATTTGTATTTTTTTTTTTTTTGCAGCACATTTGTTATTCAATTGATGAACAATTATTATATTAATGAACAGTCAATCCCATATTAAAATAAACCATCAATAAAGTTTTTTTAGAAAAGAATACGTCATTGTCATGTAGGTCATCATCTCAAACAAAGAGCTGCTGCAGCTAAGAAGCTTAAACTCAGAAAAAACGTCCTTTTGTTTTCAGACGCTTTTCACTCATCACAACCAGCAGCGAACACGTCGAGCTGCAGCGGACGTTCACATGTTAGTGACCAGCTGATGTAAGTCAGCGTTGTCAGCTTCAGCTCAACAACATCAACACAGAGATGACAAGCTGCAGTGGGCACATGCACTACATGGCAAAAATACACGTGGACATTGCAGCCATTGTCAAACATGTGATTATAAAAGCCTCTACTCCCCGTGTTTCAGGTTTTTAAAGCAGATCTCTTTTGCACTGCACTTTTAGTGAAGTCCAACACTAACATGGGAGATAAGGTTTGTCTCACACTCTGAGAAATAAGGTTTCTTTATGCACATGAATCGGTGCACAGGCAGAGACTCTGTTAATTAGAAACCAGAAACATAGATAATGGGAAACACACTAAACAAGAAAAAATTGTCCCAGGTCAAAACAATAAAGCATCTGTGGAAGAAAACCCCCCAAATGATCTGCTCTTAGACCTCTTTGCTCTGTTTACTTGGATGGAGACAATCCAGTGATCAGTAGGGAAGTGTGTGTGTGTGTGTGTGTGTGTGTGTGGGGGGGGGGGGGGGGGTCCATGTTGCTAATCTCAGTCTGGTCAGCAGGCGTTGTCTTATTTTCAGCAACCTGATGTGACACTGATCAGATTAAACAACCTTCACACGAGGAGACATTAAACCCTGAGTGTAAACCCTGAGTGTAAACCCTGAGATCAGTCTGGAGCCGCTCTGATGTGACCTGACATCTGCATCGGTGGATATTTGACTGTGTAACATGCACCCAGTAAACGTCACATTTGTAACTCATTAAGGGTTTAATACATGTGCAATAAACTTTGACCTAAATTCCTGCAGACACAAGACACTTCATCTCCATCTGATTCCGTTAAAGTTCAAGACTTTTACAATATATTAAATTTCATAGTTACGATTTAAAATTTAAACTCGTCTGATCCTCATGTTTAGTTATTTTTAGATCGAGCTCGTTCAGATCTGCCTTGGACCAGCTCTTAGTTCAGCTGCTATAGGTGTAAATTGTTGGAGGACACATGACACATGGAGCTTCTCTTTCCTCCTCTACCTCTTCCTCACATTAATGTCTCATCAATACATGTCACTGACATAACTTGTTCCTCAGAGTTCTTGTCCTCTGCGGCTGCAGGGCCTGGATCGTGATCGAGGTGGCAGCTCATCGTGAATTATGGTTACAACTAGATTACTCAGATTTATGATATGCCTACTCACATATACTATACTGACCATATCTCTATCATGAAAATTGCCTTTACTGTTCCCTTCGTCTCTGGAAGACAAACGTTTTCATTAATGTTGTTGATTTTAGATTTTTTATCATCTAACATCCAAACACAGCATATCTGCTATTTGTTTACCATTAGGAGAACAGAGCCCGTCACATTCCACACATACTCCCTTCTCTCCTGGCAATACCCAAGGCCAGGTTATCGATAGAGGGTAAACCAGGGGTAAATTGTAATGTCTAGGCTCAGGGACATTCATATCTAAATCTAAGGTCCTAAACAGAGAGGCTCCAACTTCTCTCCTAATCAGAGCAGAGGTAGAGAGGCAATATACAGGGACACATGATTTAGATATGCTTGTTCTAGGTTTAAGTAACCAATAAGATGCTAGTACATACAGGTAAGATAGATAGTGACAGCATCTTTCGGGACGGAGATAAAATGGGATGCTGTGGGAGTCATCTTCAGACCTTATTTTGACAGTTGCTCATGTTTCTCTGTTAGTGTTGGTATTGTTTCAACTGCTGGAAATAATATATTACAAAAAATATTATTTTGTTGATGAGCGCGGTGACATGTGGCGTCTATTGCACTTCTGTCTGTCCTGGGAGAGGGATCCGTCACATATGACTTTCTCTGAGGAGTCCATGTTTTCCATGAGCTAATAGGGTTGATTTGGAAGGGTAAGGGCAGAGGATGATGCTCCCTGTGAGAAACTGTGTTTGGTGAATATAGGTTAAACAAATACAAATTGATTGATTGATTAACTAACTGATTGATTGACTGATTAAAATTAGCCTACATCAGTGGTTCCCAAACTAGGGGCCGCAGGAGGAGGGTCACAAGATGATTTCCAGAAATTAAATACTATTCAACATTACAATAAAGATAATTCAAAATGGCATAAGTTACTATAATCAAAAATACAACTTCCTGTGTCACCATGTGTCAGCATCAGCTAGAGCAGGTGTGTTTACAGCTTCACAGGAAACAGCATGTGCACGGAGATGGATATATTTTTTCCTAACTTGTTCAAATCAATGTCCTCTGGGATGATGCAGGTCATAGGTCAAAGACTGAACCGGTTGGTTACCTATGGCCTACATCACACATGATTTGATTTTATTGCAACGGAGTGCAGAAACATATAAACCTGTTTGAAGTAGATGGAAAAGAATGATGATCCTCCTTTATACCTGAGATCAGTTCACTCATCAGACCTGATCTCAGTAACACACCCCATGTACGCGCACCCATCACCCTCAGAACCCCTCCTCTCACCTCCAGGTACGGGATGATCCTGCACGAGAACTCTCCCAGCAGCCAGTTCTTGGTGAGCTCGTGAAACACCACGAGCGGCAGGCAGAAGAAGATGATGACGAAGTCCCACAGCGCGAGGTTGGCCAGCAGCGAGTTGGAGATGCTCCTCATGTAGTAGTTGTGGCACACGATGCACATGACCGACACGTTCCCGATGATGCCCACGCTGAAGATCACCACGGCGAGGATCATGACCACGTACGCCCCGTAGGACTCCGCGGTGACCGGGAAGAACGGATTCCTCAGCTGCTTGCGCCTGGTCCGAGGGTTCACCGGCACGAATGGCGTGGGGTCGGGAATGTCCGGCAGAGAGTACTCTTCCTCCTCATAGTCGCTGGTGTTGAGGCCAAAAGGTGCCTCGGCCTCCTGCTCTTGCGCCATGGCCACGGGCAGAGCCTCCCATGCGCCCGCGGCTTCGTGCTGCAGCGGCTCGGTTGGCTTCTCACTGCCGGGGTCTGCGCTCCGCCTCTGCCGCCGGTTGTGTCCGGTACTCGCAGGGATGCAGGTGAGTCCATGCCGGGTTTGTTTCTCAAGTTCTCCTGACTTGCATTCACTTATCCGCGGTCCACCGATTTTGTTTCCGTCCGCGCGTAAAGCTTCCTCTCTGGGTACAGGTCGGACTCCCTTTTGCGGGTCACTTTTACGCACAGAGCGCCGGTGTACCTCTGTCCCCCGAAGCTCAGAGAACGACCTGTTTACAGTCTCCAGCCACGAAACCTGCGCACTCGCACCGCGCGTCCCCTCACTGTGCACCGAGCTCACAGTGCGCCATGCCCGGCTCTGCGCATTCCTGTCAGCGTTGGTGGATTCATAATGAGGACTGAAAGTCGTCTTTGTTTTGTGCCCGTGGAGCTGACTCGCCACGGCCTCGCTACACAGCCACAAACACAGAAACCTCAGGAGTGGAAGCTGCATCGTGTGGTTCCGTCTAACCCCTGAGATGAAACCGTGGGAACTCAAACGATCCGTTCATCTCTGGTCTGCTGACAAATCCTGACACGAAAAGTTCAGTTTACCTTCGTTTGTCACGAAAACAGCTTTCACCGAATCTATGGTCGCGTAGGACTGTGGAACCTGATGTCGGGTTCAGGTGCGTCCCGGAGCAGGTCCAGTCTGGAGGCATCACCAAAGAGACCAAAGTCCGCAGCAGAGCAGTGTCCTAAGAGTGGACTGGAAAAAGTTAACCGACTCGTGTGCTCCGCAGCATGAGATGGAGCTGGGGGGTGGACAGCTGAATCACAGTCCCCCCTGCGTTAATGAGAGTTTCTCCAAGACGAGCTACACTGGAGCGCCTGGAGAGACACACCCGGAGGAGACGCTGAGCTCTGCCATGGAGGCAGGAGAGGATCCGACGGGAGGAGGAGGAGGAGGAGGAGGGGGAGGGGGATGGGAGAGCAAGGGTCCAGTCATCTGTCAAGCTTACATTAGATCCTATAATAAACTATACAAACCACAGATTAAATTTCATTTTCCAATTTATGTTGTATGGATTTATTATTACCATGCTATACATTATATGCACACAGTATTAAACTGAATAATTGTAACTTTCTTTTTTAGAAAACCCAAACTCTTTCAATGGATAATGTCCCAGGACTATTCAAAACAATAACATATTCCTTCACAAGGTCCATGGTATCTGTATAAAATCCATTTGAACATTAATTTTGAATTATTGGACATTTTGTTTTCCTGCTACATCTCTACAGTCTGAGACTGAGGACATGTGAGCTCCAGTGAACTGGAGGAAAATCCACTGCATCGTTCTGTCAGAACAGATAACATGTGTGGTCTGCCATCTAGTGCAAAACATGGGTATTACACCAACAACCCTGCGGCTTTAATCTGATCTGCAACATTAAAACGAAAAATAATGCCTCTTTACCCAATCGGGATCAATACAGGATCTTATTAATCTAATCTTAACCAGTAGAGGTGGAAATTTCTGAATTCCTTGGCCCCGTTTGTCTTTTGACCTCGTCCTTTGGCATTCAGCACCTGGTTTGGTATAGATTCTGCTGTTTACTCTCCCTGGCTCAGGCAGTCCTGTGGGGGAAAGGGGCAAAGATGAAAACAGACTGAGACATGTTATCTTTGGTCAGATAAAATCTATAAATCTTGGTAGTTATACCCAGTCTTCTGCCTCTGCCTGGACAGTAACCAGGACAAGCTTCCTGCTCTGGCGGACTATATTAAGACACGAGTCAATACAAATGTCATCAAGTGGACAAATAAAGGATAACTAGATCAATATTTTTGGTTCATCCCTTTTGTTGACCACTTGTTGTACTTCGGTCCCGCAAAGTATCAACACAGGTCTTTCATAAAAGTGCATCATGCGGTCAGTTGACCAGCAGATGGCAGAGCAGCACCACTGATCACCTCTGAACAGTTCTCTGAAGATGAACAGTCACAGTTTGTATAGAAAGTGAAAACTTCCCATAAAACTCTCACTGCAGAAATGGTCTGATCCACCAGAGGCGAATATGTCCCTCTATACAGTGCAATGAAGTCAAGAAGTGATATTATATCGAGTTGATCTGTCCATCAATTCAGGGTGTAATATCCACTCATTATGTATACCACTTTTACTTAAGAGGATTGCAGGACATTGGGTAAGAAAGGGGGGTTACACCCTGGACAATGCATGAGTATCCTAGAAAAACTCCTACAGAAACGAGGAGAACATGAAAACAGAAAGAGCCCGTGGGAACCTTCTTGCTGGTGCTAACACCACTTTGCCGCTGTAGCAGAATATCTGTTTACTTCAATGGTACCTAAAGCAACCCCTCACCTGTGAATCCCTTCATTTGCTTAACACAAAATTGTTCCAGCCTGAATACCCACTAATGATTGAGGAGGAAATATGAAACAAATCTAAGAATTGGTTCGATCCACACATCCGGATTTCAGCTCAGAAAAACAATAAATCCTGAATTCAGAAATCTAAATCTAAATCTGAGCCTGGCTTCTCGCAATCTCAGCACAGATGAGGCAGGTTATGAAAGTGTTTTGTTGCCAGGAGCGAGTAGTGGTGGTGAAGGTTGTTTGTCAAGAGCTTCAGATTTTTTAATACGTCTTCTTAGCGGAGCTAAATGGATCAGAAATCGATAAACCCATAAACCCAGACCAGGGCTAGCAGCGAAGTAGTGAGTTTACATTGTTTTTGTGTTCCACCACAGGAGGCAGAACTTGCAGTGAAGGAAGAGCGGTAAATTTACAGCTGTTGATTCTAACGCTGGCTATATAGCTCCTATAATAGCCCAGGACCTGTACTGATATTGAGAATGCAAACCTGCATGTGTGCCAAACAGAATTCTCTGGCTATTTGTTTGCATCCATATACGTTTCAACAAATAAAGTCACAATTTAGTCTTTTATTTTGAAAAAGTCAGTAAAAGTACCCTCACATGTCAGTCAGCAGTATTTACATTTATTATCCCTTTACAACATATAAATAATACAAAAATATTTTTTTTTAAAACTGTTCTTGCTGGTTTGACGGTGACCTCCGACCTGCAGGGGCTCAGGCGGGGTCAGGTTCAGACCATGTGGAGGAGGAGGGTCTGATGACGGAGGTGTTGCAGATCTGGTAGCAGGTTTGGTTCTGTCCCTCATCATCCGTTGCTTGGTACGCTGTCATACACAAATTGAGCTGAGGACGCCCAGCTGATGACACACAAACACAAGAGTGACCCACAGCCCTCAACACCTACATCTGCAAAAAACACTAACACAAAAACACTTTCCAGCTAGACTCTGCGTTATATCTGTTAGAGATTCAGATCCGAGGTTCTGGAACACGATACCCAAGGGAAATATGGCAGGCTGAGTCAGCTGCCATGATTTGCATTCCCTGATTTTACCCAACTTGAGGTAGTCATACTTTTCTGACACATGTTTTGTCTTCTTCTTTCTCATTGTTTTATTCCTGTGTTTTTCTTTTTTCCGGTTTTACTTTAGGACTTTTTTAAGCACTCTGTAACTTGTACATAAATTATCATTATTATTCACTTCAGCTGAAGTCGTAGCAGAAAATAAAAACTGCTGCTGTTCATTCTGATTCTTCTTATTTCTATGTTTATTGTTGTTTTCAGAATATTTATTTTCTTAGCCCACAGAAATGATGCGTAACAATTAACTGGACGTTACAACTCTGTCTGAAGCTGCTGTTGCACTTAAGTTTTACACCTTTAAACTCAGAGGGTTTGACAAAGGTACCTTCACTGCCCCCTGGTGGACAAAGGGCATCCATGGTTTGATGGATGCTTTTCTGAGCCTCCTGATTGGCTGCTGCTTCCTCCGCTTTCACGCCGAAGAACAACTCCTAATAATAGACACGAGACATGAGAATCGAACAAAAGTGAACCAGTCAGACCATTAGCACACATAACGTTTTACCTTGAAAATCAGTGGCTCTTTATTTGTTTGTATGGTGAGTTCATAGGAATATGACTCAGATTCAAGATATGCTAATACCTTAGAAATATGTGTAAAAGATGTTCATAAACATGATGGATGCCACCTCAATGTATTTGAGGGAGAGTGCACAAGGATAGTAAATAAGTACAATTGATACCATATATGGCAACACTTCTGACACCATGCAGTGTTCATTCGTAAACATGACATCAAAGAGTAAATATTACCGCACTACGGTTGTATGCATCCGCCAACCAGTGCATTTACAGTGTTCCACCCCCCCGATTCATATAAAGTCAGTTTGACCTCTGACGACTGAAATGTAATCACTTCATCTTTGAGTCCCAGTGAACATTTGTTCCAAATTTGAAGACATTCCCCTTAAGCCGATCTTAAGATATCATGTTCAAGAAAAACATTAACATACTTTGTGAGGACACAGTGACATCGTCCTTTGAGATTTAGCTACTAACATCGAATTCAAGCTCAAGTCAATGTTTGTGCCAAATGAGAAATAATTCCTTTAAGGTGTTCCGGTGACATCATACTCACAAGGCAAAAACTGGGCTTTGTGTGGTCACAGTGACCTTTGACACCTATATTATATTCAGGTCCACCTGTAGTCTAAGTGAAACATGAAAACAGAATGCCTCTGGCCAATGGCTGATGCTGGCAAACAAACGTTTTACCAGTTTGGAGGTTGAAATCTGGACTTTTCATCAGTGTCAGAAGGGTAATAAAGAAATGGACTGAAGCAGCATTAAACATGCTGTTAATGCTGTCACAAGTCCCACAAGTCCCACAAGAAACTGTTCTTTATGAAAATGGCTTAAAACATGTCTCGCCACAGTGAGCTGATGATGACTGGAACAGGTCTCTGTTACTGACATGGAGGAAACAATACACGTCTTTAGAGGTGATCCCAGACGCTGGTAAGTTTTCTACTGGTGCTGGATCAAAATATGGAAAGCCCTAGATCCAATGATTTTGATTCAATACTTATACCATCCCCTGCATGTTAAAATATTTGGACACGTCCTAACAATAATAACATAAATATGAAACGTAATTTATATAATTATTATACATTTCTTCAAAGTAATGAATATATGATCCATTAGTGAAAAACTTGATTCCTCGCCTCTCCTGACAATTCTGGACCAAACGTAAATTCTGTTCATACCTGTAAGGTTACTCAAAGTACCATTGGTGAATGAGACCAATTCTCATAAATCCAGATCTTGCATGGGGACCCATTATGTCCTCTCTGATCCAAACGTTTCTGATTCTGAGACTTTATTGTTTCTGAGAGTTTAATGATGAAAACTACAGTTACTTTTATCTGAATTTCTGACGGTATTTGAATATAGCCTGTATCTCCATTAAATGGCCTTGTATTTATATAGCGCTTTTCTAGTCTTGATGACCACTTTACAAGTAAGAATGGATGGCTGGTGCCAACACAGCCGTAACTCATCATTACATAACTTTTCTTCTTCTTTTGTTTCATCTGCTGTTCTGTGAACCTTCCCTTATTTTTAGAGAACTTTAGAAGAAAGCAGACGACATATTACTGAAGTAACATGAACACAAACTGTACTAAAACGCTTATGTGACGCATTTTAGTTAGAGTTCAGACAGAGGAGTTAGGAAAAACTTATCCCTTCTCCTTGTGATGTGAGTCAGAGCGTGCAGGATGTTTAATGTGATCTGAAACTCACAGCGTCTCTCCACAGGAAGACCTCCAGCGTGTCAGTGGCGTCCTGCAGCTTGAGCTTCATCAGCAGGACGTACTGGAGCAGCTGGACACCAAGAGCTGCCGAGCAGAGACATTAACACGGTGTGATTTATTTCGGAGAGAGAGCTGCAGCTCCAACAGACCTGAGATCAGCCAGGAGCCTTTGAGAACTTTTACAACCTGCTGAATCAGGGAAAAAAGTCAAATGACACAAATATAAAACTCAGAGTGAGGGTGAAGAAAGGGTCACACACATTAATCTTGTGGTTCCTGCAGATATGAGCTGTGACTGTCTCAGTTGCAGAATGATAATGTCTTAGGGCTGCACTTAACAAGCATAGTTACTCATTATTATTAAACACAATTTACCATCAGTCTAAGGGGGCATCTTTAAATGACTTGTTTTGTCTGTCCAGACCAAAACCCAAAGATATTCAGAGCTGAAAATCTTTCAAATAAAAAGGTGCAACTAGAGAATGCGTTTTACATTTGGCTTCATTTAAGAAAAGTGTTTTCTTTCGTTAAAGTTGCATAATTCGATATCTTTGTTACTTTAGGGAAGAGAGAACAAACTGAAAACACGACATAGCTGCTTCCTGTGTGTCCAGAGATTCTAACCAAACTCTGTCTCACCTTCTGCGATGATCTTCTCATCGATCGTCTCGACTCCTTCAGCAAACGGCTCCCTCACTGTCGCCCTCGAGCACCGCTCACACCTGAAACACAAACAGGAACTAATGAAGAATGAGCTGGAACCCTCTCAGGCCTCTACATTGTCACAACAGAAACTCTACTTTGGCTTTTGAACAAATGTTATCTTATCAACATCCCATCAGATTGAACAAAGACCCTGCTGCTCAGTTTGTTGCATTATACGCAATAAATCTTCTCTTTGTGATGAAGCTGTTTCCATAAAATGCTTTCTCCAAGGTCAAGAATACACTTTCAATGTCTAATTATGAACATGGAAGAGAAGTCACCATGTGCTCAGAAAATGTCACGAGGACTTGAAGGAATCTGTGACCTGAAAGCTGCTCAACAAAAACGATGAGTTACTGGGGGTGAGACAGTTCTTGTCTGTCTCTGCAGAGAAGAATTTACTTTAAAGCTGCGAATTGCAAGTCTCTGTTAGTTTCAGACTGACACAGCATTCACCTCGTTTAAATAGCAAACGCACTTGCACCTTTCCGTATATTCACGCGGAGTCGGGATAATCGGGAATGGGAAATTCACGAGAATACCATCTCAAGTAGGAACAACCAATCGGAAAGTCAGTGAAAGTATTTCCTACACAAGTTGCCGAGTACTAATTGCTTATGAACCAGAAAACATTATTTTACAACCAGATTTAAATAGTAGCCTGTAATGTGAACTTATGTTCCGCTTCTGTCATTTGCAAACTGCACGTCCATCTCTCACAAGCCCAAACACAAAACCTTTTAGCCAATGCAGACTTCTCTATACAGTCATACATTGTTAATCAAGATGTTGTTATAACACTCTTAATACATAAATGCAATACATATTGTTTACACCATCCATTTTTTTCCTCGACATGGTGTAAAACTTGCTGTTTTGAGTCAGTGGAAAGTGAAGTCAGTAGCTCAGTATTTCACTTATTTTAAGGCTCATTATTAAAAGAGTAACTAACACCTATGCTGGCAGGTGTATAATGAGTGTTCTCTCTGCTTGTTAGTAAGAAGATGTGCTCGTGCACTGAGTGACGCACTTCTCTCTCTGCATAGAAGTGTTTGTTTAACTCCTTTTCTTAACCCACTGTTATAACAAGAATCCAACAAGATGCCAAAGGGACCAGGAGACGAAGTACAAGCACTCGGAACCACGCAACTGTGTCACTGACCCTTTTCCCACAGTGAAGCTAACTAAATGGATTCAAACACTTGGACACAAACGCACGTGCATCATAAACTTAAATCTCAATGTGCATTGTTCATCCCCCAGAGTCGTTATTTACCTTGGTCAAAACTAGTTGCGTTTCTGCCACACAATTACTCGCAGATCATTTTATCTGCTAACGCAGATCTTGAGTCAGTAGTAAACATGAAGGTAACTGCAGTCAGTGTGAACACAGACAACAATCCCTTCAACAGGGAGTCATGCACAGGTTCTGCAGGTAAGCCAAGATAACAGAGGTTCATAATGTGCTGAGCAGAGGGGGATGTAACATCGTACACATACTTTACTTGGGTATTTGTTTTTCTGATGAACTTTTCCTTCTATTCCCTAAATTTGAACACAAATTTCAGCACTTTCTACCACCTTTTCAAAACTGGCTTGTTGCTTTCGTTTTAATGCATTTGATGGGGAATATAAATGAAATGTAAATATTTATAGGGATCCCTATCCAAAATTGATATACCACAGATGTATTCTTAATGTTGTTTTTAACTTATATATATATAAATATATATAAAAATCAGTCATCTTCAACGAGAAAAAAACATAGATGGCTGACATAGCTCCTCATTAATGATTTGTTTAGCAGTGGAGACCAAATAAAACAAATGTCATTGAAGCTCTTCTCTGACCCGTAGTATCTCTTTCTGCCCCTGAACAGGAAAGGTGCAGACATGTCAAGCAGCGCCAGGTGACCGCCTGACGGCCTCACGGGGATGATGTTCTCGTACCCGGCTGCCAGTCGACATGTTTCCTCCAGAGTCGAACCTGCAAAACACCACGTCTGTCACCAGGTGCCTGCTATGGGATAAAAACCTGAATGTCTTGTGTGTTTTTGTGAGTTTGATGGCAGCACACAATATAGACCATCTTCTTTCATCTGATTAATGATTCAAATGCTTTATATGCAGAACTGTTCATTAAAAAACACCTGATCAAGGCAAATAAAAATAATTAACGATTTGAAATACCCCTGAGGAAGAGGAGCCCTTTGGTTTTGCCCTCAGACATGAGCTGGGTGGACAGGTGAACACTCAGAGCTCGCTTCTGGGATTCTGCAGAGTCTGCGGGGACGTCAACCTTCCCAGAGAGCAAGCACAGCGGGGGACTCCAGGATCCAGGGTCCCTGGAAGCCTTTGAAAAGACACCAGCTACCAGTTCATCATCTGGGACGTCCAGCCTGAGAGCAGAGTGTAGAATCAGAGGGAAATCTGATATATACAAATGTAGCAATCCTTCCTGACTCAGACATTTTTGCTGCTCTAACCGCAAATGAAAGAGAGGTACAAAGAAGGAAAAGTAAATGAGAACAGATTTAATAACACATTTTTTTTCTTTGGTGCCACAGTCAAATCTGTATGTTTACTTTGCAACTGAAAAGTGTTGCTCTGCCAACAGACTTAGACTCAGAATGATCAAAAGGTTTGTATATATTCGAAAGTTCGATAAACCTCAACACTTCCGGAAACATTATCACTGGCTGCTACAAATGTCTACATGTTTGTACTATATATTAAAAATTAATGTGACTGTTTCATCTAACTGAGCAGAGCTGCACCAGTGGATCAGGGGAAAATACCTTATAATTGGCTGCATGTGCACAGGAAACAATGAACTGATACAGTGATACTGAGTGACTCTGTGTGTGTGTCTGTGTGCGTGCTCTTGCGTAGTTCGTACATAGATGTGCACTTGCTGCAGTAGAGTTTCAGAGCCTGGTGGAGTCTTTGCGGCTGGTAGGATCCCAGCTGGACTGTGACGTGGTGAATTTGACCCGGTTCAGATCGCTTCAGCTCGGACAGCGTCACTGGCTGCAAGTCGTGACTGCAGCTTCTCTCTGACCAGGACACAAAAAAACATCCAGTTAATAGACACATAGACACAAAACAGAGTGAAACTCATGAACTTTTGAAGTTTGTCATTTTTGAGTTTTTGAGGCCATGTGGAAAGGCACACCTGGTAAACACAGCCTGCAACGACGGCCCATGTTACACTTCTAAAACAAACATGTTCGAGGCTAAAATTATAATTTACCATACAACAAATTTATGGAAATGGTTGGATGATGCACTGATGTAAAAATACAACAATTAGCAGTAAAAGCTACACATCTTTAAAACTACTGATATATGAAACCACAATTTTGTCTAAAATTTTTGTTTCAGCTTGTCTGAGTGAAGTTAATGTTTAGGAAGTATAAATATAAGTTTAATAATTCTTTAAGGTGACATGTGTCTTAGAATGTCTACTTTGGAAATCCACATTAGCATTTGTTGTAATGACAAAACCATTCACCAATGAACCATTACGGTGATTTATTCATTGTATCTCATTATATACTTTAGAACTATTGGAATTATTGTATTAATGTTTGGGGTGTTAATAAGACTACTGCTACTAAAATTGTATTCTGAATAAGTAGTCCCCATTTATTTTCATTTTATTTTATTTGGCTGCAACACTGTTTACCCCTGAAACTGCAAAAGTGTTTTGTGAACTCAAACACTTCACCCACCCCTCCATCGTTGTAGTGGGGAGTAAATAATGAGTGAATTTCCATTATTAGTTGAACTATCCATTCAATATATATATACACAATTGATTACTATAGCCTAAATGATCACAACAATTTTGTATCTTCTGTAGGTAAAGTCGACTGCTGCTCACACTTCTCTTTCTCTATAATCAATATTTTTCTTAAATCAGATAAATATTTCTTCATACCTGGCTATCCATTCATAATTCGGCCCGTCTCTCGTGCTGACACACACCCACACAGCACAACACAAACAGTGTCACCGAACACGTGTTAACTCAGCTTGGTTAAAAACTACATCATTTGTAAACTTAGTTAATGTGTTAAGAGCAGTAGTGATAAACCCTATTCAATGAATCAAAAAAGTTTGGGACAGAATCGCTCGTATACAAATGCTGATAAAATAATTTGGTTATAGTGATCAAGTTATCTGCTTACAGTGTTCATTTTTTAATATGTTCAAGTCTGTCAGTAATGCTCCTATGCTCTGTAGTATCCCTGATCTCCAGGAGTTGCACATTGCTGTACATGGGCAAATGGACTTCAACAACGTGCTGCTTGTTTAACACAATGCTCTCAGGTAATTACCCATGTGGAATCAAGTATTACTGTGTTGAGTATTGTTTAATTCTTGTGTAACTTTTAATTGTTTCACCATGTTTTTTTCCTTCCCTGTGTTGTCTGGTGTCTAAGATTATACTTTTAAAGAGTGCTTCATACAAGATTTGGCTTCTTTCCTCCCTGTTTATGCTCTGCTATTGGATGTCTAGAATATTGAATTTGTTACGCATCATTAAAGTTCCTCAAATCTATATAAACAACTGTATGCCCACAGATAAAATGTTACAAGTGCAGTTTACTATCAGGCTATTAATGAGACTGCAGAGGTCGGCACTTTAAATATATTCTAAACTGAAAGAAAAGGACAATAAGTGACACATAATCAGATTAAATATAAACAAACGACTAATCCTCAAAAACTTCTCATTCATTTTCCATTTGTCGAGTAAGACATGTTGAGCGTCTGCATTGTGGTTTCTTACCTGTGCTGCACTCTGCTCTTTCACCATCTGAAAACACAAACAGACAAACCATAAAGAACTGAACCAGACACACAAATATACAAATCAATAAGCAATAATAAACACACTGTTTACTACTGAGTTGCTCCTGCTGAGGCACATCTTTTATCACCTGATCTTCATATAGGAAGGCTTAAAACAAGGGCAACTGTCTCTGCTGTTTAACTCTGAAAGTTAAAAGTAGATGAATCTTCTTCCTTGTTAAAATATTATTTTATAACTAGGATGAAATATTCAAAGCAGATGAAGTCAAACATATATCAAAGCAATATGCCAAATCAAAAATCTGAGAATATGTAAGTAAATAAATAATTCAAGATAACAACAACAATAATAACACAATACATAACAATTTTATTTCATTCATTCAAATCGTTTTTCCCTTCTTCACATAATGACTCTGGTATCTTAGATTTAAAGCAGGTTTTAAAAAAGAAGAACATTTGTACACTGCTCCCGAAGAAACTGTGTCACAGATATTTTGTCTTCTCAGAGTTACACAACAACAACAACAGACATATGGCCTGCAGCACTGGACACAGAGCTTTTTTAAGAGCAGTTTTCAAAGCTACAGCTATTTGTACGTGGAAACCTTCAGGTCACGCATCTAATGGATGCAGCTCCCTGCTGATTCAGTACATCCATCTTTTATTCCACCCATCACTCCATCCATCCATCCTCTCTTGTCTCCTGCTTTACCTCGTCAGCTCCTGCACATCATACTGTTTTCTGGCTGCTAGCAAAGATGCTTTTCATTTCATCAAAGACTTTTGAGCAGCCACTACTTTCATCATTCTTTCATGTTTTTATTTTCGTGAGGCAGTCAAATATTTAAGTTTTTCTTCCAGTCATCTGTAAGAAGCCACTATGAAAGAGAGTCACTGTAGAAAATCTGACTTTTTTCATCAGCCATACTGGCAGCTCTGAGAAGTTGTACAACTACACTGGTGCTTTGGGCTAATTGCACAGTGCTATTATAATAGAGTACAGCAGTGGAGCCGATTCTCTGAACTTTCTCTGAAGGTGGTGCATATCTGAGTGCTATTGTCCGAATCAGATCCTCCAGATTGTTTGCAGACTTTCTCCAACATGTCCCATTGTATAAAGTCTGCGGAAAGTTGAGAGAATCGGATGTGAGAACACAGCAGGGTATTCCCCGCTGGAAAAAAAGAGAATGACCAAGTGATCTCAGCAGAAGAATCAATATGTTACTTCCTGCCTCTGGCTGTGCAACCTTTCCCCTGAATAAACAGAGGATTTTTGCTGTTTTGAACGCTTCTTTGCAGAGAACTTCCCACTGCATTGTGCATGTGTGGCAATCAAACAGCGGATAAAGTCCGGACCCAATTCTCAGGACTTTATTCGCAGATCATGTCTAAAAATGGCTAGAGAGAGAGAGAGAGAGAGAAGATGAGGAAAACTGTCTGTACCTATACAGTGCTCTGTCAAACTTAGAGACTCTGGTGGAGTGCTCCAGATGTCACAAAACTCCGAGTCGCTCAGGACATCTTCGGCGTCGTCGCTTGGGAACGCCTCAAGGGCTCTACAGATACATTGGGAAGGAGAAAAAAATAATCTCATGTTATGGGAGCACCACTCACATTCCAGTAAACTGAGTCAAATACTTTGGTACTTTTCCATCAAAAATATCACCATTTAAAATGTATTATTTTATTTTATCCAAAAGTTTTAAGCTGTTGATTTTTCAAATCCAAATCTATAATCTTCAAAAACAAAAGAATTCCTTTAAATTCAGGTTTAAAATTTGGGACCAGTAAAATACACTTTTATATATTACAGTGAAACAAATCTTTTCTGTAATAATCGCTGATAGTGCATTCTGCCAAAATGTGTCAACTTGCACACGCCTTGTCTGCACAAACAGCTGGAGGAAGTCGTTTTCTACAATGACTTGATTTTTAGCCTCAGTAATATACTGTCCCTGTTGTACCTTTTCAGCTCCTGCACGTCGCTGCTGTTTTCTGGAAGGACCCGAATCCCCCTTCCGTACGCCGTCCCACCGTGCAGATGAAAGGCCAGGTGATCCACCTCCTCTGATTGGCTGCTGGTGAGGCCAGGTACCTTACTGGACCCTGAAATCGCATGCAGGTTGTAGATCCTCAGAAAGTCTCCGGGCTGATGGGACAAACAATAAAGTTAAAGACACAAATAAATCGACCAAAAAGTTAAGAAATTAAAGGAAAATCAATCAGAGACCTCAAATTTCACTCTGAAATTTTGTTATTTGTGCCTAAAAAAATCTAGTTATATTAAATTGAATGTGCATTATGAGATAATGAAGTATTATTTCAGAGAGTGGTTCAACCCAAGTTTACTAAGCGCTTCCCAAAATGTCTCTCATTCAATCAGCACAGCTGCCATGTAAGCTGCCAGTAGCCATCAGCAACAATTTGTGGCTCAGTGTCTCGCTCACTGATCCTGACGTGTCCCACATTAACCGCAGGTCGAACCTCTAACCCTGCGTTTAATGGAGCACCTGCTCAACCCCCCCCCCATCGCCACCACAGTGAGACACGACAGATGAATGTGTTGTCTGGCCCTCAGTGTTTGACTGTTGCAAAGGTAATGGAGGAAAACACTTTTTATTGTGATAAACTGTGTACATGAGTACACCATTCATTTTCTATCAAACTTTCATTAGGGATGTAGGACGTGTGAGAAATTGATTTTTTGTTTACATTTTGAGGAGAGAAAGCAAACTGTCCAAACAACCCCAAGATGTTGTGCTTCTCATTTGTCTCGAATGTCTCCTTCTTCTCTCACTCGGCCATATCCTTTTGTCTTATTCATCCCAAGGTGAAGGTAAGGTGAAAGGAGGAGTTGTGAGGAGAAGATGCAAAGTGAAAGGAAATGTGAAGTCTGATTCTTGTGAAGTGAGCTGGATCGGTCTGCAGGTGTTAAGAGCTTGTTATGCATCGTAGTTTTTATTTGCACAGCTAATGTGTGGGAAGTAATAATGATGCAGCAGTGCAGTGATGGCCCTCAAATTACTATAGTGAATCTAAATTAAATAAACACGTGTACATTCATTAAAAATGTAAAATGCATTTGTATTGTGAACAGATCCTTTAAACCACAGCTTGTCTGCCTCGACAATGAAAGCCAACAAGGCTACTTTTCAAATAATTGCATTTGCAGTTATTGATCCGCTTTGTAAATGTATGATGTAATTATCCAGTTTATAATTAGAATGTTAAATAATTTATAGGAATTAATATTTGCACATTTATCTCAGGGAAAGAGGAAATCATGGGAATGTATCTTGTGTCAAAATCTCCCGTCTCCATGATACAGAGGGATTATCAACCAGATAGAAACTTATATATTATATTATATTTATGCAAGTTATTAACTATCATTAATCAGACAGTAAATTAAACTAAATGTTGAGTCAGAATACAAATCTAAACTAGTTGAAATCAGTTATTTGTACTGGTACGAGACTGCACAAATGAGTAATCACAGTTTCAGTGGGGGCCAGGGTCTCCCTGTACTGCAGACTTTGGGCTATTTGCCTTTGCAGAACTTTTACGTATGAAAAACCTACATAACACACTAGAGGAAAGAACAACTGAAAAAAAATAAACCAATATGTCTTCATAAAGTCATTATGAAGTTTCATGACATAATTGGTTTTCAAGTCGGAGTCCGGAAACAAAATGATTGCAGATGGATGGAAATACCAATCAGTATATCCTGCGGCATTATATGCCATGGGATTCATAAATTTTGTGCCATAATGGGAGCATGAAGACATAACAAGGAACGCCTTTCACAATACACTTGTAGATGTAATTTAAATAAATCTAATATTTAGACCCCCATGTATGTGAAAAATCAAACCAGCATCTCCTGTAATCAGCTCCTCTCTGACACAGTGAGGGCAACTGAACACGCTTCATACAGATTTATCCCAAAACTCCATCACACTGTTGCAGGTGTTCCTATTTTTCTGCTAGGTCCATATGAACATCATCAGGTTTTAATGAATCAGCAGATGGCGATGTTGCACCAAACCTACAGTCAGTGCAGTAACAATGATTCCGAGGCTGCTCAAAGGACTTGGTTTTGAGGTTTTGTCATTTTCATTATTTTTTTCCAGTCTGTCAGTTCTCCGTCACGACGAGCCTGCAGCCGAGAGAAATCTGTTCTCACTCTCATCATCAGCAAACGCTTCACTGAACTGTCAGAGGGACTCACTCGGTTCACTGAGGCCTTTATACTGTTTTTACATGGCAGGGTTTAGTCACTATGAGCCATAGACATATACATATATATGACCTTTAATTGCATTATGGATGGAGAGCAGAGGAATGTCTCAGAAAGAGAATCCTATATAAGCTGTGGCTTCTTCAAATCAATTTTCTCAGTTAACCGTGGTGAACTTGGAGTCAGTGTCAGGGTGGATTAACTAGCTCAGCTGCTGAGGCCTGTGCTCCTCTTACGGTCCACATGAAAAGCGGCAAAATTAACTGGGAGGACTGGAGAGCCACAAACACTTCCATAGAAGAATTTTTATATCTGGAATTATCCTTTAAACTGGAAAGATTTCCACATATCTGGATGTTTCTTTGGATATGACAGAGAAGAGAGGTTCAGAAAATTTGAGTCAATTCATTAACTGGAAAAAAATAAGAAATTAACCTTGTTTGGCGTCTCGTTTGTGCTGTGATCTCTAAACAGAATATAAAACAATGGAACATCGACAGATAGCCAGGTTATCTAGACAAAGCTCCTGAACTCAAATGAAATGCTAAATTGGGTGCAGACTCATTTTCACCCCAAGATATTTGGAATGTGTGTATGTATATAAAATATAATTAGGGCTCGAGCACCTAAAGGTGGGAGGCCCTATTGAAATTGAAATGATTATTATTATTATTACTACTATTTTTCCAACAAAAGAAGGGGATTTTTGAGGGCTTTAACATGCTCAACTTCTAACCAAACTTTGCAGAACATTTTTAAGTGGTGAAGATTTAGGTATTCTGGAGTAATTTGAAATGGGAGAGGCAAAATGGCTCAACAGCGCCCCCTGGAATGCAGCCCCTAGGTTTCCTTTTGACCAATCTTCACATGTATCATGACCAGACAAACAAAAAAGTCTCAAGGGGCATTGTATAAAACGCCTTCATCCTAGTGAGTAGCCTGGCTTGTTTCCTCTCCCTCCGCCTAAACAGAGGTTTTCCCCACCTGACATAAATCGTTGCTCAGACTTCGCAGATAATCTGTCCCGTTGACCGACATTGAGAATAAATCTTCAAAAAAAAGGCAGCAATATAAAAATATGACTTTTTCATAACCAGTTAAAACTTCTTTTAGAGGCTTTAATTTATTTAATTGTATATGCTTTCATTTTAGCTTCCTTCATCTTCAGCAGCCCTTCCTAAGTACATGGGGAAACATTCTAATTGAATATGAATCGTTAAATTTGCAAATTTCATTGCGGCAGGAAGCACACTATGACACCCTACAGACAATATTTTAGTTTTTAGAATCCCAGTCCTTGCCTGGATATATTTAGTCTCCGGAGACCAGGATGTTTAGCAGAATGAGACAGGAGAAATCAACTCTGAGTACTTCGAGTCTGGCTGTGTTTCACGGAGCTACACAAGAGTTTAGCTGAATTCATGGTTTGAGTTTGGGTACACAGGTGTAGAGAGAACTGAGAGAGTGACTAATGCTTAAAGATGGTGAGAAAACAGAGGACAGACGGCAGGGGCAAATAAAGGAGGTGCCATGTGGCATTGGCTCTGGCCAACCGTGATTATAGCG
Organism: Pleuronectes platessa; assembly: GCF_947347685.1. Taxonomy (NCBI): domain Eukaryota; kingdom Metazoa; phylum Chordata; class Actinopteri; order Pleuronectiformes; family Pleuronectidae; genus Pleuronectes; species Pleuronectes platessa. Next base: position 24,557,446 of record NC_070632.1, read on the forward strand.
AAGAGGAATTCAGCCGTAAGAAGCCGCTCTAAGTTTAAATCAGAACGTGACTCATCTGAACAGAGTCGCTTTCTGAGGATGATTTTGTAAAGAACAAAGTGGAGCTGAAGTTCTTACAACACCTTTGTTTTGAGTGATTTGTATTAGATGAGTTGGGAAGATCATTAAAAACAGCCTGCTACTGTTTAATAGTGAGTGGACATGACATAAGAGACAAACTGGACTGCCAGGTCTCTGTGTACAGACTAGGGTTGTCACGAAATTCCTTCAAGGTGCTCTTGAGATGTCATGTTCACAAGAATGGGACGGATGAACAAACAGAAGGATTTATTGACAACATAAAAACACAATGCTTACAGGCTCTGGTTATTGCTGGCCCGAAGGCATAGCCATGAACTGTACATAAAGATGGACCACATGATTGCTCCCCAAAAGAAAGAACAAAGCGCCCTTATTGCCCCCTAGTGGTTGGCTGTAGTACAGGTCCTAAACATAGCCTTCTCCATGTTAGCAGATGGGACATGGACCAAATTACAACGTCTATGTGCAATTCAAAAAATGTCAGAGTACTTATTTATCCAGTAAGTGTTGTGGTAATCAATTATTTTATACTATGAAAACAGGGTGAAATATTATGATTGACAGCTGAGATTGACTCTTGACTGGTCGACCATGCGTATTGGTGGGACAAATCATTTTGAGTGTAAATTGACGAGAGCAGATTAATACTGTTTTGGATTAAGAGGAACGTGACCTTGGCTGTCTGTACCTTAGACCTACAAATTATGTATACTTTTCACTGATGGTGTCAACTTTGCCAAAGCTCAGAAGTCAGTGTGTCATAGGTGCATCAGCAGGTGGTGTGAAAATGTGTTTTTCAGTCAGTCAGTCCTATCTCGATGACAGCCAGTTCAGCAACACTGGTACAAAGAAGAGAGACAAAATATCTTCTGTACTGGCCTCTCTTCAAAGGTTATCACTGAAGTACAGAATTGGTTTTAAAATATATATATATATTTGTTTTTACAGAACTGCATGGACTGGCGGCAGCTCACGTCTCTAAACTGCTCTACCCCTGTTCCACCTCCAGACCCATCATCTGCTGGACAACCACTGCTCTACATTACATGCACCAAAGAGAAATCAATAAGGGTTTTCAGTTGTTGGCCCAAATCAGGACAGAGGAGATTATGCTTTAACCCGTGTCTGTTTGTTTTTATGTTGGTTGGTTGTTGTTCGTGTCTGTTTGTTTGCAAGATTACACACAAAGAATTTCAAAGATCCAGGAATCTTTTTTCCACTTTGTTTAACATTGTGAGAGAGGGTGCCTTTCAAGCATTTGACCATTTCCAAAGGGAACAAATCATTGATCTTGATGAAAAAAATCATGGAACATTTATGGAACTAACATCTATTAGGGTGTGAAATTTAGTGCAGCTTGGAGCCACTAAGTCCATCTACAGTCCATATACAAAAATCCATCCACAGTAGGGCTTGGTATTTGAATATCAACTGTCCATTTCTTGACTTCCTGTCTTACTAGTGCAAAATTAATTTACACTCTGTACTTCCTAGCTCAGGAGAAAAGAGAAAATCACCACATGTCTCAATCACCTCAGTTGACATAGCAACCAGCAGCAGGGAATCAGTGATATTGTTAAAGCTTTGTGACTCTTCGACCAATCAGATCATTCATCTGAAACTACACTTTGTATAATGGGCCCTTATTACGATCAGCATGTGCACACGGTGCGTTCAGGGGCCGTAGGACACAACTCAGAGAGCAATCAGCCTGTATGACAGAAAATGGCTCCCTTCAGCTTCCCCTGAAAATAAAAAAAATGTTTTTAAAGAGATGGAGGGAGCAAAGTGGAGCAGCCTGTGGCGGCTTCTGTAAGTACTTGATCTGTATGAAAACTTAACACTACACCGTCCACCCTCCTCCCGACAGCCAAGACGCTGCTGTCTCATGGTATTAGTGCTGCTTGGCTGCTCAGTGAAAAGAGATTCCTTAAAATTCTAAAGATTGCTCTGGGCTTCCACGGCTTCTCGTTGAGCTGAGGCTCAATAAAGTCGCCAAGAAACTTGTGCTCTCGCTGGGAAGAAGAAACATTCATTTCACAGCGGAGTCTTTATGGAGCAGCAGGAAATGGGCTTTAAAAGGCAGACAGATACAGACTTATTCAACAGGCGGGCACTTTGTACAGGAAAAATCTACTCGATGGCGAAGAAGGGATGTGATGGAAATACAAAAAAAATTCAGATTAAAAACCTCAACTACACTCAGATATTAAAACACTTCGAACTCTTTTCAAAGACTCTAAAAATACTGTACAATTCTAAAGCTTATTTTATTCTGAGAAGGTCCTTTACATTATCTTAATTTGGTGTTTAAAAAGTAAATTTAATATAAATTTTACCCAAAACAAACAAAAGTTTAACACAATATAACACAAACATTGTTTCAACCTGGGGCCATTAAATGTATGATTTTCTTCTTAAATGATTAATACTTCAAATGTCATTGGCATTCAGTTAAACATGAGATGATATGTATATCAAATATTTAACACTAATACTCGCTGCTATTAATTTTAGCCTGCATATCCATGTTTTTTTCCTCAATGTTAACACAGTTTAATCACTCATAATGACTAAAACCATTACTGGCTACCACTAAATATATGCTATGTTATAATGTATAGAATAATAGAGTTGAATGATGTTGCTTCTGACAGAGTTGAGCCCACTCCGCCTTAAACATCACTCACTTTCTTCATCTATAGCAAGTAATGTTCTATTTCATTGATTAATGACAATTTCATCTAAATTACTGGATAAGGTTATCATGTACAATAGATTGCAATTTGCAAAAAATAATTACATTTTACACAAGTTCAAACAACGTGAAACCAGCTTTATATATTGGGCATCTGGCTCAAACTAATGTGGCTTCTTTTCCTCTTCATGAAGAAAAGGCTGCTAGAGAAACCCAAGCCCTTCAGCGAGGTTTAAACTGGTGAACAAACTTTGACCATTTGATTGTACACAAACATTCATTTTCTATTTCAAAAGGATATTAAAAGTAAGACGCATCTGACGCAGGAAAATCCTGGAAAATAAAACAAAAAAAACTGTAAACTCTAATCCACAGATTAGACATCACTCCCCAACCCATCCATGAATCTGTCCAAAGCTGTATCGTCTAAATAAGTGATCTGTACATAGGATGAAGACAGACGAGAGCTGTGTAATGAAGCGTCAGTGTGAATGTGGATCTGATCTCTCGCTTGTGTGAGTGAGGTTTTGCTGCCTTTTCAAGCGCCAGGAGAAGCAGAGTTTCTGTTGCGGTCGGCGGTTATCGGCTGGGGGAGGGCGTTTCAAGCCTGCGGCCCGGTATAAAGTCTCATTTTCCTCATAGCTTTGTTCACTAAACAGGAAACCGTGTGGGAGTAAAGAGCATGCCACATTAGAGCTGGACCCTCCCCCCCAAAACATTCAATGACATGAAAATGTGCACTTGGTCGACCGTGACTGTTAAAAATGGGATAATGAGCGGAAGCTGTCGGAGCTAAGCACAGACTGAGGAGAACACGGGGACATCGTGTTCAAACTTCCATCACAATGTTTCTGGATGTATCCGTTTAAGAAAAGAAAAAATAATCAGCTTTGACCTAGAAGGATGCTGTTCAAGCACATACCTCTAATACCCTGTTTTGCCATGTCAAAGGAGCATTTCCCATATTCTAATTTGTCGTGCCCCAGTTTCATAATGAAGAAAAGAGAGCAAAATCACTTCCCATAGGCGAGAGGGCTTACTAGATCTTGTTTCTGCTCCACATCTGCATCGTATAGCTGTTTGCAGGGTTATTTACCGCGTTCTCGCTTACTCTACCATCCATGAAGTTATAACGGTCCATGCAGACAGTCGGACCTCATAGTTTCAGTATAATAATAAAAAAAACAATAGCAGTATTGTTTAAGCTATTTTTAGTTAGTTTTGGTGTATGCTTTTGTTATGTAGGTTCTGAGCACCAGGTGATATTATGGTAAGGCATAGGCAGCCAGATACCGGGAGAGGTTCATGGTAAAAACGTGATGCTTGTCTGGACAATGGACTTATTTCCTGCGTAAGATTTACTCCTGTTGCTTTAAGAATTTGAATTTTTATTCTTTAGCTTTTTCTAATCAAGTTTAAGGACGAATAAAGGACAAAATTGTAACATTGTAACATGCTTACAATATGAGGACATTAGAAAACATTTTTAAATATACAATTACTTTACACACAACACATTATTTACACAGACACAAACATGTATGTTGCTTTTGTTGTCATATTATTATTAGTGTGTTTGTTGTACAATGTTATGGTCATGTCTGCCGATAAAGCTTCATTGACTTGAACATAAAACTTGTTTTTGATCACATAACTATTATGTTGATAAGTGCTCACTTATCGTTCACCTCACGACCACACAAGAAAGTTTTGATTTGCCATAGAGGGCAGGAGGGATACACACAGGCTTCCTACCAGAAGTGCCAAGGTAACATTAGTGTCCACAAAAGCCGGCCAGCATTACTCATGTGCTAACTTTAGCATCTGTGCGCTGCCTGCAACAGGCAGATCCTTTCCTCCTGTGTAATGGTTGTGATTACTCTAAAGCTACAGTGCAGTCTAAAGGAATATAAATGATGCATTACTGTATCTGAATGCTTCACACTGATTCTGTCTTAAATTTGCATTTGTGTGTTAAGAAACTCTGCTGTTAAATGGTTAACACACTCCATCTGACATGGATAGACATTACTGTCAGGCATCACAGGGCTCATTGCAGTTCCATAGCTGACCACTGATTTGAAAGGAATTGCATAGCGCAGGGACCCTGGCCTCAGTGGAGGTAGACCCAAACTTCTTCTATGGACATGTAGACTAAGCCCTCACAGGATTCAATCATTATAGAATGGACTGCGTTTATATGTTGCTTTTATCGTTATAACAACCCCTTTACAACAGGTGTGATCTGGACCCATTCATATCGTGCTTCTTTGTAGTGCTTTTCTATCATATATCATTCACACACTGCCGGCACAGCTTAGTGTCTTTCCCAAGGACAAATAGGCATTATATCAAGTAGTGTTATATTAAATGTTAATAACTGCCAGTAATTTATGCATGACATTATATTCGATAATGGGTAATACAAATTGTACAACTTTATTGAATAACACTAAAGTCATATTCAAATCCTTGGCTGAGGTTCTCTATATTGAACAAGGTCAAATTTTTCAAAACCAACCTTTGCCTGTAACTCTCTGGATTGAACGGCTTGACTGACAGTGTTTGGATTTATCACAGTTGAAAATTTAGAGCAGCCTGCTTGAAAGTAGAAGTTATTCCAAATATGAAAACACTAATTTAGGATATGTTGCTTTTTTCTAAACTCATTAGCAGAATAAAACTTGATTGCATTGCATGCTAGCTAATGCACTGTAAGAAGAAAACTTATTCCTGTTTAATGAAGCACCACAATATACAGAACAATTTTCTAATGGAGATTTAATTTAATTAAAGATATGTTTTTGATGGAGCAGACGCTGTGGAATGTGGATTTTATTTTTTGGCTTTATTTTAAAGTTTAAATTTACTGTTGAAAAAGTGATTAATCCTAATGATGTATTCTTTCTATTAATTATATCATGTATTTTAAAACCATGCAAAATGAATATGTGTTATTGAGTGTACATCTGAGGTTAAACAAATATGCTGAATGTATTTCCCTGATGGTATTAGATCTAAATATTTAAAATGAGGATAACGTTATGACAATACTCTAGTCCATATTACTAGGCCCAGCTAGGATTCAGACTAAACACATGTGTAGGTTCAGCCAGAAGAGAAAATTAGATGTGTGCAAATAGTCTTCTGAGACAGAAAGAGAAGAACTGCAGGAGGGATGGAGGGGGACATACATGGATAAATGGGAAATGGTAGAGTCAAGAAAAACTGAAAATGAGAGATGGATAAATCAATGGGCAGAGACAGGTAAAGTTAGGAAGACAGTGTGGGGGCGAACAATGGCAAGAAACTGAAGCCTGAAATAAGACCCAGAAACCAGGATTTCATCTGAGTTAGGTTTACAGGCCAAAGATACTCAAATCAGAATTCAGGTCTTTGGGCTAGAAAGACTGTCGGGGTCACCCTCTACTTCTGAATTCCTCTGTCAGCGAAAGGTCTAATTGGGATCTTAAACCTACTAGAGTGAAGTTCTGGGGCCTGTGACATTAAAAGCTCACTAAAATGATAAAGTGTCAAATTCTGAACCTTCAGGGCATATATGCAGAGAAAAAAATGGATAGTGGGAGATGATGTCAAAGATTAATCGATTATCACTTCAATTCCACTAAGAATTTAATGAATTAAAAACATATTTACTGGCAGTAGCAAAGATGAGGACATGCAGAGTAAAGCCTATAGTTTATGCTCGCCATGTGTGTACTTTTTGTGCTGCAGTGTGCATCAGAGATGACGTCACCTCGGCAAGTGGCATGGTTTCCGCTGGTCATGCACCTCTCAAGATATAAACAGCACAACACGGATTGAGCAAGAGGCAAGTCTATCTCTGTCTCTCTATTCAGAAGAGAGACAAAAAAGTTCGCACAAGCCACCTGGCATTAAAATGTTGCCCTACATCGGTCATTTGATCAGATCTCACCTACTCTAACATTTCTGTTCACGGGGACCCAGTTATGTTTGTTTACCCTGACTACACATGTGTCCGATGTCACTGTGGGTGTTTGTGTATGTGTGTGAGAGTCAGGAGAATCTGAATGAATCTTGTTCAGTTTTGAGGAAAGATTTAACCAATTTCAGGAAAGTATTGATCGTTATGTGGTGATCATTATAGAAAGTGTGGCGGTGGTCACAAACAAAACAAGAAGGAGAAAAAATAAGTTTGTTTATAGTGAAACTGCAGCCGGTCAGAGGATGTCAGCTGAGAAGGGGGTTCTACTGTATATGGCCTGGGATATGCGCTCACATTGCTAAAAGTATGTGGACACATGTGGCCTAGCCCACAGTCCTTTAGCAGTGTGAACGCAAATCAGTCCCCTCTTTACCACCCACCTCTCCTATCTATTTTAGATCGGTCGAGGCAGATGGTCGCCCGAATTGAGTCTGTTTCTGCTAGAGGTTTCTTCCAGTTAAAGTGTTGGCTTGTTGTGGGAACTCTTGGGTTGCTGTATAATTTTCCAAGTTTCTACCTTACTATGTAAAGTGCCTTGAGATAGTGTACGTTATGATTCGGCGCTATACAAATAAAGTTGAATTATGTTATTGTTCAGTGTCTTTTTAAAGCACGCCACGCATAGTTATTGTTTAAAAAATGGTCATGAGTTCCCTGCTGTAAAGGCTAGAAGAGTGGAACTTCTTAAAATATAAATCGTTACGGTCTGGATATGATGGATTTGTATTCTTTCTCTCCTGATGATGTCTGGGCACTGATCTGCATCTTGGTCCGCCCCTAAGTGATCCCACTCATAGACTGTATGGTGGTTACACACACATTTGCTGACTAGCAGTAAGGGCCGCACAGAATATAAAACCAAAAGACGTCCCTCATTAATGTGATTAAAATCATCTTTTGTAGTTTCAAATACTTTCCTGAATAATTGTGTGGGTTTGTCTGGTGGATGGTTATAGTTATAAGGTTATAAAAAGCCAACATGACAAGGCTCAGATAGAAAGTTGTTTGACCATTGGACCCAGGAAAATTGAAAATTCTGGACTTGCTGCAATATTAAAAGCAGTGGTGAGTTTTGATGCTGCAGTTGACCTGCGTGTTTTCTGTAACTTCATTGAATCCATTGATGCAAAAAGACTATAACAGCACACAGTACAGTATTATCTACATGCTTTTCATCTGTTTCTAGGAGGAGTGACAGACTGACAGCTGAATGTGACAATTCGTTGCTTTGATTAAGTCCGCAGAAGTTTTCCTTCCCTCTTATGTACTTTTCAAATAAATGTTTTATCCTGTGTGTTAAGTGTTTACTGAATAAATCAATTAAAGAGGAAGCAACGCACACTGACTGCAGTCCTCCTCCTCCTCATGTTCTCAGCTTCTCTTTTCATCATAATGGGCTTCTTTCTCTCCTGATGGTCTTCTTCACACAGAAACGCCTCATTCAATTTCTCACAATATCACCGATGCATCATCTTAGGGTCCTGGTAACTGGGGGAAGTACTTCTATTCAAGAGGCTTGCAGTGCATGTCACTGTGTGACTGTGAGGTGAATTGACAGATGCTTGTCAAACAAAATCCAATCAAAGTGACACTTCACCAATGATGTATCATCCTGAGCAGTAAGTGTTTTGAATGGATTCTGCTTCAGCATTTACAGTTCATGTTAGCGTTTATGTCACCGTGTGGACCCTCCTGTCGGCCAAATGTGATCAGAGTACTCTGAAAACAGATCAGAACCACTGTGAGAGAAAAATACTTGTGAATTTTAAATGCACAAAAAGACCCACGATAAACTGAATATATTAAGAGATTAAGATTAAGATTAAGATGCATTTATTTGTCCCAAACACATGCACAGAAATGCACAGGCACACTCATGCAGGTAGGGAAATTTAACCTCTGCTTTTGACCCATCTGGTGCAGGACACACAGAGCAGTGAGTGACCATGTACGGCGCCCGGGGAGCAGATGTTGGGGGAGTAAGGTGGCTTGCTCAGGGGCACTAGACAGGGTAGGGAGAATCCTCGTGGATTTTTGGACAGATCAATCCAGGTTTGTCTTTTTGTTGTTTCTCCGTGGAGTCGAACCAGAGAGGAACCAGAGACCTTTTTTTGCCCATAGTCCAAGTTTCTGCCACTAGTCCACCGCCTATCAGAGAGCTACTGTAGTATCAGTCAGGCTCCGTTGTACTTTGAGCTTCAGGCCAATGTTAGAAATAGAGGCCAATATTAATATCTTACCATGCCCTCAGTAGCCATGGTGATCATTCGTTAACATACTAGAAACTAGCATGCAACATTTAGCATTTTCACATTTTAATGCTTTTAATAAATAATTAGCATTTAATAACACACAATACATGAAGCAAGTAAAATACTTACATTTAACAGCAATTGAGTCGGGCCGATTTCAGATTAAAAGAAACACTTCAATTGTAATAAAATGTTAAGTCATTTGATGTTAAAATAATATTTAGAAATCCTTTTCAACGTGAAGCAAGGGTGACTGACTCTGCATTTTACTTCATGGGAGTGAAATTCATAGCAATTAGTGTTGGGCACTGAAGTCATGGCTACTAACTTTAGTACTTTGGTTCTACAGAGTACTGATTCATGTTAAACTGTGCCAAATTTTGCAACCTGAGCATAAAACTGGGTAAGAGTGTAAAAGAACATGGACAGAAAGAGCGACACTAATGCCTGCTACACACCAGATAATTATCAGCCTGATATCAGATCCGATTAGGCCTTACTGAAGATCGTGTTCCCGATTTGAGGCTAATCTGAACAGATTATCTGGCCCAATAGTCCTGAAGTCTTAATTTGCATCTCAATTTTCTTATGCTAGTATTTCCTGTTTTCTCTTTTTGTAGTTCACACCAAGCTAATTGGGTTTAACAGCTGTATACATGATCACAGGTCAAACCCACTGGTAACATATAGTCGGAGGAGGACGAGGAAACATACTTAATGTAGAGTGGTTAACTGTTCACATTACAGGACAATCCTCTTCGATTTGTGTTTCCCACAACAGACCTTTCACAAAACTCATCAATCTGAGTGAGAATTTCCATGCACTCCAGCTGACACGTTTGTCCCTAAGGGTTAAAAAAAACATATGGAGTCTGTAGAACACACAGTATGACTGTCTTTGGTGTGACTGGGATCAGTCAAGTCAAGTTGCACTTATACGGTGACGTGAGACGTCTTTTAGATCAAACCAGTTGAAAATCTAACCAGAACAAGATGTTACAATATATGGCCAATTCCTGATCCGGATACAAGCATTTCTACATTTAACTTCAACTGTCAGCTACAGTTACCGCAGTCTGTTCAGAAGACTCAGATCATGTAGACCAGGAAGGTTGTAAATCAGTCATAGACTTGTGCTGCTGCTCGTCAATCTTGTGCAAGTTCACAGTTAAAACGAAAAACAGCTCAAAGTTCAGTTCATAAAGATCAAAATGAACTAGTAATCAAGCAATCATACTTTATTTGTATAGCCCCCTTTCACAGTTTATATAATATATATAGTTGTGTCGACGGACTCGTTTTAATTTATGGTTCTACAAGGGTTGCACGTGTCGCAAAGCAATTCACCGCCAGAACACTCGGTGGAGTAAGGTTTTTTGTTGAAGACGACCTTAGAGACGCCTTCTTTGTGTGTGGTAGTCGTAGTCGACTGTTTATTTACATCGCCACTGCTTACTTTTGTAATGAAGCAGCTCTGTGTCATTATTTAGAGCTCTCTGATGCCTGGAGTGTTGGGGGCAGATGTGTCACGAGGACAGGGCACTTAAACAGGTAACAACAACTGACAGATAATCACTTCATACAGTGGTAATTAGACAATTAATGAGAAGAAACTAACTTCATCAGGCAAATGTGAGGTTAATGAGGCAAATACTAAACATTACCAGTAATTTTCTATCAGCATTAATATGGAACTTCACTGACAAATTCTCCAAAGAAAGAAGAAGCACCTGTCGTTTGTTCTCAAAACATTAAACTGAGCTATTAATATAAAAAAGACTGAAATCCCTCCAGTGTTTTTCTCTTTGGTTTTGTGGATTTATGAGATGGGCTGTGAACAAACAAACAAAACACACACACAAACATTTGTACTTCTGTCTTAGGGAGGACACTCATTACATAATACAATCCCTAGATCCTTACCCTAACTAAACGCCTAACCTAAACCTAATTCTAACACAAAAATATTCTTAAACGTCAAACAGCCCATTGAAAAAGTGAGGACAGGTCAAAATGTCCTCCCTTTCCAAAAAAAGGCCACACTCTAGATAGATAGATAGATGGATACTTTATTAATCCCGTGGTAAATTCCCGTGGAAAATTCCGAAAAGAAAAGAAAAAAATAGGGTCTATGCTCAAAATGGTCCTCACAAAAGGTATAGTAGAGGAGAAAACACACACACACGCACGCACGCACACACGCTATGACATATCAGCTTCAGTCAAGGAATGTTGAGCCAGGATGTGCTGAGATGTACAGTTCCCCATGAGTTTGAAAAGGATTGCCTGAGCTTTCAAGCTAAAAATTAAGTTTGAGTTTTGACAAACTTATGGAGAATTATTCAGAAAAAGATAAATTGTTCTCATTTCTAATTTGTCGTTCTTTCCAATTTGTTCAATAATGTCTGAAATTATTATTGGAGCATCTTTATGTGGATGAGCTGAAGTGCTGCTGGACTGGTGGAGGAACATCCTCATTATTTAATTGCTGCATATTTACACCGTTTACTATCTATTCATTTTTCATTTGGAACATAGCTGAATTTTGTAAATTTAGCCATGAAGAAACAAAAAAAGAGTTTGAAAGGGTGATTCAGTTATATTATTGAGTTAAATGGTGTTTATGGTCAACCTATATGTACAAATGCTGCATGGTAACAACAATGAATCAAGTACACACACACACACACTAAAAATTCACGACTCATTCTTGTGATATCCTAAGAGAGAGACTCAGCAATGTGTGAGTTAACGTAAAAAAGAAAGGGTATCAGATAATATGTATTTGCAGCCCTATAGAGCTTGAGTCTGGCCCATAGAAGCCAATGCTTGCTATCAATAAACACCACCACTAATCTGAAGATTTTAGGACCCGAACAGCACTGAAATTTATTCTACGTTTGCTGGATTTGCTCCAGAGTTTATGAGACACGTTTATATATACAATGATATAAAGTTCAACATTTTGGGTGAACTGCTGAGAGCACCAACACACAAATACAGACACACACACAAAGTCCTAGGTGAAACACGGGGAATAATAACCTAATACAACATTTTATTTCTAATTGAAATGTCTTACTAAATATTCATTAGAATTAATTTCATTGCTCTTTGACAGGGCGTACTTGCATGTTCATGTTATAATATTATCACTAAACCAGTTTTTAAATGGTTTCACACTAATGACAATATAATTTATAAATTATTCCGTATTGCATCTTTTAAGAATGCAGAAGCTTTCCTTGTTCAGTTTACAGCTTTACTTCTCTGAGAATTGAATACATACGCAGGCAAAGTTGGTATTGTACAATGAGATATCCTGAACTGAATCAAGATTCGAATATATCAAATCGAAACCCAGCCCTAGTTAAGACATTAGCATTGCATATGGGAACTTTCAAGACAAGGTATAATAGGTGTATTTTTGCGGTGCCGAAAAAGTTCAGTAAACATTTTGGGTGCACCTAAATTATGTGCTGGTGCACTTTAGACTGGAGCCCTGTGTAGGCAGAGTTCTGAGATTTCCACTAATTCGGTGGAGGCCTTTCCATCACCCTATCTCAAATTTGACACAATATAATGCTATGGCTTGTATTCAGCTAACTCAGACCCCTGCTGTGTTATTGTGGTTAAAGGACTTATCAATCCTACGTGAGCATCATATTTTTGTTTGTAAATAACAGAAAGGGATTGATCCATTGAATCTTTAAACAAAAATGCATGTGAAGACCTCACTATTGATTCAGACACAGTGAAGGGCTTTCCCCTCAATTTGCAGATATTGAATATACATAAAAAGCTATAAAAGGTACTTATTTCCAGAAAAACCTAAAGACAAAGAAAAAATCCAAAGGTGGATCCCTAAAAAACATGTCCCACTGCCCTTGACTGCATCATGCACTGCTGTTGTAGCCACAAGATCACAATGTTTTGTTGCTCAGAGTATCTCTTGTAGTTCTGCATTGAGAAATACACTGACAAATAGACACACATGAAAACCTTGACAGATCTTCAGCTGAAGACTGAGAGCTGGGCTGAACCAAATTTACCAAAACCTCCTGCTTGCAAATACCCTCAACCTCGAGGCCTCGAAGATCTGAGGCTGTTATAAACTGTCAGTAATGTCAAATTATTATTTGAATATGTTATGTGTGATGTATGATGATATCTCTGTTCAAGTCAGGAGTGTCATGGCCCTTCAGTCAGCACTGGTAAAATAGATGGGCACTGAAACTGCTCAGAGGTCAATACACACTAGTTTATTATTAAATATATTCAGCCGTGTGTGAAAGAAAGAGAGCTGCTGAGGCTGTGTGGGATTAACTCGTCAGCAGGAGGTCAGGGAACATGGTCTCCATATATGTAATTTAGTCATTCCTTCAGTTACAGCACTGCTATTTGTGGTTATTACAGGGGGGACGTCCTTGTAGGAAAAACTGAAAAGGACAAATAAGCTGGTGCGTTCCTGCCTCCGTCGACACAGCTCCTCAGGCCACTCTGTACTGATTACCAACATATAAAAAAAGAAAAGGACAAAGACCTCAGACACAAAGAGCGGCATAAAGAAAGACGAAAAGGCATTTATGGCTGTGAACGGAAGAATGCTTAGACATAATACTTTATCATTTGCAGAAAGAGAGCTTTTGTCCCGGAGGAGATATTTGTAAAGACGTTTATTTGATGAACTGATGCAAGTGAGAGAATTATTCAATCAATGCACTCTGTTTGTCTCTCTTCTTGAAGAGAAGGAGCTGACATTGGATAGAAATATTTCAAAAAAGAAAACACACTTAGTATTTGATACTTTGACTATTGACAATAACAGTGAGTTTGAAAAGAACGGATGTTGGTCAATTGTAACCTGTTCTTTGTTTAGGTTTGGTTTGATTTCTTCTCGGTCAAATAGCAATAAATCAAAGACTGCATTTCATCCAACTGTGTGTTCACACTGTATAATGGTGAATCATGAGGCTGATTTCAGTGCCCAAGTTCTGTACTGAAATCGTTGTCCTGCTTACAGGCAACATTAACTTCATTACACGTGCCTTGTTAACATTAAACTTAACTGTGGTTGAAACACACTTTACATTACTCTGGCAGCACATAACGTTTGGCCGCAGCTAGCTTATATCTACCTCAAACAAAATGCCTAACGCTAAATGGTATAAAGTGTGGCTGTATTTCGCTCAGGGATTCCGACACTGATTCGAACATTTGCTGCACGTCCAAATGTTTGAATGCAAAGGCACACAACAAACTTAATAAAGCACCTGGTGACACACTAGATAGATTTGAAATGCTCTGTATTTGACTGGTTGTGTGACTCCATGACAAGCACATTCTCCAGTAACATTGTGATAGTATGGGGAAAAGAAATGAAAAATATTCAACCCTATTGGACAAACTTCCTACTTGAATAATTTTATTATTGAGAATTGAGTGTAAATATAACAAAAGCTGCAAAATAACTGTGAAAAAGTGTAGTGGCCTAAATATGTTTGGAATGCAGTGTGTGTGTGTGTGTTCTTGTAATTCAATGTGACTTTGTGACCGATGTAGTGTAATTTATGTCTCAGATACCCGATTAAAGATGCCTGTGCCTCCTTGCCACATGCATGGATTACAAAGACATTTCACAGCAAAAATCATTAGAAATTGGTGTTGGATCGAATCTCACAGAAGCTGGATGAATCTGAATCCCAGTGCAGAGATTCCTGACCAACACACACACACGGTGCTTATTTAAAGTTATTATACATGTCCTGTGCAGAGAATAAAGTCAAACTCCCTCCGAGAGTATGTGCTGTGATCAGATCTGTTTAGTTGGTCCAGGTTTGTGTTCTTGTTAGTGTATGCGTTTCCTTCTCTGTGAATCAGTTGTCTCTCCCCATGTTTATAGAGCCATATAGATTCATCTCCATTTGCCAGACAGGCCAAAACTCATCCAGTGATTCATCCAGAGCAAACAGAGTATAGTGAAAGTAGAGGTTTGGACATGGCCTTAGGGATGTCACAGTGTTCCCTGAGCTCAAATAATAACTCGGTGAGTAGGATGTTATTAATTGTTATTAACTACCTAGCTCTCTCAGAGATTTTACATATATAATCCCTGCTATAATGACAATGTTTATCCGAAAACATTACTTGTTAAGGTTTGGTATTCGTGTGCCTTGAATGGAAAAAGTCATTTGCTTGTCACATACCTGTTTAAGTGATTGCAATAGAGGTGATACAGGTTGTGGCCTGAAAATGTAAATTCAAACTGCCATGAAGTGGAAGTGAATGATCACAGAATAAGTCAACAACATAATTTCTCTGACCTGGCTTTTAAAAATGATTTAGCAAAACTATTATGAAGACGGTTATTATGAATCACAGCTGAACACTTATACTCATAATTAATAACAAAGGTCCCGCATACTCACAGTTTGACCGACTGGTGAAGTGAAGCATGCACGGAAATAACAAGCAGAGTTTGAGAAAAACACTTTTCACACACTGTGGAGAAAGTGATGTTTAATGTGGAGAGGGTCTGTCTGTCCCCTACTCGACAGAGTGGAGTCAGCCAGTGCTAATTACTGTCTGAGCTGTAGCTGTACACAAGCTGAAGCAGCCTGAGGTTTGTGTTAACAGTCAGTGACATCCCGCCCCGCTCCTCTACATTTGATTGTTGCAGGCTAGTTGAAAGTACTAACCTCCGAGCAGGGACTTCTTTTGGGAAAGGACCGTAGTTTCTCCAGTCAAAACAAATTGTTAAGATTCCTAGTTTCTGGGAAAGGTTCAGGTTGTGGATAAAGGTAGTTTCAAATGAGTGCAATGTGACCTTTGACCACTGAAATCTAACCAGTTCATCTTTAAATCCAAGTGACAACTGGTCAATATTTGAAGAATTTTAATAAAGGTAGACTTTTGCAAGATCATCGTGCCCTTGACCTTTGACCACCAATATCAAATCAGTTAATCTTTGAGTTGTTTGTAGATGTTTGCACCAAAATTAAAGAAATTCTCTCAAGAAATTCTGGGATATTATGTTCACAAAAATGGGAAGGACAGAAGGATTGAAAACCCCAAAACATAATGCCTCCTGTCCCTGGCTGTCACATACATATGCAGATAAATTTGAAAATTATGTAGGGGTTTTCCTCCTCTTTATTCAAGAGCCTGCAGTGTTTCTCCGAGGATCGAGTTGTAGCAGCGGAGATAAAGCACGCCTGCAAGAGAAAAAAATTGCTAACCCATTAAAAAACTGAGAATCAAACTATTACCTATACATTACAGCATATTGCAGGCAAAGCACACACAAATAAAACAAAATTTAAAAAATCCTCCTTGCGTATTATACAAATACACAAATAGAAAAACAGTATTATGCGAGAGAAAACTGATCACGTAAATGTTAACATTCCTTTTTTCTGTGAGCAGCCTAATCCACCCCCGTCATAATGCCCATGTTGAACTTCGGTAATGAGGTTTTCACTTCACCTGTGGCTGCTTCACCGCGTGTGTCGCTCAATGTGAGTGAGTGTGGGCAGGGCCGGCCCAGGGCATGTGTGTGTGTGTGTGTGTGTGTGTGTGTGTGTGTGTGTGTGTATAAACTCTGCCATGCTCTCAGACACAGAGAGGAGCGGCACAACTCGCTAAATGTCCGTGACAATGCGCATTTATTGAGGTCACCAAAATGTCCGTACCAAACCAGAGTTGTTATTTTATATATATATATATTTTATGATAAGTCAAAATAGTAATAATTGCAACAGGTCTACTCTGTGCTAAATGCATGTAGGGTAAACACTGGCATGGTCTTTGAGTTGGACAGCGGGACATTCAGATTGTGTGCTCTCACACTCAAAAATACCCAATTTGTGCTTCGATTTGCTGAGCTTGTGCGTCTGCACTAAGATGTTCAGTGCTCCAGCTTTACTTCTTCACCTCACACTCGTGCACATTTTTACAGACTTGTTGCACAAAAGAGGTCAGAGCACAGAACAAAAATCCAAGAGCATAGGAGAAATCTGTGCAGACACATGCGCAGAGAAGCAGAGTGAGGAGAGGACCTGAAGCTGGAGCTTAGGAAGTGGAAGCAATACAATATCTGAGTGCCAGCACACAGTTTGAGCACAAGGAGAGCAAATCTAAGCACAGGCTATTTGAGTGCCAGTGCAGGGTTTTAAGTGAAAGTATTTCAAGTCCTACTCTCAAAATATAAGACTGCACTCAAAAAAAAAAAACTCTTGATGGCTTGAGTTACCAAACAAGAAAGCCTGAATGTCATGTATTTTAAAGTCATATATAAATGCTTTTCTTTTGAAATCGCCTGAATTCACCTAATTTCTAGCAGCAGATGGTTCAAAGTGGGAATATATAACAACTCAAACAAATTCAAAGCAATTGAATTTGGAGAAACTATAAAGTCTCTGAGCCGTTCTCTCAATAAAGAGTTGTTGTTTTAATCTCTGCAGAAGTTACAACAGCACTCTTAGTCCATCGGATACTATAATCTGATACGCGTCTATATTAAACTCAGCATAGAGACAATCCTCTGAGCGATTGTGTAACTGACTCTGAGAGCCACCATCCATCACTGCGGCAGGTTCCAACAAACATCCAACAGAAAACCTGACTGAGTTGTGTTCCGAACTGATTCCTATCAGGGATGACTCTGTGTGCAGTCAGCAAGTTTGAAATCAGGAACAATCCTTCCGTCTCACTCTGTAATCTGAGAAAGCTCAGCAGAAACGGCTTGTTTTGATCCTTTATTGACTCAGAAAAGCTTAGAGCTTTCTTTCCCTACTTCTTGCTTATCTACTTTCTTTAGTTTTTGTCTTTAAAACTGTATTTTCAAGTTCATGACACAGTCACTACATGACTGATACACATGGAATTTCCATATATATGGCAAATATCTTTCAACATTGCCATTTCAAATTCCTAGGCAAGAAATTAACATCCCTTTAATATCAAGATATGATCAAATGGATTTCCTCTGAAATGAATGATGAATAGTTAACCCATGAAATCTCTGTATACTTCTTAATGAACAATCAGTTATCAGACTTATTGTCTGAAATTCAATGCACGTGGACAGATGTTGACATTGTGACCTGACGTCAGTTTTCCCTTGACCACCACAAGGTTTAGACGTATATTCAAAAAAAATATATAGTTGAAATGTTAGCTGGGTAACTGATCTGTTTCCTCACACTGCATGCACCGCTAAGTCTAGAGGAAGAAGGTTCTGCATATTCCAGCACCATGTATCTGATGATTCTCCGCTCAGATGTGACTGACGTATAACTGAGTATTAGGAGATGTGAATTTTGATGCAAAATGAGTCAAGTGCACAGGTAGTAATTTGTAACATCTTTTTGAACATTCTTGTTTTTCTAAGTGATCTCTGACCTTCAGCTGATTGGCGAACTCCACGTGGTTGTCGTAGATGAGAATGTTGGCGATGAGGTCCTCTTTCTTCTTGGAGAAGACGGACGGCCCCTCTGAGACATTTTCCTCAACTATCACCTTCAGCAGAGTGCGAGGACACTTGGTCCCGTCCCACACCTGACAAACACAAAACAGGTGACTGGTGAGAATGTGCTGATCAGAACAGGAGAAAGAGCTTATCAAACACTTGTGTAGATGATGGTCAAAAGCATACTAGTGTGCAGGACCACACAGGTTGTGTTGGATCCACATTCTGCCAAATGAAACTATTAAATAGGAAGCTGGAGCAAAGGGACGTAAGAGACAATGTCAATGACAACACAAGAGTGTTCACAACAGGACAACTTTGAACAAACAGGTGAACAGCTCTCAGTGTAGCAGCGGGGCGTGGCTTCAGGGTTCTTTGATCTTTACTTGCTGCAGCATAAGTAGTGCAGATCACTTTAGCAGTTTTAGAAAGAAAAAATGCAACCAGCATTACCACAGGTCAAGCAAATATCTTCAAAACAAGTAGGTTTAGTCACTGAACTAGTATTCCTAATTCTACAACACACACAATGACCAGCAACATTGTCACCAACACCTTCATTGTGTGGAAGCAGAGAGAGACAGACACAGATCACTCTTATTTATTATAAATTATGTACAATGTTACACAAGGATTAAAAATTCAGATTAGTTACATTCTCAAACGTCTATCACAATAAAATAAAGAGAGTAAAAGTAGTAAATACTCATTTTGTGTTTTTCAACTAAAAACAATAATTTAAAGGATTAATTGATCTACTTGAACTGTATGACATTATTAGTGCCGTTAGATCTGAGCATTGTAGTCACATTTGTTTATGTGAAATTGGGCTGTGTAAAGCAGTTGAGAGCAGGGCAGGTGGGGTGGGCTGGGGAGCTTGAGGTGGGGTATAACAATCTCTTCTTCATCTAAAAGCTTGTTATGATTTGGACAACACCCACTCCTGGTTGTACGAGTGGTTGTGTAGCAGCAGGTTGTTACAGCTCAGCCTAGCTTTAGGAATCAGTGAGAGTAGCCTGGCAGCAGACCAGCAGATTCGCTGCCAAACCCTGTTCAAATTGATATACTCTATCACCCTCACTGGCAGGAGCCCAGCCGTCACTTACAGCCTCATTTCTGCTTTCATCACTGAGGTAGAAGGTAAGATACACTGATACACAAGGTACCGAGATAAAATACACGAGTCCAAATCCCATTGAGGCCGTCAGACTGTGAAGTAGATTTACTACAAGGCTGATGAAGACTGAAGGCAAACCGCTCCATTATTACGAAGGAAAACAATAATATCAACCTCTTTAGTTTAAAATCAAAGTAAGTTGAAATTTGCTTTAACAGGGGTCGTAGTAGGAGGAACAAGGAGAAACGTGGCAGCTATATGAAAAGACATGTTTAATTAACATCCACGATAAGAACAAAAACAGGTTAGAGTGGCTAATAAAAGAGGACAGCAGGAACAAATGGATGCTTTCTGACAGTAAACAGCCTCCTGGGAAGCTTCTGGAATCCCATTTCCTTTTTGTGTGTGTACGTTAGAAATGTTTCAGCATTACCAACATCACTGAATTAACAGCGGCACTGCTATCACATCATGTGGATGTAACCTCACGCTATTTCAAAGAGGGTTAAGGGTTTGCATTTCCCATTAAACTGGGAACAATTTAACAGCTTTTGACTGTCTTTCTGTCTGCATGTGGAACGCGTATATCCCGAACCATTCCTCTAATCCAGTGGTTCTCAAAGTGGGGGGCGCGGACACTCTCCAGGGGGGGCGCAATGTCACAGACAAAAACAAAGACCGACGACCTGTCACTGGTTAGTGAAAGCTCCCTCAGTGGCTAAGTGCTAGGGGCTTGACCAGACATGGGCAAAGTACGGCCCGCTCTTTAGTCAGACCCGCCAAGCTTTTCCAAATATTAAAAAAAAAAAATCAAAAACTTTAAAAAATATATAAATATAAATATCTTTTTTAAACTAGCAATTTAGTAGCACTTGAATGGCACTTACTTATAGCATTTTGTAGTTTTGCTTAATTTTTTTAGAAATTGTACTTTTTCTGCTTCTTGTGGTTCTGGGTTTGTACCCTCGGTGTTGACTGCACTTATTGTAAGTGTATTTTCGCTTTGCCCTGTGAGCCATTCTGTAAAATGAGCGGATCAAGGAAACGAAAAGTGGACAATGAGTGCCGAGTGTTTAACACGGAGTTGACAACCAAATACTTTTTCACTGAAGTCCAATCGAAGGCTGTATGCCTGATATGCCGAGAAACTGTCGCAGTTTTCAAGGATTACAACGTCAGCCGTCACTTTGCTACGAAGCATGCTAACTACGCTAGCAAGCAGTCAACGCAAGAACGGGCGGCTACAGCTCAGAGGTTGGCTGAGTATTTATTAAATTGCCTTGCAAATAAATGCTTTGCTACTTGTTAAAGGCCAAATCCTTACATGTAATGATTTTTCCATGTAATTTATATTAGTTCACAAAAATACTCCATCCATCTGGTCCTGGCTCGTCCCCTCTGTCAAATTTTAGAACCCACTGTGGCCCGCGAGTCAAAAAGTTTGCCCACCCCTGGGCTGGACTGACACAAACAAATACATTTTGGTGGATCCTGATGAGAATCCAAAGAGGAGTGTTATCATTTGAACGCGAGTTGCACGTACGCTTCCGAGTATAAAAGTAACTGCAGGCATGGTCAGCACTCACCCTCACTGAGACGACACCCTGCAGAGTTTGTGCGATGCTCTTGTTTCCTCTATAATTCAGATATTCATTGCTTTATAAACAGTCTCACTCCTTCCTTAGTAATACCTTCCTGCACTTGCAGCAGGGCTATTTGTAGCCTAATCTAAGGAGTAATTTGCTCCACAGTCTTTTTTTAGAAAGCTCATAGCCCCAAGAGCTAGCCTTCTAGCTAGCTAACTTCTTCCAACTGCAGCTAGCCCTTTTCTCCTTAACACCTACCTTTACATCTTCAATCATCCACCTTGTTGCAACAAATAAAACACCAGTACTTGAATACTATTCTGTGCTGTCCCTGTGTACATTGTGTACTGTTCGTTTTGTTAGGAACCATTGCCTAGCACAGCCTGGCGGGGGGGGGCCCAACTACCCCCAACTAGCTTTGGGGGGGCCCAGCTTGCAAAAGTTTGAGAACCCCTGCTCTAATCAACTTCAATCTTGGCAAGTCAATTTTTTTGTCATCAAGGGAAGTGCAGGGACAAGTTTGGTGCATGATTGTATGACGCCAATTGAACTTAGTGGTTCGATAGTTGGTAAAAATGCACAAATATTTTTACTTTTTTGAGATCTCATTTAGTACCTCAATGAACTTCAATGTACACTGCAAAAAAAAAAAAATGAATGGAGCACTTACATCACACATCAGATCTTAATGAACAATTTATACAAGTAGAAAATCTTTAATGATGTACATTGTATAATTTTTTACATAACAAAGGTCAATAGAAACCAAAATCCACCAACCCATTGAGGGCTGGATTCAAAACAACACCAACAATCTATGTAAAAAATGTCAATCACAGGCTGTTCCAACGTGCAATCAATTCATTACGATTACTCATAATGGGAGTCATTAGTTTGAATGGCCTCCGGGTGCCTGTATGCACTCCTAGACAACGGGTGGGCACTCTCCTGATTTCTTTTTCTCTCTGTCCCATGCAACAGGGATTTTTATTTTCTTTACATCATGCAAAATGCAACACTGACAAGACAGCATGAGTGAGTGCCTCAGTTTCTGGCTTTTAGAGGGACCAGGGGGAAATAAAGGACAGAATTAGCTTTTTAAAGGGTTTACCTGGGTTTATAAATCTGCGTATGTCGACGACCCTTGACGTAAAGAGGTATAAGTATAGGAACCCCACAGCCACAGTGACTCCAAATCTTTCTTGACTGTGTTCAACTGTGATTTGTCCATATCAGCTAATTCTGCAGCATGACTCTGCTTTACCACAGCAGGTTGTTCACAGAACAGGCTATGGAGCATTTCCAATAATTTGAAAAAAACTTTTTTGAACTATGGTGACCGACTCTGTACAGACATAGAAATGAACCTATTCATAAACTCTGACATTAAATATCATCATCATATCAGCATTAGTGAGAAAACATCCAGCAAGCAGACAGGCTGGAATCTTCTGCTCTACTGGTAGATCGATGTGATCTCATCTCATTTGTCAACCGTGACTTTCATATAAAAATGCCACCTCAGCAGCCGTCCAGGATTAATCTATTATTATTAGCAGTGAGAGTGAAGGGGGGTGATCTGTTGCTTTCGTTAAAGGGATTTGAACTTAGACTTAGTTATCATTTTGCCTAGCAGAATTTCTTCAAGCACAATGATACACTTTAACATCACATGACATTATAAAAACAAGTCTGTATGTATATGTATACGTTACCCTCAGCAGGGTGCAGGTGGTGTCGATGGGGGCTTTGGCCAGCAGCTGGCAGTTCAAGTCGAAGTAAACCTTGGGCTCAACGGCAGACAGTGGGATCGTGGGCACCGTGGGCAGGAGACTCTGGCTGGCTGCCCAAGATCGCAGCCCCTCCACAGTGCTACGGGTCTCCTGGTCAAAGTGGAAAGAGCGGCTGGACGTCCGTGGCTCCACAGCTGCACCAACTCCCCCGTCAAACGTCAAGACAGAGAAACCGAACGTGTTGACGAGCGTGATGGAGTTGTTGAAGCACTGAGCCTGCAGAGAGACAAGGGATAATTTATAAATGTATACATTCAAGTTTTTTAAATTTCAAGGTAACAAGACATGGTGACTGAAGTCGCAGGCTGCACCTTAACTCTGTGCATGCGAACAATGTCTCCGATTTGAAAGATTTGGGGATGGTCCTCCAGCTTCTCACAGAAGAGTGTGCAGCCAATCTTCTCGTTGGATTGATCGGTGATCTTCAGGCTGGAGCAGTAGTCTGTGGGGAGAATATCAAAGTAAAAATAAAATCTTTGGGAATATGTTGAGGAGCAGATCTGTGGGTGTCAATTTTCTATACATATAGACTATAGGTCACAAGCTGGATATATGTTTGCAAAATATCAGAACATATTCACTTGAAAATCTTTCCCCCTTTCTAATCTTACTTTCTGACATAACCCAACTTGAATGGTTTTAGAAGATCTTGATTTTCAGGCAGTAAATATAATGTGTTGAACACTGGTAGTACCACTACTTCTACTACAACTTCAAATAATAATAATACCAAAGTAGAGTAACAGTATGTGACGGCCTGCTGGCCTGTGCCGTTCCATGCCATGTATCTAACTCTCTGTTTGTGCCCTCTGGTCTCTGTGTGCAGTTTGGCTGATTGGAGGTGATGAGCCTTAATTGGGGGCACCAGGCACACAAGTTCACCTGATTCGTTAAAAGCTCTGGCTCCTCCTCCTTCGGGGGATTCGACCTGCAGCAGACACTGCCTAAGCCGCTGGTCTTGGCCCAGCATCAGTGTGTTGTGCTGATCATTTGTTTTGGCTTTGTGCGTTGTCATTTGGATTTGATGCAGACGTTTTGTTAACGTGTTTTGGTTGGATAATAAACCGCTCGAAATCTACAATAAAACCATTGTTGTACATGGTAAAACCTACTCCGTCCACTCCGTCATTTCTACCCTAGGTGTGACACAGTACAATGTCATGAGAGAAATGTCAAAGATATGCATGAAAAAAATATCTCGCCCATGATTACTTAGACACAATTTCATTGATCCTGATAAATGTATATCGAAATTATAAAGATTTTATGCATATGTGGCAATTGACAATGTCAACGGTTTTCCCACACATCCAGAAACAAAGGTGTTGCTTTTCAGTATCTTTTTATTCTTACCACATGTGAGAAAACATAACCCGAACTCTACTTAAACTTGCCAGCTTATTTCAGCTGGCACCTCGGCTTTGCAGCTCCGCTCACTCTCTGTCTCTCTCATGCTTATCCCTCTGGCAGCTCATTGGCTGCCTTGTGAACCAGACAATCAATCAGCCAACAGCCCTCAGCTACTCTGATTATTCCTCTGGTCCTGGTGCAGGTGCTCTCTGAGCCTCCTCCACGCCCACAGTATAATTTATACTTTTTGTTTAACCATACCACTGTCAACGATCTAGCATTGATTAGTCACTATTCCTAACAAATAATGCCAAAATATACAACTATGTTAGTGCATGCTGTGATGTGTATGTGAAAATTCCTTCTCTCAGCAAAAATTTTTTGCTCCTTAGTCAAATCAGTAAATATAAAGGCTTTTTTCCCACTTTGATTCATATTTATCATATGGACATGTATAATTGTGCATGTTCAAACGCATCTTGTATTCATAGGACAAGATTTGTTCTGTGCTCTTAACTTTAGGACTAGTTTGAATAATAGACTTTAAAGAATTAAGACATTCTGGGACAGTAAGGACATTTTGGTTGGTCCTTACTTTCTGACAGACCTTCAGAGGGTTAGGCATTTAGTTGTGATGGTTAAGATTAGGTTTAGAGGCAAGAGAATACATTATTTCACTGATTGCCTTTACTGTGTGTTAGTGTTTGGGTTTCCCGTAAGTCTGATCTGATGGATTTTTCTAATATCTCAGTTTACTTTAAGACGCCCGAGGGTCCAGAAAGACAAGGATGATGAAGTTTGGACAGTTTCCACATGAGACACTGCTTTCTCTTTATTACCTCCCCAACACGCACACGCACAGTACACACTTCATCATCCTGTCCTGCATGTCTGCAGGTCAGCTCAGACTGAGCAGTCTGTTTAATGTCTTATCCTTTTGGTCTTTTAAGTGTTAAGAGCTCACCAAATCCTGTTCCACAGGTCAAACTGCTTCCTCTGCACTTCATGCTGATATCAGTGTCAGTGTGTTCACAGGTAAATAAAGATAATGACTAAACAATGTTCTGGTGGTCCCTTTAGTTTAGGTCAGTGCAGTTTCTTCTTTATGCTGACAGGTACTGACAAGTCGCCTGTTCCAACAAAAAGTCCATTATAACACCCAAACACCAGCATCTGACTTGGGTTTCTTGGGGGAATACATATAGGAGCAGTAGTTATTTGTAAGAAATCTCAGCGAAGGTTGTTGTTTTTCACAGCACACTCAGTCATTATCACGGTGAGAGGTGAAGATGTTAGCTGTATACCTTTCACATGTGTAAGTGATCACAGTGTACAACTAAACTATTACTGGTAAAACAAGACTGTGGTGAAATTATTTGAACTACAATTTTCTGATTCTCTCCTAGGAATGTCACAGATGGCTCGCTGTCCCAGTGGATCCTATTCAGCTGAGTCTCTGTAGGGAGATCTTTCCTCTCTCTCACCCGTCCCTCTCCCAGAACCATTTTCTTTGACAGTTTTCAGACTGTATTATTTGAACCCATCATATGTGACAGCTGTAATTTTGACAAGTTTTCTCCCTTGTATATTTCTGCTTTAAGACTTTGGGAGACTTGAAAACCCTCATCTTGGATTTATTTCCTCTGTGGCAGCAAACATGTCAGAGCAGCATCTAGAGACTCCGGCAAGTTATACTGGACTAAACAAACACATTTAAGGCAGAAAAATCGTATTATATATTATTAAAAATATATATATTATACAGAAAAATATTGTGATTGGACATTTTCATCAAAAAAAAACTCCGATGCACACTGTGTGTGTGTGTGTGTGTGTGTGTGTGTGTGTGTGTGTGTGTGTGTGTGTGTGTGTGTGTGTGTGTGTGTGTGTGTGTGTGTGTGTGTGTTCTGACTCAGCACTGATTAGACTTTTATCACTTCATGAAAGGTCGTCTCTTCTTTTCTGCCAATCAAAAGTGACTCAAAGGAGCTGAAGTGGTTTATGCATTTTACTACTACTAATAATAATAATAATAGTATCAATCATTCTTACATGTTTAAAAGCTTGCCCCACAACAAAATCTGTAACACTGCTGCAGAAGGTCTTAATGTCTCTGTCCATGGTGCTGAAACGGTTGAAAATGTTTTACTCCGTTTGGTTTGAACTGCTTTTCACATACTTACAAACTTGTTGCTATTTTAAGCAATATGAGAGCAAGACAATATTGAGAATATTGTTATTGAAATATTACATTACATTTTGTATTTTAGTTTATATTTAATTTACACAGAGTTTCTTGTGGTTTAAAATGGTTTTTATACTGTTGACATTTTATCAATGTATGTCTGACTTACCTGCTAAATATCAGCATTTTAGCATAATTTTTGTGAGCCTGTTAGCATGCCGATGTTCTGTTTTTCTGGACTCTTTATTATTTGGTCCCATTTTTGACCATTCTTTGGGCTGAGGCTCACACTGACCTGTTCCCCTGCTCTTGAATGGCTGTTTGAAGAAGACCACCACTCCGTACACGTTGGTGACTGATCCAGCCTTCAGGTCGCCTAGTCCCACATATGTATATTTGGGGGTTTTGGCATTTCTGGAAACCTAATGATAACAAAAAAAGAATTTACAAAAAAGACTAGCAGTCGATGTCAGCATGCTATGCTACATGATGTATGCATTTGTTCAAGCAGCGAAAAAGCAGTCAGGGATGGGAGCAGATTATGATGGAGGACAGATTGAAAGTTTCACCTACTTGCTGAATGACAGTTTTTATTTAACCTTGGCATCTAAACAAGTGTCATTTCTTGAAACCACTGAACAAAGCAACAGATTTCTCTTTTGAGCTTTCTCAACCTCTTTCACCAATTTGTCAATCAGATGTGATTTTTGAAGAGAATAATGATGATCTGAAAAATTTCCAGTTGCTCAAACAGCAGAAAACCGGAGTAAAAGTCTATCCAATCATTTATTTAAGATAATTTTTTCTACAGTACATGCCATTCATGGATGTGCTGTTAGAAAGGGTGACCCAAGTAGAGGGAGATATACTGGGATGCTGTCAGAGACATCTTCAGACTTGGGGGTGACAATAGTTCATGTTACTCTGTTAGCGTTTGTTTATTGTTTCACCTTCAGGTCTCCTTGATGCATCAAGTCTACAATAAAATCTTCTGCATAAGATATCAGCTGCTGCCTGAGTTCTCCTTTCACCAGCTTTCAGAAAACATCCATAACAATTTGAATTGTAAATTATCACTATATCTTACCCATTTTAACTAACCAACCATTTGCAAATATTAGGATTCAGGATTGTCCATAAGCTTTTATTTTAATCCCAAAAATGGAAGCTAGTAGCTTTATAACTTTAGCATGTTCAACATTATTTCAAAACATGCTGAGGTATGGGCAGCTCTAAAATGGGTCTCTAAATGACCAGACTGTCAAAACTGACAGGAAGGAGAAGGCCTGAAACCTCAGCAGCATGCATTTTCCCTGTGTTTTGAGCATAGGTTTTGAGTCAGCAGGATACAGTAGGATCATTTGTACCAAAAAACTCATGGGACGAACTCATCTGATGTAATAAACTGATGCCCACAGGGAGATCATGACAAAAGTTGTGTGATTCTGGTATTTATTTTTAGAAAATGTCTACTAATAATTCAGTTTGATCTATCTCATCTAAAAACTAAGCTTAAACCCTGTTGCTAGCGTCATTTGTTTGAAATAGGAAATCAGCTCTTATTCTGTATAATAATATCAGTTTTAGCTCTGGGGGACTGAATGTTTGCATTCTGCACTTTGGTTTCGACCTGTTTGATTCAGCTTCTGTTGTTATCAAATTAATCTTTCTATGATCTGATTTAATGCATAGGACAATCCTGATTTTCAATAAAACCATGAGACATGATTGTAACTGTGTCTTAGGCCCTGTTTCTAGGCCTAGGTCTAAGAAACAGCACAAAACAGTCAAGTGAATTACAAACCGTTGATTGTCACTCATGACAAAATGTTGTAATTCCCATCCATCCATCATAGGGGGCAAATTCATACGACAAAATTATGTTTCAATTTCTAATTGATATGACGTTGTTATGTGATGTCAAAAAAATGTTTTATGAGGAAATAAAATGCCAGAAATGTATGGGTTATTTTTCCTCTCTTAATGCAAGTGTGAAGTCTTTTAGTTTAAGAACAGGACATATTGTTTTCACATTCAGATTTTGTAATGCCCTCACTCAAATACTGCGTTTACACTCAATACATTGCTTGTGCTAAGATTTGCTCTGCCTTTATTCAAACTATGTGCTTGCACTAAACTCTACTTTTCATGCTCATGCTGCTTCTTTGTGCACGTCTGCTCTCAGATTTCTACTCTGCTCTTTTTGTTTTTAATATTTTAGTTGTTTTTCTGTATGCGAATGATTTGTGCAGTATGTCTGTCAGATTCCCAAACCCAGAGCATACCAGGTGTAGTGTCCTGCCCTTGCTGAGGGCGATTTGGCTGTCCGTAATATTCCCATAAAATACAGGGGTAAAATGTAAAAGTTAAAATGATATGTACGTAAAAGTACTACACTGGTCAAAGGACAAAAACCCTGAAGATAAAATATAAGCTTGTGCACTTAACTGAACATTCCATGTCGACACTAAGCAAATGCTAAAGTATCTTAATTTGATCTAATAGTATCATTGCATGCAACTTTCTGTTGTAGTACTAGTATTGTAAACTATTCTCATAACACCTTTTATTTTTCAGTTACCTTCTACATGTCCTAAACATGCGGCTGATTTAGATTTCTACACTACAAAAACTATGAATATTATTAACTATGTATTTACTGTCATGAATACTCCCCTCATCATCACCACTGCAGAGACCAAGGGCTCTTGTGAGACCCTGATCCAGCCGAGGTGACTCTGGGACAGTCAGCCGCTGACAAAAAGCGTCCTGACAGACACAATACCTAAACAGCCCCAAACCCAGCAGCCTCTGCAGTTAATCAAGCCTCTAAATCTGACCTCAGAGGAGAGTGTGGCGCTTCTCTTTTTGGCCAATGGGGATCTGGGGTCAGGAGGAGGCAACAGGCGGGACACCTGAGGGATGGAGACAAAGTTATGAACAAACGTCTCAATGATATGTTTTCAGTCAACAGTCACCGCAGCAGACATACTGCAATTGCTACTACTGCTTGAGGAAAAGCAGAAAAATAAAAAGGACACAAAAGGAGGAAGGAGAGTGGAATTATATTCAGAACATATGACTGTCTAAATCTAATCTGTTTACACACATTACATTTTTCACACGAGGCACTCACTATCCTTAACCTCTTAACCATTCAATTCAATTTTATTTATATGCAGCCAAACCACAATATACATTAACCAAAGGTACTTTAAATAGAAGGTCAAGACCCTAACACTTTTTTACAGAGAAACCCAACAGTTACCACAATGAGCATCACTTTGGCAACTGTGGAGATAAAAGACTCCCTCATTAACTTGAAGAAACCTCTAACAGAACCAGTCTCAATGTGGGCGGCCATCTGCCTCGACCGGCTTGGGTGAGCTAGATGAACTAGATGAGTCTCAAACAAACCATTCAGGCTTGGTTTCTTATCCTTGGTATCCAGGATAATTTGATGTTAATTTATTTCAGGCCAATACTTGTCTTATATCTAATAGTCAGCATGGTAGTTGTTGTGAACCAATCAGACAAACTGTATATACATTGTAAATAATTTTTGGGGAAAAACATGTGACATGTAAAATGTCCAGAAATCAACAGATAAGTTTGTCTCTCTAGATTTGAGCATACTTATTGTACATGTAGTGATTGTTGAGCCTGCAGGTCAAACATGAGGAGGCAGTAAAATTCATAAGATGTGTCGCCATTTGTGGAATGTAACAAAGTACATTTACTTTGCTACTGTACTTCAGTACATTTTAATGACATCTGTACTTTAGGTAGAATCAATTTCAAGTACATTTCACTTTTACACCAAGACATTTATCAGCAAATATCTGTACATTACAAAAACTATGAATATTATTAACTATGTATCTATAGAGGTTTGAAGACCCAACTGTCAAACGCTGTCATGACGCCTCCCCTCATCATCACCACTGCAGAGACCAAGGGCTCTTGTGAGACCCCGATCCAGCCGAAGTGACTCTGGGACAGTCAGCCTGTGACAAAAAGCGTCCTGACAGACACAAGACCTCAACAGCCCCAACCCCAGCAGCCTCTGCAGTCAACCAAGCCTCTAAATCTGACCTCAGAGGAGAGTGTGGCGCTTCTCTTTTTGGCCAATGGGGATCTGGGTTCAGGAGGAGGCGATAGGCAGGACACCTGAGGGATGGGACAGAGATGTGAACAAACGTCTCAATGATGTGTTTTCAGTCAACAGTCACCGCAGCAAACACACTGCAGATACTACTGCTGCTTGAGGAAAAGCAGAAAAATAAAAAAGTCACAAAGGAGGAAAAAGAGTGGAATTATATTCAGAACATATGACTGTCTAAATCTAATCTGTTAACACAAAGATAATTTGTCACATGAGGCACTGGCTATCCTTAACCTCTTAACTATTCAATTTTATTTTATTTGTATGGCGCCAAACCACAATATACATTAACCCAAGGCACTTTCAATTGAAGGTCAAGACCCTAAAACTATTTTTACAGAGAAACCCAACAGTTCCAACAATGATTAGCACTTTGGCAACTGTGGAGATAAAAGAT
Source organism: Pleuronectes platessa (assembly GCF_947347685.1). NCBI lineage: Eukaryota > Metazoa > Chordata > Actinopteri > Pleuronectiformes > Pleuronectidae > Pleuronectes > Pleuronectes platessa. The sequence goes on from NC_070632.1 coordinate 24,588,506, forward strand.
TCCCACATTAACTGGAAGAAACCTCTAACAGAACCAGTCTCAATGTGGGCGGCAATCTGCCTCGACCGGCTTGGGTGAGCTAGATGACCTAAATCAGTGATTTTCAACCAGTGTGCCGCGGCACACTAGTGTGCCGTGAGAGATCGTCAGGTGTGCCGTGGGAAATTATCTAATATCTAGTGTTGCACCGAAGATGTTTTCCGACATCTGCACATCGGTAATAAACTTGACTTTCACTGATATCATTGGTATTTGTGGTTAAACCGCTGGGCACGTGCCGCGGCTGGGGGAGCAGTCGCCCCGTTGCCCTCCTCTCCACGCCTCCGGAGACCCGGCGTGCGGCACGTCTCGACGTTTTTTTGGGGGGGGAGGTCCTCTTCTGCGGTGCCTAACGACTTCAGTGGTGCGGGGGCTTTCTTTCTCTTGGACCGCGGGGTGGTGTCCCCCGCCGGTGCGGAAGGCGGGTCGTTGGAGGGGACCGGGTACGGCGGTCGGCGGCGGCGACTCTGGACGCGTGTCGGGACCTTCTCGCAGATCACCTCAGCTACAGCGCCCGTTGGGGGAACCCTCCGTTCGCGCGGGGGGCCCCTTCCGGCAGTGCGCTTCGGCTGGCGCCTAGCAGCTGACTCTGGTGCGGACCAGGGGAATCCGACTGTTTAATTAAAACAAAGCATCGCGAAGGCCCACGGTGGGTGTTGACGCGATGTGGTTTCTGCCCAGTGCTCTGAATGTCAAAGTGAAGAAATTCAATGAAGCGCGGGTAAACGGCAGGAGTAACTATTGGCACTCAAAACAGGTCAATCTGTTTTAGACAGGGTTAAAATGTCCTGTTTTAAATTATCCTTGTGGTATTTTGACCAAAATATGTTATAGACATTTCATTAAGACCCCAAGGAACCATATCAACTGTGATAAAATGGGTATAATATGTCTCCGTTAAATAAAATTTAGTTAAATCAAAGATTGTTTCATAAATCTGATTCAATACCTCATTAAAAGGTAAGAGTAATAAAGGGCTGAAATAATTTAAAATAGTGCTTTTTAATACATTTAGAAACTATATTACTAATTATATGTATTATATGTACTGTGTTAGGCCATAGAGTGTCATTTTGTATCATTTTGGTTGGTGGTGTGCCCCAGGATTTTGTAAATGTAAAAAATGTGCCGCGGCTCAAAAAAGGTTGAAAATCACTGATCTAGATGAGTCTCAAACAAACCATTCAGGCTTGGTTTCTTATCCTTGGTATCTCGGATTATTTGATGTGAATTTATTTCAGGCCAATACTTTTCTTATATCTAATAGTCAGCATGGTAGTTGTTCTGAACCAATCAGACAAACTGTATATACATTGTAAATAATTTTTGATCCTCCCCAAAAATAAAATCAACAGATAAGTTTGTCTTTCGATTTGAGAAAACTTATTGTACATGTAGTGATGGCTGAGCCTGCAGGTAAAACATGAGGAGCCAGTAAAATTCATCAGACGTGTCTCCAGCGGTGGAATGTAACAAGTTACATTTTCTTTGCCTCCGCTCAGGGCTCACAAAGAGGCAGCAGATAGTCTTCAGTACATTTTCTTTGTTACTTTACTTCAGTACATTTTAATGATACCTGTACTTTAGGTAGACTCATTTTCAGGTACATTTCACTTTTACACCAAGACATTTATCTGCAAATATCTGTACTTTCTACTCCACTACATTCTTATAATGCATTGTCTTCATTTTTTTTGTTTTTTAGAAGTAATCAATGAAGAAAGGGGAATTGGTTGAGTGATCTAATCAGAACGGGCAGGTTACGTTAGACCCCACCTTCTTCAGCAGAAGTCATGCTGAAGAAACAACTCAAATAGACTTCAAAGAGGCACCGTCAACACTGATTTAAAATTATGTAGTAGCCCTTTTCATTTGGGAACAAGCTCCAGTGGACAAATACTTTAAATTTTAATACTTAAAGTCTATTTAATGGACAGAGTTAAAAAATAACTTCCTTGGCAGAGGAATAACATTCAGGCAGTATTAATATCTATTCAAAGTGATGCTATGTTTACCTTCTATCCTTAGTGTTGAGCAGTTTTAATTCGTCATATTATAAACTCATCATGAATTATTGGTCTGAAAAGAGTCAAATCTTAATCTGAATGTTAACTAGCAGCTACAACTGTCAGATAAATAAAGTGGGGGAAAAAGGAACAATATTTCCCTCTAAAATTCAGCAGAGTGAAAATATAAAGGGACATTGATTTCAGTAAAACTCTAGTGACCCAAAGTTGTACTTGAGTAGTCCTAGAGTAGACTATTAAAGCAGTTCAAACTGTATATGCATACGTACATACATCAAACATAGCTTGGATGTATACAAATGTGCTCACATAAAGACAGGCATCATCTCCTGACAGCAGCAGATTACAGTGGTGCAGGTTGTCTTCATGAACTGTGGAAGATTTGGCCACAGTGAAGCCAGAGGCCACCACCACATCCTGCAGGAAAACACAAGATAATCAACAACAAGCAGAAACCAGGGATTAAAGCTGAGAGAACACACACTGATGAATATACATTCTTCTCCCCAGAGGGAGGACAGATTGAAGCAGCAGATGTTGCATCTGGGGAGACGTTAAATAAGACTTCACAACAAACTACTACTGGTGTGAGAAGTGGAGATATCTTTTTTGTTTGGCGTGCCAGCTGCCCCCAAGACAGCTTTAAAGCCTCCGCTCAGGGCTCACAAAGAGACAGCAGATAGTCTGAATAATCATGTTACGGTGACACAGCCTGACGAGACCTCTGTGATCTACAGCAAAGCACGGCGGCTCAGAGAGCGATGACTTCGCTGCCCTCACCACGGTTTATGGGGCTTTGGGTTCCATCAAGACAGCACTGTGGGGACACCAAAAGCACCATGAGATGCTGCTGAGAGGAGGATTATCCCTGATGTGCTCACTGTCCCCACACAGATCACAGACAAAGTCACGGCTCTGTAAACAGCATCCTAGGTGCTGCTGTGTACAGCTGAGACAGTATCAGAGCAGACAGAATCCAAACAGTGACAGCGAGCTGGAGCAACAACCATTCGGAGTCACTTTGTGTCAAACAACAGACCTGATGCATGAAGGAGCAAATTAACAAAGTGTGGAGCAGCACAAGCTCAGAATCTTCTTTTAAACTGTGACAGTGGAAACAAGTTGTGACCATGACCCTGACACTGACCATAATCACCTTTTAAGTTTAACATAAGGTTCTTTCAGACATGCACTGAACTCCGGAGAGCCTCCTGACATTCTCAAGAATGGCTGTATGTGTGCACACAAATGTCGGAGTGAGAATCTCCCGACTTGCTGCAGACTTTCTTCAGCCAGGCCCCAAATAAAAAGAGAGTTTGTGGTGCTAATGGCCGATGCCAGTGTTGATGTGTTGCAAACAAACACTTGATCTCCGCAGTGGAACTTATACGTTACATCCTGCCTTCGCCTGCTGCATCAACCCTTGCCAGATTGCTGTGAACTAGTCTGATCGGAGAACCTTGTGTGTTTTTAAAGTGGGAAAGGCAAAGTCCGGATCCAATTCTCCAGACATCCTCCGGAGGTCATGTCTGAAAAGGACTATGGTGAACTTGTAGGCAAAAAGATGCTTAATCACACGTCCAGCATTTACAAAGCAACAGTACATCAGTAACATATAGTAGTGTTTGTCCACCTGATGAGTATTAGTCCAATAATCACTTGTTTAGCTCTGTTAATGGTCTCCACCACTTTCTGACGAAACTGTATGTCTCTTAAGCAAGTAACTGCTTAAAGAACTTGACTGTGTATGTCTGCTGTTTGCAGACTATCTGCAAACTGGCAGTAAAAATGACACCAGGAGAGCAGTGAGAGTAAAGGTCAACAGTCTCTATAGGGACTAGACAGCTGAACAATGAGCTGAAACTAAGAGAAACACATTTAAATAGAAACATGGTTTTCACATTGTAATTTGATAGACTCCTTATTGTAAAAATATTGGTTATAGGTGATTTAACACCAAACTATAAAGCTGTAAACCTTAAAAGTTCAGCCCTGGTAGAGTTGGTGAAACCTTTGGTTACCGTGCCAACAGCGAGTGTGGTTTACTAGTTCAGGTCCTTGATTAGTTTGTTTCTCTCAGAAAAAAAAGAACAGAATCTACTGGTGATGCCATATATTTCATTGCTTTTGTAAAGCTGCTCTGGTTGAACAAAGCAGTAACAGTAAAATGTGCCATTTGCATTAGAAGTAAATTAACAGGGTTGTTACATTTCCCCATAGGTGAAGCTGAAACTAAAATATTAGCTGTTATTGATCTTCAGACTGTGGGTCCTCCTCCTTCTAGTGCTTGGCGGTATAAAAGAGGCAGAATTGTTGGAATTTGGCGTTGTATCCATGTTGTTCGCTGCATTCTGGTGTCCTTTGGGGCCCGAAGTCGTTGATAGGAGCGGCCGACTGGAGATGGACAACATTGGTTACATTCTGTGACGCAAAGACATAGCTGAAGGTCCACCCCCAGGAAATGTTGGTTTAAGTAGATATTGTTTCCTGCGTTCTAGTGGATTTTTGGGTGGTATGCTAAAGATGTGCAATACCTGAACTTCTTCTGATTCATGTACCTCTGATCATGACTTGTAGGGCCTTCTAGCCTTGAGCTGAACATTCAACCAGAAAACTATTGTTGTGCCTCAATGACCACAATATAGCCTAATTAATAGACCTTTGTTTAAGATTTGACCAAGGTAGGTTGATTGACATTTTGATTACAATGGTTTTCAACTAATTCTGAACTGAAACCTAACCTATATTTTAAATAATTGTATTCTTAAGAGCAGTTAATGATTTATGTTCGCCTCCCACCACACTTTCCATCAGACAAAAAAGTGCAGCAAATAAAGTGCTTAAACAGTAGCCTTTTTAAGCAACACAATGGACCCTCTTCCCCAAAATAAAATTTGTCTGGAGCCGCAAAACATATTTGATAACAAAGCTAATAAAGTTTTATATAAAGTTATACTATACTAAACTATGGTTTGTTGCATTTATGAAATTATCGAACAACAATAAAGAAAACTGTTGACATTTGATTGATTTTTTACCTGTTACAACAAAGGAAAAACCAAACGCTTATGAAGAGAAGAAAATACACAGGCAAGTGTCGGCCTACTTTGAAATAAATTAAACACAGACCTTTGTAGGGTTATTTGAGTCCTCCCCGTATTTGTGGAAAATGTATGAAATAAGAAGTACCCTATTTTTAAATAAATAAAAACATATAGCTGCAGCCTAATAGCTTAAAAATATATATTTTAGTTGGCGAAATATTTAAACGAAAAGTGAGAGCAGGTCAGGCTGGAGGCGGACACAGAAACTGCAGCTCGGTAGAAACCAACTGCAGCTTCTGCTCTGATCAGCTGAGACCAGAGAAACTCTGTGTTTTCACTGTTTCCACTGAGCAGCCGGTGAGTCAGTGACCAGCTCCTTCACGTGAAGGAGCTCTGGTCTTGTGTCTCTGAGCGAGTGCGCGGGGCGGGGGGCGGAGCCTCGGGACCGGTGCGCTATCTTGGGCACACACACACACACACACTCGCCCGCTCCTGGTACTTCATGACGGCCTGATACGATGATGATCGTGACTTAGTCAACCACCAACATTTTCGTCTCGTCTCGTCAACAAGTTAAAATAGATTTAGTCATGCGCTTCACTTCAAAGATCCAGGTTTTTTTTGGCGTGAGAAATTGGATGTGTGGCGTGAGTGCGTGTGAAAACATGCAAAAGCGTGTGTCACACGGCGGAAGCGTGAGAGTTGGCAGCTCTGGAATTATCCATGTTGTTTGTTTGTTTGAATGGCAGCTGCCGTCTGACTGCATTAGAGCGGCAACTAGTGCAGAGGCGGCGGAATTGGAAGGTCCTTCTGCGCATGCGTTAAATGCGTTACAAAAAAAAACGAATTAATCCTGTAATTTAATCATAACGCGTTAACGCGTTATTTTTCACAGCTCTAAATAATATATTACAAATTGTCCCAAGTCAGTTGTTTAGTTATGATAAGAAGCAAAATCGAACATGAAGCAGTGAAAAGGCAGTTCATTATACCTTGAAAAATGCAATTAAAATACAAATTCACCTTTACACTCAAGGTGAATTGCTTCATTAAAAAAATGTATCCAATTAAAGCAAAAGAACCTTAAAAGACGTTTGTCTGGTAAGAAAGACATGATGTTTTAAAATGTAATCAGAATCATCATTATCTTCATCATACTGTAATTTTTCTCTCAATTCCTACAAAGTCAAACTGAATTTAGTTTCATATCTTTCTATTTAATTTCCACATTTTGTTTCGCACTATTATAAAGTCCACAGAAAGTTGGGAGAATCCGATGTGAGAATAAAGTTGAGAATTCCCCGATGGATTTGCAGTGAGCGAGTGTGGGGGGGGGCTGATGACACTTCTAACAAACATAACACTTGCATTAAGAGATACTTTATACAACATAAGTTCTTTATCTTCTTTAAAATAACAGTTAACAAGTCGAACATCATATCTATATATAGTGACTGAGAGATCCTACCCCTTGACTGCCAGCTTTATCGAAGTCTTTGGCCAGTGATCCAAACAGAAGGATGTTAATGGACTGGTTCTGTAATGAGGTATTTTGCTGGGAGTTTTCTTCTGAAAAACAGATGCAAGAAAGGACAGGAGTCAACATGGAGAATAAGATGAAGATCACGAGGTGCTGATCATGTATGCCAGATTCATATTTTTAACTACAGATTTGTTAACATGAGCTCACAGAGGCCGCACAAGACATGACAGGCAGATCTGAGGACCGTACAGTCCTACAGTATGTAGGACTGAATCTAGATTGAAAACACATCCTGAGGCCTACGTAAGTCTAAATAAAATACTCTGGGTATTTTGGGAAATATTTTTGATGTCCGCCTTTTTACTAAATCTATGACGACCGATAGAAACACTGCAGAGTGTTGGCAAATCTTCACTTTTGAAGGCCTTGGCACAAGAATATTTTCAATTCTTGACCGATTTTCAAAAACGTGAGACCACATAAATAATGACAGATTTGACCGATTTTCTATCTTACAATCGAAAAGCACACACTGGACGATTTCATATCGAAATCATAATTGAAATAAAACACCAAATGCGAAAATCATGTTAGTGGTTTTGTTTTGTCCTGACCACAGATACAATACAGCATTTAGGCTACCATCAATCACATACCAGCTTGTTAATGTAAGCATCTATTCAAAAATAGAAATAAAAGAAACTTTAGAGTGGGAGTCACATACCTAACAAGGCACCAGTAGGTCAAGCCCTGTACTAAATCTGAAAGTGTCTATAGCCCAATAATACAGATGAGGAGGACCTATTTATCCTGCAGCCAAGGGACGCAGCCAGGTGCCACAGAGTTTAAAGGAACACAAGGAAGAATGTCCCTGCCACAATAAGTGAATTGGTTCTCTGTGGCTCTTTAATCAGGCAGCTCAGAGATAAGAAAACCACAGACAAGACAACAATGAGACACACTAACCTCCATTTGCTTCTACAATCCATACCAGCTTAAAAGCTTAACACACACACCGTTCTGACACAACCACACACATAGGAAACACTATAAATTCTGCTGTAATGCAGAGCTTATAGTCTCTTAAGGCTACTAGTTTTACTGCACATTTTCTATGCGACTGTATGATTGATCTCATTGTTTTCAGAAGCAACAGCCAACAATCCTTTATAAACCAGAGGCATACATGATTAAGTGTTTTTATTAAACTATCAAACGTTTCACTCTTAACCTAATGACAGCCCCTCTCTAGTATTAGTATAAACCAAAATAAGGGTTGTAAGGCAAATGTAACTCCAAACAAAGATAAGTGTCTAAAGTGGATAACTTCAATGTTAACTCTTATGCTGTATGTTTGCTCCCTCAAAAACACATTAATATAAAAAATACTTCCATGTGTATATCTTAGAATAGCTATCCAGTGAATTTGTTCATGGTTCAACACGTTCTGCAGATGAAATGTTTCCAAATGTTTTACCTTGGATGATAGTCTTCAAGATGAAGTCGTCAGCTGCTATTGACATCAGCTGGCCTTTCGAAATCACTTTCCCCTGGAGAAAAACAAAACCAAACACAATAAACTCAGAGACAAACTGGGGAGCATTTAGTCCTGACTGAAGCTCTGCGCAGTTTGACTGTGAGCCTGTCAGTGGATCAGAGCCACGTCATAAAAGTGAGTCGTGCTGATGAATGCCTCAGGGAAATGAGCTGCTTGACAGACGGTGGATTATTCTGCTGCTTTAGCTTTCATAAATATATACTGGCAGCAAACTAATCAAGAACAACAAAAGAGCCTTACATAATGGAAAAAATTAACTAGGTGGATGTAAACAGATGGTGGCAGGTGAGAGGTGAATAAAAAGGGAATACACAAAAAAGGGCGAATGAAGATTGTGACACAAGTCTTTATAAATTCTATGCAAAATGAGTATTTAGGCAAAAAGCCAAAACCAATAAAGAAAAAGACCTGCCAGCTGAACCAGTAATCTAAAAACACAGATTACTAATCAATTCAATATTGCAATTAAGTGTTTTAACATCTGACAAAGGCCTAATGCTGAAACATTGTTATTGTCCTGAAAGGGATAGTTCACCCAAAAATGAAGATTCACTCATCATCTTCTCACTTCTATGCTGGGTGAAGTGTTTGAGTCCAAAAAATACTTTTAGAGTTTCAGAGGTAAACATTTTTGCAGCCAAATACAATTGAAATAAATGGTGACCACTTATTTAAAACAGAAAAAATACAGAAAAAAAACATTGAATGCCTCCATACTGCTTCTGTGCCTCCAGAAGCCCCAACATACAAATTAGTTTTTGGCCTAAATGTCCTCTGTTATCCTCAGCCCGAAGCCTCTTTGACATTCACGCTCAAACTGCCCAAGCTCTCCACTCAGTTTCATCTCTACAATGTCATCAGCGATGTCTGATTGTTCACTTTCCTCCATGTTGTTTTCCCTTGTCATTTGTAGATGTGCCACTTCTCCACGGTTGAGTCTCACTCTCTTGTCTGTTTTGTTTTGATTTGTCTTTTACGTTGTGCAGACAAACATGGCTGCTGGGATGGGACGACACTCAGTGGTCTCACAGACAGAAATATTAATGATCCCTTGACCCCCCACATGAGAGTGTGACCTCCTGAGGGATGACTACGCCAAACACGGCATCTCTGCTAGCACCAAACACTGGGTCACTTCTAGTTGTGGCTTCACAATCCTTCATAAATGTGTCTTAAAATGCTACAAAATAAAGCTGATAATTATTCCTCAATTAAGTGACCATTTATCAAAAAACTTCTGAAACGGATTGTTTTTATTCATACATTAAGATAGATATAAAACAAGGAATTATCTTTTCTGTGTTATTGTCCATTTAGGTTTAAATCTGTCTCGATGTTGGGAGGGAGTAGAAAGTACAGATTTTTGTGTTTTAATGTGGGCAGTAAAGGTATTGTCAGAAAAATGCAGTACATGCACCTGAAATATCTAATTAAGTACTGAAATAAAGTATTTGATCTTCTTGTACTTCCTGCCTCTGTTTAATAGGATGAACAGACAACCCCAAAACATGTAAACCCAAGCTACTATCCCTGTTGCAGAGCTCTAATAGTGAAAGTCTCTGATCATACAGCTGTGAACAAACCTTGACTGATTTGTTGGAGTAGTCCGCCTTGGTGGTGATAAGATGGATGGGAATCCTGGTTTGGTCTGTTGGTACCTGAATCGGGGGCCCCGCCCCCTCCGACAGCACATAGACAGGCATGACGTCAAGGTGACCTGGAGACGTTAATCAAAACATGCATTTAATTCTGTTCCAACCAAAGCTGTGTCTCAGTTCAGAGGCTGCATCCTTCAGAGTCCGCATCCGAACACTGATTAAGTCACATAGGTAAAACTAGGCTGTCCCATTTTGAAGGGTGCTTCAAATAAAGCTGACAAATGAGTCGTTCCTTCCCCAATAACTGAAAGCTCCAACGAGTAGATCCTTCCCAGCCCCAGGATACCAGGATTTATTGCACTTTGCTGACAAACCATAGAGGAGATGGCGCTGGTAATTGAGACTTTAAATGCTTGAGTATTACCCTTCAACTCAACCAAACACCTACTGTAACTGACTGCTACGCATGCCACTTAAGGCTTACTGTTTTATTCTGTTATTTTGGGTTGGGCTTATTTTGTTTTACACATAGCGACTCCCCTCGCATGAATACCTGCAGTTTAAGGAGCGGACCATTTTAACTGACGCACCAGATCCCTCTCTTCCGGACCACTGCAATAAAAAACCTGCCGTACAGCCCGGCATATAGAGAGGAGCAGTAACAAAGACCGGTCGCCGGCTGTGCGGCATTTTCTAAAACCTTACGGAACAAAAAACTATAGTTTAACACCCCTCGTCAGCGGAACGAGGTAAGAAGCTGGTCCTATTAACTCAGCTGCAGGTAGCACGGAATGGAAGTCGCTATATCACGTTAACCGCATCAGACTTGCCTCACGTGGTGATTTGTTTGTTAAATGTATTTTAACGTTTATGTATGATTTTATTGATTAAAAGATCGTGTACTTGATCTCATTGCAGTTTTACGGTGCACTTACGGCGCCACGATGATGTGATCAATAAAGAGCCGTGTGACATCAGTTGAGAAACTCTGTGTCGTGTTTGGGGAAGCGGGGGGCTGTTACACCTACCATTACACATGGATTAAAAATTTCTCGTCATGTCCAACTTTAGCTCTATTGCAAGGCAACCGCAATAAGGGCGGAACAACCTGGTGATGCTGATCACGGCCTCTGTATACGAGACCGTCTCATTTGGGTTTGGCCTTTCCAGACCACGTGGCTCATGAAGAAAACCTCATTCGTGGACTGACTAGACTGCATACTCAGTAGGAGCATAGCAAGGAGGGTTAAAGTCTTCGAGGCGTTTCAGAGAGAAACGTAGGAAAGTGTTGGTCATGTTCCCAGCAGGTAGAAAGTTGCTTCCTGTCAGAGCTTGTTAGTTTGATATCAGGCAGATTTGACTGCCCGAGTCCCTCTGTGGTACCTCTTTGACCGAGGACGGCAGAGCAGGAACAGCCTGCGAGGCAGACGAGCTGTTCACTCTACCGTAGAGTCAGCCGCTCAGTCAGGCAGAAAACCCAGCCAGAAAAAGAAAAAAAGAATCAAACAAACCTCTCTGATTTAGACCAAAGGGGAGCAACCAGAGGCCTGAATTACAGCAGGTTGGGTGATTCATTCATGAGTTCAGAGCTGGCCTGTGTGAAGGTACCATATCATTTTGGGATCTGACCTACAAGTCACATCGTCAACTCACTGTGGCTGAGAACTTCACAAAGCTCACAGAGGTGCACCTACAACCTGCAGGCCATCACCCCAGACAATAGAGCTGCAGCCCAGATGGATTTCACCACTCTAAACATCAAAATATGTTTTTTCTTCAAACTGATTCATGTTGCACACAAATAAAAACAGACAAAAAAGCACATTCATTTTATAATCTGCACACAAATGTTCTACAAAACCTGCTGAGGATCAACATGTGATATCAATCATGACATATCAGATTCATAATGTGTCTGCGTTGGTTCATTTGATCGATTCTAATTTTGTCCATTCTCAAATGCATGTTACAGTTAAGAGTTAAATGCATCACATCTTAAAAAAAGCAGACAAAATTGACAAAATGCCAGCAAAAACTCTTGATGTTCACCTTTTTCACATTTGTCGCATTTAGGAATTTAAACCTGAAGAAATTTATAAACGCATTATATAAAAAACTGAACGTCACAAGCACACTTACAACAACAAAACCATCCCCAAGCCCCTACAGAGCAGAAACTTTATCAGAAACCACCAGTCGGCCGTAAACTGTCCGCCTATCCCCGTATTGGGAAAGCAGATGATCCCTGCCAAATGTTTGCTGGCTCACACCTCACGAAGTTGGAGGCCTCCCTGCTCCTCTGAGTGTCACCGAAACCCATCGCTCTGCTGCTGAAGGACGCTCAGAAGGCAACTCAAGTTCATCCCAACATTAGTCATGAGGAACATAGAGACTAAGAAAAACAAGGGATAGATCTCCAAACAGCAGCTCACTGCTGCAGCATGGGCCCAGTGCAGCAGTTAGGACTGCAGACAAACATGGCTGCCGGGTTGGGACGAAACTCAGTGGTCTCACAGAAAGAAATATTAATGATCCCTCGTCCCCGCAGTAGAGTGTGACCTCCTGAGGGATGACCATGCTAACCCCGCATCTCTGCCAGCACAAAACAGTGAGGCACCTCTAGTTGTGGCTTCATAATCCTTCATAAATGTGTCTTAAAATGCTACAAAATAAAGCTGATAATTATTCCTCAATTAAGTGACCTTTAATCAAAACTTTTGATATTTGATTGTTTTCATTTATACATTAACAGAAAAAATAAGTCTCTGCTTGTAGCTTCTCCGGAAAGGAGTTGCTTTATACTGTTTTTTTTAATCACAGTAAAGCCTGAAGACATGAGAACATTGAATATCCAGGGATTAAGACTGGGAAAAAATGCAAATGGAGAGAACACAATTGAGCAATTAATTTATTAATTTTAAACCAGCAGGATGCTGCGTGAACTTGATTTGCAAACTAGATCTGGCACCGGAAATCAGCAAAACAATTTCAATTCTTCAAAAACGCTGACAACTAAGATTTTAGCAGGGTTCCATATACGATAAATTGCAGTGTATCTGTGCACTGCTGTGTGGGGGAGTTCCAAAATGACAGGGAACCCTTTTGCCCCGAGTAACTTTGCCACAATGCGAGTCCTTTATTTAAAGCGTGGGTGCTTATTAATCCCACTAATTATCATGGTAAAAGAAGATAAAGTGTAGCGATGAATCATGATCAATGCTCAAGATGGGCTATTTTTGAACATGCCATAAAGTACACATATCCGTTTTCAATATTTAACGATGTTTAGTAATTATTTTCAATGAGAATGAAACACTGCTTCTGTATTTCTGAGACGCTTATGATTTCGCGCTGTATCTACCTGGGTATTTTGATGAGTTCCAGCGGACCTTAATTAATTTTATTTTTTAAGTCGAGAAACTACTACGTGTCCATCCAAATGTGGCACAACTTTAAAGAAAATTCGATATAATTGACAAAATAAAATGTCTGCATGTGCTCCAATTAAACATTTCATTTGACGATGTATGCAGTGAAACAATCTTTTATCCTAATTAGGATAACACACTGACGATTTAGGATCAAGATAAAAAGATCCTGTCAAATGCTGAAAATAAAAAAAAAATCATAATTTTAAGATGATCAAAAAACTGAAAGTGAAAAACATGGTGGAACTATTGCATTTATGTTTGTTTCATGTATCATTCAGATAAGTGTCATGGGGCTGCACATTCACAGGTAAAAAAGGTCAACAGACAAATTACAACTTTGGCCAAAACCTGAAGGTTCATTTCTACAACACAAGACCTTCAGCTGCCACAGATGTACGCTCCAGCAGTTTCAACTTTTCAGAGAAAAAGCACTGAAAAAAACCACATACAGCTCAGCAGGTGATTTCCGGGGTTTTTATCAGGTCAGGAGCAGCTTGCGAGAGTCGAGCGGAGGGAGTGTGTCAGGGGAGAGCAGCTCTGCAGCGCTCATAGAAAGCCATTTATTAAAAGCCATTTAAAGGTACACTTCAGCACTGAGTCACAGACAGACACTCTGTGGACGAAAGCAGACAAACACACTGAACAGAAATACAGAAAGATGGACCCAGGAGGCAGACATTCGTGTTTGATTTGTCTCATATCTACCACTACTCTTCAAAAAGTAAATGGTGAATTTGGTTTCAAAGCCACTTGTTACTGTTACTTCCGGCTCTTTGCACTATTCAAGCCTTTAGCCTGGTTCCACACCTCTGAATCACTGTCTGCAGTTTAAACCTGTTCTAGTTAATATGTAGATAAGGGGTTTTCAAACTTTGCTCGTGGGCTCGTTTTTAGTAGCTCGCCAATAGGTTCACAGACTGTGTTAAAAAAATCAGACGACAATAAATGCACCTCTTCAATTCAATCGAACACATAGATGTCCCACCCCCTCCAAAACATCAGCTCTCAATAAAATGATGATAGTCCTGTCATCGTCTGAACCCAACCAATCACAGCAGCGAAGCAGCAAACAGGCCAAGAAAAAACAGAAAAGGTACTATTTACCATAGGAGGTAGATCTCACAGTGTCAATCCTGAGGAGATGGAGGTTATAAATCTCCAAAATCATGTTCAGCTTAAATTTGCGGCTTTATTTGGTTCTTCATAACTTTGTGAATCAGCTTTTTCTGACATGAATTTCTTGAGATCTAAATTCTGAACAAGACAAAGGAGTAAGACATGTGTACCATAAGATGCTTGTAAGGTGGTGATTAAGCTGGTAATATTATCAATTCTAGGAAACAGAAAATATATAATTCAGTTTTTTCATTGATATGAGGACACAGAAAAGTTAAAGATAGCAAAGTAACTTACTACGTGAGCCATAATTAGTAAAAAATTATCTCTGTTCTTGGACCTTGATGTTAAGTTTCTTGTTGAGCTTTGTAATAAGCTTTGTGAAATTTAATAAATGTAATGCTTTCGGTATTGCAAATTCACACATGTACAAAAAAGTAGCTTAATTCAGCTGATGAGTGCTTTGTGAATTAATGTAAGCAATGTGATGCAAGTAGCTCTCGGCCCCTTTAATTTCTCGAAAGTAGTTCAGAGATGAAGAAAGGTTGGAGACCCCTGATCTAGATGGAACTGCTACACACAATGTGAAAGATGCTGATTGTAATGATAAGTCCAGAGAAATGTGACCAACTTTGCAGCTAGTAAGCTCTATGCAGCCCATCTTTCAGCTCATGGTCTTTGATCTAAGGCACATTTACTGAATGGTTCAGTCTGAGGGCAAAAAAGTCTGGAAAAAAGCATTCAAATAGCAAATGCACCTGCTCCCATCTGAACACCCATGGGTGTGTTGATTATCTTGTAGTGAAAAGTGATGGACCAACAAAAACCTTATCTGAAGTCAGTGGCTAAATTATTCAAATTGCCACATATTACAATACATTGGTGGTTGCAAAATACATATATTCCTTCTCCCCTGACAAATCCGCCATTATAATAACAATCCACTCAGGTGCGAGTTCGGCTGGCCTTCAAAGAGAATGGGAGATACACCTCTACAGCACTCAGATTGATTTACTGCATGTTGCACCCCGAAACACTAAAGACTAATTCAGAGATGAAGTATAACCCCTCTGAATTGGATTTGGTCCCAACCTGACAACACTTGCTCCATGTGCTTTATACCATGAGCTCAAATCATTAAAATAGATCCCTTAATGTTTCCAGCAGCAGAAGGCTTTTTCTAACAGTACAAGCTCTGATACACAAACTGTCCACAGACACAGTGAGAGACCAGCTGGCGAAGAAAGTGAAACATCAAGCCGCTAAAAATAGTCTTTTGGTAAATTGGTAAACATGCTAAGAATTTGTTGTGCTGCGGAGTTGACATATTTCCCCCACAAACCCAAAATTACCAAAGACTCCACTCAACTACCTGATTACCATAATTGTGAATTTTCATGAAAAAGATAAATTGTTTTTGAGTTTCTCTTCGGAAAACAAAAATCTGACCCACCTACGCATGTTTGAATGAACACATGCTACTTATTTCCACGTTGTATCATCTGATTCATCATCGGAAGAGACTTTAAATATTCTGCATTTCAGATGTACTGGAGGATGTAAAATAATAAGCAGTCTGTGCAGGAGAGATATGCTTATATCCACTTCTTATCTCCTGACCCGCGGCTTGAAAACAAAGATCTGAAAGGTTTTTATTTTCATGTAGACTGCAGGAGTTTCCTCGGCAGCGGGAATCAGACAAATCCTCCCAGAGGGATGAGAAACATGAACCTTATTTCACCCGCAGCAACGGATAAGAAGAAGCTGACACAAGTTCAATTAATACAAATATCACCGCTGTGTATAGAGGAACGGCACAACAGTCAGCTGTTTATCACAACAACACGTTGGACAGCACACTGATGATTTAGCTTCACTCAGGGAGTTTTCAAACACTGGACCAAGGTTCAAACATAACTGTATGGCATGCCAATGTCCAGTTGACACTCACATCATGCAATCACTCAAATATACTTTACTTTATGCTTTCATTTTAGTTTCCTTATATCTGTACAACATGTTCACACTGTTGTGATGTTGTATGCAGCAGAGGAATTACAATAAAGACTTTGGAATCTATACTTTAAACGTTTTTTTAAAGGTATTCTTTGTATGCAAGACATGAATTCATCCATGCTGCCAAATCTCAGGCAATGAGGATGGAGAACAACATGTCAAACAGAGTGATGGCCAAGTGAAGTTGCTGGCTCATGGTTTTTTTTGTGTGTGTTTTTGTTTTTCTTCTCTGACACACTGAGACGAATGTGTCAAGATCACCATCTTTCCACCCTGCTTGTTCAGCCAACACCCAAGCTCCACATTGGCATTATCTTTGTCTCTATTAAGGGAGCAGCTCAACAGAAGCATACAAAAATATAGATCTGGAGACAGAGGATTGATGACACTTCTAACACATGACGGACGCAAAAATGAAAAAAGACAATAAGAGGGTTGGGGTCAGGGTACAAATATCTCCCGAAGAAAAAGGGGTGCCATACATGAGAGTTTGTGGGTTAAGAGCTGATGACGGTGTCAGGGTGCTGTAAACCGCCCACATTGACTCTGCTCGAGGTTTCTTCCAGTCAAAGAGGGAGTTTTTTTCCTCACCAACGTGCAGTTCTTTGTGAGAACAGTTTATTTAATTGTTTTAAGGTCTTGACCTTCTATGTAAAGTGCCTCGATATTATATGATTTAACGCTTTACAAATAAAAGTGAATTGAAGACATAATGCCTCCGGCCACTGGCTTTCACTTGCACGGAGGCATAACACTACTGAGTAAAATATCTAAACGAAAACTTATTTAATAAATCTATCCATTATTTAATGCTTCAGTAAAGTGGTAATATATCTTGTTCTCCTTTCCTAAATCACATAATCTCCAAACCACGGTGCTTTACGAGATGTAATTTGTCTTATACTTTCTTACTTACTGGTTAACAACATCCAGGCATTAGCTTGTGGTGGGGGGTTGCTACCTGCTGAGGAAGTAGCCACAGCTTCATCTTCCTCACATCTCAAGACTAAACAAATCTGGCATACATAACGAATAATTTTAAGTTTAACTGACCAATACTTATAGTCAGTATGAACAGACTAAATTCTCTTTTACCACTCCCAGCAAAAAAAAGGTTCAAATACACAAGATGAAAAAGGGGCCGGCATCTGTTATCCAGCAGGGTCAAAGCTGAGAAATATCACTATGCCACAGCCAGATGAAAGTCTAGTGTGCTCACTCCCTCATACAGATGTTCAGCAGGAGGTCGCCTGGGTCGAGCATTGTGTAATCTATCCCACAGTCAGCTGCCACCACTTCAAAGGCAGGAGGGAGCACTCGACTTTTAACTCCCACATTCGAGTGGAGACAGGATGATTAAACTTCTTAGAGTTCATGAATGTTCCTCCACAGGTTAACACAGAATGAGCATGAGAAGGGAATCAAGGAGCGGACCAATCAGCCAACCAAGACAAAGGCCCTGCTCATATCATTAACATCTATCTCAACAGATCAGATAATTTGCACCTAGTATTAGAATGTGTCTCAATGGTCCTGTTCAGACCTGGTATTAATACATGTCCAAAGAGATCCAACACAAATTTTAAGTTTTAATTAAGTAAGTCTGTTTAAATCTGGTACTTAAACGTATTCTGAGTGACTGCTGTGATTGTTTACTCTCACTGAACTGAATGACGCTCGCGTTTTACTGTACCGTAGAATGAAAGACGTAATTTGCACACTGAAACTTTAAATGGGAGGGAGCAGAGAGCAGTCTAGGTCACATCAAGAAGCCCATTATCCTCCGAATGCAAACAGGATGACAACTAACACAAAACATTAAACATCAAGTCTTTAGAGCAGTTGTGCAGAAAACTTCAGAACCCCTCAGGCCAACCATCTGTGAAACATAACTAGGGTCAGTGACAATATAAGGGATTAAAAATAATAGTTGTATTGTGACACGTTCCCTGACAATGACTGTATAGCGGTGTCTACTGACAACGTGTTTGGCCCAGATATCTGACATCTCTACCGAAAGCCTCAAAATATTGTCCGTTGCCCCCAGAGGCTTATTCATCTTCTGACGACAGTCGATTGGCTTTGTGATTGGAGAGTAAGCGAATTATACAACAACCGAAAGCTACAAGGAGCTGTTCTACACTACATTATGGCATATTAAAGTCATTAGCCTAACCCTAGGGGGAAAATTCTCATATGAACACAATGGTAAAGTTAACTTCATCAAGGGCTATTATGGTAGCATTTACAACTGCACAATTCCAGTTTGTATCACAGGCTATGGTTTCTGTTTTTTCTAAAACAATCACAATAAAGAAAGTGGAATAAATCCAATCAGGCAATCATGTGACAGCAGTGCAAAGCATAACCTCAGACAGATACAGCTCAGGAGCTCCAGGCAATGTCGAATGAGGAAAAATGGGACCTGAATGACTCAGTGACTCAGTGAACGATACATAATCGGTGATGCCAGTACAATATTAGAACATTATTAGTAGGGTAAAGACATTTGAGTTTATCGAGTATTTCTAAAACTGCTCATCTCCAGGGATTTTCAGTCAAACCAGTCTCTAGAGTTTAATCAGAAATAATGCCAGAAACAAAAATACCAACAGAGCAGCCGTTAAGTGGACAGAAAGGTGTGATTGATGAGACAGGTCAGAGGAGAATGACCAGACCAGCTGGCAAAGTTTAATGTCTAGTCATCCGGGCTGACAGCCAGCGGTATTGCAAATTCTGGGCAATGAGTGATGGTACAATCTTAAAAGCTGATGATGGCATATCATATGTCACCTTAACTTGAGGTATGTCTCTGCTGTTCCACTGTCATTTGGCAAAATAAAATGTCATCACCAGAGTGTCACAGTATCATTCAGGCCACTGCTCTCTGTGGGTACAGCTGGGTAACACATGTCCCTTGTGCTCTGACAGATGCCACTTTTCATTGACAGGATATCATGGGAAGATTATACCCTCACGTTACAATGAGGAACCACTCAATGTAGGCAGCTCACACTCCTACGTGATACAATTTAAGTAAGGATGCTTTCAATATAAATACTTGACATGCTTAACTTAAAATCAGTCATTATCCTCTCTGGATTTATTGAACAATGTCATGGCTTTTAACATGCACTGTATATATTCTATCATAACTTTTTGATATTGATCATATATTCTTATGTATGTGTGTGTGTGTGTAAAATCTGCTCACAGGTGAACAGATCTCAGTTTGTCACACCTGACATTAAGAATGTGTCTCCACATGTGTCCCCTGTCTTGTGATCAGAGCTCACTTCCATGCTCTATATTGCTGTTTTCAGACATGACCTCCAGGTCTGGACTTTCTCAACAATTCTTTGTGTTTATTTTTATATTTTTAGCATGTCAGACTCTATAGAAGTAACCACTGTCAGTGTGTGAGATAAAGAGATTATTTAATTGTATTTGAAAGTATTTTTTTCCTTCATTGCTTCTCATCCTGACTAGGACTGCATGGCAGAAGAGATATTGTATTGCATTCAAATAATGAACAGTTTTTATTTATCATTTTATTTCATCAAAGGGCTGTATCTAAATAAAAAGAGCCTCAGTTCTCCTCAGTCCACCTGCACAGCTTTCTGAAAGGTCTCTGAAGGGTACATTGTTCCAAAGCTTGTGGAGAATTAGCCACAGTTCCCCTGTGGATAACTCTGTCAGTGTCATCTGTCTGTCTACGTGATCTCAGCAACAAAGTACTAGACAAGGTACATTTAAAGTACATTTTATACTAACAGGGCTGGTGGCGAGTAGGATCTGGAAGCAACATACTACAGCCAATTCAAGTAGAACACTGAATCTCTGACCCTGTGCAGCTTGACTTAGAAAACATGTATCAGCTCTTGCAGTACATATCAATGAGCAGCGACCACAGCAACCTGTGGGTCGTCATTTCCTTCTGTACATATACTAGTAACTTTGTTTTTACTTTACTTCTGTTGTCTAAAGCAACTTCCCTGTTAGCTTGGTAGCCTGCTAGCCAACTTTAGCAAACACGGAGGTACCAGCGAGAGGGGCTTAGCTATTCTCCGGTTTATCCACTGTGTCCCACAGTAACACTGACTACAGGGGAACAACCGACCAAACACGAGGTTGGAGTGAGCGACTGACTAAAGAAAACGATGCACAGTGTATAACAGGCTGTTTAACCAAACGCCGCTTCAAAACCCTTTCAAACTAATGTTTCAACTTTATCCCAGGGTCGACAGTCGAGGAAGCAAGCATGATTATGGGGGCAAGGAAGCCCGCGCGAGCCCAAACGCGAATCATGGGATGTGTCATTGTGTCGAGGTAAACAATGCAGTAAATAAAAGTAATATACTTACAGCTGCACGAAGTGGTTTCCCCCGCTTGGTTTCGAATTGACTGTTGCTGTATTGCGCATGCGCGAGGTTTCTTCTTCTTCTTCTTCTTCTTCTTCTTCTTCTTCTTCTTCTTCTTCTTCTTCGTCTTCGTCTTCTTCTTCTTCTACTTCTTCTTCTTCTTCTTCTTCTGTATTCGCAAAACACCGCCATTCATGGGGAACAGACAAAGACTTATGGGAACACAACATAAAACAGGTAACAGGGAATCACCAAAATGAATAAAACAATATTGTTTGAGCCAATTAGTCAAAAAGAAATGCTGATTTGTATCTTCTTTTTTTATTTAATTTTTTGTAACCTTGGTTGAAATGATTCTTTCAGTGATTGCATTTTAATAAACATCATCTCTTCGACCTGCTCCCCTCTGGCAGACCTGAGAAACAGACTGAAAAACTGATTTTACCCCACAGCCATAAGAGAACGGAACTCTGTTTAATTTGTCTTTTACATGGAGTATATTGCACTACATGTACAAATACAGATTACCCACACTGTTTTTCATATTTAAATTCAACCTCACACCCCTATTTTTTTATTGCACCTTTTGTACATGTTTATGCTGCTACTCTTGTTGTTGTTTTCCTTTTTTTTCTTCTATTTATACTATGCACCTTACGGATTTTTGCTAAATTTCGTTGTACACTCTGCAATGAAAATGATTCTATTCTATTCTAGTCAATGACACTTTTAAAGGGATAGTTCACCCAAAAAATTGATTCACTCATTATCTACTCACATCAATGCCGATAGGGGATGTTTGATTTCCGACATTCCTATTCGACTAGAAACGGCGTCATTTACACCATGTTTTCAGCCTGAATGTCCTCTGATATCCTCCTCTGGGACGCGTTCACGTACCCATGGAAAACCACCCAGTCTCCTCTGGATAATGTCAGAATGAGCTCATGTAAGAATGATGATGTTTCTAACAAGCAACAATCATAGAAGAAGTTTACAAATATCTGAATGAAAAAGTGGAGCCATACACAAAGAAGAGACAGACAAAGATGTCAAGAGAGCTTTTGGTGAAACAAACTGACACCGGTGTTGATTTGCTGTAAACAAAAAATACTGTGCTCACCCTCCCTGCTGCGTTTTTCACTCTGTAGAAAGTCTGAGTTACTGTCTGAAAAGGACTTCACGCTTTCAGGTCCCAGGTCTTGTACCTTGAACTTCATAAGAACTGTGTGGTTTCCACAATACACTGTTTATTTAGCTGCTTTCAAGTTTTATCTAATAACTTACGTATGTATGAAAGCTGGCACTGAAGCCGACAAATACTTAACATCTCTTTCAATTCAATTTGTCTTTCACACTATGACTATAATATTTAAACTCCTTTCAGTTCAGGAAATTCAGTTTCCGACTTCCATTTCCTTCAATGCTTAATTTTCAAGTGCAGTCTCATCTGTTAATGTCAAATCAGTCATGGCCAAAGCACGGTCTCAATTGAAACTCCATATTCCAGTGGTATGGAAACAAGAATATTCTACTTATGTACAAGCTTCAAGTACTCATACTTTATATTCAAGCTACTCTGTACTTCTACTTCACAACAATTTCAAAGGAAATGTTTTCACCCAAATACCTAACATCTTTTCGTACAGAATATCTTTCTGAACGAAACACATGATAAACGTAGAGAATGATCCATCATTATTTATTAAACCGTATAGCAATCACTTTGTGTCAATATGTTAAAGGGGACATATTATGGAAATTCCACTTTTGTAGTGCTTCTACATGTTAATTTGGGTATCTGGCATGTCTACCGTCCCAGAATCTGAAAGATGATGTGCGCCGCAGGATGAAGTGCGCCTTAGGACGATGTGCGCAGGTGTGCACCCCAGGATGATGTGCGCCGATGTGCACCCCAGGATGATGTGCTCCGCACTGATATGGGGTGATGATGTGTGCCGCAGGACGATGTGCGCTGCAGGACGATGTGCGCTGCAGGATGATGTGCGCAGCAGGATGATGTGCGCAGCAGGACGATGTGTGCCGCAGGACGATGTGCGCTGCAGGACGATGTGCGCTGCAGGATGATGTGCGCAGCAGGATGATGTGTGCCGCAGGACGATGTGCGCTGCAGGACGATGTGCGCAGCAGGATGATGTGCGCAGCAGGATGATGTGCGCCGCAGGATGATGTGCGCCGATGTGCGCCGCAGGATGATGTGCGCCGCAGGATGATGTGCACCGCAGGATGATGTGCGCTGCAGGATGATGTGCGCCGCAGGATGATGTGCGCCGCAGGATGATGTGCACCGCAGGATGATGTGCGCCGCAGGATGATGTGCGCCGCAGGATGATGTGCGCCGCAGGAAGATGTGCGCCGCAGGATGATGTGCGCCGCAGGATGATGTGGGCCGCAGGATGATGTGGGCCGCAGGATGATGTGGGCCGCAGGATAATGTGCGCTGCAGGATGATGTGCGCCGCAGGATGATGTGCGCCGCAGGATGGCCGCACGATGAGGTGCGCCGCAGGATGGCCGCACGATGAGGTGCGCTGCAGGATAATGTGCGCTGCAGGATGATGTGCGCCGCAGGATGGCCGCACGATGAGGTGCGCCGCAGGATGATGTGCGCTGCAGGATGATGTGCGCCGCAGGATGGCCGCACGATGGACCCCTCACTCCCGGTGAGCCAGGCACTCAAAACCGGTCAATCTGAGGAGGGCTGTTTTAGACAGGGTAAAAAGGTGCTGTTTTAAATGATCCATGTGGTATTTTGACCAAATATGTTAGACATTTCATTAAGACCCCAAGGAACCATATCTTTCTGCAGATCAGTCTGGATGAATAAGCATAATTTATTCTTGGGGCAGAAACCACAACTTTCCTCTCATTAAACAGTAGCTCCGCTCCAAATCAGCACCGGTTTCATATCCATGCGACATTATCGATGGAAACCTCAGGTACACTTACAACCAGATTAGTGACTGTTTAATTAAACTGAAAAAGGCCAGACGCTTTCTGAGCCTATGATAGAGAGTATAATTCCGCAGCTGTATTAGCAGGAGGCTCATTACTCAGCACTAATGGGTTTCTCCTGCAAAGACACCGCACAACAGCAGGCCTACGCTTCTGCTCCTGCTTTATGTTTTTAATCAAGCATGCTGTGAGGAGAAATAAACAATAAACTACATACATGAAGCTGTCCTCCAGATGGAAAACAACAACTTGCATATTGCTTTATGTAGTCTGTTGCTGCCTAGGAGGGGTGGTGTTAGCTCCCACTGATGGATTCTGATCACAGTGACCTCAGGATAGGTTGGCATAGCAGAAACTGTATCATTTCTCCAGGGCTAAGTTTGTCCAAAATTTTTGGGTAAAGCGTCCCTGTCCATATACTCAGCCTGGAACTCAGCTTGGTACTTGTAAAGCTGTAGAATTTATTTTAGTAGAGACTGTGGGCCTCTACGCTCACCCGCCGAAGTTTACTATCTTACATTGTTATGTTATTGATCCCATAAGCACTCAAAAAATGAATTAGTTTAATATTGCTCTTTGACATAACCTTATGTGACATCAAATAAATAAAAACACTTTGTCCACAGGCTTCATTAGTTTCTCACTCAGGAAAAGACGTAAAAAATGTATAATCCCCCCCCCCCCCTCCAAATCTAGTCTTGTCCGATCCAATCATATCTGATCTAGCATTTTCTTTCATCTAATGTTACCCAATAAAACTGAACAAATAAACCAACAACAACCACAAAAATACAGCAGACAAAGGCTCTATGGCCGACACTCAAGTAATCCAGTGAAAATAACTTGGAGGTCAGAGGCCGGTCATCCAATCATCAACATCAGACATCCAGCATCCTTGGGGGCCAAGGAAGAGGGGGAGAAGGAGGAAGTGAGGAATGACGAGGAGCAAATGAATTACTCGTCCTGTCCACCCCTCAGATGAGCTTCCACCACATCGGTGGGTTTGGGGCAAGGCCCTGAGGAGCATGATGTTATATGGTGTTGGTACAGACAGCGATCAGCGGACATGTCAACCCGTCATCGAGAAGGAAACACAACCTGAGCCCTCTGCGGTGGTCACACCTGTTCATTAAACTGACAGCAACCCAGTGTAAAACAAGCAAAGTACTACGGGTTCATGTCAAAATGTTTCTACCTAGAAACTGAATTCAACCATTTCACTTTGGTTCCAGGCTTCATATAATCCAATCAAAATATAGAATTTAGCATGTGAGATGAAGATGTTAAAGGGGACATGGTCCAGATATGATATGATTCAGTCTTATTATATGTTGCACTGACTGATATGAGTTGACAGCCAGTGCTATAAGTCCTGTACTCCATATACAAATTTTGGTTTCGTGTTGTATCACCAACGTATAGCCTGTAACTAGATATCCTTATATGCAACCAGTTTGGTGTCTCACCTGCATTAAAGGGCAGAGTCACGTTATCTGGTAATGATACAACATGTACAAAATCAATTGTGTCTGTTGTTGTGATCATTTATAATGCTCATACTGGCTATTGGGGATCATTGAATTGATTTTAATGTGTGCTACTGAAAGATAGAATCCACTTTTTTTTGTTCCATGATAAAATATTTAATTTTTAAAGCTGTAGTTTATGCAGATGTTGAATAAAGATTTCTGTCTTTTTAAGTTGCAGGGGAGGGAAATTCGCCAACAAGACAGAGCTTCAAACCAACCCTCTATACAAAAAACTAACTTTGCTCTGTGTTACTTTATTAGAGCACCATGTGCCACAGATAATATTCAGATATAGGAATACTAGATGTTTTGGGCTACAGCTGCTTGATTATTATTCACTGTAAAAGAGTAAACATTTAGTTTGCTGGAAATTAAGTACTTCATCTTATGGCGTCGTAAATGAGTTTTGTCAGTCCCACGAGTGGGAACAACACTCACGTTCACAGATTCATTCATTTCACCATTCACCAAAATATGAGCATGTTCAATGAGCGGCATAATTTTAGCGCATTAATCCACAACACTGACAACAGTAATATCAAATCTAGAGAGACAGCAGCTAGTAGTAAAATGTTTGAATCAATCCTTGCTCAAATTGTTGTCTGTTTTTACTGTATGTCTGTTTGTGTAATTACAATGAGCGCAATTCTTACCAGAGTCTATTCTGACAGTGACTATCTGGTCATCTGTAAATTAAAGTCCTTCATGAAGATCAGAGCAATTTTTTTCTTTCAGTGTGAATAACTTGAGATTAACTAGAGATACAATGTGTGTGGTCATATCTTCCGCTTTTGTTGTCCACCACATGCACTGGAATCTCTCATAGGCCTTGCTCAAAAACTCTGGTGGAAAAGTTTTGTTCTCAGACACGACTGACATCCATCAGTGAAATGAGATTGGAAAATGTAAGGTGGAGGTAATTGATCGCAAAATGATTACATGAGTTAACAGTGAAATTGCAAGTACGATTTTTATGGAGTTAATTGCTGTGGGCTCAGAGTGTGAGAAAGAGAGAGACTTCAGCAGTGGATCATTTCCTTGATCAACGATAATGTGAATAAGCACGTTTGGAGCCTGAGAACAGCACAACATTGATAGATGAAGGTCTGGATAATTACAGACGCAAAGAGTCAGACAAGATCTCAAATCTAATCAAGCGGAGAGAAACTCCAACTCAGGGACAGCCAATCTGTGTGAGTGTGATACATTCACTGAAGAGCAAGTGAAACCACAACCACTGCTAACCTGCCACATTTTTCATGTTATTTGCAACAGATGAAGATTAAAATACTTGCACTAAATCCCAGTATGACATATATGTTCATTGAGACAACTAACACAGAAAATCTGAGCAGTTTAGTGCTCAATAAGCTGGAGAGAGATTCAGCATGACACAAACCTAATTCACTCAGTTTTGGTGAATGTGGTGAGTGGAATATAACGAAGCACTGTGCAGCTCCTCACTATCATAACAGCCAATTTAACCGTCTGGAATTCTGGAGTGAGAAACCATCTTGCCACACTCTAAGCTTTTTTGGTTTTGGCCAAACTACAAGCAAGCAGAATCCTAAGTGGGAGGAACTATGGTAGCCACAGCAGTGGCTTAGATTTGACAAATTTCCCTAAGCAGCCCTGTTTAGTCATTAGTGATGATAAAAACTCTTGAATATCATTTTCTGACGTCTTTGTTGGTGTCCTCTGTGTCTACGACACCTCTTTTGTCTCCTGAGATTTGCATTCTTCAATTTATTTTTGTTTTGCATCCCTCGCTTGTCATCAACGTGCCCTCTCGTTCACGATGAATCCTCTGGGAGACTCCTGCCGTTTTCTCATAGGAGTTAACTCAGACATTAGAGTCTTAACAAGTGGCTGGCAGGCGAACTCTCATCCAGACATCTGTGTTCTCACATACAGCCCCTCCAGAGAATGTCAAGAGATTATCTGGAGTTAAGTGCACGTCTAAAAGCAGCTTCGATTGTCTTGATAGACTTTAATGGATAGAGTATAATATGATAAAGCTGTGTGAAGACTCTGCAGAGGTCCTCCACACTATCATCATTGATGGTTCAACATGATACTCTGAAGTAAACCTCAGTCTCATTGTCTTCCTGTGTTACGCCCCTGGTCTAGGGGAAACCAGAGACATAACATGTGGTGCTTCTCCCATTCTCCCACTCCCAAGCACGCCAGTGTCACAAGGTATTTTTGTTTAGGGGTAGCTTTTTATTTTATCTTCAGAGGAAGAGAAGGCCAACACAACAAACAAAAACAATCCATTTCCATACCTTCCTTCTACAAACCAAAAATGTTAAAAAAAGACAAAAGCTTACCTAACTCTTCTTTTTCTCAAACACAGGAGAAAAAAAGGGTAAAAGAAAATGGCTTCTCCCTCCTACAGGGCTACCACACACAGTTTTTCTATTTTCATACGCAACACAACAATAATTCAGCCTGACACTGGTCCCAGTTGGATCTGGGAGAATTGGTGGAGAGAGGAAGACTGCAGTCAGTCAGTGGTTCAAGTGGGCTCCTCTCTTCACTCTGGCCAATCCTGGAGCAGCAATCAGGCGGCTCACGCCAATCAGCAGGTCCAACCTGCTAGCAATCAGGCACCCACACACACACACTCACTCAAGAAGACTGCTCACACTCTAGGAGGAGGAACAGAACAGTAACATATATACACAGCCAGGGTCGTAGCACCTGTCTGTCATAAACTGCAGATGAGGTGCTTCTGTTATGCTTTGTCGAGGGCAGAGGACCTGGTTAAATCATGTGGCAAGTTGGGATTTGTGAATATGGGCTTTACAAATAAAATTGGATTGGATGATTATACTTTTGCTGCTGCAGTTCGTCCAAACAGAGGTTTACTTTGTGAAGGCCTCAGAGTGACTACAGTGATGATTAACAAGCTCCAGGAGTTTCCACTGCAAACAGGAACTAAAGAATTTTAAGCAGAACAAAATGTGCTGCACTGACCCAAATCAAATATAGACAGATGTACTGGAGTTGGATGAGGAGAATAATATTTCTCTTACTTTCTGTACAGAGAGCTGTTAATTTCAATCGAATTCCACTTCATGGTCAGGCTTCCTTCTAGCAACTGTGATAGAGCTAACAATACAACCAGTGGCTTTCTATAGACCTTGAGTTCAGCAGACATACTTCTGAACTTCATGGTAAAGTGGTGACCATTACCACTCCCAGCCCGTCTCCCGTGGCTTCTGCTCTGTCAACACACAGTCCTCAGAGAGTCATTATTCTGACCAGGACCAGAGGGGTAGCTACACAGAGGAGACTGGATCATTAAGGTGCACGAGAGAGGGAAGTGTGAGTGGCTCAGTGACAGCGTGTTCGACAGCAGAGTGTTGTATAGAGGCTTCTGTGTAGACAGGGATGGTTAGTTAAATGTCTTTCAAGTCTCCAGAGTGTTGACCAGTCAGATGGTGGAGCGCTGAACAGCCACTGACAACCTAACAAGGTCTGGTGAGTCCGTTGTACAGGTTTCATGTTGCTGAATGTTCAATCAATTGCTTGACCTTTATTAAGCCGACCAGTAACACTGGCTAGATAAAATCTCTCTCTGAGTCTGACCAGTGGCTGGTTTGGTGACCTGGAGCCTGTACCACAAAGCTGATTAAAATGTTGATCTGTTGATTCCGTGTAAACTGACTTGTGTGAGCATTCATGTCCTCGTACATAAAGGGGGCGTGTTCAGCACAGCAAACCCATGCACCGTATTTCGCAGAGCAAGAATGCAAATTCATTGTGATATCAAATCAAACAGTGAAATAGCAAACAATGTCAGCTGATTAAATTATTGACCGAGTACATTCATCAGTACGCAATTTTTGTACTGCAGAATCGATCGTATGATTGACATGTAAGTGCACGTTAATATGTGAAAACATTGAGGATACTTGTATTTTAGTCTACACATGCACTATTCAGAATGAATTTAGTTTAGACGTTCTTTCTAAAGCACTAAGGCAATACGATTGACTGTGTATGATGCTGTTGTGTAAGTATTTATTTAATATTATTAAATTTGTTCACACATTTTTTCCAAACTGCTAAATTGAAACTGGATCCACTTGATCTTCATCAACAGCAGAGCAAATGTTCTCTCTCACCAGTGTGTAAAAAAAATGTTCATTGGGTTCACACATTTGAGCAGATCTCACACAAAGACGTACGCTCTATTGAGTTAACTGTGCTAAACAAAAGGAAAAGAATCTCCTTCTTCTGTAATCAGACTGGCTCCGCCCATAAAAAGGGTCACCTCTGTATTTAGCGATCCGAACATGGATTTAAGAGGTCTAAGGTTATATAAGTAGAACAAAAAATACAATACTCACTAACGCAGCAACTGAACCTTATTCACTGTGCACATCTGTTCAGACTTCAAGTCTCACATGTCCCAGTTCATGAACATAAACACCTCCACACAAGAATCTACAAAATGAAACTTTATTGGAACTTTTTAATTGTGTTTAAGGTTGTATGTGTAGAAGCAGTAGGGCTACACCTCTGATAAAAGTATCCCTGAGGAAAAAAATACAGCTCAAACTATCTTGATGTATAAAATGCTACAGGAACAATTGAGTCTGACTCATGTCTGTCTTATGTACAGTTCACATGTCTGTTGTACAGTTCAGGGGGAAACTACTGAGTTTTTAACAAAACTAAACATTTCTTATGTCTTAATTACTGTAAAAAAAAAATGCTTTGAAATGATGATGACGATGATAGATAATCTCCCCCATGTTCTTATGAGGCTTAACAAACATCTGTAAAACTTGTTTATTTTCTGTATTCAGACCTGGAACTACACATATACAAATATCGATCAAGTATTTTTAAATTCCAGATGAGCTGTCATCACATAAAAACAGTTAATACACAACACATGCATTCAGCAGTTTAGACGGGGTAAGTACGACCTGTGAACTGCACAGCAGTATTATTGATCTGATATCGATCACATGTTTAGCATCACCGATAAACACATAAAGTGTGCGCTGAAAAAACTTCTGGTACTAGAAGTTGTCAAATAAAATGAATTCACTCATATGTTAATGTGAATGTTTCATGTAGAACATGATTTAAACTATATATGTAATAGAGAACATGATCGAGGGAGCTCCACATATTCTTATAATCTTTAAGCTCCGTCTACAGATCCAGATTCTCACAATCCTCACTCAGATGTCGATTTTGGCTCCAAGTGTTCAGCATCTTTTTCACCTGAACTTTGTGAGTGGGGTGTTGCTTGTGCAGGACAACACCAAGTTACCACACACAAAAACGGTTTGGAGCCGGGTTCAGCTGCTCGGAAGTTGTCTTGACAGCAGTAATCGCACAAAGCCAAACCTCCTGCATCGGTCAACCACAAAGTTACTCCAGACTTCACAAAGGTATCCTTGATAAGACAGTGTCCTCGCTTCATAGTACAGGCCCCTGCTTACTAAGGCTGCTCTCGTTGATATTGGGGTATAATGCCCCCATTAGTGATCGACAGTGGGTGAAATGAAATTGAGATAAGTTTAAAAGCTCCGTTTATTTCATACAAATACTAAAACTACAGTGGAGCATACTAAAATGAAGGGGAAGTATCTATGTGCTTGTTGCAATATTCTAATGGGGGTAGGAAACAGTCGCTGTCCTAATCACAGTGGAGGAAGTAAAAGGTCAGCTGAACCGCAGCTTGGTTGCTTCCTCACAGCTCTCAGATTAAATATTCAACACCACTTGATTATAGCTTCTACTAAACCATGTCTAAGGACATGGCTGGCAACTCCCCTAGCCTCTACAGCAGCCAACTCGGTCTAGAGAGGCTGTGGTCTCTGGCCCGCTCACAGAGGAACCCATGAGGAAATGGATGAGAAGACGTCTCTTTCAATATTCATATATCTACTTAAGTCTGACCTGCATAGCATACCTGCACATAGAGGAACACAAGGAAATGAGAGAGCACATAGCTGTTGCATATGGAGTTTAATAAGGTATCTGCCTCCACTGAGTGGAGGCAGATACCTTCAAACATCACCCAAATCACAGCCAATAGTTGCGTTCGTGATGGACCTGGACTGTCGGTTGCTGCAGGGGGGGAATAAAAAAACCGTCAGATACTTTCGACTTGCAGTGTGATTTGTAATGTACAGAAACTAAATAAAGATCCCTTTCAAAAAATGTATCATTTTTTTAATCACAAACGCTACATCATTATCTGGCTCCAAACCAAATCTTACCTAATCAGATGTCGGAATTATTTGTCAAAGAATGCCCTAGCCTATAATAGTAAAGAAAGGGAAAATATTACCTGGAGTCACCTTTCCAAAGGTTCATGAGTACTTGCCTAACCCCACACCCTAGCTTCTAACACAATTTATTCTATAGTTTTGGTGTAATCCCAAAAGATGGACGAACAGCAATTGTGGGTGTTTGATTTTGGAACCATCGGTGTGTGCATAACCTGGGTGGGCCAGTTGATGGGTCCAGACAGTTTGCAAAACGTATTCACCCACCTTATCTCTGTGTGGGATGCAGGAATATGGACTGTGTGCTCACCACACTGTGGCAACAGATGAGTTTGTTTGGGCAGCTCCATCATCAGCACCATTACAGAAGCTGCAGTGTTTGTTTAGTTGTTTAATTAAAGTTGTGTGCAACAGCGACGCTCCTCTACGGCTGATAAGACTTGAGGAGATACGTTGTTTGCCCAAACACACTTATTGGGTTTCACGTAAAAGATGAAAACCTCTCAGCTCAAACGGGATCTCAATTATCATACTTCAACAGTGGAGCTGCACTGCAAGAGACAAATGGTTCATTAATAGAATTGCTCTGGTGTAAACATTTGATTAAAGACTCTTTGCATTCTCCTCTGAGGCCCGATAAGTTAAATTTATGAAGTAATTTAACTTAATGAATCCTGGAAGAGGTTTCACACCAGCTAGATTTTTAATGATCCAGGAGCTTGTTCTACAGTCAAAACATTTAAACAACTATGAAAACTCCAGGAGAGGTGTCTGGAATTCAACAATTATTCATTATGAAATATTTTGCAATTACATCATAGCTGCTTGCACACACAGCAAATCAGTTGTGTTTGGCATTTTGCGAAATGACTATGAATGTGCTGAGTCCTACTCTCCTCCGCCCTTTGGATCTCAGATTCAGAATTTAAAGCAGAAATAGTGGAGAGGTTTATTGACGCCAGTGAGGCGGCTGTGGCTCAGCGGGTAGAGCGGGTCGTCCTCTAAACAGATGGTCAGCGGCTTGATCCCAGTCTTCCCCAGTTTGCATGCGGAAGTGTCTTTGGGCAAAATGCTAAACCCCAAATTTCCCCTGACGGCTCTGCCGCTCTATACTCCACACCTCACAGTTGTGTGTTCAAACGGAAGAGGAACCTGAGTGGAAGCACGTCAGGTCTTTTCATGTCGAGAATTTAACATCTAAAAATGATCTGCAAGGACTTCAAACGCTACTTCTTTTCATGTTTTCACCTCAGGGTTTCCAGATTCCTCAGTGGGTACATTAATCCTTGTGAAGCTTAAATACTCTGTCCATAACTGAAACAAAATTTGTGAAACAGGAACCTGGGGAGCAGTAGTGGTATGTTCACTGTAAAGAAAACTGAATGAGATCATCTCTTATGCAGCCTGTTGCTTCTTTTACCTCCTCGCAGCATTAAATCCCAGTTTTATATGAGCTGTTGTAAAAACAAGTGAACACATTTTCCATCGCCTGCAGAGAGATATGAAAGATCTCCGCTGTACTGCAGGTAATCTCCTCTCCTCTATAACCTGCAGGTAACCCCCAGGAAACATTTCAGCTGCATAGATGTTCATGTTTGAATTGATCCCTTCAACGTACTCAACCGCATTTGCCTCTTTGCACTGTGCTGTAAACTCGTATTCTCTGCCTCCGCAGTGACCCAGTCTCGTCTGCATTAATATTTCACGTTGCCTAAAAACTTTAAATGGGCGAGTGGCGTGCCAATCTGTAATTCCAACACACTGAATAATTGATGCTGCTGGAACCTGATGCACTGCAGAGCCGCAGCGGCTGCTCCTCTGGAGGAAATTTACATCCGCTCAGCTACTGATCTACATTTCCCATCAGGCCTCAAGAGCACAGACAAACAGAGGGAGAGATAAATTAATAGTATCATGCTAAGTCTTTGTTCCATTGTAATGTGTCTGACTGTTGATAAAGAAGACAGATTTCAGTAGCCTGCACAGTAACTACAAAACCTCACCGAACAGCATGTTCTGTTTTTCAACACATCTCGTGCAGACCAGACCAACAAAGAAATTGGTCTTATACATATTATTTGTACATCTAAAGCCTGATATATCTAATTCCTCTGAGCCATCAGTGAGCAACAAGGACATGTTCCTTTATCACCATTAACAAAAACCCTCCTGCTCCAAATGTAGATTAATCCACTGCTGAAAATATCCCCCAATTTATGCACTACAACTACTGTCCAGCTGTGAACACAAAGTACTCAGCCTTTATAAAATAAAACCATACCTTTTGTAGCTGTTTCTTTCTTTTTTAAATTTGTCTTCAGCAGAAAACCACGGGCTGATTGCAAAGTGCCAGTGACAGGTCAATAAGATCACAAAGTATTAAGTGAGTGGACTAATGTTGCACCTCCTCAGCCACAGGTTCATATGTTTTAAAATACCCAGGGTCAGAAAGCTTCTTTGTATTAAACGTTACAGCTCACGTATGCATACCAAATTGATAGAATGAAAACAAAGGCACTGATTGAATTGCTCTGTGGTTTTTTGTCATTTTTCAAATCTCCACCTCAGTATTTACAATAAAGATATATTCTATTCTATTGTGTTCTATTCTCTTCTATTATGACGAACGCCGTCTCATCAAATGAATAGAGCCAAATCAGCTGCTGCAGAAGACATGCTAGTGTCCCAAATCAAACATACCCTCCGAAGTGGGGCATGCTGGTGCTCAATGCTGGGATACTAAATTCATTTCTACTGGCAATGAGGTGTAAACCAACTGGGTGCTGTTTTCCATCCCTTTAGCTAATTTAGCAGCACAAGTAGAGTGAAACTAGACACAATGAGTGCTGGTTATATTTCACAGTGAGACCCAATGCTGAAAGACTCACAGAGTGGTGTTCCGACATACTTGTGTAAGTCAAGTCAACTCAATGCCATTTATACAGTACATTTATAGACAACAGGGGTCGACCCAAAGTGTTTTAAACCGTCACTGTACTGTGGAGAGCTTCAACAACTTCTGTTACCTAGCAACAAAGTTTTATGTCTATGTTTGCAGCCCCTGTGGAGTTAAATCATTTATAACATATCTGCATTCTCTGCTGCTTCATGCTGCTGTTAATTCATTAAGAAGGGGCATATTTGATATACTGTATGCTTAATATTGCTACATAAAGTTTATGGACACCTGCTGATGTGTTTGGGTGTTTCTATTATTTTGATTTATATCAGTGACAGCAGGTTAAATTACATAAACATATTTCTGTATAACTGCACCACACTCTGCCAACTCCAAAAGGATCAGTTAGTCATCAACTTTCCACATGAAGGAGGATTTGTTGCAGCGCTGTTGCATTAGACTGTTGTGATGGAAATTCATCTTGAGATTTGAAATAATGAAATTCTCAGACTGGAGTTGCCATTGAGTCTTTATAATAGTAAGCTCTGCAGAGTTTACAAGCACGGGTACTCAAAATGGAACAACTGGCTGCAAGTTCACAGAAGCCGGAACTTATACAAAGAGGCGTTTCATAAGACATGATATGAAAAAAAAGAAGACATGAAAGACAAGAGATCATCATCTATGTCTTATCTGCTGTGTCCGTCCGTCCCCGGTACCAGTTAGAAGAAAAACCTCACCATACCATCCCTGGTACCAATTAAAAGAAAAACATCACCAAATAAGGGTTCCATCCTGTCAGGTAGACAGTATCACAGCAGTGAGACCCCTAGTAAGGGGATTTCCAATACCTTAGACACTGGTCAGTGATATTTTCCATTACACTGTTTAGCTGTACAAGTGCATATTTGTAATTTTTGTTGTTCTATAAGAGTTTATCTTTTAATGGTTGCTTTTACAGAAGCTCTCACCTGGTGTATATGCATTGAGATTCCAACACATAAAGTATACCAGGCCATCCAAGGATGTTTAATTCAATGGTTTAAAGTATAAAACACGTTTTAACCACTCCACATTTTGAAAAGAGAAATGTTTAGTCCAAGTACCTTTTATTCACTTACTTTGTACTTTCATATGACACCATATTTACACCAGCATCTTTCCTCACACTTGAGTAGATCGTTTTTTTGAGTAAAGGTACTTTTTACTTAAATAAAATGTCCTAGTGCTCTTCCAGCCCTAGATTTAACATATTGCCGGAAATTTGCAGTTTTTCCTCCAGAGGGGCAGAAAATGGGAAACGCTTCAAGGGGTTTCAACAGGCTCTGAACTGAGACACAAACTCCTAAAGTGCTTTCATCACTCCAGGGACAAACAGGATTTCACAGTTTTCTGCAGCGAATCCTGCCGCCTGGGACTGGGTCTGCTGTGAAATAACTGTAATAGTAGCAACAAAAGGACTTGACAAAATCCTGATTTAAAAACCTGTCCTGAAAAACACACTCTTGGTATTCAAACAACGGTGGTCTAATGCATTTGTCAAACATTCCACAGTTAAAGTGTGGATGTTTTGCTCTTTTGTCAACTTTTAACTTCTTTGCAACATCCCATTTCATCAAACATAAAAAAATTCTGTCTGTTGATATTCAGTTCAACTTTGTCTCTTTTGGACAATGCAATAAATTCAACATAATGACCTGAATCTAATATCTGTTTGAGTTATTGCATACTAGTCAACACTTACTTGGTCAATGGAAAATCACTAAAGCAAGAGTGGTTATAACATAGATGGGATGTTTTGGAGTTGAATGTAACAACAACCACTGCAAGTTTTATTCTCTCTCTCCACTTTTAAGGGTTGTGTGGTGGGGAGGTCATCTGCCGGTCACAAGGCTGACATAAAAACAAAAACTCATGGTCATATTCACACCTACAGCAAAGTCAGAGTCATGTTTGGGCAGTGGGAGGAAGCCACAACAAATCCACAGAGACAAGGAGGCAAGGAAACCAAAAGAAATCCCAAAGTAGGTTTCAAACCCAGAATCTTCTTACTGTGAGGCCACTGATTAAAACCACTGCACCACCATCAGTGTTACCCATTAATTATATAGACAGTGGTGGTCTGCCAAAGTCAAAATTATCCTTCCACAGTTCAAAATGAACCAAAGCATTTGTACCACTTCTAATGACATATGAGATCTCTAACTTCAACTATGGTACATAATGTGTTTACCGTCCACACAGAGAGTCAGACCTCATAGTTTCAGATGCATTGTGGCTAACAAACACTGGCCATGAATAAAAAAAATTGATATAATG
Organism: Pleuronectes platessa; assembly: GCF_947347685.1. Taxonomy (NCBI): domain Eukaryota; kingdom Metazoa; phylum Chordata; class Actinopteri; order Pleuronectiformes; family Pleuronectidae; genus Pleuronectes; species Pleuronectes platessa. Next base: position 24,625,161 of record NC_070632.1, read on the forward strand.
CTCGCTTTCTATAAACAAGTGACAAACCTGCTGTGCAGCCTGGAATAGCTTAACGTAGAAAAAATGAGGTAGAGAATTTCAGCTTTAGCTCAGCTCGACTGCAGGACTGCACTGCAGTGCCTGTCTCCACAGAGTTTTAGTTTCCTCTAATCGCTGAAGGTATTAGACTAACATTTAGAGTGCAAGGACATTTTCTTTTGCTCTTAGGACAAATGACATAGGATTTCTACATTTAAAACATTTAGCTTATTATTTAAGTAGTTAACTTCTCCATTATGAACTATTAATGTCTTTTATATGCTTTTTAAAAATATTTTATATCCATTATCAATCCTTTACACAGAACCCTGTTTCTATGTGTTGTGTCTTTCATTGATGAGTGTTACTGTCTAGATGTAGCCTTGCAACTGTACCCAAATAAATCTAAAGGTACATTTGCTATGATGCTACACACATCTAGATGATCTGAAATGGTCCCTGAGTTTAGCCACATTGTTTTCATGTGGAATTGCTAGATTAAAGGTTCACAGTGTAAGATCTAGTGGCATCTAGTGGTGGTGTTGCAGATTGCCATCAAATGTACCCCCCTCACCTCGGCCTACCCTAACTGGGTATAAAAATGGACAATGTGGCTCCAATTAATGAATGAAGGCAAAATGTTCCAGATACAAACACTGGCATCTTGCCCATTCTTGCTAGAATGGAGTAGCAATATTCCAATAACTAACTCAAACAAAATTTATCAGAAAATGTAACACTTTAAGATACATCAGTGTGATGAGGACTACTTAACATGATAGAAAACATTTGGAAAAACTGTACATGATGTTTACAGGGACTTTTCTGTCCATATCCCATCCACTAACATGGAGGAGCTGGGATTTATGATCTATACTGCATCACTTGGCTTCACTTTGGGGTAGCCATTATATTGTCCATTTTTAGGTTTGAATGCGAACCTACGGTAGCTTTTATTGCTTTGATTTTGCATTGTATTGTGTTTTTTAAATGTTATCCTCACCTTTCAGCCTTTCATTCCTCTGCCTGCATGAAGCCTTTGAAAGCTGTCCTGCTATTCTGATCATGTGTGGACACTCACTGTATAGTCACAATGCACTGAGTTTCCTCGGAAATTTACCAAAGGACACGATTGAAGAGCCACCTTTCAAGAGATCCCCAGACACAGAGAGAAAATACATACAAACTCATGCACTGCATAAATAAGCGCTCACAGTCTGAGCCACCCACAGACGATTACACTATCATTATCATAGGATATTCAGGTGGTCTGTCTTTAAAGGGAACATTTATTAATCTGCAGCTTGAATACAAGAGAGAAAAACCTGCAGACTGTTGCTCTGCACCCTAGTTGATCATTAGTACACAATCAACAGCAGAACCAAGTCAGATTCATGAGATGGAATTGTTTCAAAACTTAACAGGGTACATTTAAGATTATTTTCATAAATTAGCTGTACCTGTCATTTGTGCAAAATTAATTAATATTTGTGCAAGTACTACATTTCCTATTGAAATTACTGGCACCATTTTCTATTTAAATTCTAGTTAAAAAATGTGCCTTCATCTTCAATATTTAGCACCTAAAATACAACATGACTAAAATTGTATGATCCATTAAAAGGATGTAGAAGAGACCAGATTTTCCAGGAGAAATAATCTTACTGAAAATCCATCCAAACTGATTCATGTGTTCAGCCTATCAGAGGTCCAGTGTCCTTGAGGAGTCACAGGACTTTCCCTGTCCTCTCACTTCTCTCTGAAACAGACCAATTTCCGTTGTGTCAGCTGCACGTAGCATAATTATTTTGACACTCCAAATTGAATTTCCTACTTTTGCCAGGCTCTGTTTTTTTTTCATCAGAAGATTTATTGAAGTGTCACTCTGAGTGGCGCCACTGCACATTTATTTTCTTATTATTCCAGCTGATAAATATTTTGATGTCCCTGTTTTGTTGTGGCGGGGTGCAAGTGTCTCTTGAAAGTTACAGAAAGGGAGGAAACGCTCTGCTGTGCACTGCTTTTCAGCCACACTTCAAATCAGACTCGAATTAGACTCATTTTGGTGAAAGTGCTGCACTGTTGACATCTGGTCTCATTACTAACAGCACATGATGTTATAATTTTTTCGTATGAGATACATTCTTCTTTTTCATCAACTGTCAAATCCAGCAGGTACAATTAAGCTGCTGTCATACAATCTCTACTATATAGACATAAAGAGAAAGCACCATCTTCTTTTGACAAATGAACAATGTTGAGCAGGCAGAAGATAATTTCCCTCTTTTACTGTTAGTATTAGTGAAGAGGTTTTACAATTAATATGTCATTATGCTGCTATTGAGGCTTAAAAACTAGTTTCTGGACATTTCTCAGCCAATCACATGTCGGTGGCAACTCTAGAAAGGGGTCTCTGAACCAAAGGCCTCATTCAATTGATTAATTAATTATTGGATTATTATTAGTTGGATGATTACCTGGTTGGTTGGATGGATTGTTTATTGGTTAGTTGGATGATTACCTGGTTGGTTGGATGGCTTGTTTATTGGTTAGTTGGATACTTAGCTGGTTGATTGGATGCCTGGTTTATTGTGTAGTTGGGTGCATGTTGAATGTTCAATGTATTGATTAGGTAGCTGGATGGATGATTACCTAGTTAGCTGGATATGTGATTTATTGGTTCGTTTGATGATTGGATGTCTGGTTTATCGGTTAGTTGGATGATGATCATCTGTGTGGCTGGATGTTGGATAATTACTTGGTTAGATGGATGTTTAAGTTATTGGTTAAGCGGTAGGATGGGTTATTAGGTTGGTTGTGTGGTTTATTGGTTAGATGGATGATAAAGTTGTAATGATTGATCTGTTGGTTGCCTTAGATCTTGTAGTTGGTTACCAGGTGGCAACTAACTGCATCATGCTGTTGGCCTCATGTATGCCGATCTGAACGATATGGTTATTGAATCACTGAGTACGACACTTTGCTGATTAACTGGTAAAGAAAAAGTCCAAATTGAGTGGAATCCTGCTCTGTTCATGGCTGCAATGACCTGATTATTCACAGTATTTGCGTAAACTGATATATTTAAATAGGTATAATAAGTGGTCTCAAGTCAAGGTATATTCTGATGTGTGGCAATAAATATAAAACAGTATAGAATTGAAACGTTAACCATCTGGCATGCATGGCATCTGACGGGATGATCTTGTCGTCATGACAACATCAGCGAGCTTACATACAGACATGCATCTCTTTCTGAGTGTGCAGCTGGATGAGCTTCATGCCTGATGGCAGCCGGAAAAATTCCAGCTGTAAACCTGAACTTTTCAAAGCGTACATTGTCAATTGTTTGATGTGTGACTCCCTCCAGTGAAAGTGTACTGTTTTGATATCTGGTTCTGTTACAGCCTGGGATGGTTGTCAGGGCTAATAAAGTAGATTAGATGAGGGCTGAGAGCTTGAAGAGGAGGATTTCTTCCGACTTATTGCTGCATGTGACACAATTGTATTTACAAAGAGGTGCGTGTGATTCTTATGTACCCAGACAAGATGATGGGGTTCAGCCGCTCCGTCTCAGCGTGAAGTGACGTTTGAAAACAACATGTCGGATGACAGCGGGAGACAACTGGTGAGTAACAGCTGAGCTAAAGGCTCCCGCGCTTCTCCACGACTCATCTGCGCTGACAGATTCAGGACGGCAACATTGCAGCGCATCGCAATCTGCATCAGCAAGAGACTGGACAAAACAACAACTGTATGTGCTATTGTGAGATTAAAAAGTTCAGTTTCTGAATAAGCATTTTTCATAATCTTAATTTTCCTGTTATAGTAAATGTACATAAATGTGTGCTGGTGACGTGGTAATTCTGAAGTGGTTGGGTTCATAAGCACCAGAACTAGACAACAGATTCAAGTATTTCCTCAACCTTCCTATGGAAAATAGGAAATGAGGAAACTAGCTTAAGTACCGACCTTTGCTGAATTATAACTGTTGTGGAAAGTCCGGAGAAAACAGTGCCGCTATGTGCACCCACAAGATCATCCAGAGGCACAAATAGCTCGTGGAACATAGTCTTCTTCAGAAGCAGTGTCTTCATGTCGTTTCCAGCGCTACCTGCTGCTGACCAGCTGACAGGTTTAACCATCGACTAGCTTGGATCAGTCCGGTGAGTGTCATCCTCAGTGCTGATTGGCTTTCGCGATTGGGTTGCGTCATTCGCATTGCCTGGAGCAAAAGACACAAAATGTACTTCTATTCGCGTCTTTGTATTCACTCATTGTGCAAAAAAAAATGTAATCATATTTGGTGTGAACACAGCATTACCTCCCTCTCTTTGTGATCTCAGCAAGCTGCGGACTACACACTTACTTTCTGTGTTGTGAATCCCACTGAAAGCATCCCCTAAACACCATGCTGAGCAGGTAATTGTTGACAGTTTGTACAGGACAACTAACTATTTAAGTTTACTGCTTTTCAGACTGGTAAAATGGATCCATTCCGTGGGTTGGTGCTCCTGTCAGTGTCTGAGCATTGTGTGAGACTCTTCATTTGGTAAATGTGTGTTTTAAGGACTTATTTTAGTGCTTCTCTCGCTCTTGGAGCCCTGAGCAGCACACACATGGGCCTTGTGTTCACGTCACTGACGATCAGAGCTGGAGGTATCTTGCTTTATAAATGTGAGAATTGTTTCACAGAGAGGAGCTCACAGGCACATGCACACAGACGAGTTTTGATTAGCACACACAGGGGGAGTGTGACTTCATTCTCTGCTCAATCATTTTTTATTGTTGCTCTTTTTAAAACCTGGTAACACTGGCATGCTTCTTTAACTGCACCTAGCCTTCACATCGCACATTTACTTGTTACTTGTTTTTCCAGAGCAAACTGTAAATGTTTGCCTGTTTCTGGATGTTTGTCATCCTCCAAACGTTTCTTTGCTACAACACATCTGTCTTCCTCTTGCTTGCAGCTCTGCATTTGCATATTAAGACAATTTTGTCTACTTACTTTTTTAGAAAAAGGCCCTGAGACAGGGTATATTTAGCAACTCAAATCCTGGTAGGCCAATGTACAAAACAATCCACTGAATGGCTGGATTTTCTGTGGGGTAACATAACAGCAATGAGTCAGAGTCGTCTCCCTGGGACTACTCAGATCCTCTGCTGGATTTATAAACAAACATGTGATTTTGTTGGGTCTGTTTAGCTCCATTGCACATTTGATTTCTGAATTTACAGATAAAGTTCTGGAGTCACATGTTAAGGAGGAGAAAAACACAAGGGGAAGTGCATTGCGAGCACATTGTGAACTGATCCCCTCAGAGGCCATTCTTTAGGGCCGATATTAAACGGATATAAAATATGAACAATGGTTCTGGAAACTAGAAATAAAAACAAAAAAATGTGAGATCAGTTTTGTTCGCTTTAAATTTAACACTTACCAAGAGGAGATTCTCTGGAGCAGCAGAAGGTTCTCATTCGGATTCTCTCTGAGAAAGTGGATCTGTTGATGGCATTTCTAACACACAAAGGACACAAAACTGAAAAAAACAAATCGCTCATGATGCCATACACTTAGTAGAAACAGACAATGTCTAGGAAGCTTTAAATGATGACGGCAGACGCCGTTGTCGATGCGCCATAAACAAAAACTTGATTTCGGAAATACAATTAAAACATTACATGCTACCTGCTGTACCACCCACCAACTGAACGCTCAAGAGATCTCTGTGTTATTGTGAACACATCTGACATCTGTATCTCCTATCTCCTGCGAATTTCATCTGTAAAGCTCCGGAGAAAGACTGGACCCAATTGTACTGACATTGTCCTAAATTAATGTCTGATGACCGCTCAGGATCAATCGGTGCCAATTTCTTTTGTGCAACAAAAGGTTTGAAATTGCCCAAAACACCCCCATTACCACACTCAAACATTACAGACATGCAAATTAGTCTTTAATGGTCCTGAGCTGCTGCTGATGATTTTATACTCTCAGACTTTGAATTGAGCTAAACAAATACACTTTTGACAAGTATCCACAGATTGTACAGTGGACATGCTTTAACTGTCATTCACTTTACAGATAAAACTGATTTCACAGCCACAAAAGTCATATTTCCTGATATAACAATAGATTTCATCATTTTGGATTATCTATCCACATCATGTGTTTTTCTCAGCTTCTGCCTCATTCTGAATGCATTGCACCAAACACTTAGATCCCCCGTTAGACAGTTCACCTGTACACCAAGATGCACTTCCCTGATGCTTTTCTATCACTGCTTTCTTATTTGTGTTCCCTCCTGAGGACAGGTCGAGCCATCACTGAGCCTGAAGACTGTTTCCCCCCTGGTGGAGAGTTAGTAAAGGCATTTTCTTTCACTGAATCACAAATACACACATACACAAGTTGGTATGACAATAGAAAAACTTAACAGCCTGTTTTAGCTTCAGCATGTTTTAGTTTTTTTTTTCACTTCGAAGACTTCTCCTAACATTGTAGCTGGAATCACATTGTGTAGCATTTTTTTCTTGTTTTATTTTTACACTTTTTTGTTGGCTCCCAGTCATTTTAACCATTACACACCTTTCACTTGTTTAGTTTGCTGTCCCTGTCCCTTTCTGCTAAGAAACCCCTTTAAATAGTCCACACTTACTTATTCTCCAAATATAGTTGTATTAACCTTGTGTCCATCTATCCCAGCATTTCCCTTGTTTTGCTTGTGTGTTTGAACTTTCCATTTTTCTTTTTGGACCTTTTGACTGTCTTTAGCTTGTTTGTGGACTGACATCTTTTGGACTGTGAATAACACCTGTTGACTTAAACCCTGGTCTTCTGATTGTGAGTTGTCATTGTCACGTAATGCAGACATGGCTGGGTACTATACAGGGCAAATAGGTGATGTAGCATAGGAGAAGTGACATATGAGACAAACCAACCAATGACAAGCATTACCACATCATGTGACTGAAAGCTCTGGCGAGGATCTGCCTGGAAGAGCTGCCAACAGGTGAGTGGTTGTTTGGATGATGCGAAACAAGTGTGTAGGACAATCTGCTGGGAGCTTCCTCGGTCGATGCTACGGTGACTTGGTGTTTTAATTTCTAACTTACAGAATTTCCACTCCATTATGCAAATATTGAAATTGGAGTAGAAACAGGTAGATGACAACATACCTACTGTCAAATATCCTCTTGTGAGGCAGTGCTGTTAGAAAGCAGAGGATTACAGGATAGAGAAAGAAGGAGAAAATACCCGAGCACAGATGGAAAAGGGGCATAACATTTGCCGGCTCTAACATATTTAATATGCATCTTCCACTGTTTGAAGATATTAGAAGTTGGTTCATTAGGATAAAGAAAACGTGTAATAACATGTACTTAAGGAGAGTAGTGCTTTGACATAAATGCTACAAGCAATGCTCACCATCTTGGAATAATACCAAACACAAAATAATCATCTTAGTACAAACCAGCAATAACTATCCACTAATGCATTCAGCTAATCAGATTGACTTAAGACATCTGAACCAGTGTAGATGCCATGACTCCATATCATATGATATCCATTGCTGTACTGGGTCTTTCTGTAGGTTTTTGGGATGGGACAGTGAGGGTTGATTACATATGAGTCCAGCCCCAGAACACAGATACAGCACACGCTCATACAAACCCTGAAATACAGGCATTCAGAGAGGCTGGTCATAACTTGATGAAGTGCACCACGAAATGAGTCTCTTCACCTTTGCCATGATGTTCGTATGCTGAGAATATTTAGCTCATTTCCTGGCTAGCTGAAGATCCATAGTTAGTGGTATATGACGTAATGCTATAACCCCAAGCCTATTATAAACACTCTTTCAGATGGAACACCAAACAACACCACTATGCTCAGAAATCCATTAATGCACTGTGCAATAGGGCTGTGCAATTAATCAAATTTGATGGTGATTTCGATTTTTGGGTCAAACGATCTCCAAACTAATACAATCGAGTTGAAATGATTTATTTGGCATTTAGATGGATGGTTGAGGCTCCAATGTTTTGGGCACAGACTCCAACTGGCCATAAGTGAGTAGCAAGTATTGTTATGGGACAAATGCCATGAGGGTCAGATTAGTGATGATACTCAGCTCAGTGAACCAGATAATGCTGGGTCTACACCGGATGCTGAATGGGAAATTTCAAAGTTTTCAGTAACAAAGTTTTTTTTTTTTAGAGAAATACTGAATAAATGCATCATGTTTTCAAACTCAAAAGTAATCGTTTGAATAATCGTGATTTCAATATTGTCCAAAATAATCGTGGTTATGGTTGTTTCCATAATTGGGCAGCCCTACTGTGCAAGGATGTTTTTTTCGAGTACAGCACAAGCTGTGATGAACACAAGTCTACGAGGGATGGAACGCACAATGGAGAAAAAGCATATTGTGTGTATCTATAATGTATGTATCTGAGTTCCCTGAGTTACATGACACAAGTTTACGTGTATTTCAAGACCTTGGGAGGAAAGCTGTAACATGGAAACTTTTTGAGTCAAATAGGCAAGTGTGTTTTAAAAATCAAGCAGCATGTTTTATTCTGAACCCAGTGGCCAGCATAGTGAAAAGCCCCTAAAAGTCTAAATATAATGTTTACTGTGAATGTAGCCAAAGCAATTTGAGTGATTGAGTGAGTGGTTTTACAAACAAAACATCCAAGTATTTAAGTAGCCCTAGATTAAAAATGTGAATTTCTATCAAGCATCAACCTCTTCAACATCAACATAATGACAGGAGTCAACATTAACACATTTAAGATTCGGAGAGTTAAAGGTCTGTTTAGTGAAGGTTAGTTGTGAGGTTGTTTTTATATATCTTTTATTTTCCTGGTTCCTGATTTGAACCTCGTCTACAGAAACCCACTGTGCACTTCATGCTCTCAGCTCAGACTGTGTTGCATTTTCAGGAGCGAGCTCCTGATACTGACATATGCAGACAGATGGCAGGATGGCAACGCAGCAAACAAAACTAAACCCACAGCTATTAGCAACGACACTGTCCTTGGTTCTTAAGCTGGTTTCTATCCCCCACAATCCTCGTAGTGTATTTGTGAATAAACCAGTGCCTCAGAGTGACGCTGTAATGAAGAAAAACCCAGCATTCCCCTTCAAAGCCAAAGTTAACAGTATATCCTGTGGTGTGTGTGTGTGTGTGTGTGTAACAGGAAAGTATGTGGATCATTAATTTCAAAGTGTTGAAGATGGGTCATCTGCGCCTGCAGGGGCCCCAGGGGGCCAGCGCTAATTATAGCCCCTGCCCAGGAGGGAGATGATGAAGAGGAGGCTGCTGGAGAAAAATAGTGTACGCGTGTCTCGGTATTCATATTTGCTTGGCTGATTGTGTCTCTATGGGCACGCGTGTATGAACAAGCTTGTGTTTGTGTGTGTCATGTTTACTCAGCACCTGTGTTTATTTTTAGTTACCCACTACTGAAGTGCTAGTTGTACTGCGAATCACCTGCATCGCACCATAAACAGTATCATTACATCACAGTAGACTATAGGTCTGTAGACAGACTCTGTGAGGTTTAGTACATTTCTTGTAACAAGTTTACAATCAAAATGCCAATAATAAACCAGGTTAATCTCACATGTTAACACTTGATTAAAGTTGGAGTAGTGTTCGTCGTTATGACCTCAGTCATTCGATCATATTCATATATTTAATGACAAATGTAATAGAAATGCAGGTAATATAATATTCCACAACTACTTTATAAACAGATATTATGTCAATGTTGTGAATTCAGCTTGTTCTGCGGGCCCCTAGTGACTAAAAACTGCTACTTCAGTTTTAAATGAGGTTAAGAATAAACTGTGTTTACTGTCTTAGATTTGTTCATGATTAGAATTGTTTTAATATCTCAATTATTACAGCTATAAGGAGTCATGGTTTACAGAAACATTTGACTTAAAGCCAGTAAATGAATCAAGAAGACACTTCATGGAATAGTCTGATCAGCTGCTGAACTTCCCCACTCTCTTCAGCCTAATGTTTATGTATGAGTTGGCTTTTTAGCAAAAGTCAATTTGTCAAAATAATCTTTTCATTGTGCAGTTTATAAATAGTCAACGCAGTGAGATGCAAACAGCAGATTTAACATGCTTATCATCCAACTGATTAACATGTTAATAACGCAGAAGAATTACAGCGACTGATCTGTGACCAGCCTTATCTGAATATGATTATGTTCAATCTGCAAGAATGAAAACAACCAGGAAGCAGTGAGCGGAGTGGACATGTGCTGAGAAAATGTCAGGCATAATGTGTTTTTAAAAATTTAAATAAGACGTGGAGTGTGATAACCGTTTAGTTTGGAGAGACGACGATGAGGCATTAAGAGACAAGCTGTTATTTCAGGCACGAGTGCAGTTTTATTATTATAACTTGAAGATGACTGGTAGTTTCCGTGCAGTTTAAAGAGCAGAGCTGCAAGTCTTCCTCTGCTGTACATTCTCCTGCACTTTCATCACAGATGGCATTTTGGGTTCAGGGAAAAGTTAAGTTTTTTCCCCCATAGTCGGCTCAGGTCATGAATCAAGTATGAAATGCAAAGCTCAGCACTTTAATTCTCTTCTCCAGCTTCATATCTGAAAAGTTCTCAGTTTAGAACTTAGAAACAATGACTGATGACAACAATTTGAATTATTTGCTGCTAATGTTGATTCTGATGGACAATGATGATCGAATCTACTGTTTACCTTAGTGCATGAGTCTGTGTAGTTAGACTTTCATGCCTTTTTATATAATTCCACTACATTAAGTAATATAGATTATGTAATATAGAATCTAACACATTTTACGTTGCTCTTAGCTCAAGACAACAACAGGAGTCTTTAGAGCATGATGGCTGACAATGAGAGCAGTTGTCCAACTCATATTTGTAGGATGACAGGATGATCTCAGCGAGTGTTCTGAGGGAAGACCGTTTGGTTTGTTTGTTTTTAAAGGAGTTTAGACATTTTTTGGGAAGGTTCCTCCTCACATTACAAAAACAGCCTTGCAGAAAATGAGCTCTGTGGTAGCTGCATTATTCAAAGAGCTTCTGCACTGGCACCAGTTAAAGCCTGGATTTCCAATGAACAGTTGTTTGTTATGGGTTATTTTAATGGCTTCAAGCCAAATTGAAGCAATAGTCTGTATACTCTATACTCTACAACTGTACAAATACTCCCGAAGTTATATTATATTGTAATTATATTGTAATTATATTGTAATTATATTATTTATTTCACCCTCACTGTACAACTGTAATACTCATACCGTTCAATATTTATCCCTGCACTTCTTTTCTTTCTTTTTCTTAGACTATCGCACTGTTTGTTTTGTTTTGTGTTGTTATGTGCACACTGAGAGCGACTTCACCATGTCAAATTCCTTGTTTGTGCAACTTACTTGGCCAATAAAACCTGATTCTGATTCTGAAATGCCTACTATTCACAGAGGAACAGCAATACGTTCATACATCTGATGGACAGCTCTAAGTCAGTGTGTTCACAAGTGTCCTAATTTGTCTGCTCTGTATTGAAAAACACATTTATGTCCAGCATTTCTGACGGACTGACTAAACAGATGTGTTTGTTGTCAAGGTGTGTGTGTGTGTGTGTGTGTGTGTGTGTGTGTGTGTTGTTGCAAGCGAGAGCTAAAGCGCAGTCAGGAGGAGCAGAGTGAATCAATGCGCTGCACAAATCTCTTCTATGCAATGAGATTGTATCCATTTTAAATAAATATAAATCATCATCTAGTGATGCAGAGTTATTAACTAGGATTTGAAAGTGGTCAAAATCAGAAGAAAGTCTAATAACCCCGACACACCTGTCCAGCAGTTGTGCTACAGACAGCCCTTACTTTGACATGACACACAATACTGTCTAAATAGTGTGCATAGGGGATATGCTGCACCCAAAGCACAGTGAAAACATGTGGCGTCAGAGTGGGGGTTTCAGGGGGAGCGGTGAACTGTGAGTCGACCGACCTCTGAACCAGGACCACTGAACGTGTCAGTGCAGCGCGGAGAGACCACCTGGGACTGAACTGCAGCCAATTAAAACCTAACAGAGTGAGAGAGGTGCTGTAAAACACCCCCCACCCCACACCCATGCACAAACACACACACACACACACACACACACACACACACGCTGAGAATTGATGCCTCACAGGATAAAAATAAAGTTCTTCATGCGTCAGAATCCATCAGAGCAGACGAGTTGTTAAATCAGCTGACGACGCGACGGGAATGTTGCGAAAAGAAAAACAAAAGCTGCTGAAGCTTGCAGCAGTCACACTTGCGTTACAATGAACATTGATCATTGGAGATGATGGATTTCGAGCAGCAGATTTGACTCTCTGATGATTTCTGCTCTAATCAGCAGTCTGGACGACTTCACAGAGGATCTGTGTTTTCAGTTGCTGCTTCACTGCTGTGGACCCAGTGTAAGGCGAATTTATGAGGATATTACAATGTTGTTGTTGTTGTTTTTTTTCCAATTTTGTGTTTCCATGTTCTCATCAGGGTTTCCCAGAGAGCTTTGACCTCCACTAATAACCGAAGTAACTGTTTTTAAACCTTCAGAGAAAGGAGGACACATATGGCTTCACACAACAAAGGAGATACCTAGTTACAGTAACCTGCCATCTGCCCAGTGGAATAAACTCAATTGGGCATCACTGTCTCCACTTCGTCCTCTCCATGGTGATTAGTGGTGTAACGGACCAGAAGTTGATCTGTGTTGAATCCATACCGATTGACCCCCCACTTGATACTTTTTCTGTGTATTTGCGATGGGTTTTCTTTTTGCTCTGCGCGTGAGGTCTAATGGAAGACGTTTTCTTAATTTGTGTTGTCTATATGCACGTTTTATGAAAGGTAGGTAACAGACCTCACATCCTGTTAACCATCATTTCATAAAGTTGTTTGGAAAAAAATAGAAAAGCCGGTGTCTGTGGCCCTTGCAGGACTGTAAAAAAAACAAATGAAATGATTGGCTGCTGTACCTGTCTTTCATTAACAGTCCTGCCTGCTCTATTCTGCCTGTGGTCTCACTGCAAATGACCAGAGACTTCAGCCAGAGAGACAAAGATCACTGAAGCTGAGACGATTGTCAGAATTTAGCAAGCGAGTCATGGGAAAGTCAGCATCTAACAGTTGTCAGTCAATGCACGTTCATGTGTTTTAGGGGGGCGTAGCTTTGAGTCGGGCCTGATGGGAGGGAGTGGGATGCAGTGGTTGTGTATTTTCAAGGTGTTGCCTGCTCCTGCTATCTTTTCCGGGATAACCAACCCTATGCAGATGCAGTGTGTTGAATAAAATTCCCTGAAACCATTAATGCTTTGATTCAGCAAATTAAATACAATAAGAGCAGTGAAGTGCTCTTGAGAGAAGCTGAACACAGACTGAGTGTACGTCTGCTAACAGATTTCATTTCAAGTGAATGTGAAGTTGACTGAGGGGCAGATTCATGTGGAAACAGTGTTAGAGTTTCTCCCTGTTGTCACACAGAGACTGACGCCCAAGCCTCCAGTCAGTGTCACTTCATTAAATGTACTGTTTAACATTTTTCTGTTCTTTGGTATAAAACTGATAAGCTGGTGTTTTAGCACAACTGAAGCCTAATTGAATTCATCTGCTGTCCCTCGTCCTCGTCTCTGCTGTGACATGTAGATTCCATTAAACAATGTAAACTCTAAGAGCGTAATTGGCCATTGGGGCCACCTACAGCCGCTGCATGAAAGTGCTTGGTAATAAGGAAAAACCTACAGTGTGTCTGTCAAAGAGACAATTAAGCTGATGGTGCAGGATTTCCTGCCGGTGTCAGACTGGAGTAGTGGAGATAAGATGCAGAGAGGAAGTTGAACCTGCTGGAGTCATTGTTATCAGTCAGAGGAGATACAGAGAGCACACAGCTCTCTCTGTCACCCTCCTCTGTGTGTGTGTGTGTGTGTGTGTGTGTGTGTGTGTGTGTGTGTGTGTGTGTGTGTGTGTGTGTGTGTGTGTGTGTGTGTTTCTTGACTTAAAATTTGAATGGAGTTTAATGTGCATACATACAAAAAGCCACAACAAGCACGTAAAGACAATCACAACAACGAGAAAATAATACAAGGAGAAGATGGTGAAAGAAAATATTCAGTATTCAGAGTACTTTTATCATAATGTAGGTTATGTTTTCCTAAGTTTGTCTGTGTGTCTGTTAGTTTGCAGGATTATGCAAAAACCAGAGAGGCTGGATTACCACAAAACTTTGTGAAAGATGCGGTGTGGGTCAGACAAGGACCCATTATATCTATATTTAGTTTTTTTGGTAAATTTCTCAAGAAATAATGCGAAGATCTGTGTGAGGAAAAAACAGGCATATACATTTTGAATATCTATGAAATGTGGAGTTTGGTGTGGATTCAGATAATGATCTGGATTTTTAGAATACAAATTACGTAAAAGAATGCATTAGTTGCCTCAGTTTAAAAATTTTTACAGAATATTTCTGGGTACATGGTTAATGTAGCTGATCTCAATATGCAATATGGTGATGTACTGGCCAATCAACCTTGGCGGAGGTATGCACTTTCGCAGTGACCTTCTAGTTTATCTTGTGTTTCTTGTTAGCATTTACCTAGTTTGTTTGTTTGGAATTTTTTTAAGTAGCATCCCTTCACATCCTTGTTCTATTCATTGACTCAACCGAGGACTCTACAATGAAAAGACTTCTGTCTTATCTTCAATGATTAAAATGTACAGAGGCCCCACCACGTGTTTAGAAATCTTTGGTATACACATCAACAAGCATCAGGCCCCAAGACAAGATGTCTCACTTCAGGGCAGCTATCAAATCCTGGTCTGTAGCTGCTTGAGATGGCTAACTCTTTATATGCTTTGCTGCCGTCTTAGGTAGTTAGTGTCACATCTGGCCTGACTACTAAAGTTGTGTTTACATTATATATTTTATTTTCATTCCGTGTGTCCTGTTTTATTTTGGTAACCTGTGTCTCTTCTCTTTTCAGACCCCACATCCTGTGTGATTACTTGCCCCGTCCTTATGTGCTTCACCCGTGCCTTGTCTGACCTGTGTGTCACCTCCTTCTGTGTCTTCATGTGTTTTTAGATTGTTTGTTTCCCTCATAGCCAACTCTGTTACTACCTCCAGCGAGTACTTGTTAGCCTTTTGTGTATAGTACCTTTTTCTGAGTCCTTACCAAGCCTTCGCCCTTTTGGCTACCGTTGTATATATTAGCTCATCTCCTATGCATGTGAACAGTTGCATCATTTTAAAATGCTGAATAAAATTTCACAACAGTTGTCACAACAGCAAAGACAACATGGTCAGCAAAACTTGTAATGATTGATATCCATTGTGCGTTGTACTCTGGATGCTCATGCTAATGCAGGTGGTTTTCCTGTGGAAGGGGGGGTCACATGATAGGGGCCTGACAAATCAGAGAAGGTAGCATAATGACTGTGAGTACTGGAGTTTTTAAACTAAAACGGGACTAGTCATGTTTAAAAACTTTGTTTTAGTGGCGCTAAATCTCTGGAGTAGTGTACAGGGCAGGTGTATCCGTAGCAGAGTTTATGCTTCTTTAACTGAAACCATGATATTGTGGAAGTAGCCTTAACAGATCTACAGTCATGTCACGCTCAGACATTGAGCAGTTTTCAGAGGGTTTAAGATATTTGCTCATCAATCCCCATTATGTCTATTTAATTACATCTGAGGGGAGGGATTGGGTCGGGGCCTCATCACCGAAATGTTCTGCTCATGTGATAAACATTTCAAACATGAGTTGTCTGAGTGAAATGGAGTGAGCATGCTTGTTTCTGCTGTAAACCTCACTCTCAACAATGTACAGTGCCTTGCATAAGTATTCACCCCCTTTGGACTTTTCTACATTTTGTCATGGTATAACCACAGATTAAAATTTATTTCATCGTGAGTTTATGTAATGGACCAACACAAACTAGTGCATCATTTGGAAGTGGGGGGAAATATTACATGGATTTCACAATTATTTACAAATAAAAATCTGAAAAGTGTTGAGTGCATATGTATTCACCCCCTTTACTGTGAAACCCCTAACAAAGATCTGGTGCGACCAATTGCATTCACAAGTCACATTTGCAAGTCACATAATTAGTAAATAGGGTCCACCTGTCTGCAATTTAATCTCAGTATAAATACACCTGTTCTGTGACGGACTCAGAGTTTGTTGGAGATCATTACTGAACAAACAGCATCATGAAGACCAAGGAGCTCACCAAACAGGTCAGGGATAAAGTTGTGGAGAAATATGAAGCAGGGTTAGGTTATAAAAAAATATCCAGAGCTTTGAACATCTCTCTGAGCACCATAAAATCCATCATAAGAAAATGGAAAGAATATGGCACAACCGCAAACCTACCAAGAGGAGGCCGTCCACCCAAACTGAAGAGTCGGACAAGGAGAAAATTAATCAGAGAAGCAACCAGGAGGCCCATGGTTACTCTGGAGGAGTTGCAGAGATCCACAGCTGAGGTGGGAGAATCTGTCCACAGGACAACTATTAGTCGTCTACTCCACAAATCCGGCCTTTATGGAAGAGTGGCAAGAAGAAAGCCATTGTTGAAAGGGATCCATACAAAATCCCGTTTGGAGTTTGCCAGAAGCCATGTGGGAGACACAGCAAACATGTGGAAGAAGGTGCTCTGGTCAGATGAGACCAAAATTGAACTTTTTGGCCTCAATGCAAAACGCTATGTGTGGCGAAAACCCAACACTGCCCATCACCCTGAGCACACCATCCCAACAGTGAAACATGGTGGTGGTAGCATCATGCTGTGGGGATGCTTCTCTTCAGCAGGTACAGGGAAACTGGTCAGAATAGAGGGAAAGATGGATGGAGCCAAATACAGGGAAATCCTTGAAGAAAATCTGATGCAGTCTGCAAAAGACTTGAGACTGGGGTGGAGGTTCATCTTCCAGCAGGACAATGACCCTAAACATACAGCCAGAGCTACAAAGGAATGGTTTGGATTAAAGAATGTTAATGTCTTAAAATGGCCCAGTCAAAGCCCAGACCTCAATCCAATAGAGAATCTATGGCAAGACTTGAAGATTGCGATTCACAGACGGTCTCCATCCAATCTGACTGAGCTTCATCTTTTTTGCCAAGAAGAATGGACAAACCTTTCCATCTCTAGATGTGCAAAGCTGGTAGAGACATACCCCAAAAGACTTGCAGCTGTAATTGCAGCGAAAGGGGGTTCTACCAAGTATTGACACAGGCGGGTGAATACTTATGCACCCAACAGATGTCAACTTTTTTGTTCTCATTATTGTTTGTGTCACAATAAAATTTATTTTGCACCTCCAAAGTACTATGCATGTTTTGTTGATCAAACGGGAAAAAGTTTATTTAAGTCTATTTGAATTCCAGTTAGTAACAGTACATAATGGGAAAAAGTCCAAGGGGGGTGAATACTTATGCAAGGCACTGTATACACACACACCCAAGCCCCTAATCTGCCGATCTATTTAAAGGAAAAATCTTTCCCATATCTCCTTTTGCCTGTCAATACCACGTTTCAACTGCTATTGCCTTTTTTTTATTTCAGCGTCCCCACCCAAGCATTCACGTACAGGTTCCTTGGGGAGGGGGGGTTATGATATTTGTTCATCACTCCCCATAATCTGTATGTAATCAAATCTGTTTGAAGCGATGAGGTCGGAGCCTTGATGCCAAACTCTAAGTATGTTTTTCTGCTGTGATAAACAATTCAATTGTGAGTTGTCTGAATTAATTAGAACTGCAGTCTGCCTTGTTTTCTCCTCTTCAGAACTGTAATGTAAATTCTTAAAGTGGACGCCTCAGTGGGCTAAATTAAATTTTCCTTTGTTGATTATTTTGGCAGTGTCCATTCCGGAGCTGATTACTTCCTGGCAATGGCTTCACAAATTCAAGCCAGCGTGCTTTGCCAAAGCCGCTTGGATGATTTTCCCTCTGTGGGAACAGATTCAGAGTGGTCTGTCGCATTTCTGTTCCAAATACATCTCCGTCAGTCAGAGCCAAACACTCGCAGTACACAGTGTTACTCCTGATTATATGCTGATTATTTTTATTGGAAGGATTTAAGACTTTGTGACACATTGACCATAGGATGTTAATCATATTCTGGCTGGCGTTGATCCCCCCTGGTACTCCTTGAATTTCAGTCCGAATATTCCAAACACAAAAAGCTCTAGAGTTTGCAAATAGTTCAAACATGAAATATGAAAGTGCCCATCTGTGAAATCGTTCAAAGACAGAATTTTGAGCAGTGTAGTGTAGACTTCATGTGGCGCTCAGCATATTTCATCCTCCTCCACACATGATAAATAATTCTGTATAAGTATTTCCTACGTGCAGAAAACAATGTCTATCCCTGGCATACCTCTAAACAGTTGTAGTTGTAGTTACAAATATGACAAAGAGGTAAATGAGATATCTTAATTACGATTGTTTATTTAATTGAATAAAAAATTCACACAACCATTCCAATATCAAAAGTGGGCAATAAGCCGGTTGCAGGCTTGTGTGAGGCTCGCATGCCACGTGAGCTGCATGTGTGTGGCACCTGTTGATAAAGCCTGAATACGTCACATTGGTGAAACTAGACTGTCCCATTTCGAATGCTCCATCAAATGCAGCTGACAAATGTGTCCTCATGTCCCAGGCAAAGGAGGACGCCAACAAGTGGATCCTCCCTGGCTCAACATATCCCAGGTTTCATTGTGCTTCAATGAAGACGAGGTAATGCTTGTGCTTCATGTTTCAACTCAACCAATCACAAATGATATAAAAAAACTAAAACAAGGGGAAACCTCAGCTCTGTTGCTAGGCAACAGCAATTGGGCCTGGACTAGTTGGTGTCACCAAGAAAGCCTCTGTAGACCAGACCGTCTCATTCGGTGCGGCCTGAGCAGTCTACGTTTAGATTGTGTACGGGTAGGCCGCCCCCTTCAAAGGATCCAGCCCCCCATTTGAGACACAGCTAAATTCTGACTTCAAACCAGGATGCTGGAAGTGAGGGTGCTGAGGGAGCGAGAGCAGCCCCTACTAATTACTTAAAAATAGATTTCAGGAATTTAATTCAATTTTCTACAGTAACATTGTGAGTAACAGACCTAACATGAAACAATTTTTATTTTCTTTAATAATTTCTTCTATGGTGTGGGGTGAGTGAAAATAACAGAGGCAACATTCTCACTGTAACCAGTCAGTGTAACATCAAAATGATTTATAGATTGTTATTAGAAGTGACTTAAGTGGCCAGGTTAGTAGCTATTCCATTTAATTAATCACACATTTGCCATATTTTACTGGCGTGCTGGGAAAAACAGCGGGGTAGACAGGAACATAAATAAATTTAGAAAAAAGATGTCACCTCAATGGGCTCAGACGTTTTAAACAAAATCTTTTAATGCTTTTGAAAGGTGCGACTGAAGAGGGTTGTTTGAATGGACTCCTCTTGTGAAGACCGTTAAGTCTGACTCTACTCAAAGGCTCTGTCACACTATTGAATTTACATTCAACAATACTGAGACCCGGAGTCTTTGACTCCAACAGATTAATAACAACTGAATGTAACAGGATGAATACTTGTCATCCACAGACTGACAGCACAAGGACTGAGATCTGTACCACAGATTTTCATGGCAAGCTGTTTCAATGCCTCAGTAACAAAACAGTTGCTGATGCATCCTTTTCTTTTCCTCTCTCAGTGTCCATCTGTAATTTTGTTGTTGAGACATAATTACCTCTTATGTCTCTGAGCTGTGGGCCTCAGAGGTCACCGCCACATCAGTTCCACTTCACTAAACAAACAAAATCTGAACCCTCTACTTTTTTTGACAATCATACTTTTTTTTTTTTTAAATCTGGTTTGGGCTCCCCATCTTGTGTTTCACATACAGACAATCACAGAGCTATAAAAAACATCCTCTGCCATTAACCATTGAATAGAGTGAGAAAGAAAGACCAAAAAGATGTTGAAGCCTCGGAGATCCCTCCCCCAGGACGGACAGAAGTGCAAAAGATGTCACGTGTAACAGAGTCAACAAAATATGAATATTAACAACTTTCTTGAGATAAGACAGTGTCTAAGTAGAACAGACGTGGTTCTGCAGTTAATGGGTCATCTTGGGACCACAGAGTGAATAGTCATCAGATTTTACTTCATCTGAATTGTGAAAAGAAATAATCAGATCAACACATTCATTCCTTTAATGCTGGAAACATGTCGGCTTCTCTGAGTGTCCTCACTGTTGGACACCAGACGTCCCTGTTTGTCAGCAACAAATAACAATCAATGCAAAGTGTTCACCTGGCAGAATGGATCATTACAGGATAAAATATATTATCTTTCAGGATTCTGTTCATTGATGCAAAAAGGGCTTGTCTAACAGTCTTTATATATTGCTGGTTAGCCTGTAGCATTGTAGAATCATCACACAAACATCAATAGCTGTAACTAATAATTCATCTGAATCTATTTGTTCTCTTTTGTTGAGGTTATTCTTCCTTAAGCGTGGCACCATTAAATGGTCTGCCTTTGGGTCTTCAATAAATTTGACTAAAATTAATAATACAAATTATAAATATATAGATATTAAATAGTAGCTTTAATTCACATTAAAGCAACCATGGGGCACAACCCTTTAAAAGATGGGAAAAGATAGGCAATTTAATGATTTAGTCTCACGAAACCTAGTTCCAAGTTTGTACTTGGTTTGTAAGTTTGTAACACCTAGGTGTGAGGATTTAGCTCCCTGGGAGATAGAGTTCTGGAAGCCCTCCTTTGTCTTCAGGAGAAAGGAAACATGTGGTACATGCTACATCTTTGTAGCCATATTCAATTCAAATAGAGACGTGAAAAAGGTCAATGTTCCACTCTCAAAGTTACAAACATTGTACATGGTTATGGAATTTTAATGTACTGAGGTATTTCTGAGGAGGGCCATCTGCCTTGACTGGTTGGGGTGAGCGGAGAAAAATGAGGAAGAGAGGCGAGGTGTTGATGTAAATAATGATAGCAGCACCAGTTAGTAATAATAACATTCCTGAGAGAGAGAGAGAGAGAGAGAGAGAGAGAGAGAGATAAAACACAAACTAAACCATATATGACACATTAAGCTGCAACATGTAGTAACTCTGTAAACAATCCTGCAAAACAAGAGTAAAAACAGCAGACACAGTTTGAGGTTAAAAGTTTATTAACATTTTGGCACTGTCTCAAATATGTGATGATTGTTTCTTACTTTTCATAAATGTTCCACACCTAAGGAGACCGTGTGCTCAGAAATACAGTTGTCAGAACAATAAGAAACAGGTAGACACCTGGAGTTCCTTCCAGACAGTGTTCAGACATACCGGAGCAGGAAATTCAAATTTGCAGCCGCGCCTGAGGACAGTGAATTTGGGATTAGACGGAACCTAAAATCAAACCTGTGTAGAAATTCAGATGAGCAGTTTCATCTTCAGTATTCATTGCAGTGCAGAGACAAAGCTTCTTTTCTTTCAGCTGACTGCAAACGGCAGAAATGAGAGCAGCGCCTGGGGAAATAAAAGCAGGAAGCCCGCAGGCTTCATCACAGACTGTACCTGTCCTGCTCTACTTCTCTTCCAGGAGACGCAGAAATATTCATTACATGCATGAGGAGTTCACTCTGGCAGCTGGTATTGATCCGGCCTCTCCTGTTCCACTGCACGTATCACATCAGCTGGGTTTTTAAGAGTCTGTAATGAGGCGCACACTGTGCTGAGTTTCCTGCCAGAACCAGGTTTGCATGATGTGAAAGGTCAAATCCAGCACAGATGGAGTTTCTGTTCATTTCCTGCTCTGCAGCTTTTACCATACTGGGACGTATAGTGTTGGGTAAAGTTTCCTTTCATCTTTTGAATATATACTGTAGGTCATGTCTCATCAGCTATTTTCAAAGCCTCTTACTGTAAAAACAACTTGGATATACCGTAAATCCTCTAATAGTGGCCTGTATTTCATTAGCGGCCGGGTCTCTAACATTGGCCGGGCTCGCTATCGGCGGAGGTAAATAAAAGCCGGTCTCTAATAGTGGCCGGGGCTATTAGCTAGCGCTATAGCCGCATAGCGCTATAGCCGCCGCTTAGCGCTAGCTATAGCTAAGCGCTACGCGGCGGCTATAGCTAAGTGCTAAGCGGCTATAGCTAAGCGGCTATAGCTAAGCGCTAAGCGGCTATAGCGCTAGCGTAGAAGCTTGTTGAATCCTCTGCCTTGCAAACAAACATGTCATTCAATCCGTTCAGAATGTACTATAGTAGACTACGACATTATCAGCTCTGCAGGATGCGTTACAACAAAATGTGTCCTAATGGAAACAAATGCAGCAGAGGTGTGTGTATATGGTACCTGTAGCCTACTTTTTCAATAAATGAACCTAGTATTTTATAGGTTCAAATAGACACAAAATCTCGTTTTTATTAATTCTACTGGTAGTCTATTTTGCTCAAATAGAAATAGAGGCCTGCCTCTAATTCTGGCCTCCTTCCAATAAAGGCCTGGGTTGCGATGCACTTGAGTCAAATAAAGGCCCGGGCCTATATTAGAGGATATACGGTAGTCTAGAATCTTTGTGAAATTTAACTATTAAGCCTAAAACTATCCACCACCCAGCAACAATGGTGGCGTGTGTGTTAGACTGCCACAGTTTTTGGATATGATAAGAGTGTCGACCACACAAGAGTCAAGAGACTCACACATAAAGAACAGTAGCATTTCTGGAGCAGAAGTACCGTAGCTGTTTTCAGACATGAAATCTGGAGAATGTCGGCACAAATGAGACTTTCACAAATGAACATCGCAGCAGAAGATTCTCCGCTCAGACAAATTCAAAACACAGAAATCTCCATATGATTCGGGTGAGGGGTAACGCAGGGCGCAATGTTTGAATTCTGTTGTGGTGATCACATGTCTTCATTTAACGCCCATTGACACCGGCCAGATATTTTCCAGAGTTTTATTAGGGGATGGAAACGGGAAACGCACTCGCACTTTTGCATTCTCACATACAGTTAAGTTTTTATGTTTCAGCTCAGATGTAAACTGACCAAACAGACCCAAAGACGACGCAGACTACAGAAACATTCTTTTATTATAAATAAATCATTTGTATAAAAAGTAGCATGCTTCAGTTCAACCAGGGCATTTAGACATTTCACAACCAAAAGCTACGGTTCAGTTACCCGAGAACACCGACGGACTCATCTCAAAATGCAGGTCGACGGACGCACGACATGAGACAAGAATCAGAAGTTTTCACAACCACAAATTTGTTTACATACAATTAGAATAACAACAAGTATGGTTGGTCTCCATAATTTCTTTTTTTTGTATTTCTTTTTGAGGACTTCTTTTTTCAGGTTACCATCCTCTAGCTTCCACGCGTCCTTACATGCCTTACAAGCCCACGGTCTGTAAACACAAAGACACCACACAACTGTTGGTTCAATTTGTCAGCTGCTCTGTTCCTTCACATTATGCAGAGCATCTCTTTCCTGGCTCTGGTGACATCTCCTCTGTCTGACAGAAAACTCCCTGTGAAGGAGGTCCTTTTGTCCGAGGCGTCGTTCCCTCACATGGCGTGGTTGGTGTAGCTGACGTAGGTGGTTTTTGTTGGAGGCACTGAGGAGGGGAAAAGAAAGCAGCAGGTTGGTAAAGGGAAACACTGCCCTGCAGGTTAAACAGATCTTCAAATGTCAGTGAATGAAAAATTGAGGTCTGACTGTTCACTGGTAGCGAATAACAAGGAGCTGATTGACCAGGCAACTACAGTTTGTCAGGATTCCTGTCACACTCCAACTGACCACCAGATCTCCTTACGTACTTTCTTCTTGATTCTACATGCACCTGATCACCAGTATCCAGGGGTCGGAGCTCCTAAAAGGAGGCGTGGTACCCAAAGATGGCAATCCCTTAAACTGCCCAGTGACCCCAAGCCTCACCTGCCAACAGCCACAATGGCAACCCCATCAGACATTGATTGACAATAACACCCTGTTGTACTCTGAGCTGGATCCTGAATTAACACCCTGCCTGCTCCTTATTCTGCCACCTTCACTGACATCCAGCCAGATGATTGTCTGTAGCTCAGGAAGTAAAGTGGGCTGAAGTCCTATTCGTGTCCTATGACCTGCACACTTTTAATTCCGTCATTTGAGCCATTCTTATGCTATGTTCACAAACACAAAGCACATTTTTGCATTGTGTTTAGTGAACGGGCACAAATATTTATAATTCTCCTTTGAAAAAGAGGAGAGGAGGACTATATCCATAGGATAGACCCTGTCACACATATGCTAATGAAGCAGTGGAGCTAAAAATAAATCCTCTGGGGTGTATGACTACTCTCACATCTCAAATACAAATGTAATGTATTCAGCAGTTATTATGTATCAAATAATCCTCTAATGCGTTTTCACCTCGTGTACTTTCTCAAAAGTGAATTTCTCCCTCAAAGCGTACACTGTGCGAGATAAAAGAGGACGTTCAGCCCTGTGTAGGGCTTAGAAAGTAACGCTGCTGTGAGAGCTGCTGCTTGTTAGATAAACACATCACCTCAGTCAGCACATCTCTGACGAGTAAACAATACAACGTCTCCCACTTTTCTGCTGACGGACAGAGAAGCAGCTTTGAAGTGTTATTCTGAGCCGTAAACAGTTTGCCTTCATCACATCAGGTCTCAGGTGACGTCTAAATGTCGAGGTTCCTGTTAAATCCTCATTATTGCCGAGAAGCTCCACTCTTCAGCTCCATTAGATATCCAAAGACTTTTCAGAGAAACCGACGCTTGGCTTTGTACTGTAGCTATTTCACTGTAAATGCTTCTAATGTAATTATGAAGGAAGCAGTGCCACAGTTGTTTCAACCTACAGTTCTCTAGGGTCAAATAGAAAGAGTTGTACAGCCAAAGGTATGTGGATGCCTAATTAGTCAGTTGCCTCAGAGAGCCACAGTCATGACGTCAGGTTCAGACTGGCCTTTGTTGCCCTGAGCTTGTGTAAAGCAATGTGATCTCTCATTCAGCACTTCTTTCATCAGGTTACACGTTTGATGACCATGTTCTAAGACAAAACTTAGACACGGCGAAAAAAACTACTAACAAAAACTGCATTTTACAAACTCGGTTTCACACAAATCCATAAACATCACCAATGCTCTCTTCTTAAGATGTTACCTCTGCTGTGTACAGACCATGGATGACATGTCACCACTTCCTCCGATTGCGGATGATGGAGCAATTACACACGCTTCACCACTCAAGTCAGTCTCAGCTGTCAATCGTAACATCTCTGGAATAAGTGTTATCTGAACTTACATCAGCGTATTAAGAACTACCTTCAATGACAGAAACCATCTTTGTGTTTTTTGACTTTTTAGTTTGGTCAACATCCTATTTGCCAACATAGATGAGGCAGGGTTTATGATCTATACTGTAGCTAGCAAACAGGGGGTGATCAAAGAGCTTTGGCTTAACTTTGGGGTCTGTCGTATCCATCTTTATGTCAATGGTACAGACATGTTTGATGAAAGCACAACCCCATGACTAACTCATGGATGCTCCTCTTTTGTTGAGCCATGATGGGTTCACGGTGTTAGTTAAAGGGAAAACACTAAAATTGAATAAACACTGATTTTAGATATGATATGATATCAACGACTATCCTTGTGGCTATTGATATGAGGAACGATACATGTCAATGGGATTTTAATGTGGCATCCATTAAACCATAACGCCAGCATTCAACCAATCACATTATGTGATTACAGTCCTTAAAACACTGAGGTTACACCTGTGACATCAAAATAAACCCCTCCTCCACTCACCGCTGGCCTCCACCCCCTCACACAGCTCCGTCTTGACCTCGCCGTTAGGCCGCTCAGCTGCCAGATGTGACAGCTTGCTGGTCATGGTGGCGGCGGTGACGATGGACTTAAAGCTGCGCTTGCGTTTCGGGACGTTCTGCTCAGGGTGTAGGATGATGATGTAGACCTTCGGCATGTAGAGCATGCCCAGAGAGACGGAGGCGCTGAGGCTGAGGGAGATGGTCAGCGTGGCCGTCTGGATGTACATCTGAGGAGTCAACAAGACAGGGAGACGTTAGGGGATCATGTCATCACACCAGACAATGTGTGGAGGTTCTCAGTGATCCTCCATGGACCGTCACTGAAAACAACCATTCAACTCCAGTTTTGTCGGTTTTCATGTTTTCACTTCAACTTTATGAATAAACACACTTGATAGATGAAAGTATGAAATCAACAAAAAAACACTGTCATTAACCAAGATACTGATCTGTGCCAAAAATAACTGACGAATAATATTTACTGATTCTGTGAAGTAAATAATGCTTTGTGCTCTCAAACTTCTTGGCCACACTGAAGTTTCATGTTATTGCAAAAAGCAACAATTTGCGGCAGTAAGCAGCGAAGAAATGTTTTTGGTCAATGATAACAAGAAAGAAGAAGAATGTAAACTCACATGTACGGACATTTTTAAAAAGCTCAAAATATTTGTGTTCATTGATGAAGAAAATATATATATATGTAAGACTTTAATAAAACATAGTGAAACATAGTGATTAATGGATGTCAAACTTTGTTTTCAAATTAAATCAAACTTTCATTTATTTTGATTGTTCCCTAATGTCTTCCCTTATTTGGGACCTTTGTTTACTTAAACTAATAACTCAAAATCTAAGTGTATATGTGTGTGTGTGTGTGTGTGTGTGTTTGTGTGTGTATGTGTGTGTGTGTGTGTGTGTGTGTTTGTTTGTTTGTGTGTGTGTATGTGTGTGTGTGTGTTTGTGAGTGTGTGTGTTCTATCTAAATACTCAATACTCAAATTAATTACTTAACCCCAGCAAGGGTCACTGGGGGTAAAAACTAGATGTGCAAATTAATCATTATTTCATGGCCTCATGTTAATAATTTGTGTGGACAAAGAAACCAAAAGTTCATTATTCACCTTGGAAAACAAATAAAATAATAATCTCAACACAAGTTTTGCAGCACAGGAGCTGACCTCCTTTATGGTAATATCATTCATAAACTATATTCATCCTTATCAAGCTGTCTTCAAATTAAAAGTAAATAGTTTGTATCTATATAGAGCTTTTCTAGTCTTGATGACCACTCAAAGCGCTTTACAGGACAGTTTTGCCATTCACACACACATTCAAACAGAGCATCTATTGGCGGCACTTTATTTCTATGAGGGGCAATTCGGGGTTCAGCATCTTGCCTAAGGACACTTCGGTAGCAGATGGGGAAGACTGAGGATCAAACTGTTGACCTTCTGGTTGGAGGAGGAATGCTCTACAACACACAAGGTTTGTTTTGTTACTGTAATCCTTTATATTGCGCTCAATTACAGAGCTTTTGTTTTGAAGTGGCATGATCTTAAAGGAATACTTATTTTCAATAATGAAAATGATCTCATTATCTACTCTTTGATTTTCAGGGGTAAACCGTGTTGCAACCAAATCCAATACAATTAGTGGTGAGTAGATAATGTGTGAATTTTTTTTTTGGGTGAACTATCACTTTAAACAGTTTCACAAAGAAAGCTGCAACCAACATTATGAAAGGCCAAGCAAACAGCTCTTTCCAAACAGACCCTGCAAAAGTAACAATAGAGATAATGATATTCTCATTCCTACCCAAAGTGCTCAAAGACAAACTATATTTAATAAGCAGTTTAAAGATTCAGTTTAAAGGTATCTAGTGGTTAAGTTGCATGTTAAAGCTGAATACCTCTTAGATCATCCTTCCAAACAAGAAATAATCTGTGGTTGCCTTCATTTGTCATAAAAACTCAAAAGCTCTTTAGTTTGTCCAGCCTGGGCTACTCTAAAAAACATGGCAGCCTCCGTAGAGAGGACCCACTCCAGATGTAAATAGAAAGTATTTAAATAAAAATGTCGATTTCAAGGAAGAAAAAAAAAAAAAAAAAAAAAATCGTACAATTTAGATGAAACACTTTTTTGTTTCTTTTTTACTTTCACAAATAAACCCAATACATTCTCTGTTGTTTGCTCAAACAATTGTTAAGCACATTTCAGTCATCGACCTAACTGAGTCATCGGCAGTATTTTATCAATGTAACCGATTCTCAGAACAGGCAGTTAAACCTGATGGTCGGATGTCTGACTCGGCTCAGTTCACTGCAATCAATCAGTGACTCATGTTTATGGTGACAGATTGTGTTTTCTCAGATACAGAAGCTGCTTTCACTGACAGTCTTGTTCTTCGATTGACAGGTGAACTTAGGCCTCGGATCTCCTCTTCTGTGGCAAAGTGTCCCACATGTTTGGATCATTTTTAAAGGTTACATTGTTTCCCCCTTTGCTGTTTTTGCTGTTGGTGAAACTCAACACTTTGTGCAGATTTTTCAGATTACAGGTCTGAGGGAGAAAGAAAGATAACAGACATTAATAAAGACGGATGTTGATGTCCACTTCCTCCTGTTTCACAAAAATGAAGCTAAAATATCTGATAAGATATGGGTGCTGCCATTTTGCCCTCTCTGTGAGTCTCAGCATTAGTTATTTTTATATCATAGAGTGAATTAGGTGATAATAGTGAAGAAACTACGAGGCACAGTGCTTCCTCCTCCCGCCTTGTTAACGGTGAGCTGTGAATCACATGTTTCCAGCAGTGGACTAACTGTTCAGCAACATCACGGGAACAGCTGGATGATCATTAGCTCCTGATAAGGAGACCTGCTCTGCTCATTTCCAGTTCTACATTTTTATTCTGGGACTCCACTCAAGTTGCTTTGCATAATTCACAATGTAAATAGCCCCCTAACAGCCCCATTTCTTCTGATTGGCCAACTTCCGAGGGGCTGTGGTGATATCACACAATTGTGAGAGTGTTGAGATTTAACTGTTTAGGGTTGGTGCGTATTTTGTAACTCCTGCCTTCTTATACAAAGGTTGTGAAAATAAAAACATTAATGCTTGTACATATATTACCCCCAGAAAAATATGTATTGGTGAAACATCGCTCATGATGCTACCTATAGTGTTTCAAACCTTCCTGGACTTTAAGGGCCAGTACATATGCAGAGTCTACTGTTGTGTCTACATCATGACATATAATTAAAAAGGTTAACACCCTCTAACGTCCTCCAACCTGAAGGTCGGCAGTTCGAACCCCAGTCTTCCTCATCTGCATGCCGAAGTGTCGATGGGCAAGATGCTGAACTCAGAATTGCCCCTCATAGAACAACAAAAGTGCTGTGAATATATGCACTGTATGAATGTGTGTGTGAATGGGTGAATGTAATGCTGTACTGTAAAGAGCTTTGAGTGGTTATCAAGACTAGAAAAGCGCTATATAAATACAAAACCATCCATTTAAACAACGGAAGCCTGCCACCATGAGTGGGAATCTGGAAATGCTTCTTCATTATCAAATCTATAATGCAACTAAACCCCGAAAACACAACATCAGGACAATCCCCCATCCTCTCCTGCCTCTTGGCTTTCTCTCTCATACCTGCACCGTTTGAACTGCTGGAAGAAACAGTTACCTATGTCAGCGGTTCAAACGGCAAAGAGCGAGAAAGAGATTCAAGCTCGTTCAACCACACAAACACACAAACACACCGACACACACATGTATGCACCATGCAGCGCTCAGCCGGGGAGCACAAACTATGCTTCCTCTCCCCGCCCCGCAGCATCTGTCACAACACACCTGTGCTCATGCTCCCAACACACAGGACCGCCTACCACCACCACAGCCGCCATGTCCTGCGTCGCCATGGCAACCCTTTCATGTAAGTCGAAGCCTGGGTTAATGGCCCTCTGACTGTGAGTCAAAATGACAGCGGGGTATCCTCCACAAGGCAGCGCCACCAGGGCCCAGAGGAAGGAAGGAGATCTTCTGACAGATGGTGAGTCCCCACACCCAGCAGCCCAAAACAACGACGGCGGAGATTCCAGCAACGCATCAAGGAATCATTATGAAAATGTATGACAGACAGTGAAGCATAAAGTCATTTGTGGGCCTGAGAGAAAAAACACGCCTGGAAGTGATTTATGTGGCCTCTCCGACACAAGCTGTTCTCACAAAGTCTGATAAAATAAGCGGTGTGAAAGTCAGACGACGAATCTAACGATGCAGTTCAAGGAGAAATGTTAGGTAGTGCTGGAATGTGTTAATCCTATTTATCCTTGTCACTCCTGTATATCTGGAGACCAAGATGATCAGCTTTTCCTTCACTAGGTTTTACGATTGTTTCACTTGTTGGAGTAGAAAACATCACGGGGCATTACTTTCAGCCACAATAAAGAC
Source organism: Pleuronectes platessa (assembly GCF_947347685.1). Taxonomy (NCBI): domain Eukaryota; kingdom Metazoa; phylum Chordata; class Actinopteri; order Pleuronectiformes; family Pleuronectidae; genus Pleuronectes; species Pleuronectes platessa. The sequence goes on from NC_070632.1 coordinate 24,655,569, forward strand.
CTTTCTGATTGGAACTCACCTGCACTATGTTAGAGGAAATTTCTAAACCTGATCTGACCCATTAACTGGTGCAGTGCCAATTCTAAACCTGCCTGTTTGTAATGGTAATGGTGTTAATGCTCCGGAGCTAGTACAGAATTATTCCATGTCATTAGTGAGTCCTCCTCAAACAGTTCTACATTATACTGTCACTATTTATTGTTTGTGTGCAGAGCTTTTTACGAACATTCTATCAGGCAGAGTGAAGTTTGAAAACGTTGCTTTATTACTGATCATTTGCAATTCATCCGAGGAAGTAGAAAAAGATGTTCAACTCAGTAGACAGCCTGTCCGCCAGCACACTGTTTAGTGAGCTTTCTGGCCCTATCACTACCAGACAAAGACACATGACCACGTGTCACAAGTTTCAATAATGCTAGCAAAATATTGAGAAAGTCAAGCATCTGGAATGATAATAATGAACAAATATAGATCTACTGACTTTCCCATCAACCCCAGCCGTTAAAAGTGTTAAAGTGCATAAAATAATTGCCAAGCAGATGCAAAGTTTCCCATGTGGTCTCATTGGTTGACACGTAATTGCAGTGTTAGCACTTGTTTCTGTGTGTGACGCATGTTTTTGGGCACCAACCTGTATGGATTAATTATATTAAGTATGGAGTCCGGATTTAGACCAATCAGTGTAGACATTTGTTGACATATCCTGACATGTTGGAGGACGTCATGGCAACACCAATACTGACTCATTAATAACCACTTCCAAATCAGAAAGATTGTTTGGAACAAGGCGAGCACACATGGAGAGCAGAGAGGTGGATTATGGGTTATTTTTGGATTAGTTCTGGGATTTATTTCTATAATGATGCAGACAAAAAGTGCAGCTATTAAAAAAAACCTAAGAATCATCCAACTTTAAATCTCCTTAACTTGGAAGTTTAAGGTGAAGAGGGTGGTTGAGGAGGTTAATGGCGGCTGAATCCTGTGACTGCACGGCTCTGTGTGTCTGTGACCTGGATGCCACCCCCGGCTTGATCTAAGCAGAACTGGTTTAGAGCTCAGGACTGTGAAAGTCTGATCTGAGAGCAGCTGAGGTCCGGGTGAAAGTGGAGCAGAAGATATTTAATCCGAATGTCGTCAGCAGGCTGCAGGACAGAGGAGACCCAGGTGGATGCAGCTGATAGGATCATAAAACACACGGATATTCAGCATAATTATCTCATTTTCCGTCAGTTTGGAAGTTATTCATCAAACCACTGCTATCACAGAGACTGACTGCAGCATGCTGATTTAAACTGATAATGGAACTGACACTTTGGGAGAATCACAAATGTTGGGCACTGAAGCCCACAGGTTCTCCATCTGCTGCTATCGTCTGCAGCTGCGATCAGACCCCCCATGTCTACATAGTTTATCCACTTTCTTAAACTAGGCCCTGTCCCTACAACAGAAGGACACACTTAACCTGGAGCAGACACAACTTCCCTCCCTTTTATATTGATGTTGGCGATATAAGGCAAAGAATCTGGATGTTCCTGCGCTTCACGTCACTCGTCTGTTATCTGTTGGAGTGACGCCTAAAGTGAAGTGAAGTGCCGGCGTTAGACGGGAGTACCTCAGAGAAAAAAGACATCAGAGGAAATGTTCCCTGTTCAGCTCTGGAATCACTCAAATTTACAAAGTCAATTAGTGCAGATGTACTTTTCTTACACGATGATGTGATTCTTGACTGGCTTCCAACTCACAGGCCATGTTAATGTTAACGAATGGCTCTACTTAAAATGAAATCCACTGTGTTTTCATAAAGGGAAGAAACACTCCCTGAAGAAACTCAGGCAACATTAGGCAACAGCTCCCACGAATCCTGGAACACAGCTCTCACTGATGATCTTTTTCAGAATCAACTGTTTCCCGTGTTAAGTTACAGACCAAGAGAGTTTTGGGATTTTAGTGACTCTTTGTAGTGATTGTATCTTTTAGGTTTCGCACAGCAATTTTGGTATAATTTAAGTCTGGGTTCATTGATATCGGCCTGATGGCATACTGTATATCTATCCCTTACGCCGGGTTCACACTGGACGCTGAAGCGATGCTGAAGCGCCGCGCAGAGCAAATAATATCACATACTTTTGCTGTTAGCAGCCTACAGTAAAAACGGCATTTAATCATTTTTTTCTAGAGTTGGAGAGTGAGTTTTTAGGTTAGCACATTGTTCCTTACAAAGTGGTAATGGCACTGGGGAGTGAGAGAAGAGGGGCCTCCATGGGCCCTGTAGCCTACTGTTAACGATGTAAATGTGATTACACAGGATTGATACTGAGGCCGTATGTTTAACAAATATACCAACACCTATGTGTCATTTGTATGGTATAATTTTGTAAAAATGGAATACGCACTGCACTTTTAGGAGACCCGTTGACCCAGCAGTATAAAAGCTGGGTAGATTTGTTGCTCCAACATTAACTCAGCGACCCAACATTTGTCTTTTTTGGTGTTGTCTTTATACAACATGTTCCGAGGATCATACAACTCACTGTAATTCTCCACTTCAATTATTAATTTAATGTCATCCATCTTCAAGAACTTCTCCGCTGTTTGCTCCGGTCAATGTCGGGTGTCGAGGATAAATGACGTATTCTCCACTCAAGCCTATGTGGAGAATACCCCTCTCTCTTTTTATCTATATGACTGCTTATGTGGCTGTAGTGGATGGGCAGGAGGGACATTTAATAATCTGATTGGTAAAATTGGTAAATTAAACCTCCAGGACAACGGAAGGGGAATACAAAGTATGGGATGCATATTTGAGAACTTATATCATATCAAATATGTCATCAATATCGTTTAAATACATTTTTCAGTGTGTTTCCTGTCGCGATACGCTTGCGGCGAGTGGAAAAAATAGAAACGCCGAAACCATCACTGCACGGCGTGCATACAGTTTGAATATATTCGCATTACAGACAAAAGCCAAATATGAGTGGTTGTCAGTGGGTTCTTTGATCAGTAGAAAATAAGCCATAGAGTCTCCGGCCAATTGAAGCCTGTATACTGTTTGTACTGAACATACAGAGGGTAGGTGGTAGCAGTCATGCAGCTCGGGTGTGCTGCTTTCCTGGGGAGTTGCAAGCATCAGCGTGAGTTGACCCATCAACCTGTGATGACGTGTGTCAGGACGCCAGCTGTGTGTGTGCCCTTAAGGATGAGTGCAGCTAATAACGACACAGACTTCAGCTGCTTGTTTGTGTGATGGTCAGGTAGATCTAGAACTCTGCATGAGCCTTATCTCTCCCTACACTGAAACTGCACCTATCCGCCTTTCTTAACCCAAGCTCCATCTGACCTGCTCTCAAAGACAAGACCCTATATAAATACTAAATAAACCCACAATCACTTTTAAAAATCTTCTCAACTTGAGATTGATTAACATTCATGAGGACAGGACAGAAGCATACACCACTCTGTATATACATCTGTACCACGGACAACTTTTTTGCCTGCCTACAATCATTGTGTGCAGGTAGACTTATTGGGCTGCTTTTAGCTGGAGGAACTTTTTGCTCCCGTGGAACACCTGAATATTTCTAACCAACCTGGTCCCTGTTCTGGGCCGACTTTCAAAGAGCCATATCATCTCATGAACCTCTCTCTTCCTCATTTTCTCTTCTTAACCGTCATTTGCTCTCCTGTCAACCTGTACGTGCACATTCATGAACTCATGGATGTGTTTCACCTGGATATAATATTTAACTTTTTGTGTTATATTATGTACTATACTATTTTATGTACTTTAGGTGTGTTTACAGTATCAGGTTTTGTACATTTGTTTGCTTTGTGGATTTGATGTGTTTACATTTTCTTCTGAATCAGGATTTACTCAAGGCCACAGAGTAAACATTGAGAGGTGCCACGAGGTCACTGAGCATCAGGTTACAATCCCTTTAGAATATCAGCAAATGTAATAATGTGATGGTGATGAGATCTTATTGGCTGAGGTTGTCCGATGTACATTTCCTGTCAGATTACCGATAAGAGAAGTTTCCCTTTTTGACATATTAGGATTCATCCCATTCCTGCTCATGTCTCCCGCTTTCTCTCCCGCAGTGATATCTTCTCGTCATTTGGCTCAAAGCGACCTTTCCCCTAATGTAAAATGAAAATATAACGCTGCTTAAATGGCAGCTCTGGCAGCCAGTAACACTGTGGCTGGTATTGACTTTCTCTCAACAGGTCTGAGGCTCCAGGAGCAGATACGCAGCAGAGCATAGCTAATCACTGCTTACACAGTTTTCTATTTAAGAAGCAGAATAAATTGCCAGGAGTAAAAAGGCAATAATATGTTTTAGGTGATTCACCCCCCCCAAAAAATGTATGGGTGTCAAGGTGGAGTTTTTTAGAGAAGAGATCTGTGAAATTATAGTTTATAGCACTTTCATATCTAGTTAAAAAGAGTATTAGGATTATTACTAATTTCTATATTTTTTTGCACACTTTGGAAGATCATTATTTTTATTTTCTTCTCACTCCATCTCTGAACAGACACATACATAGAGAAAGAGAGAGAGGGAGAGAGGGAGAGAGAGAAAATTCCTTCATCAATACATTTTCATTACTAGAGAACGTATTATTCTGTAATTATACTATGCTAATTACTTAAGTACTAATTATATTTCAATGTTTGAAAATTCTTAATTGCTTCATTTAAAAGAACTCTTAAGTCATAACCCTCAAGAGTTTCATAAAATCTAATCTTCTACATTACACCAATTATATCTCAGTATCACATGAAAATAATCCAGTGTGACTTTATGTCACTGACAAACATTGTCACATAGTATTGTCTTATCTAGGGAGACCTCGATGAGTGTGCAGAGTATCCCATATTTAGACATTTAAACGTAAAAGGAGATGCTATAGTGCTGATGAAAAGTTAATTCAGTAAGAAACATTGCACACAAATATGAAATTCCTATTGTTTGATTCTGTGATAATCACTACTTACAAAAATAAAGAGCAGAGAAAGCAATTGTGAGTCACCTTCCGTTTGTTCCCTCCAAAAGGGGCAAAGGTGATCCGGAGGGTCTGAAGATGCTAAGTTTAGAGATGAGATGCTGAGTCAGCACTATGATCCACGTCAACATTCACCATGAGAATCATCTTAAAGGAACAATCCAACATGTAGGTGCACACACACACATATATGAGTGGAGGCAGTGGGAAGCTGCCATAGCCTCGCCTCATCTTACAAATACAAAGATGCTTTGTTGACATCTCTGTGGTCTTTACATTTCTCTTGTTTGTTTTGTAAAATATGGATTTATTGCATCTGGAGCTGTAAAATACATGCATCAGAGAGGAGAGTGTGAGTTTTATACTAGATAAACCCTGAAGGTGTGAAGTGGCTGTAGGCTCCGTTAACAACAGTAATAATATCACTCCTGGCGTATTAATATGATAAAGTAGCTCATCAGTTGAGGTCAGAGGAGCTGGATTCCCACAGGGAGCTGCCGTGGGTGGAGGCTCCATGTTAATCTTCTCTGGGATATCAAAGCCCGGTTCATTAAGTATGGAGGCAGCGTGACTCTCTCCCAGTGGCCCCGACTTCTCTCTGTTTACCTGCCTGTGAATGTAAACGCCTCCTCAGGCAGCCGGTGCTGCGTTCAAAGCCCAGCCTCTCGGATAGGCTTCTAATTCATTTATCAGCTTCCCTCTCTCCTTCTCTCTATCTCAGTTCACCCCAGCTATAGCCGGCACACAGCTGACTGCTGCTGCTACTGTAAATAATGTAAACCAGTGAGAGTATTGCTCCAAATCCACAGCATGACCGAAAAGATCAGCTGGTTAGTTCAGGGCCATTCAACCCTGGGCTCTTTTCACTGCAGATTTCTTTTTTATTATGTAGGTGCAGGCAGGTTTTATACAGGTATGTCATTGGCCAGGAAACTGCAGAGGCAAAGTTTGAGGATAAGAAAACAGGAAATGAAACAATCAAACTAATGTGATGTCAACGAATGATTTGTTAAAACCTTTAACTGTTTTCACACTGACTTTTTCGACACCCTGCTTGATCAATGACTTGGGGAGTCTGACAAAGCGACAGACGAGTGCATGATGAGTTAATTAAAGTGAAGAGGATGACAGAAACACTCAGCAGCCATCTTCATCGACTGTCGTCACACAGCTACACCTCTTGATAACCTCAAGTATAGTTGAGGTTCTGCAGAGTTCAATACATGGCATGTTTCAAAGCAGTTTTTAACAAGGCGTCTCCATAGAGGCCCTCAGTGAGTCACTCTCATTTGTGGCTGTGACAGCTGCTATAGCAGATACAGTGGCAGAGAAGGCAGCAGTACTGGTTGGGGACACATACAGGAGATATTACCTGCCTATTATCAGCAGCACCACATCTTCCACCACAGAAACAATGGAAATTGTAGCAAGTCTTTTGTACTTTTTTGTTGTCTTTGTGTAAAGTGTGATCGATTTGATTTTGTTTCCGGAGTTTCAATAGAGGACACAGGTACTGCAGCTTGGTAGGTGACTGATAATTAATTAAAATCAAACTTAATGACACAGTCTTTTAAGAAACCAAACAAAGCCTTTGGTGGCGGTAATAAGCGCAGAAACAAAAGGTAAATACTTAAATGAAAGGAAACTGAAACACCAGGATAACAAGTGCCAACAAATGTGAAACAAGACAAACTGACATAGAAAAACGGAAACACAGAGGCTATATTCAAAAGGGAGGCAGGGTAGACTTAATGTCGGTGAAACACATTAGGAACAGATGCAAACGATCACGAGGGCAGAAACTGGGAAAGAACTGGAAATAAACAATGAAACGCTAAACGTTGTTTAGTTTCCTTAACTTCTGTGTTTTTTGACATTAGTCTTTTTGAGTTGTTATGGTACAGGTGCTTTCCTCTGTTGGGTTCTCCAAGCACATGTAATGTAAGACCTCAAATAGACAAGCATCACATTCTAAGCAGCAACTAAATTGACCGTCTTTTACAAACTACAGCTTACTTCACAGTGAATCTCCTAGATTCATTGTCAAAATCCATTGACAGTTTTCTGACTGGTTTCTCTACTAGTGTTCATACTGTAATTTTAAGATATAAGTGGTCCTGAATGAAGAAACTCAATGATTTCTGTAACTCTGATTTCACTGAATAAATCATCTCTGACATAACTGAAAAGTAGACTCAAATTTAAATTACAAATGTTTATCTGATGTACATGTGTTATTGATGTACCTAGTCTGATGTTACCAAACAGATCGCATTATTTGCATCTGCAGGAAACAGGAACAGAAGACACGTAGATGTTTATTGAGTAATGAGGTGTTTGTTGAATTTCTATCTTCAATAAAAAAATGTAGCTGCCCTGAGGCTTTAAAACTAACAGTCTGTTTGCTGCATTTCCTCTGAACTGGGAAATGTTATTCTCAGTGAAATGTATTCTTTTTGGTTTGGCTGAAGTTCTTTAGTCAAATCTTGAGATGTGTTGCAGAATAAGTGGCTTCGTTCTGCAGACTTGGTAAACTGGATTTTCTGGCCTTTTGTAGTCTGTGTAGTAAGTATGAGTAGAAAGATTGTGTGGGAGACATAACCTCAGCTTCAGTTACATGCTCACTAAGCCTTTCAACTGCACCTAACATCATTTATCAGTAAATTGACCTGGCACACAGGTATCACAGGTCTGTGTTAAAAGATTGTTTCTGACACGAGATGTGGATGTTGTCCTTGAACTAAATGTGAATTTTCCCATGAGAGATGCAAACAGACACGAAGATGCAACTCGCTCCAAAGATATTCAAATTTTTGTACAAATGAATGTGAATCCTGTGGCATTAAGAATCTACTTTACAGTGATGACAGGAAAAAGGAGCCAGACTGCAGAGGAAGCTCCAAGAGTTTCTGAGGATTGTTGCTACTTGCTTCCAGCTAACATACAGTATACAGTACTGCGCACATATTTTAGTACCAAAGGAAAGGCATGTGATCAGTCCCAAATTCATTAGGCAACATGAAATCAGGTCAAAACACACATCCAGAGCTGTAAAGACTCATGTTTAGAGACTGCAGATGATCAGGTCCCCACTTGTTTCTTCATGTGATCCATGGAAAACACTGACTCCAAAGCATCCACAAAGGAACTGCAGCAAATTGAACATGTGTATTGAGGCAACACATCAGATATTGATGTATTTGCTCTTTGTTGAATCAGGATTTTTTGGAAGCATTCCTACAATACTTGTGGTTTTGAACAGTACTGTCAGTGATACTTGGCAATCTGGCATGAATAAAGAAGGACAATACAGATGTCGAGTCTGCACCAATGATGCAAATTTTGTTGATGTGGTTTTCTGGGTGAATACACATCACATGTTTACTCAAAGTAAGAAAATTTAGATAGTTTAGTTAACTTCTTTTTCCAAGGTCAACAAGAAACTGTAAAGTTAACTTCAAAAAAGAGTTCCTGCATAAATAGTTTGATTATGTTTCCCTCTCGACAGAGCAGACTTCATACACAATTTGATCAAGGAACAGTTGGGACATTTCACCAAGACAGAAGACTTGGTGGCACCATGGTTACATCCTGGCAATCAGTTCAGTAAAGGCTTCACAAAATCTTGAAAATCAGATGATGTCAGAGTGTTCCTAATGAAATCTTCCTCTATCAAAGTAAAAAACTCAGATACAACACCCTGAGCGTCTGAACAGTAGCAGCATAAATAGACCGATAAACTAAATCTGGAGGAAATCTCAGGGAATCGCTCCACCTGTCTGCCAGACCTCCCCACAGACATGATAATGAGCAAAGTCCTCCATCTGGCAGCTCGCTTACAGCCAGCCCAACCCCAAAAACTGTTGTCTGAATGTGCTAAATTTAATTCTGCTCTAATTAGTTTTGTGTCGAGAGACTGCAGAGCAAGCTGAGTCGAGCCTGTGGTGATCAAAAACCATCAGTCATCAATCATTCACTCAGAACAGTGTGGTTTTTAAAAGTCTTGCCTCAAAAAAAAAAAAAACTCATGATCATGACATTTATGTTTAACATGCATAGAGGCAGAAAATGAGATTATTGTTTGAAGTGTACGCAGCCTTCAGTTTGGTGGTGTTACCTGAATGTTAGCAGTTAGCCTCTGTGATTGCTTGAAGAACTCCAGAATTCTCATCCTCACGCTACACAATCTTTCACCAGGTGAAACCCTGGTTGGTCCCTAAACTACATATAATCATAAAAACACATGCGAGTGTGTATTGCTCTTTTCTGTCCGAACCCGACCTGAGAGAAATCTAACCACACTCAACAAGCTTTATGATTTTCTGCCTGAACCCAACTTGAGTCTAAGTTTGTGTCATCCCGTCTCTACCAAGCATGTTTATTGTTTTCCTGATTTCAGACATGTGCAGTGTAAAATATCAGTGGCACCTAACCAGGACATGTATACGGTGGCCCTGAAAGCTCAACGAACGGCAACTTAAGAAAACACATGCAAGTTGACAAAACACCAGCAAAGTAAAAAAACATCTTCATCAATTTCACAACACAACACAACACATTACAGCAATGCGCTGCAAAAAGAGAAAAGCGCTGCAAATACCGGAACGTGCTGCAAAAAGCCAAACGCGCAGCACGAAGAGGCCACAAAACAAAGGAAGTGTTTCCAGGGGACAGCTAAAAGTGATGGACACTGCTGCCACAAAAACGTCCAATACACCATAGAAATTCGGTTCCACACAGGGTTCGGCCACCCGCGGCTCTTCGGCCCCTCTGCAGTGGCTGTACAGTACAATGTTGTGCATATGTTTCGCGAACGCTGAACTTAACGAATCAGTTTTCATATTATTAACGTGAACGTAACGATGAACGTGAGTGAACGTCACGTACATATGGTGTATTGGATGTTTTTGTGGCAGTAGTGTCCATCACTTTTAGCTGTCCCCTGGAAACACTTCCGTTGTGTTGTGGCCTCTTCTTGCTGCGCGTTTGGCTTTTTGCAGCACGTTCCGGTATTTGCAACGCGTTCCGGTGTTTGCTGGGCGTTTCTCTATTTGCAGCTCGTTCCGGTATTTGCAGCGCTTTTCTCTTTTTGCAGCGCGTTGCTGTAATGTGTTGTGTTGTGTTGTGAAATTGATGAAGATGTTTTTTTACTTTGCTGGTGTTTTGTCAACTTGCATGTGTTTTCTTAAGTTGCCGTTCGTTGAGCTTTCAGGGCCACCGTACATGTACCTTCACCGACTTCACCCTGTCCTGTGCTCTGATTGGCTGGAGTTGGGTCGAGTTGTCGCCAACTCTGACTAGATTTCCAAAAGGTTATAAATCCTTGATGCTAGCCTAGTATAATTTTCTGGAGTTAGCAACTTATTTTCCTGACCAAAGGTACCTTTCTTCGGATAGAGATCTGCCCTGCTACACAGAACACGATGCCCCCGCTTTATAACTTTGTCTCTGAATGAGAAGCAGTTCATGTTTACTCCTGTCAGAAACCAAGGACCCATTTAAAAACAACTATAAATTTAGTTAAATCTGCATTTGTAAACAATGGAAGTGCCTTGTGACAAATGTGATCAAGTGATGTTTGTAAGACATAAACATACATTATTGGTATGAATAAATGATGCCGCTTGCAGTGTGCGTGTTTCCATATATAAACTCTGCTGGAGGGCTCAACATCACATAAAACATTACATTATTTATCAGGGAGGCGCACTCACCCGCTCTTCTGACTGTGCTGTGCCAAAGAAGATGGGGATGAATGCAAGCCAGATGATGCAGGTTGTGTACATAGTAAATCCAATGGGTTTGGCCTCGTTGAAGGTCTCTGGCACGCCACGTGTCTTGATGGCGTATACGGTGCACGTGACCATCAAGAGGATGCTGTATCCCAGAGAGCAGATGAGCGACAGGTCAGATATGTCACACTTGAGCACGCCACGTGCGTTCTCAGGATCCTGAGTCCGCTGCTCTCCATAATCCACAAAAGTGTGCGGTGGGTCGATAGTGAACCACAATAGGACGCCCAGGAGCTGGACTGAGATGAGTGAGAAGGTGATGACAAGCTGGGAGGCAGGTGAGATGAAGCGTGGTGCTGTCACTGCCGTCTTGCCCTGCTCAAAGATGCGATGGATGCGGTTGGTCTTGGTGAGCAGCGCAGCATTGCTGAAGCACATGCCGAGGCCAAGGAAGATGCGCCGGAACGAGCAGACAGCGACATCTGGCGCAGCGATCATGGGGAAGGTGATGATGTAGCACAGGAAGATACCTGTCAGAAGTACATAGCTCATCTCCCGCCCTGAGGCACGCACGATGGGGGTGTCGTTGTAGCGGACAAAGGTGACAATGGCGAAGGTAGTGGCAATGATCCCCAGCACGGAGATGAAGACTGGAACAAGCGCCCAGGGCGAGTGCCACTCCAGTTTGATGATGGGAATGGACTGGCAGCCGGTGCGATTCTGGTCTGGTCTCTTTTCGTAGGGGCAGAGCTCGCAGGTGAACTCGCTGGCCTGGAAGTGGTATCCCTCACAGCGCTCACAGTGCCAGCAGCATGGGACGCCCTTCACCACCTTCTTCCTCTCGCCAGTCCGGCATGGCTGACTGCACACGGAGACAGGAAGAGAGGATTCGCCGCTGGTCCACTGCAGGGCCTCCATCTGGGGAAAGAGAGGGAGAATCTGACTAGTTAACATTCATCTTCAAATGAGAAACACAACAAGCAGTTCAACAATATCTCAATGATTAAATAAAACATACTTATTTTACCATTGGTTTAAATCAGAACTCAGTTAATTGTGCTTCAAGCTACTTAACTTAACCCAATGTTTAAACTGTCTTCAAACTCCCTTTAAAACATGGAGGATTGAAACAGTTTTCGTTTGTCTGGTCAGCAGTATACAGGAAAGGTAAGGACAACAATAAACCAATGCAAAACAACAAAAAGCCAGATAAAGACAGTTATGCCACAGGATGTTTTTTTAGTCTCGAGAAGAGCAACAGTTATATTGTAGATTTGAATGAATGAAGTTCATTGTAACTCTGGGCTTCTCCTCCACATTCAGCATTTTGACATATATACAATAGAACCAAATCTGTGCTCTAAAGGGCAGTTTGTGTGTTTTTTAACTTGGGTCCTATGTTTATAAACGTAGGTGTGTAAATGAATGGCATTCATGAAACATTTGGAACTGGTCCAGTAGATTGTCTCAGCGAGACATGAGGAAGACATGGGTAATGGTGTATCAGAAGAACAATGTGAGCCTCTTATCTGTGAGAAAATTACTTTCAGTGGCCTGTCACAGTTGCCCCATTAGATAACATTGTGCCACTGCTGCCGTGTCTCAGCTGACAGCAAAGGTGGACCGATTTTTATAAAGAGGGCCCAGGTTGAAAACAAGAACTCTCATCGAAGTTCTGTATGAAAAACATTAAATGGTTGAAATTGTTTTTATTCTTAATGGAGAGTTATGAAACATGCTTTTGTCCCCGAGCACAAACTAGTTTCTTTCCAAGCTTGATAAGTAGTGGTTTGAAAGAGTTTTGTCAAATGCTGCATACAAGGTCAGTAGAGAGAATGTGAACGTTTTCAGAAACATCATGAAACTTCACAGTGAAAATGTTGGACTTTACTTTGAAAAATTGTGAACAGTGAAAATGTTGGATTTTACTTTGAAAAATCTCCAAATATATTCAGTAAAAATCGTTGATATTCCCGTATGTAGGTAGCCAGGGAGGTCCTGAACACATGCATATCAGTTTCTCTCTGAACTTATTGAGCAAAATGTATTTACAGTACTCTGAAGTATCCTGAAATTATCTATTCGACTTTGAAAAATTGTAAACAGTGAAAATGTTGGGCTTTACTTTGAAAAATCTCCAAATATATTCAGTAAAAATCGTGGATATCTATTCTCCATTCAAACTCCCAAGTGTCTTTGAAAACCATGGGATGCGGCTAAAACATCCAGATTAAACAAGTGGACCTCGAGATAAGAGTTTTTTTGTCACACCGCTTTTTCAAAGTTCAAGAGTAAACTTTTAAACTTGCCAATTTTTCACATCCCACTCTTTTGGGTTTATTCATTAAGAGGATGATGGGTTAATGAACCAAGAAACTATCAATATGCCATCTTTATTATCAGGCCTAACAGCTTCCGAACAAAAACAGAATACGATCATTTCCAGTTATAAGATGTTACAATTTGAGTTCAGTGGTCCTCACATATAGATGCAGCTGATTAGTCCAGTGTCCGATGACCTTGTACTCTGCTGTCGAGCCGTCGTTGATCTGATACTGGAAGATGTCATAGCGTCCAGGGGCATCGCCCTTCTTGTTAAAGATGACAGGAGTCCCTGCACTTCCTGTGAAATCACAAAGCAGAGAACAGACCCTGAGATCACATATTTTTGGGACGTGGGAGAGGGGTGTGAAATCAGGACCAAGCTCGGGCTTTACAGCAGTTTGATGGGGTAAGACTGCTTGTCTCCTTCTCCTCCACTGGTCAGAACTGCCCTTTTCTAGATGTTTCATTGTACATATGATACACTGCATTTCGCTTGTGTCTCTGAATTGTATATTTTGATGTTTTCACAGTGGCTCCTTCTTTTACAGCAAGACTTAATGATTCATTCAAGACTAACTGCGGCCATGTATAAACACTTTTCAGCCCCAATGTAATCTAAAGGATTTAAGTGTTTGAGTCTCAAAATTAAATTGTGTTATCAAATCTCACTGCGAAAATGTTTGGTTCTGAAAGTTTGCATCAAATTTATTCTGTGATTTCACAGTTCCTGATTGAAATCAAATTCAAATGACTTGAGTGGATGCGTCTGTGATTAGCCTATATTTTAAATGCAGATAGGTTCAATATAGAGGGCAACACACACCAGCATCATCAGTCAATCAGGATACCCCGCTGCTCTATTGACAAGGATTAATTATTAAACATAATCATCTGCACTTCCTGGATGAACTTTTCCCTGTTACATCACTACTGAAGACTTAACAATTATTTCTACCACACTACCATTTGTGTACTGAACACTGTTTTTGAACAGTGAAATACAGTGCATCCAACACCCTTAAGAGTAAGAATTTATCTGTATGTGATGTCTCATGCAAGGTATGTAATGCCTGCATCTTTGTAAGGGATAATATCTCATATCAAATACAAAACCTCCGAAGGAACTGTCTGTTATTAATGGCCACATACTTGGTCTGTATTCTGCCTGAGCTCTTACTGGCTAATTTAATAAGAGTTGCAAAAGTTTCCAAAGCAAGCCGTATCATCACAGATCTCAATGAAAAAAAGAGGTTATTACCTTTGCAGAAATGGTATAAGAGCTAATAGCCCTCAGGTAAAAAAAAAGGAACTGTGAGACCTGTTTAATGGCAACATTAACATACAGTTTGTATCAAAAACACCCTTGGGCTCCCACCATAGCTCTCCACAACAGGCTGATGTCTAAACAATAATCCTAAGAGTTGGCAGAGGGCTAAGACTTGTTCACACAGTTAAATGGAAGAAAGACTTCAGT